>NC_138727.1:30581283-31326674 GCF_965113295.1 Leuciscus leuciscus | reverse complement strand
GATATCCTGGACGAAAACCTTCTCCAGAGTGCTCTGGACCTCAGACTGGGCCGAAGGTTCACCTTCCAACAAGACAATGACCCTAAGCACACAGCTAAAATAACGAAGGAGTGGCTTCACAACAACTCCGTGACTGTTCTTGAATGGCCCAGCCAGAGCCCTGACTTAAACCCAATTGAGCATCTCTGGAGAGACCTGAAAATGGCTGTCCACCAACGTTTACCATCCAACCTGAAAGAACTGGAGAGGATCTGCAAGGAGGATACCCAAATCCAGGTGTGAAAATCTTGTTGCATCTTTCTCAAAAAGACTCATGGCTGTATTAGATCAAAAGGGTGCTTCTACTAAATACTGAGCAAAGGGTCTGAATACTTAGGACTATGTGATATTTCAGTTTTTCTTTTTTAATAAATGTGCAAAAATGTCAACAATTCCATGTTTTTCTGTCAATGTGGGGTGCTGTGTGTACAATAATGAGGGAAAAAAAATTTACTTAAATGATTTTAGCAAATGGCTGCAATATAACATAGATAGATAGATAGATAGATAGATAGATAGATAGATAGATAGATAGATAGATAGATAGATAGATAGATAGATATTATAAAAAGAATAATATGAATTATATAATAATAATAATAATAATGATTTCCGTTTATCAGAGAAACATCATAATCCACAAATAACAGAACACATAATTCTGTGTGCAGTAATCTTTTTTTTTTTTTTTTTTTTTTTTTTTTAACAAAAATACCTAACTGTATGAAAAATAAGACTTGGCTCTCCAGGGTTTCCTGTGGATGAAATGTCTGGAGTCACAGGAAGCTTAGACAAGTATGAAAAACATGCTGTGCCATACAGGAAAGATAAGACAGAGCTGGAATTCCATGGCAAGTTTTTCAAGTGTTGAAAGCACCTGACTGGTATGTGCTGGTACTCTTGACAGTGAAAGGGTGGGGGATTTGGGGAAATTATGTGTGTGTGTGTGTGTGCGTGTGTGTGTGCATTTAGTAGGGGCGAAGGGCGGATGGATTGATGTAAGTGATAAGAGCTTAGTGGACACTTGACACAATCTGTCAGTGACAGTGTGTTCTTGCATGTCTCGGGTGGAACTGAGAGGAGTGTTCATCGTTCATCAAACACTTTCTGTATCTGCCGCTCTGTCACTCAAAGCCCAGGAGGAGACGTGCTTGGATGCTCCACCCGAATCTCAGAGGGATGTCCCTGGATCACAAAACCAGTCACAAGTTGCACAGGTATATTTGTGGCAATAGCCAACAATACATTGTATGGGTCAAAATTATCAATGTTTCTTTAATGCCAAAAATCAATAGGATACAAGTAAAGATCATGTTCCATGAAGATATTTTGTAAATTTCCTACCGTAAATATATAAAATATTTACTTTGTGAGTGAATGCAGCACAATCGTGAACATAAATGGACAACTTTAAAGGCGATTTTCTCAATTTTCTCAGATTTTCAAATAGTTGTATCTCGGCCAACTATTGTCCTAACAAACTACACATCAATAGAAAGCTTATTTATTCAGCTTTCAGATGATGTATAAATCTCAATTTCAAAAAATTGACCCATGTGACTGGTTTTGTGGTCCAAGGTCACAATGGTGCAAGGTGATCATGTGACAACTCTACCATTCCTGTCACCTGAGGTTCTGGAAAATGATTCCCCGTGATGATGAGGCTTGTTCTATTCTGTGCAGACTAGTTCAGTTTTGTGTGCATGTTTATAGACTATGTAAACATCTCAAAATAAATAAATAAATTGAGGGAAAGAATTATAACACCTCTCCTTGGTAGAGTCCTTTTTTCTTTTGCCCTAACAGATCATTTGAAAACTCTTTTTAAACTGCATGGTGTCCGGGAACCCCTATAGGGGGCCACAAAGGGATGCCCAGGGGTCTGTGGAAAATGTGGTTTATATCTCTATACATTTGAATAAAACAAACTGTTTCTCTTCCGATTTATACCTCTAATACTGCAGATAATATTTTATCAATTCTTTTGACTATATAAAAAATATAAAATAATATAAATAAATATTATTTAATTTTACAAACACCATGTGGTCTTTATATTATAACACTTTCTTTCTCAGATAGTATTACAGCTGCCTTTTATTTTTTAGGGAGGGAGTCCTTCACATGGGGAAGACCCCAGTTTTAGGAAGCTGGTCATATTTATGTCCTGGACGCCCTCTGCTGTTTTTTCCTGCACATGTCATACTGTGGTCTTTCATTAATACACACCATAAATAAAGTCTCACATGACATGAAATATTAAATAAACAGTAGTTGAATTAATACTTGAAAAAAACATTTCAGCTGTAACAGTACAGACAAGTACAGTGCAGAATGTTTATATAAATAAATATACACATTGTACTTTCACATTCATATACAGTATATTGCTTTTCAGATATTTGACTTACATTGTTCTAATTTGGTTATACAGTGCTGGTCAAAATTATTTGCCCCCTCGGTAAATATGATCAAAGATGGCTGTAAAAAATAAATCTGCATTGTTAATCCTTTTGATATTTTATTTTAAAAATTAGCAAAAATCGAACCATTCATTGAAGTAAAATAATTGAAAGTGGAATACTCTGCTGTGTCTTTAATGCTGTGGGCCTAATTTTCTGCCAGAGGTCCTGGACATCTTGTTCAGAGACATGGCATCATGGATTCGATCAAATAACAACAGATACAAAATCAAAACCTGACAGCCTGTGCTAGAAATCTTATAACGGGCCATGTTTGGATCTTCCAACAGGACAGTGATCCAAAAACAAACATAAAAAAAAAAAAAAAAAAGGGTCACTGAGCACAAAACCAAGCATCTGCAATGGCCATCCCAGTCCTGACCTGAACCCTATAGAAAATAAGTGGGCTGAACTGAAGAAGCGCCAACATGGATCTGGAAATCTGAAAGGATCTGGAGAGATTCTGTATGGAGGAATGGTCTCTGATCTCTTGTCAGGTGTTCTCCAAACTCAAAATACAAAAAGTATTTAATAAAAGGGGGCAAATAATTGTTTCAGACGTGTTTTGGAGAAACACATTTATTTCATAATGTGATTTCCCCCCCACTTTCAATTATTTTACTTCAATGAAAGGTTAGATTTTTGCTCATTTTTTTAATAAAATACCAAAAGGATTAACAATGCAGATTTATTTTTTACAGCCATCCTTGATCATATTTACCAAGGGGACAAATAATTCTGAGCAGCACTGTAATTATTATATTAAGTGTGACGGGTGCGTAGCCCACCTCACATATTTGGCCTCTACCATGGTTTAAATTGGTTATTTTTAAATTTAATTTAATATGTTTTTGTTCTTTATTTAAATCCCTTATTATAAGATAAAAAAACCCACAGTTTATTAAGTCTTGAATGTAAAGAAGGGTGCACACTTCTTATATTCCTCTTTACTGTTTAACTCTACCTCGATTCCTCTGGTCCATGGTGTGAGAGGGAATGGGGATATGCTTCAGTCTCCCAATTTGTGCTGTTCCAGAGGAAATTGAACTTTATTTAATTTCATTCAGTATTATTGTTGTTTGGGGTTTATTTGGTAAAGTATTATTTAATTTACCACTATTTTTGTTTGGTAGAGGCTAAATAGGTATTTACAGCAGTGTTGGGAAGAGCAGAGGTTTGTCAGAGATGTCCAGCCACAGTAACATCATGACCTGCTGATCTTAGTGTTTTTGTTCTGTTGTTACTTTGTTATATGGGCCTGTTTAATTTATAGTTTCCGTTAACTTCTATCTTAAGTCTTTGATTTTTGTATGGACTTTGTTTGAAAATTATCTTCGTTACATCTGCCCCTGAGTATTATTTTGTTGTTGTTGTTGTTCTTCTTCTTCTTTTTCTCCTTTTCATCTGTCCACTACCTGTCCTGCCTGTTCTTGGCCACGACCACCACATTAACTTTAATAAGGCTCTGATTAAACCTTCTGAATGGACAGTGGTAGTAGTAGTAATAATAATATTAAAACTTTTAGCCATGTTGTACCTGCCTGGTCACAGATTTCAACAGGCAGGAGGAATAGAAATCCTCTTTATCTTTAAATATACAAACCAAATAAGAAGAAGCACATGACAAGTTCTTTGGTTATTTGTAATTTAGCGCATGTGCTCTTATCCAAAGAGACTTGCAATACAGAAACAGTTCCTTGCAATGCAACCTGAGGACAGTTATGTGGAATCAGAACCCAATGCCGTTATTTTTCCATGGAACACACTTTACAATTTTTATCATCACAAATCACAAATGATTCTTTACTATACTAAAAAGGTTCATGGTGACTATGGGTCGTCGCACCCCACAAAAACTCCATAGAGGTACACCGTCATTCAAAAGTCCAAAAATGTCCAATCCCAAACTTTTGAACAGTAGTGTAGTCCATATGACTTTTGCTCTATAGCCTGTTCTAAGCCTTCTGAAGGCATACGATAGCTTTGTGTGAAAAAGCTCACAGGCAGTTCAAATTAATGTGGAGAATAATGCAATTTTGTAGCTTTCAATAAAATTATGACATCTTCAAATGAACTCTCAAATATGGCATCTAATATGCAGTTTTGACATTTGGTTGGCAGTCAAGCAACGATGTCTGATGTTGTTGATTTCCATCGAGGCTCCATTTTTGTCAGATAGATGTGAGAAATTTGTCTGATCATAACACAAACTATTGTATGGCTTTCAAAAGACCTGCAATTTTGTGCTTTTGTAGTAAATACTCCACAGAATAATTCTTAAATAAAAACATCACATTCTCACGGCACTCAGAACAGTGTTTTGCAGCACCAGAACACAGCATACGGCCCTCTTTTCTCACAACTATTTCTCTATTCTGTCCATTTTTTCAGACACCAGTGCTCCATACCCATTCATCTTTTTGAGCCTGAGTTGGTCAGTGGTTCCCAGCGGCTGGTTTTCAGTTTCACAAGCGTTTCTTGAGGCGAACATCTCACTGATCTCCACAAAGGTTTTGTTCTTTGTTTCAGGGATGATGAAGTAGACGTAGGCTGCCACCCCCACACACACAGCACAGAACACCAGGTAACAGAACGCTCCAGCTGACATCTGAAATACAATGCAAATCTGGGATTCAAATCTATCATTTTAACCTGGAAATGAACAACAAACTTGCCTCTCAAATTAGCATGCTGACAACATAATTTGCAAATAAATAAATTGTGAACTGCATTCTGTTCGCAATATACTGTACAGCGAGCTCCCTGAAGAAAAGGCGTACCTGAAGGAACGGAAAGACAAATCCCACAGTGAAGTTTGATATCCAGTTGAGAAATCCTCCTACAATGTAGGCAGAAGGCCGATGGGATTGTTTAAAGAGCTCTCCTGTCATGAGGAATGGGACACCAGCTGTGCAGGAGCAAACATAATAGCATCAAAGTCATATTAATAGATATATTTGAAGTCATTTAAAAAGCAACACAACTATATGATGAGTTATGGAGCATATTCATAGTACATGACTCAACATGTTCTTTTGCAAACAAAATACAAATATACTCCTTCACCAGCAGGACTGGTGACACTAGTCTATCAAATAAAAGGCTTATCTGTAGCAAACCATGGCTTCATTTTATAATTTGTATAATTAGCTGCAGCAGTAAATAACAATAACATCTATTTACAAGGAAAGTGCATTAAACCATGTCTGACAGAGTTCATTTTGCAAGTATCATTCCATAAATATAACTTATTTAAAACAAACAAATATAAAGGGCAAACTTTAAGAGTAAGATGTACATGAAGGCAGGAAAATGAGAAAAAGAGAAATTCCTGTTCAGTGAGATCCTCACCAGGCCCAATGCAGAATCCAGCGATGATTCCAACCACACAGGCCACACTGATGTACCGCATAAAGGGTAAATGAGCCTAGCAAAGACAAAAGTACAGGAGATCAATATATATAAAAGAAAAAAAGTCATTCAAAAGTTTGAGGTCAGTAATATTTTTTTTTCCACAGAAAGGCATTAAACTGATCAAAAGTGAAAATAAAGACTTAAATTCTTACGAAAGACTTATATGTCAAATAAATGCTGTTTCCATCATAATTTTTAACAATAATATTAAGCAGCACAACTGTTTTCATTGGTCAACATTGGTAAAACAAGGAATGTTACAAATCAGCATTTTAGGATTATATTCTGAAGGATCATGTGACACTGAAGACTGTAATGGCTGAGTAATGAGCTTTGCCATCACAGGAATAAATTATGTTTTGAAATATATATTAAATTAGAAAACTGAAAACTATTTTAAATTCTAACAATATTTCTGTCGCGCCTGATAGCCGGAGTGCCTATTATGACCACCAGAGGGCACCCTCTTTAAGTCTTGGAGCAGTCCGTAACAATTTCACACTATTTCTGCTTTTATTGTTTTTTCGATCATATAAATGCTGCTTTGATGAGCAGAAGGGACTTGTTTATACACACAGACACACACACACACACACACACACACACACACACACACACACACACACACACACACACACACACACACACACACACACACACACACACACACTCGGTTTTGCTATCTTTGTGGGGACTCTCCATAGGCGTAATGGTTTTTTATACTGTACAAACTGTATATTCTATCCCTTTACACTAACCCTACCCCTAAATCTACCCATCACAGAAAACTTTCTGCATTTGTACATTTTCAAAAAAACATTATTTAGTATGTTAATTAATCAATCCATTTCCCTCGTGGGGACCGATCCTGTCACAGTTCTGTTCTGTCTGAGTGTTTTTGTCACTGGTCACATGTTTTCCTTTGTTCTGTTTTCCCGCCACTCCTTGGTTTCCATGGTTACCCTCATTAGTTAATTTGTATCACCTGGTTTCTCGTTAGTCTTGTCAGCTGTGTCTTGTTTCCCTGATCTGTTCTCCCTTGTATTTAAACCCTGAGTTTTGCTTTGTTCAGTGTTGGTCAATGTTTAATGTTAGGTTCCTGTTCTGAGCACACGCGCCCTGTTTTTGTGTATCTGTTATATTTGAGAATTAAAACCTTGGAATACTTAATCTTCGAGTTTGCCTCCTACTTCATCCACCCAGAAGCCTGACAGATCCATTGTCGGTCCGAAACCAATCCATTTCCCTGACTGGTCCCCACAATGTAGGTGATTTCAGGTTTTACTATTTAAGTGGTTTTATAAGATAAATCTTGCTAGATTTTGTACATTTTCTAAAAGTACCTTTAAGATACAATTAGTTATAGTAATAATTAATACTTAAGTGTCAGAAATTCTTGAGGCCACTGAGACAAGAGTAAGTAAATATTGGTGATCATAATTACCTGTAACATGAGGGAGAAAGTGATTCCAGCACAGCACACGCCCATAAAGCTGAAGCCACCGATCATCAGAGGCCTCCTACCCACACGCTCAATAGTAAAGCACTGGACAATTCAGAGAATAATCAGATTATGAATTACTCAGTGTTACTTAGGAGCCAGTAATATTATCAAAGGTTAAAATTGCCATTCTCTCAGCACAGAACCTATGCATGTACAGAACAATCACATTTGCAAAAAACAATGTAACTTGGTTTCCTAATAATTATGGTATGCCTTTGATGTCAGTCATTGTGTTCTCACCCCTACGAGTCCAGCGATGACTTCTATGGCTCCAGTGCCAACGGTTGTGTACTGAATCTGAGGAGCAGGAATGCCGGCATTCTCAAAGATGGTATTGGTGTAAAACCAGATCTAGAAACAGAAACCAGGTGTTCCATTTTATTATCTCAAATAACTTCATTGCCATTTTATGGATATTGTCATGAGCAGTGCCACTGTTAAAAACACACACCGCATCGATTCCGGACAGCTGCATCCCAGCATTGACCACAATGACTGTAACAAGCTGCCAGCGAACAGAGGGATCCCTGATGAGCTGCAATACAGAGACAGTGTCCATTGAGGACAAGGAGCGCTGCTCTTCCTGCATCTCCTCTACCTCAGCCTGGATGTTAGACTTAGTACGGTACCACTTCAGTGCTGCAAAGAGGAATCAGAATCTGAGCGTCATTATATAAGAGTATCGGCTCATCAGATCATGTCAGAACACCAGTGAATCAGAACAGCAGAAAACAACAGATCACTTTGGACTAAAGCATCCGCGTGTGAAAAAGAAGTATGCTTAAAGTCCTCCTGTGGTGAAAATCCATTTTTTTACTGTTAATACATTTATGTGGTATTATGATGTGTGGTTGTATGATTATACTGTGTGGTGATAAACCATGTGCAAATTTAAAAGTTAACACCATTGCTGAGTATTTTGCAGAGTATACCAATGCTGGCCTACTTACACACAACCCAGCAAGACCATGCTGTGAACCAGCTTCACCAACTCCATTTTGCTTGAAAACAGCATGAATATGCTGGTCCACCAGCCGAACCAGCACTATACCAGCTAAACCAGCCTGGACCAGCATGGAATCCATGCTGGTTTATGCTGGATTTCTCAGCAGGGTATACATCTTCAGATATGCTTCAATTAGGAACTCAAGATGATGTTAAGCCTCATAACATTATGAGCTACATTTAGCCATGATGACAATATCAAAATCATCCCTTTAAATCATGCACAAACATCATAATTCTGTATGGAAATGTCTTTGTTTCTACTTCTACTCTTCTCTAATCCTGTCACATTCTTTGCTGTCAGTGAGTTCTCCAACTGGTAGCTGCTGTATGACTGATGGGCCTTTGTAATGGCGCCGTTATCTGAAGAGATTACAGTAAGGACAATAACTATAATCTTATGAGAGTCTCCTGGTCTGGCCACTAATCCCTCCAACACAATTCAGTCAGCTTTAATGCAGTGAAGTGAGAGGAAACATTCAAAAGAATTTCAAGAATCCATTCTTTTCACGGAAGATTTTAAGTATTTTTTTGGTTTCAAACTTGACACCAGAGGATGCATGGTCAATGTTTTCCATGCAATTATAATGAATGGACACTGATACAAAAGCACCTATAAAAGTATCATCACACTAGTCCAGGCGACTTATGTGCTAAATCTTCTGAATTTAGACAATAGCTTTCTGTGAGACAAAATGTTGTTATTCACTGATAATCTTCATTATATTCTCAAAAAATCACCTTTTGTGTTCCAGAAGAAGGAAAGTAATACAGATTTGGAACAACATGATCCACCGTCCTGATGGAACCACATCCGAAATGGAATTAGTAATTACTTTGTGACCACTAAAAAGTACATTGTATATACAGACCCTTTCCAAAAAATTAGAATATCATGGAAAAGTTTATTTATTTCCATAATCCCATTCAAAACGTTAAACTTCTATAGATTATAGATTCAGGGCCCACAACTTAAACGATTTCAAGTATTTAGTTGTTTATTTGTACATAATTTGGGCTTCCAGCTCATAAAACCCACGAAAACAGGATTTCAAAAAATTTGAAATATACATGAAATCACACAGTGATACCATGGTCATTGAACCAGGTTTTGGTTATTTTGGCAGTGTGGGCAGGTGCAACTCCTGCTGGAAAAGGAAGTCAGCATCTCCATAAAGCTTGTCTGCTGAAGGAAGCATGAAGTGCTCTGAAAATGTCCTGGTAGACGGCTGCGTTGAGTGGACAGCACAGTGGACCAACACCAGCCGATGACATGGACTTCACACTGGACTTCAAGCATCTTGGATTGTGTGCCTCTCCATTCTTCCTCCAGACTCTGGGACCTTGGTTTCTTATTAAATCCAGAGTCAACGCAGCCGTCTACCAGGACATTTTCAGAGCACTTCATGCTTCCTTCATTTTCCAGCAGGATTTGCACCTGCCCACACTGCCAAAAGAACCAAAACCTGGTTCAATGACCATGGTATTACTGTGTAATTACTGTGTGATTTCATATAATATTCTTATTTTTTGAAATCCTGTTTTCGTGGGTTTTATGAGCTGGAAGCCCAAATTATGTACAAATAAACAACTAAATACTTGAAATCGTTTAAGTTGTGGGCCCTGAATCTATAATCTATGGAAGTTTAACGTTTTGAATGGAATTATGGAAATAAATAAACTTTTTAAAATTAAAAAAAAAATTAAAAAAATTGTGTGTAGCATGAATGTAATCCGGACGTACTGTACAACATCCCTCATATTGTCATTGTCATGTGACCAGCGTCAGTTCGGTCGCTTCACTGCCATTCACAAATCCTCTCTAATGGCCTCATGGGATAGTAAAGTGTCAATCGTTTGCACACTTCAGAATCTCGCCAGAAGCTGCAGAAGTCATCAGAGTACTGTCCGCCTACTGTTTTATGAATACTGTGACTTCAGACATACTACTCTTTTTCAGCTACTAAATAGTAGGGAAGTATGCAATTCCAGATGCAGCCATGATTTGGATATTTGGGTGAATTGTTTCTTTAAGTAAGAAAAGTCTTTACCTGTGATAGTGGCATGAATATTCCGCTTTTCCATCAACAGATATCTCGGACTCTCTGGGAACCACGGCAACAACATGAGCTGAATGAATGTAGGCACCACGACTAGCGAGAGAAACAGAGGCCAGTGCTCTTCCTGTGTGGAACAACCAAATGATAATGATAAGAATATTTAACAAGACTAAAATCAAAGCAGTAACAGATCTGTTTAACATGACAAAACATGCTGGTACAACAAAAGTTAAAAATATATCAATCAATACAGTATATCTGAAATATTCATAACAGAGAAAGAAAATCAAATGTTATAAAATGAAATAGAAAGGAACAACCTTGCCCAAGAGCTCATGGAGTCCTAAAATCTGAGCGATAAACACTCCTATACAGATGAAGATGCTGGGCACGAGTCCTAGGAAGCCCCGGAGATTCTTTGGAGCAATTTCTCCCAGATACATTGGCACAACGCTGAGAGATATTCCTACAACAGCACAGCAGAGGAGGACATATCAGTACAGCAGAAAAATACATAAGAGGAAAATTACTGATGGCTCTAGAAATCTAAGGGGAAAATTCAAATCCTAGACAGAGTCAAGTATACATTTTTAAGAAGGAAAGAGGTTCCCTTTCTAAGGGAACAGCGACACTGCGTCATGGTGTTTCCACTATGCGAATGGCTTCAGCATGAGCCAGAGTCTGTGTGTAGTGACATGTGACGTGTAATACACTCCAAGCCATTGGCCAAGGACGAAGTCAGGTGACGCAATGCTACGCGTTTAAGTCTATAAATAACACCTGCGCAAAAGTGTCACCAGCTTCTTGTCTTCAGAAGCCGCTTTGTCTGCCAATTTATATCCAAAACTGTCTGTCTCTGTCTGTTCAGAGCAGGAGCTGAAAAAGAAGTTTAGGAGATGTGTCTCGCTGTCCCTCCGATCTATTCCTGGGGAAGATGGACGCAAGTTTTTCCGCAAATGTTCTTTGTTTGAGAGCGGAGCACGCCCGATCAGCTCTCGAGGGGTAACGTAATATTGCACCATAGGCCAGATTATGTTCTGAAAAATGTTAATTGTTTTGGTGACCGCATTTAGTAAAAAAAAAAAAAAAAAATTTATGTCCCACAGAAAAAAAGAAATTCATATAGATTTGGAATTGCCATGAGGGTAATAATAATTCGTTAATAATAATTCGTTACATTTATATAGCGCTTTTTCTGAGACCTCAAAGCGCTTTACATAGAAGGGGGGAATCTCCTCAACCACCACCAATGTGCAGCATCCACTTGGATGATGCGACGGCAGCCATATTGCCCCAGAACGCCCACCACACACCAGCTTACTGGTGAAGAGGAGACAGTGATGAAGCCAATCAGTATATGAGGATGATTAGGAGGCCATGATCGACAGAGGACGAGGGGCAAATTTGGCCAGGATGCCGGGGTTACACCCCTACTCTTTTTCGAAGGACATCCTGGGATTTTTAATGACCACAGAGAGTCAGGACCTGGGTTTAACGTCTCATCCGAAGGACGGTGCTCTTTTGGCAGTACAGTGTCCCCGTCACTACACTGGGGTGTTAGGACCCACACAGACCACAGGGTGAGCGCCCCCTACTGGCCTCACTAACACCTCTTCCAGCAGCAACCTGGTTTTTCCCAGGAGGTCTCCCATCCAGGTACTAACCAGGCTCAGCCCTGCTTAGCTTCAGTGGGCAACCAGTCTTGGGCTACAGGGTGATATGGCTGCTGGCGTAGGGTAAAAGATGACAGAATTTCCATGTTTCGCATTAACCCTCTATGGTACGCATTATGATATCAGTGGAAAAAGAAATATTTGTTATGTTTTTCCTGCTTAAAATTTGACACTATAGCAATATCAATAAACATTATCATTATTTATTTTTTTATTTATTAATTATTAGTTTGTTGCCTCAAGGCAACATTGTACCACAATGGACAAATTGAAACATTTGACATTTTCATGAAGAAAAAAAAATATATATTTATTGAAAACATCAATTTATTTAACTAAACACTTGAACAAACAGATTTATCAAGTTTTTATTGAATTACACATTTCATATTTAATAAAAAGTAACATTTATTATCCAGCTGTTGCCCTCAGGCAACATTGTACCATCGTGGAACGCAAGTACTACAAACCATTATATCATCAAGTTATCATATCAAAACATTAAAAAACATAAAAACATGCTGTGTCAAGGTAAAACATTTACAATCACTATAAAATTATCCTAATATGAAGGCCAGGCCTCAACAACAGCAAGACCAAACATTTGGAAGACCTCCCCGGCCGACCTAATGAGCCGTGTGGGATCCTCCAGGGGCCCGTCGGGAACCCCCCGAAATACGAGACCCCTACAAGTCCCACTAACCCTCTATTTGTCCGATTGCCCACTATAGTAGACAAATGTCCTGTTGACCCCACCGCCGGTCTCAAGCCACGCCCCCGTCCCACTAACCCACTATTTGTCCGATTGCCCACTGTAGTGGCCAAATGTCCCGTTGACCCTCCCTGACTTGTCCCAAGCCATGCCCCCGTTCCATGGACTCGCTATTTGTCCAATTGCCCACTATAGTGGCCAAATGTCCTGTTCACCCTGACCGGCTCCAAGCCATGCCCCTGTCCCACTAACCCATTTGTCCGATTGCCCACTATAGCAGGCACATGTCCCGTTGACCCCCCTGACCAGTCCCAAGCCACGCCCCTGTCCCACAAACCCACTATTTGTCCGATTACCCACTATAGAGGCCAAATACCCCATCGACCCCCGCTGACCACTCCCAAGCCACGCCCCTTTCCCACGAACCTACTATTTGTCCGATTACCCACTATAGTGGCCAAATGTCCCGTCGAACCATGCCAAGTTTTCAGTTTGCAAAAATACAGATACATTTAGATAATTCAAACTCTTTTCCTTACAAATAAAATATAATTGTATTCATACGTAGTATGCCTGGCATGGCCTTGTGTGATTCCATTATGGTACAATGTTGCCTCGAGGCAACAAGCAGTTTTATGTAATTTCCTATGATAAATTTGATGATATATAATGTAAAGTTTTTTGAAAATACTTCTTTACTTACCAATGAAGGTGACTCTGATTTTTTGTGGCTGATTATTTGGACAGAAATGAGTGAAAAATGCCCTTTTCAGTGGAGAAAATATGGAGCCATGTGACATGTGCACGTGTGTTGAAAGAGGGAACAAAATGGACCCCTGTGGGTCATGTGACCACTCTTTTGCATTTTCTTTTGTTAGTATTTGAGTTCCCCTCCCCTTAGAGAGCATTGAACAATTACATTTTATTATGTTTTTTATAAAAAAAAGCTAAAATAGACTATGTTGCCTGGAGCCAACACCGTACTTAAAGGCCTTAAATGAAATGAATTACCTGAATGTATCCCTGTAATGAAGCGCCCAATGATGATCATCTCTGGAGATCCACATAATCGGCTGAAGCCCATCAGCCCTCCAGCGATAAACACCAGAACTGTGCTGTGTACCAGTGTCCCTTTCCTACAAATTAGGAAGATGCGCAAAACATTCAAGCAGCTATAAGACTTTAGCCTTGAAGCTGTGTAAGGTATTAAATGTAATTTATGTATAAACCGCAGACTCTACCTCCCAAATCTGGTAACCTGAATTCCCACTGTGAGAGAGCCAACCAGGCCTCCAATGGCAAATATAGAAACAGTGACTGAATACATAAGCGTGAGAGTCTCTTCATCCACTCCTGAGCCATTCCGCCTCACAATTGTTTGGTTAAAAAAGTCCTTTATATACTATGAAAAGAGCAAATACAAAGAAAATATGACATTGGGTAGCTCTTAATTAATATACATTTCTAATACCTTGTCTGGGCATTAACATTCATGCTTACACAATTATAATATTAGGCAGCGATATGAGATTCAGTTACCTAAATGATTTATACTAACTTATATCACACACTTAATTCAAGACAATTTCTCAGTTGTTTGCAATCAAATTTTAATAAAATGGGCCTCTAGTATTATGTAATTGAATGATAACGTAAAGAATGATAGCAAATCAAAATAGCAAGTCAAAATTACACAGTGCAGACAGATGTTGGCATAGATTAATGTAATCATCGCAGAGAAAAACTCACTCTCTCAAAATGTTTGCCATTGTCATATTTATTTAATCTAAATGAGCATGAATTTATGGCATACATTTTTAGCTTCTCCATTACTCTTTCACAAGCTGCAGTTACACAAGCTTTCAGTACGATCACGCTCTCATACTTCTAGTCAGGACTCGTGACTTGTTGGCAAGAGTACCATTTCAAGCCTTAACTGTAATGAAGATTGAATTATTTCATATTATTTAGCACTTGTGTAGCGCTATTGACATCTGTCATAGTTTAAATAGCCTTCATTCAAATTAGATGTTATGTCAGAGGGCACATTTTAAGAGCATTATTATAAAGCCCTCAATCAACATCAGAAGAAAAGAAGTGAACAAACTGTGATTCAGTGTTTCAGCAAGTAAGTGATTCAATCCAGCTGCATAAAAAAATGGTTAGTGTTACTGTATGTGAAAACTTGTGTTTGTTGGTGTCAGTCACCTGAGCAGGAGAATTAACCACAGCCAGGTTATAACCATAGAGCATGGAGCTCCCAAAGGAAGAGAGGAACGCTACTGCCAACAGGGATGAGGTTAGATGCTGGGGAAACATGTGACAGACAACCATTTCTAATAACATTCCTTCATGTTTTTGGAATTAAACTTTTCAGATGATGTCTGGCACTTAGATTAAGCACATTATATTTTTCTAACATGAGGGGGTTTTTTTCACAAGGAAGCTGTTTTGGTAAGAATAGGAAACTATATGAAAATGAACAGACCTTTCTTTAATCACAAATTCTCCCTATAAGCAGCTTTGGGAGTTCAATGCTGTTGGCAATGGTATTGGCAGCATGAGTAGATTACAGAAATATTTATGAAGTAACAATTTTCTATCTGGAGTACAAAATCACACTTTAAGCATAAACGTGTTAACTTGTTTAAAAACAGTACACTGAGTCTGAAGTATTGGACTCTGGCACTGATCCATTTAGCATGTGACTGCATAAGCGTGAAAGTGGACCATGACTAGATCTGGCATGGGTGTTCACTGCCCAGGCAAACTGAGTTACAATAATTATCCTGCACATGAACAGAATTCTCAACACTATTACAACCTGCTAAAAGTGTGAAAGCAGTTAAGTGGAAGAAATTCTCAGCTGCAGGAGATGGAAGAACTGGAAAACTGAAACCATGAAGTTTGTCATGTGTAAAAAGTGCAAAAATAGAAATTCAACAGAAATTCCTTTGTTATATTTTACAAACCATCTTTGTTCTGACTTATAGTAGTAGTATATTGTAGTATGAAAGACTAATAGTATTATAAAATAAATTAGTAATGCATTGTTGGAGACTGACATTCAAAGAAATATTTTTAAAAAGCAACTAATTGTTTCCAAATTTTCTCATGAGCAGCTGAAATAGAGTAACAACATGATCTGAGCAGGATCTGAGGTTACATTTACTCAAAATTGTATGGGTGGGACCTTGTCACAGGGCGCAAAAAGAGAACAGGGTTCTCATTAAGAGAGCTTTTTCTGCATCAGGCACAAGATGTTCACAAGATGCAGTAAAGTTCTGGATTTTTTTTTTTTTTTATATACATTTACTACTACAGTGATAAACAGTTTTGTTTTTTTTCTACCTGACAAGATGTGTTACATATGTTATTTTCTAAGATGACACCTTTATTGCAGCCATTTTGCTCAATTCCTAGAGAGTTTGCAGCTTGCTAAAATATTTGGGAGCATATGCATTTATAAACTTGACCATGAAGCATGAATGCTACATGGTCAAGATCTCATTTATTTGACGAGACAAATCGTCCCCTTGGAATTATAAGGTTCTATCTGCGTTCTGAGCAGTTTTGAGATATTGAGCTTTAAAGTTTTTACATTCCATTCGACTGTGTAGAAATAACCTTTTTATTTTCTAAATAAAAAGTTCCAAAATGTACACAACTTAAAAACAACATCACATAATGTAAAGAAGTGGTCACAGAATAAGAATATGTGAATAACTAAATTTTGACAAAAATGTCAGATAGAACCTTATAATTCCAAGGGGACGAAATGCCAAATAAAAGACACTTTGGACCACTGCCTTTGAATTAATTTATAGAATCTCTAAAGAAACTTTCTAATGTTGGGCTTCCTTCACAGAAGTGTGAAAGCACAAACCAAGGGTTCAATACAACACATGCGAAGAGTCTAATAAAATCTTGTTGGCCTGCTGGGTGATACAAAGCTCAAAAATATCCTGTAAAGAGCTAATTGTCTGTGTCCCCATGATTTCTCCTGCCACTCTCAACACGTTATTTATTTGGGCTCTCAATTTTACTGTTAAACTTCCGAACCAAACAATAATTCCATACCTTAAAACAGATTGGCTTTAGCTACATAAGCATCCTTAATATTGCCATAACACTTGTCAAGGGTATTATTTTTCCTCGTTCCACACTTCATATATTGAAAAAACCCTGGTAAGGATCTCTCCAAACCACATTGATTAAAATCACCAAGCTCGTCCAACTTGTTCCGCAAGGAGCGATGATTACAGAGTAACACTGGCGGCAAAGGTAGGTAACAGGTAACTGAGGTAACAGTAACAGAGTTTAGGTCCAACCTTGATCAAACACACCTGCCTGTATACCTTTCCAGTAACCCTGAAAGGCTTAATTAGCTTAATTAGCTGGCTCAGGTGTGTTTGATCAAGGTTGGACCTAAACTCTGCAGGACAGTGGCCCTCCAGGACCAGGGTTGAGAATGCCTGGTATAACACATGCTTACGAAATTGGGCATCTTTAGCTCTAAGATACATAAGAGTATAATAAGCGTTTATATTAACTTTGAAAAATACATAATCTATAGCCTACATTAGAGTCAATAGATGCCTGCATAAATCTAATTATTCTAAGTTAGAATATGTTATCTGTCAAACTAAGACAATAACTATAAATAAACAGGCAATATGCACTTCCCAATTTGGGTTTAGATTAGTTACAGCTTTTATAGAGAAGACATTGCAGGTAAAATAAAGGCTTTGCAAACCATCACGCTTACAAAATAAAAAATATATATTTATTTATTTATACTGCCAATTTCTCCATGTCAGTGCGAAGGAATTCCAAAGATGTGTAATGACATGATAGAGCCTTTTAATCTAGAGAAAATATCATGTTTTATCATGTTTTGAATGTTTTCTCTCTCTCTCTCTCTCTCTCTCTCTCTCTCTCTCTCATAACTCTTGCGTCTTAATAATAATAATAATAATAATAATAATAATAGCCTAATATGCAAAGTGAATTAGGCCTACTTACCCCTCTAGATTTCCCATTAGGATCTATCAAAACCTCCTCTGCCATATGAGCACAAAAGAAAGAGGCCCTCTGAATAAAACTCGAATGAGAGCGGGTATTGTTTTTCCCTAAAAACTTTATACCACCGGCATCCCAATGCAGGCTATTTCTGGAAAGAAGGCGTGCTGAATTATGACGCTCATTTAAGAGAGGAGGTAGAGTATATGACGTTCAACCAATCACTGCTTGCTGTCTAATGAAGCTCCTCCTGCAAGTATTTCCCACCATTTAAAAGGTCAAATTGTAAGACTGACATTGTCACATGCTAACAACCCGCGTGATTTAACTCTTTGTTTAAATTAACTGAACCTTTTCAGCTGACACTATTCCTCTTTTTTGACAACCTGCCCCATAGGAATTAACTGAAGAGTATACTCAAAATGAACCATAAATGAAATGCAATAAATAGTTGGCAAGGTTAGCTATTTCTGAAAATAATAATAATAATAATAATAATAAATTGTAGAGTGCAGTATTTAATATTTCTTCTTTCCCATAGAAAGCAATTAACAGTGAACAATGGTGGAAAGACACTAAATAGACATTTTTAGCCTATATTATGTTACTTGCATCAAAACCCCAAAGCTTTGCATGAACTTTTAGTGAACTGTTTGTGTATTTAATCAGATCCAATAGGTTAAGTGCAACCACACAACACTGGGCACAGATAACAGAAGACCAATGATTCATTGTTTTACTGTGTTAGATGTTTGATACATTGTGCATCATGAAGATGACAGACTGATGGAATTGAAACTCCTGATCCCATGCACCACCACATCTAACTCTGAAATCTGCACATTAACTGTAACTGAATTGCTAAATTTTAAATGTGTAGATGTCTTGCGGTGCGAATTAGCACCGCTGTTTAAGCACTCACGTGAAACTAGACTGCAAGCCACTATCTTAAAACATTAGTCATGGTTTGGTGACCTTTGCTTCACATCAGGTCCACAGGGGCTTCAAAAGTTAGTTCACCCAAAAATGAAAATCCTCTCATCATTTACTGACCATAAAATAATTCCAAACCTGCATGACTTTCTTTCCTTTGTAGAACATAAAATAACATATTTTTGAGAAAGGTTTGTTCAGTGGAAGTCAAAACTATTTGGTTACCAACATTCTTCAAAATATCTTCTTTTGTGTTTCACAGAAGAAAGAAATGATGCCAGTTTTCTTTTGGATGTGAATTATCCCTTAAATACTAAATTAACAAAGTTTAATGTGAATCACATAAACCCAATTCAAAAAAAAGGAATTTATAGGGTACTACACATTCATGCCTATAGGCAGAGGTTTATGAACATTAAATATATTTGTTTCCCCTCATTTTCAAATATTCTCCAGTTGCTCATCCTTGTGACTAACCTTTAACACATTTTGAAATAATAGTTCTGTGTTTGGATTTATTTGGGCTCTGTACTAGCTCCCTCTGGCTTCTTTTTTTTTTTTTTTTTTTTTGGGATCTCTCTCTTCTCACATGAGTATGTGTTGACGCAAAACCTCAGAATTTATATGAAAAGGATCAGATGATAACTGAATCTTATGATACAATTTTTTTTTATACATTTATATAGTTACACAAGTGTTTGGGTTGTTTAACTTAATATATATCAGAGAGCGACTTCTGCTGACAGACCTGGCAGGCGTCTTGTGCTTTTCTGAGTAATATGTTCTCATGTCAAATGGATTGGGTCATATGACTGTCAGCGTGGAGTGATGTCCGTAGCCTCAAACAAATGTTTGTGAAGAATCAATTATTATCTCACACAGGAGGTTATTCACTCTCTCTTACTATATACTCTCGTCACTCATTCATCCAAATATCTGTAAATCTAACCGGTAATGAGAAATGTTAGACTGCATCGGGTAGGAACACGTGGAGGAATTTACTATGAGCGTCACTTGGCTCCAATGGGATTGGGAATACTCATGTGCTTTTGTTTCACCACACTATGTCAATAACCTGCACTGCATGAAAATATATATTTCTCTGAGAAATCTAAGAGCAGTATTTGTGTCACTTCAAGTGTTTGGAACCATGTATAGTTCTATACATTTTACACTGTTTATGGTGTTCTCGAACGCACACAGGTATCCAGTTATTTCCTGGGTGTCTAACATCCAGGGGTCAGGAATTGGCTGGTTAGTGTCACCCCCTTACCCACTGCTGATAGATACTGTAAAAAATCCATGTGTATATGCTGCCTAAATATTTTTTTTCCAAGCACCATCTAAATTGGTAGAACTTTTACCAGTGACATTATTTTTGGAGGGATTTTAAAAGTATGAAATGTACATACGTATATTTTACTTTGATGAGTGATCAGTCACATGACAGATGTTCCTAGAAATGAGTTGCCATGTGCAAAGATGACAGCACCCAGGCTGAGTACTTCCAGGGGATCAAGGTGAGAAACAGCAACTGAGATGAATATTAATAGGTTTCTTCAGGTTTTATAGGCCTCCTTGGTAAACAGCTCTTATCTTAAAGGCGCCTTAAAGTCCTTAAATGCATGTTATAGATGTTATTGTGAACAGTTCAACAGTTCAACCATTCATATGTTTCATAAAAAAAAAAAAGAGGAAATAATGTTTAATCAAAATGCCATAACTGGATCTTTTAGTGACATCTCTCTGGTGACATATACAGGACTTCTCCAATCATTAGTACGTTTAAGTCTGCATTGTTTTAGAAGACTTGGAATATGGTGCACTAGTCATATGGACCACATTTATGATTTAGTTTTTTTTTTTTTTTTTTTTTTTTTTTGCCGCTTGAGACCCAGACCCTTGACGCGAAGCACCCAAGATATTCTTCAAAAACCTTTTGTGTTCCACGGAAAAGAAAAGTCATGAGCTGGAAACAAAATGAGCACGGATCTCCTGGGCTCCGTACATTATATATTTGACAACACCTAGTATGGTATTTTTGTAATATTTTGTAACAAGTCCATTTGTAAGATCTTTTGATTTGGTGTTGGACGCATATTCAACATATCGCCTGATAACATGGAAAGGTCATGTTTAATTTGTGATATTTGTAGTTATGACTGCTAGACAACAGAATGCATATTACAAACATAAGACATGATCATCTAGGCACTAAAATAAATCCTTTCATTTCAAAAAGAAAAATGGCAAAAGAAATACCAAAAGTAATTTAAATGATCTTTTTTTTACTCTTTATTTTATTTCTTTATTCTATTATTAGTGTAACTGATCCTGCCACAATGTATTTTTGTAATGGTGGTTTTGTAATGGTGGGAGGATCCGTTGCCTGTTATTTGCCTCTGTTTGTCAGCAGGCTGTGCTATTGCTCCACAATTACAAACGTTCTTTTGTTCAGTTACACACTTTCATTCAGTTTCATTTGAGATCCTCTGACTTTATTTTATATGACCATTAACCATTTCTTCTTAATTGTGTCTCTTTCTTTGTATATTGTATGTCCATTTTTGTTACAGATCTGCCCTGCAAGAAGAATAGCTCCAGCAGCTGACTACATTTCAGTATGCAGAAATATATTTCAAAGTCTAATGTGCTCAAGGGGTGCATAAATATTTATGCCATGTCTATACACTGTGAGCAAATAACCTCGTCGACAAAGCCTGTTTACTGTAACTCTGGCCAACATTCATTTTTTGCAAATATCATATTGCTTCTATTTACACTTTGTAAATTTACACTTTGTATTTACATAAATGGGGCAAACCAGGGTTATTATTGTTGACTACAAATAAAAATAAAACCATAAAAAAGTCATTACTTGAAACAAAAAGTTTTAGTTATTTTAGTATAGTTATTTTAGATAGTTACCAAGACAATGTTTCTCATTTTCATTTAGTTCACGTTGAAGTAGGTCAACTACAATAACTAAAAATAAAAAATAAAACTTAAAGAAATAGGTTACACTTTATTTTAAGGTGTCTTTGTTACACTGTAATTATACATTTAAGTACTGAGTAATATTATGGTAACTAAGTACATGTACTTACAATAGGGTTAGGATTATATTGGTAGGTTTGGTTTAGGGTTAGTTGCATGCAATTATGCATAATTTATAGTTATTACTATAGTTACTACATGTAACATATGTAACAATGACACTAAAGTGTTACCAAAATATATATAGACATTTTTTTGTATTAAAAAATAATACAAATTTGCAAAAACACACAACTAAATTACTAAAACTTTAACTAAAATTAAAATGTAAACAGTAAATATAACAAATAAAATCTCATTTAAAATGTTAACAAAAACTATAATATCAGAGTAACATTATAAACAGTATCTACCATTATTTACAGTAATGCTTTATTTTAGTACTTCACCGTAAACTAAATACTATTATAGTTTTTAACATTTTAAATGAGATTTTATTTGTTATATTTACTGCTTATTTACATTTTAATTTTAAAGTTTTATAGATTGTTGAAGTACTAAAATAACTAAAACTACAAATTAAAAATTACTTTTAATATACCACATTTAGAACAATTTTATGGTGCTTTTTTTTTCTCTTTCTTTTTTTCTATATTTTAAAACTCTGGCCACTGCCAAAGATGTATGACTTAATATTTGTTCAAGTCATAAGATAGAGTCTCTTGTAGTACGAGATTCTGTTGAAGAACAGCTGACGTTTAAAACAATTGTGAACGGGTCGGTGCTTATGAAGTTGTGGAGGGTCTTCTGATGTATTAAAAAAGTTACCCTTGTACATAAAAAAAAAAAAAATCAAATAATCTAATAGTAATTAACATATGACCTATTTGTAACCTAATACATTTCAATAATTAAAAAAATTAAATGTTGCAAAGTGTGGATTTAAAGGGTGTAGATCGTCATGAATTAAACCAAAATGATATAATGAAAAGTCAAATAAATGTAGCTCCTATACTGACCTCTGCTGGAAAATCCTTGGATGGCAAATTAAATAGATCAAATTAATAGAATAAACAGATCACCCAAAGTTCACCCCAAAATGAAAATACTGTCATCGTTTAATCACCCTTCATGCCAAACCTATATGAACCTCTTCTGATTTGATCCAAATAGTGAAAGATAATAAAATATCTATCCATCCATTCTCTAAACTGCTTATGGGTCGTGGGATAATAAAATGTTTTCCAAAATATCTTCTTTGGTGTTTGACAGAGGAAAGACAAACATACAGGTTTTGAACGACATGAGGGTAATGATGACAGAATTATTATTATTTTTATTTTTTTGGGGGGGTGAAAATCCCTTTAACTCACTATGTAGGCTATAACTAAATTACACATTCTCAATTGCAGTTCACACAGAAGAAATTGGGTCATAAAGCTTACATTCATAAAAACACACTTGCAGGTGCAACAATGGGAGCATATCTGCATGGCCTCATGCTAAATGAGTTCTTAATCACAGTCCATTACGCGTTTTAAACTCCTGTTGGCTGATAATGGCTGTTCTCCAGTGCTGAGTCTGGTGGTTATTAAGTTAATTTGTCTTTCCTTGCATGATAAATCACTCTGTCTCTCTTCTCCTGCCCTCCACTTCAGCATCATGAGTGTAAATCTGTCTAAATTACTTTTATTAGGTTTACGCTGACAGACATTTTTACACAGATCAAGACTGCTCCTCCTTATATAGCCTTAACCACTGAAAGCTGATCTCAGATCAGATAAGACCACTGTCAGAGCAGTGCGGATGAACCATCAGTCATCATAAGCTCAGGAAATGTTCTCTTGGGGTGTCATGCTGAGAATAAGATTAATTGAATTGTCCCAAATATACCAAAGGCTCTTGATTTAACAAAGGATATGTAATTGTGCTGTAAGCGAATGTAAGCATATTTATTGCACTGGGAATTTAAGACAATGCTGATTTACACAGATGTGTAGAAAAATGTGCAGTCTCTGCTAATAATAATAATAATGAGACATCAAAATAACTATGATTAATATATTTGAATATTTGATGCATAAGCATACAGTGAAGCTAAATGTAACTGGCTGCTGGAAATGCTTGTGGTCAAACAATTATTCTAAATTCTTTGTATTTTATGTTACATTTAATCAGTAGAGATGAAAGGGGGGGGGATTTATTGAACTGAAATGGGAAAAAATTTTACATACCTACTTGTCAAACCTACATTTTTACTGAAGCTGCAGGCTGGAACATACAAAAAGTCACAACTCAATTTATAGTGAGCTAGAATCGTAAACATGTAAGAATTTCATTTATTTGAGAAAATGTATTTTGGAGTTCTGTGAAATATGTGTTAGATGCACATTTCCATTAAGTAACATCTAATCAAAAACATACAGTACATTTACATTTACATTTCTTCATTTAGCAGACGCTTTTATTAAAGTGACTTACAAAGTATAATGAATATCAACGATGCATTTTAGCACCAGCTCATTTTACCCCCCCCCCAAAAAAATGAAAATCATTTAGGAAAATCATTTTCCTAAAATTATGTGTTTCATAAGTTCACTTTTCTGGTTAAATCTGGTTAAATTGACTGTTGACTGGTAACTTTTTGAATGACATGTTTTGTTTTGTTTTGTTTTATTTTTATATATATAGATTTATTTTATTTTATTTTATTTTATTTTATTTTATTTTATTTTATTTTATTTTATTTTATTTTATTTTATTTTATTTATTTATTTATTTTATTTATTTTATTTATTTTATTTATTTATTTTATTTATTTTATTTATTTTATTTTATTTTATTTATTTTATTTATTTTATTTATTTTATTTATTTTATTTATTTTATTTATTTTATTTATTTTATTTATTTTATTTTATTTTATTTTATTTTCAACCACACTAAAACATTTTTTTTTTTTATTAAATCCAAATCCAAAGTGTGCAGTGGCAGCAGTTGATAAACTGAAGTCCAAGACCACTGGGATTTTAAAAAGTTCAAAAATCATTCTAAAATGTAAATAGTAATTCCAAATTTGAAAGAAGCACAGCTGAAAGTCAGTGTAATCCTCTGCAAACATCATCTCAATGGGTGGTAATGCTATTAAAACACCAAAGGGTTTTAATTACTCAGCCTCCACCATACAGCACAGACTCACTATGCTAAAGACCTTTGAACTCAGCTTAAACACTCTGCACATACTCCGGCTCGTCACAAAGACACGAGTCCAAGTCAAGCCGCACCGTTAGCAAAGCGACCAAGAAAGGGGCCGCCCAAACTGTCTGTCACGTGTGACGAAGCACCCTCTCCATCACTGGAAATAGTGAGCCTTTTTTGCCATCCTTCTCAATTTCTCCCAAACACTCTTCGCTCCGTGCTCCAGAGGGGGCCGCTCAATGTAAGTGAACCCCCTGTCACCCCTCACCCTTCAGACCCGCAGAGTGTGCTGTGAGACAGCTGTGCTCTGCTACACTGAATAGCCAGGACAAGGGGCTGTGTTAATGTGTAGCTCCTCTTTGTGGCTCCAGTCTCTTTTAAGGACAATAGAGCAGGCAGGCAGAAAAGCTGTACGGGGAGAATAGAGTCACTGCCTATTTAGGCCTAGTTCATAAAAACAGGACACCAAAAACCCATTGGATTCATCACTGTCTTATTTGGCTGGGAAAGCATGTGGTTCGGAGTGTAGAGGAGGAGAAGTCAGTGGCTCTACTATATTTAGGACAGATTCAGAGAGCAGGTGTACTGTAGCGGAGACATACAGAGCTGCGTGGGTGAAAGGTATTGTTAGTTTGTGATTACAGTATTTGTCTATGGTTTTATTCTGTTTGTGCAGAGCCAGTCCACTCACAACATGGTTTTAAACCAAGGGTCCATGGACATACTGCAGTACAAGTTGCATAGAAGTACAGGGAAGACATATGAAACACATAGACTTTTCCTTTAAATAATGACTTTTCTAACAATCTTTTTATGGATTTTATTATTATATTACTTAGAGAATACTGCTAACAGGGTGGTTCGACATGGACTTGTGCCTTTGCAATAAGCTCTAGTATGTGGGGAGAGTTATATTATTATTATTATTATTATTATTATATAATGTAATAATGTTATTGTTTTTAATTAACCTTATTATTGTATAAAGGTAACCACTGATCTGATGATAATAATAATAATAACTAATTATTATTGCTGTTATTATATAATGTAATGATGTTATTGTTTTTAATGAAAGTTATTATAAAGGTCAAATGTAATAATAACTCTAACAATACATAATCTGATATGAATTACACTATAATACATTGTATAATACTAAATGTATATGTGAGAAAGCGTATATCAGTGTAGATAGAACAATTTTAGTTATGCATTTACCCCTTTAGAATATTCTACATAAAAAGAAAATTCGGTAAATGAGAACAATTACGAAATAAAATCAAATAGATGGAGAGAGAAAAATAAGGAGAAAAATAGAGAATGGAAGAAGACAAGATCTGTGATTTAAGCTAACTGGAGTGATACATGTCTGATACATGATACAGTTCATGTCTCTTTATTTTATTTCATTCGTGTGTTTTCTTTGTGCAATATTGTTTGTTCAGGCATTTCATTCCAGTCCTGCACTACTATGACAACAATGAGGCCAAACCTCCAACAGTCTCCAGCATAAATGAGGGCAATTGAGTATGCTAATGAGGCCACTCTCCAGTGATTGGCCGACTCGTTAAACTGCCTAAATGGCTTTTACTAACCCTTCTGATTGATGAGTGTCTGACAGGCTCAATGTGGGAGTGTTTGGGCCAAACTACAGGCGACCAAAGCCTCTCTGACACAGACAGATACTCTTCTTGTACAGTACACACACACACACAAACACAAAGCTCGATGCTGCTAAGTAAGTGACTTCACAAATGAAAACAAAGACACACTCTCTCCGACACATACTTACTCACATTCAAAGAGCAGCTGAGCATTTCTCTTCACTAATGCCATCCCATTCATCAAACTGAGTGTAATTGATGTTAAAGGCTCAAAGCAGATCCCCACAGCCCTCCCCTTGTCTCTCTGTGATACGTAAAGCTGGGTTCAGTCAGAGCAACTCATTGATCTGACAAGAAGACCATATGACATCCTAGTGGCACAATATGTTCTGCTCAGATTCAATTATGTTTCCGACAGACACTGACAGAGATGCAGGTCATATTTGTGTGTAACGATAATATATAATGAGCAATTTCAAATGAAAAAATTAAGTACTTTTCACAATAAAGTAACTTAAAAAAATAACATAAAGCGAATTCAAATCGAAATTAATATTACTAAACAGCCTTTTCAAATGAGTGTTACTAGTGAATATATGGCTAGACAAGGATGACGTGTTATTGTGACCTACAGTGTCTCAGGAAACTTTTCAGAACTTTGGCTCTATGTTCTGGCAAGGTTCTCTCAAAGTTATGAGTAAACATTCTCCCAGTGACGTTAAAGGGACAGTTCACCTAAAAATTAAAATTCGGTCATCAATTACTCACCCACATGTCGTTCCAAACCTGTAAGACTTTCGCTCATCTATCTATCTATAAATTACAGAAACGTCTGTCTGTGTGTGTGTGTGTATGTCTGTTAACCACATATCTCTCGAACCGTTAGTCCGATGGATTTCAAACTTGACAGGTGTCTCGCTAAGGTCACGAGTAAGTGCAGCGCCAAGTTTGACGTTGTTTGGATGAGAAATGCTAAAGATATTGTTAAATATATCATTTTTTAAAGGTCAGACTGATCTCATGAAATGGCGTATGTATGACACGCCAATTCGTATTTCCATTTTTGGCGTGTTGTCAACACGCATAATTGATTTTCAGCGTGTTTATCAACGCCGGTGACTTAACGTTACATTACTGTATATATAAATATATATGACCTACCCCAACCGCGTCCCTAAACCTACCCGTCACTGGGGTTAATACCATTTATGAGTTTTCCCCTACCATCCTAGGAAAAAAATTATTGCTCCCCAGATGCAGAGCCATAGAGAGAGAGAGTTGCGACACTCCCATAGACCTCCGTTGTAAATAATGGCGGCGCTTTTAACTTAACCGCCTACTTCCGGGATATGAAGATCGAAATAGTTCCAAACACTGTCATGTGGGCGTTGGACACCATTCACTTACATTGCTGCGCGTCGAGTTGTTCCAGAGTTAAGTTGCCGAAATATCGACCTCTTTTGAATTGTCAACTGTCTATATTGTATCAGAGGCCCTTTGCGATGCTTATACTGGTCTTCATTTGTACATGCACAGCGTAATTATTTATATTTTATGTTGGTTGTTTCAACCAATTTTCAAGCGCGAGTTCGGTAATGAATCGCTACCACCTTTATAGCAACTTTTATTTAATTTAATTTTTTGGGATATAGGGGAGAGCGGGGCACAAAGTAACGCTTTTTGACTTTCTCAGTTTGTGTAAATCTACTTATGGTTCAGAGTATTTATTTTTTCCCACATTACTTTCCCACATGTCTAGTACAATTATGTGTTTTTGTTTTATTAATACATACTTTTTTCTTGATATACCCCGAAAGAATGGAAGTGAAATGTGACAACATGCCCCATAGGTGGGGTACATTGTAACATGTGTGGGGGCACATTGTAACATAACATATGACAGCTTAAAATGTTATCTGATCTAATAAAAAAAATATACAAAACAAACTAAAATATTTTCTAAATAAAATACAATTAAAAAAAATTTTCATATAAAATAATGGCAATTTTTAATAATTAAATATAAACTCATTTTTGAGTTTTGACTACGAACACATGAAAACACAGCTATACAACATAGTTCAAAACAAATAAATAATTAGTAATTTTTGAACATTGACTCTCAGTCTTTATTCACCTTTTTCTCACGTTTTCTCAATAAAATTAATAAAAGTATAGAATATAATAGCATATTTCTAATAGGGGCACATTGTAACGCAGTGTTACAACATGCCCCCGCCTGCACAAATGGGATTTAAACCCTGCTAGTGTCTTCTGCTAGTTAGTGAAGCATTAAAGGGGACATATCATGCTAAATCCACTTTTTTAGCCCTTAAATGCATTTTGTTGTATATTTGGAGTGTTTAGAAGTACAGAAAAGTCGAAATTATTCTCTTCAGGTGCTTCGTTGATATCTTTATATTCTGTTTTGGTCATATTTTTCAACCTGTTCCGATTTTTCTGTTATCTATGACGTTTTGTGAACTGTTACGTCACAGTATTTGCAGCGGAACTGCCAAATAATTGACGTCCAGCCCAACACTTCGAGCAATCCGCCATTTTCATTTCTCGCTGCAATTTTGTAGTCCAAGCTAAAAGATGCAGAAGTTACGAGAGGGTAAGTTAAAATGTTCGGTTGTTGGATGTAGTAACCCACACGCTTCATTACACCGTCTAATGTAGATGAACCGCCGCGCTTGTGACGGCGCATGTTTAACTGAAAGAACGAGCAGAGAGAGAGAGACCCGGTCGCGCGCACGCACTCTCTCTCTCTTCGGAGCCAGGCGAAAATGTAAACAAGACGCCGTCTCCAAACTAGACGCTGTCTTGCTCTCTCTCCCTCGCACATATTAATCAAAATAAATCGACACGGTGGTAAAAGGTCGGAAGACCAAAGTTTCATAATGTAAATACAGTAACACACCATTGCGATACATCCATATGAAGACGTTGTTCTGCAGGTTCGTCGTCTTCATTTTCATCTCGCTCCGGCTCCGACTCTGGCTCGAACATGTAAATTGGCTGGCTGGACAAGTCTTCCGTTGTTGACATTTTGTTAATAACGTGTGAATAAAACGTTTCTGTGCCGCTAGATAATCGTATCTCTGCTATCAAACTACAAAAATGGCCGAACGGGGTGGAGTTGAACCGAGTGTCACCTCTGCAAACTGGAGAGGGGGCGGGGTATGAAGTGTCTCAATTGTATTTAAAGAGACCGCACCAAAACGAGTTGCTCTCAGACGCACATCAGAAAAGGGGTAGAAAAGGGGCCTGTGGAGCTATAAAAATGAGGAATTCAGACCCAAGCATTGCAGTTCCGCTTTATATAGACTACAAATGTATGATTTATATGTAAAAAGGAACGATTTAAAAGCATGATATGTCTCCTTTAAAGAACTATCTCAACAGTTAAATAACATCTTGGAGATTAAAATAATATCAGATTTGTCTTATTTTAAATAAACACAAAAAATAGAGATGAAAAATTAACTTAAGTAAGAAATTTACTTTTGCTATGGTTTAATAAATGTCTATGGATATCTTCCAAAAAAAAAAAACATTTTGGCGGATTTTTTTTTTCTATATAGTGTTGATATGGCAACTAGTAAATACACAAAGTTTCGTCATCCAAGCATGTGCGGAAGTATTTAAAACAAGCGTGTTACAACTAGCCCCGCGTTAGGTTGTGCCCCGCGCTCCCTACTAACTTTTCATTATGTTATTATTGTCTTGAGTGAAGCGGCTTGTGAGAACAATGCTGGACCTTTAGGATTGTTATGGCCATCACCAGTCCTGTCTGTTTCATGGATCACCTGCCCCTGGTTTTTGTTTTTCTTGTTCACACACACAAGCACACATTTTTGTTGTCTGTCATTGTTTAATAAAAAATATTTTATTTGAAAACCCATTTGTATCAGCCATGCTTAAATTCGTTTTTAATCTGTTATAGTTTTGATAATGTGTATGGCCTTAATCTTAAAATAATATTCTTAGTCTTAACATGATCATGTTTCACGTTGTGGTCCTGGGGGTGGCCACTTTCATCAGAGAAGTGAGCTAGCTTCTAAGCGAATTCTGAACGGACCGCCACGGCAGACCTCTTGCGTGATCATGAAGGTAGGCTAATGGCTGAATCAAAATTTATAAGCAAAATCACGGGAATCAATAGCCTAATACAGCCCAGTTGTGCTAAAATAAATATCATGAGACGTCCATCATCAGATGAATGATATGGAAAAGTTAAGTTAGAGCCGCTAAAGCCAGTGCTACTACCCATGCGAACATGAACACTAAGCTTTTCCCTCCAAAAATATAGCCTAAAACTTATCTCCAAATGCAAAACTGACATTAACAAAATGCAATAATGCAATAACAGCTGAAAAAGTACTTGGGTGTGTGTTTTATTTTATATTTACCGTTCAATAATGCAATCGCTGCTGTCTGTCCCATAGAAGAACATGACAGCCAGCGTACGTTTTGGAACTATTGGGGCTTACATGAACCACGTGACAGCCATAGCGGCGACATCAAAGAGTGTCGCAACTCTCTCTCTCTCTATGGCTCTGCCCAGATGTAGATATACATTTTGCTCAGTTTCGCCCGGACATTTAACGGCGTACACATACACGCGGAATCACTCTGACGTTTAACGGCGTAGACATACACGCGGAAGATGACGGTTCGTTTCGGCGTGGACATACACGCGGATAGCTCAAAATGCGTATAAATAACACGCCACTTGACTTGAAAGTGGCGTGTATGTTTACGCAAAGTCATGATGTCATGTTGCAGAGGTTGTGGTTTAAAAATAAACATTCTGACATTAGAGAGTTGTATCGGTCAAAGAAGCCCCAAGAAGGTTGTGGTTTAAAAATAAACATAGTTTGGTTCCTTCTGAATATTATAGTTTGGTTCCAGAATGTGATAAATCCATTTTGATTAATTTGAGTAAAAATGTGTTTTCTTTACCAAGAAAGTGGCCAGATGAAAAACACTATTTTCTGTTTAAAACTTTCACATAGTATCTTTAGGTTATAATATCATATAAAATTCAAATCCAGATTTGGATTTTCAAAGATCTATTATAAAAACAGATTATTTTCCCCCAAAAATGCAATAAATTCATGACACTTTTTTTTCAAAATGCTATCATATTGAAACTGTTGAAATCAGCCATCACTAAGAAATATCTCCTGAACTTTTTTGACGGCGATCAGCTCACAAAAACTGATTTTGCACGGGCACTTTGCACTGCTCCCTGAATCGACGCGTTTATTCATTTGTGGATGTTAACAGAATCGGTAAGTCAGCTATGCTGTTTACTTCTGAATATTATATTTCATTCTGGTGCGCTTAAAGTTATCGCTACTGTGTAACGATAGCCTATGCTATTCACCAACTGAACATATCCTATTCAATGTGTTCACAGTCTCTTTCACGGGCATCATTTGTAGTAGCCTATTCACAAGCTTCCTCAAGCATAGCGTTTTCTCGGAGTTCACTGTGTGCTTTCTACCCATGCACAAATATGTGTGTAATTGTAACAATGAGCACTCAAACACACCAAACCAACAATTACTAAAAACACACTCAAAAACTGATTTTGCACGGGCATTTTGCACTAGCACTTAGAAGGTTGTGGTATTCATAAACACTCAGTCAGCTACACTGTTTACTTCTGAATATTATAGTTTATTCACAGCCATCATTTGTAGTAACCTAGCCTGCTCCCTGAATTCAATGCGTTCACAGTCTCTTTCACGGGCACCAAACCAACAATTACTAAAAACACACAAAAACTGATTTTGCACGGGCATTTTGCACTAGTCTACAGAAACACAAATGAAGATTTTATTGATGAAATCTGAGAACTTTCTGTCCCTCCATTGACAGCTACGCAACTACCACTTTGACGCTTCAAAAAGTTCATAAAGAGATCATAAAACTAACCTATATGAATTGATGTAAAACTTACACATCAGTTGTGGTAAACGGAAGCTCAAGCATGATTGCTTGACATGCGAGAACCACTGAGGTTCATTCTCTTGTTACGCAGCATGTTTGAGCTTCCGGAAGAACCAATGAGGTTCATTCTCTTGTTACGCAGCACGTTTGAGCTTCCGGAAGAACCACTGAGGTTCATTCTCTTGTTACGCAGCATGTTTGAGCTTCCGGAAGAACCAATGAGGTTCATTCTCTTGTTACGCAGCACGTTTGAGCTTCCGGAAGAACCACTGAGGTTCATTCTCTTGTTACGCAGCACGTTTGAGCTTCCGGAAGAACCAATGAGGTTCATTCTCTTGTTACGCAGCACGTTTGAGCTTCCGGAAGAACCACTGAGGTTCATTCTCTTGTTACGCAGCACGTTTGAGCTTCCGGAAGAACCAATGAGGTTCATTTTCGTGTTACGCTGCACGTTTGTTCTCGCGCATCAAGCAGGTTCTGTTGAGCTTCTGTTTATGTTTGCTGACCAATGTTTATATGCAATAAAAGCCTAAATTCAATATTTTCATCATATAAAGCGATTGTGTCTCTTCAGAAAATTCGGACTAAACCATTTGATTAAAAAAAAGAAAGTTCTCACATTTTTATCAAAAAGATCTTCATTTGTGTCCCGAAGATGAACGAAAGTCTTACAGGTTTGGAACGACATGAGGGTGAGTAATTAATTAATTTTTGGGTAAACTGACCCTTTAAGAGTGTGTTCATTCAAAGGTATCTGGTCCAGTGTTCTCCAATGTTAGCACAAAAACATAGAACTTTTTTTTCTGAAACATTTTAGTTGGACGATCATCTAACTTCTTTTTTTTCCACAACATTTCGAGTTCAAAGGTAACGGTCGATCCCATAATGTTTGCAAAATTATAAAATGGAATGTTCCTTAATGTTCACATAACCAAAACTATTTTTTTAAGACATTTCAGAGAACATTCAGATAACTTTTACTAAATGTAAGAACATTAGCAAAACGTTCTTAGAACACATTTTTGTTAGCTGGGGTAGTACTGCAGTGTCCAGTGCGAGTTTTTAATATGAAGTAATGTACACTGTAAAAACATATATATATATATATTTTTTTTTTTTAAGCTGTTAATAAAAAAAAGGTAATTGGAATATGTTTTACTAGAAAATACTATGTAAGCATTTCTACTGTACTTCAAAATTTCACATTTATTTCAATGTGTTTCTTTCAATATTTGTAAAATTTACTAGCAATCTCTGAGTGAAAATCGTTTCAAAGTAAATCCTATACTTGTTTCACTGTAGCACACACACATAAACATGCACAGTTGCACTTCCATACACACTTGGAGAGCCTCACTCATTGCAGTATGGGCTGCACTGAAACAGTCTCCATTGTTGGGTTAATTAAACACTTCAGGTTTGACACTTTGACCTGCCATTGAGCTAAATTACTCATCAGTCATTTTGTTTGTTTGTTTGTTTGTTTGTTTTAGTCACTATTTGCATTTGTGTAATATTGTTTGACATGTTTTATTATATTAGTGTACTGGAATGACATGTTTTCATGTTTTCCTGGAATACAAAAGCATTCCTAATATGCTACATTCTTAAATACCATTAGGGGCAACTGGAGGTATTTTGATGCCAGGCTGTGTGAACAGCTTTCAAAGGGAATGACTGTGTCCGCTGGCATCAGGCCTAACCAGCAGACAGGCACAATGCCACATGGGCGCAGGGTAACAAATGTTCTGCCATCGGGACAAAGAGGCAGCAGACAGCTGTGAAGCCTCAGTCCCACATTCAGTGAAATACAGGTTGCATTTTTATAGTTCAGTCATTTCTAAAACCAAAGAATCTGGTACAGATAATTTTTTTTGGAATAGCCTATATAATTTTGCGATTTAGGCTATTAACTAAGTATTATTTTAATAACAAAGCGTTTGCCTGTGGCTATGGCGCTCTTCGATTTATCGTTCTTGTTCTTGTATGTGTTGTTTTACAGACAGTCACAGTCAGTTTTAGAAACATCATGAACTATTTAAGTTCCTCATGTCTCCAGTAGGTGGCAGACTTACAGTATGTTAATGAATCCTCAGGACAGCGGCACAGAGTTCAGTAGACCGCACACTCGAATGCTTTCCGCTTACTTTTCACGAAAGGCTTTGTTCAGGCCAGGGGATTGTCATTACGAAAGTAACTTACCCTATAAAATATCTAATAATATATATATATTTTTTTTTAATCTGTTTTTAATTAATAAAAGCCTTATCAGATAGCCTATATCAAGGCTATTGGACCTTGATCGTCGTATAAAACGTGAGTGAATTTGATTAAAATTCATATTAATATTATAATATCATCGAATTAATATCATTAATATGGTTAATATAATAAAATGAATATTTTATTACGCTAATATGAGAGAAAAAAAAGATTGATCTCCTAAACAATAAACAATATTTCTGGGTTTTTGACATGGCTGCATCAATCATTTATAATTTTTTTCAGTCTGTTGTTTTCACCAATAAAAAAAAAAAAACTTCTGAAATTTCCAGCCCATTCACCATTACCTTCAGGGGAAATACACAATTACATTAATGTTCCTTGCTTCAGTTCACTATTTAATGGTCTTAAAATCTCTCTTTCGCTTTTGATGAGCTTTTCTTTGATTCAACCTTTTAATTACACTGATTTAGAATCGAATTATTTGTTAGGCCTGAAGCCATTACACAATGTATATTCACATTTAATTTAGAGTCAAGAAAAATCTCTCATTTTTCTCAGTCTCTACACTCTACTGTTATTTGTTTTTAAACTGCTTTTTCAAATCCAGTATGTTCTCTAAATGACATAATGTTTCACTGTTTTTGTGTGCTAGACTAATTTTCCACCACAATGCACATTGTAATATCTAGCCTATTATTAGTGTGTTTTCAGTATAGTTCCAGTATTTGCAGTTATGCGCTTTATTCTCTTTTAATTGAATAGAGATGTGTAATTTTACCCCATCTCCATTGGCTTATGTTTTACTGTGACTAATCTGAAGGTTGTGACCCTCAACATAAGCCTGGCCTGTTTGTTCACATAGCAGTCAAAAACATTGATCTCTGACCTTTAGGATATCCTGTTCTTAAACATTTGTTGTAATAAAAGTGCTACAATAAAATATTACAAACATTACAAATTGCAATAACCTTAATTATTTTATAATAATAATAATAATAATAATAACAACAACAATATATACAGTTTAATGTTGTATAAAATATTTTTTACAAAAAAGAAATCAAATTTTACTAAAGATAGACACATTTTGTGCGACAAGAAATTATCATAGAAGCTTGTTCTGAATAAAAATCATGTTGCAAATAAAGGTGGCAGCAAAAAAGTGGGGTCAGTAATATTAGGGATATAACTGTTACCATTCTGTCACAGTTCTGTTAGTTTGGACTTTTAGTTTGTTTCATCACATGCATTCTGTCTCCATGGTCACGAGCATTATGAGTTTTAGTTCAGCTGTGTTTAATTAGCACCTCATTATCTGCACTACTTAAGTTCCTGCTTGTCTGTTGTTCATTGTCCGGTCTCATATATATGTGTTTGGTTGTGTTTGCACTATAGCTGTCTGTAATAACTTGTGGATTTTTAAATTATCTTGGAAACCTTTAATCTTCGTCCCTTCAGCGACAGAGCAACCGTTACACATGCATACAAATGAAAACATTTTTGATATGGAAATGAACAAAACAAACCCTTCTTCCTCGCTAATGGAAAACGATGTGTTGGAGCAGGCATCTTTCAACCAACACTGGGTGATGCCATTGTAGGGCTTTTGCCCGTAAAATGTGGGCTCTTTACCCTAAATCCTTTATCCTTTCATTTGTTCAATAATTAATTGATTTGATCACCTTGAACAAAACTGAAAATTTCACACAGTGAATTCCTAGATCAGGAAAACTGTTCTGCAGTGTATGTGTTCAGGAAAGAGTTGAGTCTATGGCATTTTGTAATAAACCTGCACCTACATAAGTTCATTGAGCTTTCCTGATCATTTTGAATGTAATAAAGATTCGCTGAAGCTCTCATTCATTTTCATAGGGAACTTTGTTTCTTTGTGACTATTCCAACATTTTGAGACTCTGAACTGAAGGCAAATGACATGCAGCACACACACTTTGCAGCTGTTTACCACATAACTGGAAGATTTTATCACTTAAGATTCACATGAAAATGTATGAAATGCTGGCATTTATTATATATAGACTAATATAATATTAATATAATAGACGAATAACTGTTAAAGGTTTGTTTGCTCAAATTATAATATGCATAAAAAATAACATTAAATTGTTCATTTTTTTGGGAAACTTGTGTGACACTTTTGCCAGCTATTCAGAATAGAAGGTGACTTCATTTTCACATCTTGCTGTCCAAAATAACCTTTAATGAACCTAACAGAAACATAAAGGCATTCTTAAGCAATCTAATTCAGATTCTTCCTTTGTAAAGTTGTATAAACATTGAAAAAAAGTGTAAGAATGACATTGGATTTAACCTTATTTATTTTTTTAAGCTATTGCATTAGTTAGCTATTGATGAGCTGTCTTTCTTAAAAAGTCAGACGTTCACTTTTCATATATTAAAAATGTGTAACCAATCCGCATGCATGGTGACGGGACGGCTCTATCAAGACAATCCCAGTTCCCTTTCCGGGAATGTTCAGATGTGAGGTGAAACGCTTGTATTACACAGAAATAAACGTTTGATCAAAATGTCACAGTAACTTAATAATCATTGAAGGTGGTCTGTTTTAAGGGGTGGGATTTGGTGGATTACCACAAGCTCATGTTTCTCTTAGATATTGGATACTGTTCACTTCCCACTTCCAACTCAAACACACTCTTACATTCACACGCATGAGATTGCACAATAATCAAAGTCATTTTAAACATGGCATTTCAATAGGTTTTTATTTCATTTATCTGTATTTGACACTTTTATTTATTCATCTATTTATTGCCTCTTCGTTTACTTTTTTTCCCCTCCATATTTGCCTCATATAGCTCTTCAGATCAGCCGTTTTATAAATAATCTTTAGTTGAGCTGACATCACTCTCTCTGAAGGACTCAGCAGCTGATTTACTTTAGGCATATGATCTTCCATAATCACAATGTTCATTCCCCACCCATGGCTGTCTATAATTTCCCTTTGAGTATACAATATGTGGAGATCAGATGATTTTAATAATTTTTTATCTTTAAACTATAATAGGCTGAAATACATTTCAACCAAATTTTAACATAAAGCCTGTATCAGACTTTGACAATTAGTGATTGTCATTGTGAGACAATGCAAGATATTTGGGGTAACTGCTCTAGTAAATGTTAATTTAACATCATGCATTTTAAATGAAGAATTTCAAAAAAGAAAAAGAAAAAAAAAGCCCTTCCTTTGTATTCTTGTCTCTCTTCTAATGAGTGCTAGGCTTAAACCAGAAATGTTTTCTTTAATCTGAATAATCAACACCAGTTAGTTTGTTATGTTTATGGCTGCCCATTATTGGCTTAATAGTAGATTATTAACAATATTTTTTCTCATTTCATATGTCACTAAAAAACAATTGACTCTGATAGAGTTATAGACTTTGTAGCCCCAGTTAATAAAGAAAAACACTAAACAAAGAAGGCAGCCAGAGGTCAAGACTGCCATTAACTCAACAGTCAGACTGCATTGACTGAGCTAATTCATGTTTCCTGCAGAAGCTGCAAGAATAGAGTGTGTATGTGTGTGTTGTTTGAAGAAAAAAAGAATAAACGATAGAGCATTCATAGGGTGACATATTCTCTCTCTTAAATTAAACAGTCGTGTCTGTTGTCAAAGTTAAAGTTTGTGCTCTTTCTGTGCTCAATATTAAGAACTGTGAGTTTTCAGTTTTCTTGGTCTGCATGTTTTTAACCAATTTCACAAGACCCCACAATAGTTCCACATTGAAATAAAAAGCTTAATATATAAAGTTAATCAGCTAAATAAGTCCATCCTTTGTCCTAATTTTCCCTTTTCCTTCATCCAATGGCAATTTGCACCAGTCTCACATTCAAAGTTTCATATGGGCAATTACAGGAGCAAACCAGACTAATCTTGTTCTGTTAGGTTGCATATATATCTTGGACCATGCACTTCTATTAATCTCTGAGAATCAATATTTCTTAAACGTTATTATTTTATAATTATTTTTTAATTAACTTACCTATTATTTGTTTGAATTCAGAAATATTTTTTCGTACGTATTTATTTGGGGAATTTAGGAACTTAAGCAATTTTTTTTACAAGGTGGCATGCTTGGCAGGATCTTGGTAAAAGTTCCGACCTTAGTTCAGAACTTTCAGACCTGGCAGCTTTTCAGAGAAGAAGAAAAAACCCACTTTGGTTAAGATTTAACGAATAGGGAAATAAGATTTAATACTTTTTATAGCATAATAAATATGGCAATTAGAACTCAGGACAAAGGCATGAGTTTCGATATTAAACGGATAACAAATAAAATTACAAATTTCAAATGCCAATATGTTTTATGTAATTATCTAATAATTAATTAATATTAATACATCATGTTGTGTAGGCCAATAAGCAGCGATCGCATATGAACTTCAGAAAATGCATGGCTCACTTAAAAATGTCGACTCTTTTTTATTTATGTATTTTTTAGCATGTCTAAAAGACTCAACATAATAATAATAATAAGCACAAAATAATTTCCCTCCTTATCTTCGTAAACAATGTTGCATTGCAGCAAATATTGATCAATAATAAAACATTGCACGCGTTTATTTATTATTGATTGAAATAACTGGCGCGAAGGCTTTTTAATATTAGTAGCCTATCTCACCAGTTGTTCACTTTTAAAGAGCTTCGGTAGGAATTAGAATGGGTAAAACAACTGTAAGATTGATCAGTCGTCGTTTAGGACTGTTTCTTGTGTGGAAGGCAAACAACAGCCACCAAACACAAACCTTCATCACTTTACACGACTCCGCCTTTCCGTCATAGTTAATTAAGAGATCACTAAGTCTCCTCAGTCTCCAGAACTCTCAACAGAACTGCAGAGCTGTCAAAGCACACGATCTCATCTCACTGCTACTTGCTGTTGGGTGGTGATGCTCGGTGAGAGAATAACTCGTTGGACGTTTCCATTGTAGCTGGGCAACAATCACGTGCTGCAAGATTATTGGAAAACTGGACATAAAGTTAGAGTTTACTATCGCAAAAAATATATATTTTGATACCACTTCTCTTAAACATAAGTTTTGTTACCAAAGCTGATTGGCAAAGGCTTGGATGACGACCACCAAAGTTGTCAAAATGTGTGAGGCTATGGAGAGGCGTGGGATGAACCCCCTGGACCACCTTCCACCACCTGCGAGTTCCAACAAGCCCTTAACGCCCTTCAGCATCGCAGACATCCTCAGCAAACCTACTGTCAAACGACCTCACAGGATTCACCGGCTTCCAGCAACAGAGAGAGCCCGGCAGAGCATCACTATATCGAGGCAGACTCTCATCAGTCAAACATCGCCTCTGTGTGCTCTGCAGGAGCTGGCGAGCAAAACGTTCAAAGGTCTCGAATTAGGCGTGCTCCATGCAGCAGAAGGTAAGAGTGTAATTTAAGTTTTAGATTGTAAAATAAATCAATAATAATAATTCAAAATGAATGTACAAATAGTAATAAAAAAATGTGATCTATAAGTTAACAACATATGTTTTACATTGCTTTAACTCATCAAAATAAGTTAAGCAATTTTCATTTGTATTTTTTTTTACAAGCCATACAAGATTCCACTATTTATTTATTTTTTAAGTGTTTAATGCCATTTAAGTTTAAATGACTTAAACATCCAAGTTGATTGTACTTAAACATTTAAGGCAGCAACTTTTTTTCCTTTTTTTACAGTAAAGTAGCATGGAAAACCACTAGTCAAAAAAGTAATTTTGATTAATATTCTATTATGTTAATGTTTTCATTGATTCGTGTTTAAATTAATATTGAATCTGTTGTCATATCAACTTATCAATATGAATGGGTATATAAGGAAAGTTAAAAATCGTACAAATAGCCCTACATTTCTTTATTAGCAATTATTTATTAGCAATATTCTATGTTCTACTACTATTATTAACTTAAATTATGTAACTTAAAATCTGTCAGTGTTACATCATAACTTTTTTTTTTTTTTTTTGACAGGACGGGATGGGTTGACAGTGTTTGGTCAAAGGGACAGTCCTAAAAAGCGCCGAAAATCTAGGACGGCCTTCACCAACCACCAGTTATATGAACTAGAGAAAAGGTTTCTCCATCAGAAATACTTGTCCCCTGCAGACAGAGACCAAATTGCCCATCAGCTGGGGCTGACAAATGCGCAGGTCATAACCTGGTTCCAGAACCGAAGGGCAAAATTAAAGCGAGACCTGGAGGAGATGAAAGCGGACGTGGAGTCGGTCAGATCCACGGGTGTTGTAGTGCCTCTGGATAAACTCGCTAAATTGGCGGATCTGGAGAGGTGTGCAGCTGGAGCCACGGGGCCCGAGTGCTCGCCACGGCTAGGTCAGGAGTACAAGAGTGCGCACAAATTGTGTCTGTCCCCCATGTCGTCTCTCTCGGACCACACAAGTCAAGACTACTCCGAGGACGAAGATGTGGAAATAGACGTTGATGTCTGATGTTAACCACGATTTAAACTCTTTAAAGACTCATATTTGAAGTTGTTACAGTGCGTAACAACACGCATGCATGAACATAAATGATTGTAGTGTTTTCTGAAACTTTTATTTATAGCCAGACTATGTATTTGTTCGATATAGTGTTTGAGCTAGCAGCTGCATAATATATTGTATATAATAAAATGGCTTTAATGAGTGTAATAAGATCATATTTCATAAATCAGGGCAACAAACAGAGCAATACAACTTCCTAATGAGAAAACTATATTTTACAAGTGTATTTATTGCATATTCTTCATTTGTACACAATCGACAGTGACTGCTTTTTGTAAAGTTTTGTACAGTTTACATGCAATATATAGTGCCTTTCAAAATTAGGGCATTGCACCAATGTGTCGTTTAATGTATTGAGTTCGAAAATAAAAACATTTATTTATACCTTTTATAATGATGATGTTGTTGCCGAGTCTGTAAATCAATAACAATCTTATATACACTATACAAAACACTTATTGATATCATGTATATAAATATAAAATAAGATAAGAATATATATATATATATATATATATATATATATATATATATATATATATACACACACACACACACACACACATACATTTCCTTTGCATTAGGCTAATTGTTAATGTATATTAAGTGATTCTTGATAGCGGTAGCCTGCAGAAATAAAAGTCTGAATTGTATAGCTTTACACTGCATTAGGGCCAGTTTATACCTCAATTATATTTTACATACGATGCTGTGAATAAAAAAAAAAAAAAAACAACAACAATAAAAAAACAGTGAAATATTTTCAGATGTTAAACATTTATTGACAGAAAAGGTATTGTGCACGACGACCAAGAGCTTCATACTTTTTTTTTTTTAAGTGCTAACTGCCTTGATTTCTTTCCTCGAGAAAAAAAAAAGGAAGAAAAACATTCTTGGCCCTTTAACGCTATTGTTTTTGCTCTCTGCAGAAGAAACAGAGAGCCTTTGGCTTGCTCCTCTCTCTCTTTCACTCTCCAATAGCGTGACTTGGCTTTTGACCCAACAACGTGTGTTTTTCCATTCTAAGCGAAATTTATGTGAGAAACACAAATCTGGGGCGCTGGGGAGAAAAAAAGGAGAAGAAAGACACAAAAACACCAAGTTTTGGTCCAGTTTCGCCAGGGCTATATAATCCTTTTTGTTCACGGGTGAAGCTGTAATTTCCAGCGTAAAGCATGAAAGCTGAGGACAAATGAGCCATCCACCCTGATGTGACAAGCGACAATGGCGCATGGCTGGACTCCTGCGGCTCACCATACTGAAACAAGTGTGTCCAGCCACATAAAAAAGACGCAAACGTTTGGAGGCCATATGGTTTCTGAAATTTTCACACAATTTCAGACAATTTGATGGATTGCGTTAACCCCTCTTTTAAACAGTTTAACGCAGCGCGAACAAAGGCCATACATTGGAGTCTCTCCTCGAGAAAGCATCTGTACCCATGAATGTCCGCTCTTTTCTTCTCGCCTTTTTAGCTTGGCGTTTTGAACAAGTCAATGAATTACAATGAAACTCTCTCTCTTTTTTTGTGAGGCACTGACTTTCTTCCCCCTTTTGGGGATTTCAAATGATTTGTTAGACTTGTGTGGGGGGACTTTTTAGTTAAAGAATACGTCCTCATTTTGTTGGAGTTTTTCATGTTAAGGAAGGGACTCGTTAAGCGTTCAAACCAAGGCCCTCATGACAGCTTTGCTAAAAGGGGTCTTTTGTTTATAAAGCTTAATTCTCTTGCCTCCTTACCTTGAGCCTATTTGACTTTGAGGAGATTAATAACGAAAAAAATAAATAAATCTGGATACCGTGCTAAAGAGCGTGCATGTGAGCTTTAAAAACAAGACACATTGAGTTTGCTGTCAGTAGCAGGTGTGTCATGTATAAAAGGAACAGCAGGCCAACGACTGCTTTGAACAGTAACTGTAATACATGTTTACCTCTTTACCTTGTTTTGTAAAGAGGAAGATTAAGAGTAAGGCCAAGAGAATGTAGTTGTTATTTTGGCTAGAAACATAATGGTCACAATTTGACCTGTCATCTTTAGAATATTGTCTTTGAACTTCCGGTTTTGCGGTAGCTCTGTATGGTAGGCTATGCGGTCCAGGAGTAATTAGCTGGATAAGTGGATTTATTTAATGTAGAGTTAACGAAATGTATCATGAGCAAACTCGCAGTTTAAAGCAGATGTCTTAACAAATCGTCCCCTTGGAATTATAAGGCTCTATCTGCGTTCTGAGCAGTTTTGAGATATTGAGCTTTAAAGTTTTTCCATTCCATTCGACTGTGTAGAAAGAACCTTTTTATTTTCTAAATAAAAAGTTCCAAAATGTACACAACTTAAAAAAATAAATAAAACATCACATAATGTCAAGAAGTGGTCACAGAATAAGAATATGAAAGAACCTTATAATTCCAAGGGGACGAAATGTCAGTAGACCAGGGAGATTTTAAAACTTTGAAGTTAATTTAAGATAATTTTAAGAATTACTTTGTTTTCCTCTCAAGAAAATGTTTATTTTAAATAAATTGTTGGTTATAAATTATGTTAAAATAATTGATATTTGTGACAAAAAAAACAAAAAAAAAACAATATATATATTAAAATACACCTTGCTTCAATATATATTGAAGCAAGGTGTATTTTAATAAAAAACACCAAGACATTTTTTATTTTAAAGAAGACCAAAGCCTCGTTTATTTTTTTATTTTTTTTATAATTTACTTTTATTAAACAATTGTATAAAGGATGGACCTGATAAAACTGATAAGAACAGTGGTTTAACTTTATTTTTTTAGAAGAAAAAACAACAACATTTAGTAACAGGAATGAACACTGGGTGGAATGAGTGTCCAAGTGTGTGTGTGTGTGTGTGTGTGTGTGTGTGTGTGTGTGTGTGTGTGTGTGTGTGTGTGTGTGTGTGTGTGTGTGTGTGTGTGTGTGTGTGTGTGTGTGTGTGTGTGTGTGTGTGTGTGTGTGTGTGTGTGTGTGTGTGTGTGTGTGTGTGTGTGTGTGTGTGTGTGTGTGTGTGAATGACATTTCTGTGTTGAAGGGATGTACAACTGTGAAGAACTTCACAGCGAAGGAGGTGGAAAGAGAAAGAAGGAGGGAGAAGAGAAGAGAGAGGAGGAGAGAAAGAGGGAAGTTAAGACAAAAAGGGGGAAAAAAAGAGAGTTGTGGGTGTGTCTTGCACCTTCCCTTGTAGAATGCCATGGGTGGGTGTTTCTGGCCCCAGGATTCTCTCCATCTTCTACGAAATATAAGAAAGACAAACACAAAAAGTTTAAGTCACTTCGTGGTGGACTGGCTCCCTGGACGTATGGTATTCACATTGTAAAACTAATGTCTACAATTTAATTGTAACTGTAAAACTCATAAGTCAGGTGAAAATTATTATATAAACTAATATTCACACTATTAAATCAACAAAACAGAGGACTCTACTCACCCCTGTTACTTTAGCTCACTCCTGTTATTTTCCCCAGTAACAGGACTGAAACAGGATTGAGTTTTTAAGCAAAAAGTTATCAAATACACAACATATGGCCACATCATACATGCTAATGAGGACACTGAGCAAATTAGTGACTTAAGAGTTTTTTTTTTTTTAAATAAACAAATAACATCTGAAGAAATAAATGTAGGTAACAGAACAGTATGTTGAGATTGACCTTCTCAGCCATAGTTAGAATTTCATCAAATATACAGAAATTAAAATGAGAGGACTTTGGTTTTCTCGAGATCCAGATCATGCAACTTCCAGATGAAAATGTGTCTTGTGGCTTGTTCCAAGTTTTTTAGTGGGGGCAATTTGTAAGGGTAACAGGACTGAGTGAAAACCCGGGGACCCGACAAAAATGTGTATTTTATATATAACATTATGGATTTCTTATGAAAGAAAATGTGTTGAGTCACAGAACAATGCAAATTTCTTTTATAAAACAAAAATATGATTTATGCACTATTTTAATGATTCATGATAAAGTTTCTGTTTAGATAGAGGGGACATGTAACAAATTCAATTTTTCTATTCTCAGTAGTTTTATTAATGTTTTAAATTATATATTTAAAATTTGCAGTAAAATTAATGTTCAGGAACTTTTCTTAATAATAAATGTATTTTAGATATAATTATTTTCATGCATATTTATAAATACAATGTCCTGGGGACAGAAATCTTACCCATTCGGTGGTGGAATGGCTCATCTATTTTCCTTCGCCATTTGGTAGAATGTAATGCAGAACGTATCGGCCAATTTCACTTTCTCGCTCAAGATCTGTTATTCTGCTGCCCTCTTGTGGAGAACACTCTGGTATTGCAGTCTTGTGTGCCTGCTTGATTTTTTGCAGTTACAACTGGATATGTTAAGATCTTGTTTGCGCATTTACCTCAAATCCGCGGGGGTTTTTTTTATGTATTTGTAAAAGGAATTTTGTGTCGTTTCTTTTAAAAAGTAGCCTATATAGCTATATGTATTTATAATATTTATTTCTTTAAGACTCTTATATACTTCTCGTATAAGTCCACGTTTTACATTCATAGCAAATATTCCTTTAAGTTCTATGCAATATACAGACAAATGGGTGTGATTAAACCTATGTATTAATGAAATATACAACATTTTCAGTATAAGCAACGCAGTAGCAAAATAGAACGTCCACAGCGTATGACGCCAGCGTTACGTCATGACGTTGTTGCTGGCGGTATTTTTGTTTGGGGGTTTTGTTTAGTGTCAAACTTGTGTGTAGAATTCGTTTAAAAGAAAACTTATATATGGTGAGTACCAGCATGACTGCTCAATTTGGATTTACCACATGATATCGCCACAAAATAAACGAAAGCTTTTTCACTTTACAGAACTGTTTCGCGTAGCAGCTAAAGTTATTTGAAACCGTTAGCTGCACGGCTAACGTTCACCTTCTGGATTATAAACATTTTTGAATGTGACGTTATCTGGCTGGAATTTTGCGTATGATCTGCGTTTCTCTTTTCTGCTCTTATGTTTGGTGCTTCTTGTTTGTTTGACTTTTATCACACATCTGTAGAGCCCAGCACCATCGAAGCAAACAGAAATGGAGCAGGACAGCAGCAGCTCTCCGTCTTCAGATGACGCAGGATGTGTGGCTGCAAAAGCAGTGTTGTTGGAGGAGTGTGAGGAGCAGTTTGGACTGCTACAGAAGGTAACTTAAGTTCATTTGCTATGGGATTGTTTTCAGGTCGGTGGTCAGTTAAGGTGAAGTATGTTTTTTGTTATAAAAAATACACAACTCTTTATATGTATACAAGAAGCTTTATTTTTTTACAGCCTATGATCACAAGGCGCACAGACCTGGGTGGTGTAAAGTTACATTTTTGTATCATTGAATGTAGACAAAACAAGTTACATGCAACTGTCTAGTTAACACAAGCACTTATATCTTTCAGATTCAAAATGAGATCATTTTGGCTGACACAGAGGCTGATAATGAGGTTTGTCTTTCTCCTTTATGTACTTTTTATTTGAGAAATCAGTTGTGTGCATATAAATGTTACTTTTCAGTATATACCGGTAACTGTTAGGCCATTCTACAGAATTGGTTCAAAGTCAGAGTTTGAAACATCTTGTAAAAAATGTGTCTTTCCCCACACATGTTGTATACAGCAAATCGTATAATATCCAAGGTACACAATTCTAGTAATTGTGCAGTTAAATCTCATATTTTATTTTCAGAAAGTTTTGGAATATTTTTCCTCTACCCAAATTTGAAACTACCAAAACACAATAATAAACAATTTAATAAGGAGGCTTATATTGACCTATTAAGATTTAGTTTACATCTACCTTGTAAATAGATTTTTTGCTATTTTATTAAAAAGTTTTAACAGGTAAATCAATAACAATTACAATTTTAACAATATTTCAAGTGTATTTTATGAGATTTGTTGTATTTTGAATCCAATCTTTGTTTGTAAAAGGCGTAAAGTTTATCATACTAATTTAAAAGTTAAATTTGGATATACATTGAACATATACATACTACATGATATAGGCTACACACATTAGTTTGGATATACATTGAACCAAACACTATAATATCATCTTAGTTGGTAATTCATATACTTTATTTTTGACAAAACATCTCATGTTTTGGTCGTGACTGCACATATTCGGTAGGGACTAATGTTTTGGTAGTGACCAACTCACATTACAGAATTTTAGCTCTCATACTAAAACATAATAAAATACTAATGATTTGCATAACTACTAAAATTTTGTTTATATCCCCCAAATAAAGGATAATGTGTTCCCTTTTGTCACTACCAAAACAATGATGACGTTTCGGTCATGACTGTTTCAGTAGTGCCAATTTTAGATACTTTTGGGGCTAGATCAAAGATGCTAATCAGCACATGGTTAACTAGCACAGTTCTGAACAGTTCAGTTGTACAAACATAACACATTAACTCAAAATGATGGGACCTATCTCCTATGAATGAGAGGCTATAAGAGAGAGGGACAGGAATTTTTCCTGATCAAAGATGTAGGGGTGTGGTTAAAATCTCAGTCTCAGACAATGGACCAAAACATACACTGTTTCGGTAATGACATGAATTTGCGGGAAATATTTTTTACATAAAGTTTCATGATTTACAAAGAAAATGTAAAATATATATATATTTTTTAACTTTATAAATTGTTTTTGTAAACAACAAATGAAAAAATTGCAAAAGTGATTTCAATATCTTTTTCCCAAGTTAAAATTGAGGGGTTAGGGTTTGGGACAGCCACCTCCCAATTGAAAGTACCCAATAAATGATGATTTTATTAAGCTCACTGATATTTTAAATATTATTGTGGGATTCAATAGATAATAGAAGGATCTTAGTAAACATCAAAGATTTGAATACTTAAATGCTTTTTAAATGTGATTTTTGGTTGTGGTTGCCAAAATATAGTTTATTATTTATTTATTTAGGCCTATTTATTTATTTGTGGGCAGGCAGTGAATCGCCTGATTGCAATCACATCTGAGCTTGAGCAGTGGCAGGAAATGGAACCAAAATGTAAGCTGTTACCTATTGTTTTATGTACTGTTTCAAAATAATATAATATATGCTAATAAATGCAATATTCAAAACTCTTGTAACCACACTTTTAATTGCACAGTTTATGTGAAGACATTTATTATTATTATTATATTATTTTCTAGTGCTGACAACAAATCCTGAAGTCTTAGTAGCTGTTGGAAAAGAAGAGGTACGTAACTTATTACTTTAATAACACTTAATAGGCAGAGAGTGTACCAAAATATAAATGCAGTTACAACTTTCTTCTTACACTGTTTCTCCTCACAGTTGCAAAGACTCAACAGTCAACTTAAAATGGTCCTGTCATACTCACAAGCAAAGTTGGATACCCAGAAAAAGACTTTGAAAAGGTGCGACACAGTGTAGTGTTGTCAAGATACTGAAATTTCTAACTTCGATACAACACCTTGAACAATATCGATTTTCGATACCATGGGGAATACTGTCGTATAGATAATTTATTATCTGAGAATTGTTTGATAATTTGGGTAATTTTGTTGCAATAGCTTACATACAGAACATGGAGGCTTTATTTGAATCGTTTGACAAAATTTACAAAAGTAAACAGTCGGTAATAAAATTTGAACAAATAAATTGCAAATGACAGCACAAATAAATACAATAGAATAAAGAGACAAATGAAATAAACATGGCTTTAAGTTTTTCAGGTGAGTCTAATTGTAGTTTTCAGGTGAGAGATACTACAGAATCTTTGTAAATTAACACTGGATAGTCTCCATTGTAAAAATGAAATACAGATGAATGCTTACAATTAAAGTTACAAAAGTTTCTCTTTTTCTCTTGTTCTTTGATTAACATGACAGACAGCAGCAGGTAGGCCTATATCAGGCTGCTTTCACTTTAAAAGCTTATGCACAGATTCAGTAGAGTGGTGCAGGTGTGACGTCACTTCGTAGGCCAACCAGCAGTTAGCATCAAACTGGTTCCCTCGACAAAAACCCAATAGGATTTTTACACGAGCTTTTGGATTATCGCAAAGAAACAAGCCTTGTGATCAACAAAGGTTTATGATACTTGCATGTTTTGTCCATCAAGATAATTTTCACAGATGAACACAACTTTTATGAATATTGAAGCCTAAATGCAGCTGCCAGATGTAAAAAGCTAAAGGTAGGCTATAAACGAACTACACTACGGTCCCAAGACTTCAACGTCATCACCACTAAGCTTCTGACACAACTTTTATCTAAAAACATTTTCCCAGAACATTTGAGTTAGAATAGTTTATAAAAGCACAATTATAAGAATAGCGAGGTATGTTTTCTTGTTTTGTTTTTTTCATGGTTTTAGTTAACAGTAATAAATATGTTCAAGATTGCTATGCTTAAATTTAACTTAAATAGGACTGAAAAATGCATTCATGAATAATATATACAACATATATAAACTCTGATTAAAAATGTTTTTCAGGGAGCAGACATGGCAAGCTGAGAAGAAAGAAGCATTGAATGCGGTGTCTGAGAAAATCACCAGATTACGACATGAAAATGAGAAATCAGAGCACAGGTTCTTAGTATAATGCTGGGATTAAAAATCACATTATTACATCTGCTTAAAGGGATATTTACCCAAGAATAAAAAATATACTCACCCTCATGCCATTCCAAACCTGAGAGTTTTTATTTTATCTGTAAAAACAAAAGGGTAATTCTTATTCGGTTTGGTTACAATGCATGTGAGAACTAATAGTACTTGTTTATAGAAGATTATATATCTATACACACACTCTTTGTGTTTTTACAATAATGATAATGTGTTTTACATTAATAATCCAATCCTGTTTTTTCCACATTATTTTTTTGCAGTATTTTGCAGGATATGAAGAGAAAAATTAACAATCTAAAGGACTATCATAGCAGTCTGATGGAAATGCTGAGCGACATGTTAGCTGAGCACTTCCCACTTCCTGATCCCCTAGGAAACGGCACAAAGAAAAAAAGAGTAGGTGGTATCTTTACACTCTCAATCAGATCAGAGAATATTGGATTTGTATTTTTTGGCTGTTGCATATAAATATTGGATTTGGATTTTTCAGGCTGCTGCATATGATGCAGAGATTAACCTGATTTCACTGAGTGAGATTATCGAGGTACCCATCACAATAAAACATATTTCTTTTTATATCTTCACGTTATGTTTGTAATCTTTTTAAGAATAGAATGTGTTATTGATTTAATAGAATGGAAATGAACTACAGTAAGTGATTTCTGAGAAACACTGTTGATATTTGAAATCAACCCAAACAAACACACCCCTGCCTTCATTGCTCCGTCCCCAAAATGCACAAGCACGCCATGCAAGAGTGGATGTCTCTTTATTAAAATGATGCTTCATGAAAAATAAAGCGAAGATGACAAACGAAAGACAAGGAAGAACAAAAAATGAACATACAGTACACCAGAGTACAAGTAGGAGTTGGTTGATAGTCGCCAGCAACATAGCAGCTCCAGACAAAATATGACAAAACGATCATGTCATAATCCTTCTTTTCCCAGTGATATTCCTCTCTTTTGAGTCTCTCATTTATCTCTTTCAACAGTATTTATTCAAATCTCCCTATTACTCACTCCCTCTCTCTCTTCACTCATCATGTGTAAACACCCCCTACCTCTGATTGGCTACACATTTGTTGTGCTGCTCAGTCCGATCCACTTTCAACAGTGTTTCTCAGAAATCGCTTACTGCACCTTTAATTTATTAACCCTCTTTTATTTACACATTTAATCATACACATTTATTTATTACAGAGATTGACCAATAAAACATTAGAAACGCCACATGACCCTTATGTGACTACTGATGACACTTTCTGGCCCCCGTACACAGAGATGCTTCTTCGCAATGGTATTGCAATACGCCATCCAGAAGATTGCAATAAAATCCGTCTGGAAATGTTTTTTTAAATCTTAAATGCACTAAACTGAAACTAATTTAAATATTAGATTTTTTTGTATGTCTGTAGTTAACTGTAAATGTCTATTTTTATTTTTAAAAAATCAGAAAAATATTTTCCATTATGGTATCACATTGCAATTGATTGATGATGCAATTGACACATTTTTGCATGTGTCTATACTTAGAATACATGTTTCTCTTCTATAGTTGTGTTGGTGTTTTATTTTACTTTGTATATACATACATTTGTCAAACTGTCAAAAATGAATTCTTAATTAAAACCACCCTAAACATTCCCTTTGACTTTGATGTCTCCAGTGCTGCTTCAAGATGTCGTTTTGGGAAATTTTCATGGTTTGTAAACAAAAACCAAACTTTTTGGGTCACTGAAAAATCTCTAGGCCTACTATTAGTTGTTTAACATGTTGTATGTAGCTTTTAATTTTTTGGGGAATTGTGTGAAATCAGAAATTGGCTTTCAAAAATACACCTCTTCCAACAAAAAGTTTTCAGAAAATGTCATTATATCATCATGTATTATTAAATGTGTAATATTAAAATGAATAAGTAATAAGTTCCTATTTTGTTTTTAAAGTTCTCAATTTGTTAATAGTGCAGTGTTAAGTTGATGTTTATTGGCTTATTTCATTGTTGTGTGTGTTACCCACTGTTGTCTTTATGTGGGTAATACTGTTCTCTGTATCTGTTAATATATTGACCACCGTTTCTGGAGAGGCTATATTTTAAGTCATTGTGTGTTCTTAGCTTACACTGTCTGTGTTAATATCAGTACATTTTACATTAATATACAGATTTTAATAATTCAGGCTGTTATATGACATTATATGCACTAATGACAAAAACTGAACTACAGTCACCAAAACACCATCCCATAATGCTTATGACATTGTTATTGTATTTGTACAATAATGTCCTGGTAACAGCTGGCACAGCTGCTGGTTTTGTCAAATTAAAATGAACAATCAAAAATATAGTTTACACTTAGATTAAATGGAGCCAAAAATAGCTTTGTGACAACTAGCCCCAGGGCATTTTCCTGTGTAATGCCGTTTCCTTTCAACAGAGGGCGCGAAGGCGCTACTTTTTCCACTGTCGGTCTGTTGCCCTTTACCTGTTGAAAAGACTACAGGTAAGGTACATTGAACTAGTTCAGTTCGTGTAGTCGTTCAGAAGTACACTTAAGCCTATATAAATGTCGCATTTATACAATATGTCAATTTTGCTATTCGGATACAACATTACATTGGGCAGTATACAATGCGGCGACACCTTGTGAATAAAAATGTAACGAGCTACTTCATATTGCCCTTCCTAGCCTACTTGTTGGTTTAAACGAATTCGCATTGCTTTAATATAGCTCAAATGTGTGGGACAGTGTGAATATTTAGCCTACATGAGTAGCCTACTAAACTTGACAAAATAGCCTAAACTTATTTGGTCAGACCACTTATCTGACTCCCGATTGATAAACAAGCCACTTACAATCACGATAATTCTTTTGAGCATGCGCGAGACCGTTCTCGAGACTGGCTGGCACCCGACGTTCATCGCTCTACAGTTTCTGCAAGTTAACAATACAATCAGACAAAATGGAGACACAACACGACTGTCTTTCCCAAACGGGTCACACTTTATTCAATAATAATTCATTAGAAAACTTGACATAAATCATGAATTAATAATATATATTCACATAGCTAGAAATATGAGATAATGTGCTTGTTAATGTTTACTAATGCACTTATTAAACATTACACAATGATTAACAGATTAATGTAAAATAAAATGCTTACAAATTATAAAACTTTCAATTCATATGACCAAGCACTTATCAAAAATGAATGACTCAAATGTCATTAAGCTTCAGTTTCATTTGTTACCTAATGCACTTGTTTTCCATTTGAGAGTTCAATAGCAAAAAAAGTTGTTTTGTAGTGAGTGATTCGGATGTTCAGAAAATTAACCAATATATGACTGGCCTTCATATTAGGGGTCTTTAACTATGTACTTGCATCAAAATAATAATAATAATTAATAATAATATTGTTAGTTATTCAAAAACACTCTTGCTGCTATTTAGGTGTGATATGGGTAAGGATAGGGACATGTTTGGTGGAATGTGTAGGTTTAAGGGTTGGTTAAGGGGTCAACCGTGTACAGGGTTCAAATTGATTATATAAGGGAACATGCGGTTCAAACTGTTTATATTGCATTGTTTTTTCTTTAAAAATTATTTGTTTTCTCCTGTTGATGTTTGATTCAAGTAATATCCTGTTTAATATAAGTGTTGAGGCAATACAAACTTGTTTTGCACCCAAATTACAATTATTGCCGTTATGCATATGTTCTAAATGATTTATAAACATTTGAAAATAATGAATAGTTTCAAATTCAGATTGCTGAAGTGTAAGCATTTCATTATAATGATCTGCTACTGATAATGATTTGTTTATTAGTAGCTTAAACATTAACAAGCACATTATCTCATATTTCTATCTATGTGAATGTGAATATATATTAACTAATGATCTGTTAAGCATTATGCAATGTTTGTTAATGATTTGTTAATGAAAGTTATTATAAAGTGTAACTGAGCTGTTTAAATTTAAATGTCCTAATTGAACCAAGGCCTAATCCTGGCTTAATCTAAACCCTGCTGTGAAACCAGGCCTGGGTGTTCTAATCTAGACCGGTTCTAATAATTCTCAATTATTCAAATTGCTGCATCGTGTTCAGTTACCGCATCATGTGAAAGTCAATGCCATGTCATGTGATATCAATGATGTCAAAGGCATTGACTTGCTGTTTTTAAATCTGAGTGCATGTGAAGAACATTCCACAGCTTTGGTAGTCTTTTGGAGATTGACATGTGGGAACTATGAACTGTCTTTATATATTTCTAAAGTTACTTTTGAATAATTAGAGGAAAATGATGGAAAACGGCCACCTTAAGAACAGTGTGCATTCATGTCAAAGCTGCAATATATTTGCAAATGAGACTAACGTACAATATATTGAGGCATCATCTAATATTTTATTAAGAGAAATAAATGGAAATATTTGCTAATCTAGTTGTTATAGCACATTGGAAATCATGAAAAGGGCCATATTGCACCACATGATACATCAGCGAGATACAAACATTCGCAGAAATGCACTAAAGTAGCTGAAAGTGTTTTGTGTCACACACATACACGCACAAAATAATTATAACTTTGTGGACTGAATTCATAGCGGAACAAGTTTGTCCATTGCATCGTGTGTCGCTGTCCAGGGTTCTGAAAGGAAAAAAACAACCCTAGCCTGTTGCTCTAATGTTGCACATGTAATCATCAACATTAGTCGAATTAATTAATCATATAAATTGTATTATTGTTGTATTTTTCTCTGTGGATTGTTTACTTGCTTTGGTTTCATCTCTGCCATGCATTAAAAATCTTCTTTTTTTTTTTTACAGCTATAGGCTACAGGCCATATAGCCTATATGATTGTTTTCTTTTAAGATGTCTATTTGATTTATGTTATGTGCACATTATACTTTTGCTGATAATTTCATTTCAGACATCCCTCAGTCAGACAAAACTGTCGAATTGATTGTATTTAAGTGGTCCGCGGGAGCGATTCTAAAAATAGCCTGGCGAGAGTGTGCACCTACCTATTACCGTACTACTGCCAGATAGGCTACTCCTAAAAATACAGAGATGCGAACGTAGCCTACTACTTGTGAAGGTGCGTGGTCGAGCAAAAACACGACACACCGATATGAAAAAAGAAATGGGAATGTAACTTTCATACGCTTTTTTTTTGCCAATTTCACAAACGATTAAGCGTTGAAGATAGTGGTAGCCTAGATATACGCGGCCGCGAATCTGCATTTCCATTGACTCTTCTCTCTGAGAGCGACGGGAAAGAGAGAGAGAGAGAGAGATCAGTGGGCGAGAGACGGACTCCGCCTTTGCCATCGCCCAATACCGAGCCCCCGGTTCAGTGAAGGGGGAAATCACAGATCTGCTAGCTAATGCCGGAGTCCCTCTGTTTGCGTCGTCTCCGGGCGTAGAGATGATGGGCTTCCCGTAACTGGAGGTGGAGGGGAGAGGCGGGGGTGGGGGTAGCGAGAAAAAAGGAGGGGTGGGTTAAAAAAAACACGAAGAGAAACAAAAGCACAGTTGTGGGTGCCTGAAACCATGCAAGATTTGCACTGTTCTCAAAGAACGCTGCTCTTTCCGTGGACCATGTCGTGAGGTGTGGCTCCAGCGCTCGGGAAACTGCCAATAGATAGCCTACGCCTGGGAGCAGGGCAAAAGATGTCCGCCTCGGTAGGGCCCCAAAGCGGCCCTCGCCCACCCACCGTGCCGGCTCCCATGCCTGATATGCCGGACTTGAGTCACCTCACGGAGGAGGAAAGGGAAGTCATCATGGCAGTGATGGTTCGGCAAAGGGAAGAAGAGGAGAAGGAACAAGCCATGCTAAAGTAAGTGCTGGACGATTTCCTTTGTGTATCCATCCAAAGACGTTTTTTACACTTTCAGTGTTCATTTGAAGCTTAGCTTCATGACCTTTCACTACCCGTCACACCCGTAAACGTGTGATTGTGATTCCCTAAAATCGTATGAAGTGATTTCGCAGCTTAAGAACGCGTTAGGTCTAAGTATCCTGGATAAAAGCGTCTGGTTGCAATGGCCTCTGTATATAGAAAGCGGGAGTTAATGCAACAGATGAACTTGGGATAGATTGGTTTTAACAGTCTTTGTAGTGTGTGAGTAGAAATTAGCTAGATTTGAGGTCAGGCGAGTTACAGGTGCACCATGGAGAGCAGTCGGAGAGATGGGGCGTGACAGAGAGCGAGGATGAATCATACTTCGCAACTGCGAGCCACCCCACTCCACCCGATGCACCTCCGGGGGCAACACAAGGTGCTCTTCACTCTAAAGCAGTCGCCCAAACACTATTTTATATGGTAGGCTATAACACACAGCGAATGCTATCTTGGAGAAAGGCTATTGAATTGAGGCTTGCGCGCTGGTCTGTGAAGAAAGAAAGCACGACTAATGTGAAACACGTTAAACGACAGGAAGCTACAACGTCTGTTTTGTGTCTATTGACAATATTCAAAGATATCCACTATCTGGACTAGAAATACAGCCTTTCGCAGCTTTACAACCGGGGTGTGGTTCGTGATTGGCTCGCGATTATTTCGCCTCGCTCAGTCGATGCATGTGAGGTCGACTTGACTACAAACTAAAAATGTAAAATTTTAAGATATAGATTAATGGAAGTGGCGACTGTAGCGACTATCGTGTGTTTCGAGATCTAAAGTACAATTTCTTCTCATGTGACAATCATCTTCCTCTCCTCGGCATGAATGATTTGGAGGAGAAGCTGACGTAGAGCGTTATTATGGCTCTGACTGACTGAGTTGCGTTTCGCGTATTCCCTTACAGTTACTCTTCAGACGGAAATGACGTGATAGAAAATTGAGGCGAGGTTATGTAATTTTTCCTATGACGACTAATCTGCAACGGAAATGGCAATCTATAGCTTTGACCATGCGATGATTGAGTCATAGGCGCCACTACATCACGACTCTCCAGCCACATCTGGAAATGTGTGGCAGTTGTGGTGTTTCTGTGCCTGTGAAGTGAATGTGCTGAGAGGAGAAGCATATATCAAAATCACCGTTCGTCTCATTATCTGTTTACAACTGCACAACAATGACCTCGTGTTTGTCCATACTGTATGTCACTCTCTGTAAGGTGCACAGTGTAGTAAAGGCAGACAGATGTAGAAAATATGGAGAGGCCTACAGATTTACCATAATCTTAATCTTACATGCTTAATGAATCATGTGTGCTTTTTGAAAATGGTTTTCCCTACACTTTTAAGTATTTTTCCATGATATAAGCAACTGCTCTATCAACAACCTACTATAGTCAGATTCAAAATGTATTAAATATAAATAGAAGAATGCTAAATGGAAAGTATGTACACTAAGGTGTGTTATGAAACAATGTCCCTGCCTTAGGCCTAAATATTAAGGAGAAATATAAACAAATAGTAATGTTCATATAGGTGATAAGTAGGGCTGGGCAAAAAAATCGATTTTTCGATTAATTGTTTTTTTAAATGTGGTCGATTCAAAATCGATTCTCAAACGCCAAGAATCGATTTTTTTCCATCTTTATGTATTAGTTTTCCTCCACTGTTCATAGGCTTGCAAACTCAATTTTATAGCTAATTCTGTGAGATTTTATGGTAGTTTTATCTAAATCATAAAATAACCTCAATTAGTGCTGCACGTTTAATCATATCGCAATCGCTATGACAAGCCTATACGCAATTAGGCTATATGACCAAAATGCTGCCAAAATGCTGTCGTGACTGTGACAGAAAAACTTGCCATGATATCGTGCGTGCGCACAAGACAGCACAGAATAGAATTATCTTTCACGCTTGAACGAAGAACACACACAATTAAGCCAAAATGTATTTTTGTCGAGTATCTTTATAACATAAGAGCAGTCTTATGACGAACGTGAAGAGTTGTGCCTCGTGAGAGAATGAGTCCGCGTGTGAGTTCCGCGTCTCTGTCAACAGCGGCTGGTCTTAAAGGGACAGTACACTGTAGCCACTAATTATCTCTGTCATTTAAGTTAATCAAAGAACAAAGAGAACAGAGAAAAACACTCACTGCTCTTGAATAAAGAACTTTTGTAACTTTGATTAGTCAATATATAATTTATAATTAATGCAACACAGACTGTTTGATAATTTTATTCAATTTCTGTATGGCCTAGCTGTTAGACAGGAAGGGCACATATTATATTATATGCAACGTTTTTATATGTGGGTTTATGTGAGGATTGTTAACCTGTTTGATCAAGACATGCGACTGTTCTGACTTGTCCAATTTTCATCATCAATTTTTCATCTTGCATCAAAATCCTGTCTATTCATTGTATGCATTTGAAATATAGAGTTGGGTTCTGTTTTAATGTACCCAAGTGTACCTAAAATAAAAAGAGTTTAATATACAGGTTTGTAGCTCTTAATTTCTTTTTATTAATTAAACACTTGAAAACTTGTTCACTTTTTTTTCTTTTCTTTTTCTTTTTTTAATAAATATAGGATTTGTATTTAATATTCATTGAGTGAGTCGAATCGAAATTAATTTAGAATCGAAATTGGAAAAATCAAATCGAGAATCGAAATCGAATCGAATTAGAGCTTGCGAATCGAAATCGAATCGAATTGTAACATCTGAATCGATACCCAGCCCTAGTGATAAGTCATAGTATGCATAGAATTCACTCTGCATTCGAATATGCCTACTTTTTTACTACTGTATATAGTATGCAAAAAGCATGATGCCAAAAGAGTACATGTCCGAATACATATTCGAAAAACATTTGGCAAAAAGTACCTGGATGGCCTATACCGCTGAGATAGGCTACTGGAGTGTGCATTCGATTGACACTTTACCATGATGCCATGGGAGAGAAGTGGCAAATGCCAGTAAAGGGACACAACTGACAGGTCACGTGACAAAGCCAAAATGGCAGATTAACTTTTTTACATTTTTCAAATATAGTTCCTACTCAGACAGTAGGCGATTTCAGACAGCATCGCTTATAGATGACACAGAGCACACGTATTTTCTCAATTAGGCTTAATACTTACCACTCAAACACATTGTGCCCATTGATATTTAGAGAAATGTAACTGTCTTTGTGTTATTTTCCTTCTATTAAATTGGTTAGGTTGACTTGTATGTGCTAGATGAAAGTTAGTATCAGTGTTTTTGCTTATGTTTGTTGTAGCCAGTAGCAGTAGGCCTATTTGATGAAATGCTTGTCTGAGGTATTATATTGGTATATTTTTTGATGGGTAACTGTTTTATCTCAGTTTTAGCTGAGATCAGGCCAGCTGGGACAGATAAAACCCTGTAATCAAGCTGTTCATACGGTTTCAGGCAGCCTTGAGAACAGTTCAGAGCTAATCATTGAGAAGTGTGTGTGAATGCAACACCTGGTCAGGTCACTGCATATGTGCCGTCACATACACGATCACACACAGATGCTATTGTGCTCACATCACATTTGTATAATCATGCAAAGTTAAGATAAAAAAAAACAAAAGCTTAATCACAAGTTTCAAGCACAACTTAAATGAAAAAACTTGAATGTCACCAGTTTTTATATAAATGTGACCCTGGACCACAAAACCAGTCACATGGGTCAGTTTTGGGTCAACTGAATAAATAAGCTTTCCATTGATGTATGGTTTGTTAGGATATGACAATATTTGGCCGAGATACAGCTATTTGAAAATCTAGAATCTGAGGGTGCAAAAAAATCTAAACATTGAGAAAATCGCCTTTAAAGTTGTCCATTTATGTTCACGATTGTGCTGTATTCACTCACAAAAATAAATATTTTATATATTTACAGTAGGAAATTTACTAAATATCTTCATGGAACATGATCTTTACTTAATAGCCTAATGATTTTTGGCATAAAAGAAAAATCGATAATTTTGACCCATACAATGTATTGTTGGGTTTTGCCTCAAATATACCCGTACGACTTGTGACTGGTTTTGTGATCCAGGGTCACATATATAGGATATATAATATTCTACAAATGCCATGTCACTTTTACCTATAAATACAATTCACTGCAGTTTCCAGCGAAAATGAACACTAGTGCTGAGGTGGACAGTAACGAAGTACATTTACTTGAGTTTAAGGTAGTCATGCTAGCGTGTTGGATGGAGCATCACTGACTGGCTTAAGCCACCTTGATGGCACAACAATGCAACAATAATAAAATGTGTTGACGTAAAAAAAGAAAATGTACTTTTGATACTTAAGTACTCCTGTACAGAAATTTACAGAAAGATTTATAGACTTAGAATTACTTTCTATTACAGAAAGATTGTAAAAATCTGTTTTTATCTATACTTTCATTCAAGTGGAGTTGTGTACTTTGTACAACTGTTTGACTGTTTCTTTGTACAGAAAAAAAAAGGGTTTAGGATTATTCAAAGGCTAGGATCAAACTGGCTTTCAGTGGTGAGCTACTATAACTGGGTTTCCTTCTAAGCGTGAAACGAATCTTTTCAAAGTTCGCAAAAAAAAAAAAGAAGAAATTAGTGAATTAGGTGTTTCCATCAAGTTGTTCAGTGGATGATGGTGGTATTGGTAACCTAGTAACCAACAGTAAATAAAACACCATCAGCGCCGATTAGTCACATGGGTTTAATGTTCGCTACGTCAGAATTTATTCAGCAAATGTGTTTCCATCTTCCATTATTCACATTAACTCTTTTTCGCACAAGTCAAAAACCACCTCAAGCGAGCATAAAAACTATTTGCGAATTAAGTTTTTTTTCTTCTTAAATTTGTCGTTTGCATCACTTGTTTCTGATGTTCTCAGAACTTTTCTTAACGTTCTGATGAGGTTCTTCTAGTAACATTAATAACTGTTTGTTCAGAAGTATCTGATCTTTAATGTATGCACAAAGGATAACACAAAAACTTCTTTTTTTTTCCTGAAATGTTTTAGTTTGACATTTTTCTAACATCATTTAAATGTTGCTACTTGTTTCAGAATGTTTAGAACATACAAAAGTATCATTCCCATAATGTTTGCAAAATGGAATGTTCCCTTAACATCCGCATTAACATCCAAACTGGATGTTTTAAACATTCGGAGAATTGTTGAATATAATTTTTTCATAACTAAATGGGAATGCTTAGGAAAGGCAGCATCCCTGTCTGAGGATACAAAACCTGCATATTTAAAGCCAATCATTTATTAGATCCCACATAAACAGTTGCAGGTAATAGGATGTTTATTTCGCATAATTTTAGAAAAATGTCCTATAGTCCTCGTTGTTTCTTTTCCAGTGTGACTACTAGTGAAAGAGTGGCAGCCATTTTTCCTTCTAGACTTCTTAAACAGGTTCAGTTGTTGAGGACAGCCTCTTGCCAGACTGCAGTCTCAAAACAGTAGCTTTGTTGCAGAAGAAAAGTCCTTATAAAAAGATAATGTGTCTGACCAAAATCAGTTTGTTGAAAAGATCAGTTTGTTGGATCATCTTTTCTTGTTCCTTTCTTTTTTTCTTAGTATATAAGGAAGGTTTCATGGTTTCTGAGAGGAAAAACGTAGGCATTAAATTATGAATTGAAGCTGAAAATAGCTCACACTTGGAAGTCATTGCTGAAATATTTAAAAATGTAGCTTGTCATGGGCTTCTCTAGATGTTCGCGGTCTATTTTTAACCTGTTTATTTTTTACCTTCCCTCATGAATTCTCACTTACATGTAATTGTGTGAGAGCAAGAGTCGGCTTATAAGTCTGTTTGCTTTGAAATGTGAAGAGGTTCATCTGCTCTTTTAACACTAAAACTGCTCTGACTACTGAATTGACTGGTTAATAATTGCAACAACCAGTTAGTAGCCATTTCATGTTTGCAGTGTTAAGGTCATCTGACCTCCTTTGAGACACCTAGTTAGTGGATGATTGATCATTATTCATTGGTTGTAGTTCACGGTCTTGAGGGTGTCTTGTATTAGCTATCATGAAATTCTGGGAATATGCCTATAAAAACAAGGCATTCTCTTACATGATGTAAAAAGAGTAAAAGTGTCTGAGGAAAAAGGGAAAGAAAAGTTGCTTTTTTAGCACTCAACAACATGAAAGTTTAATGAACAAGCATTCTCCATGGGTTGCCCGGGAATTGTGTGTGTATGTGTGTGTGTCTGACCAGTCAGAGAAATCCCCAGTTTACAGTTTACCACAGTAATGCTCACCAATACAATCACAAATGGCATTACATCAATGCATCAGTGAAGGTGCTGCATATAAAGGCCTATATATACATGGCTATACCTACACATATTTGAAGAAGAGTTTTAAAACCACTCAACTCAGAAAAAAAAAAAAAAAAAAAAATCAGAAAAGGAAACCGGAAGTCTTGTCAGTGAATATCGAAAAATAAAGGTAGAGAGTGAGTGAGAGAGAATAAGAGAGTAGGCATATAGTCCATTACAAAAGGCACTAAAGGCACTTTTAGCAGTCTATAAATACATACAACTTTCCAACAGCAACAAACACAATCAACAAACATGATAAAAGATGCTGCCATTATATTAATTCCAGGCCTTTCTTAAAGGAATCATACATGCAATATAATTATTTCTTATATGAGACGACTGGATATAGTTGACTTTTATCATCATAAATTGCTGCCAACTGATACAGTTTCATGGAGTTAATGGATTTTCCTATTTTGCATCAAATTTATATTAGTTACTAAATTTGTACATTTTCTAAAGAGAATGTGAGAGCTGCTTTGCCATTTTCCAAGTTGTTTACTATACAGGCATTATATTTTTATGGAACTTACACCCACATGTAATACTTAAAAATATATAATAACTTTATAATAATACTATAATATAAAAGTTAGAAAATGATAGCATATAGTTTATGCTGTTTGCATTATGATTAATAGAACAGATGTGTTTTTGATAAAGTGCCAGATCATGGGAGTAAATGAGCAAGAGAAAAATGTGGGAGCAATTTTTCAGCAGCTGTGCAAAGTACAAATTTTGTTACTGTACTTAAATGTGAACTATGTAAGAATTTTTATTATAGCTTTTAACCCAGTTTATTGTTCATTGACGACTATTATTAGTACGCAATTTATGAGTTTATCTCCACCAAAAGTGTAAACATTGAGCACCCCAGGCACCATCAAAACAGTGAGAGGGGTTACTCAGATCTGTCAGTCTCTTTCCAGCTCAACCAATAGACTTATTGTCTATTACAGTCATTAGACTTACAAGTCATCTCCGTTTGTTTTGTGTTTGGAGAGGAGGATTCCCTACCTCCTTTGATTCTGCCTGAATCCGAATCGCCTTCATCAGACCCGTTGGCCCCTCCCAGCCCCCCTCTCCCAGCCTCCTCTCCAAACTGTTACAATGGATTTAATGTGTTCTGTCAGTCCCTGTGTTTCTCTTCAGTGTCCTCTCCAGTCCGCAGCCATTCTTGCAATCCAGTCATCGTTGTCTCCCATCAGCCCCTCAGTGGCTATACCTCGGGACTGCTGTGAGCCACCTCCTCCTGGGCACTGCTGGAAAGGGTTTAAAAATGCAGAAGATGCTCTAGAAAAGGTGCAGGAGCTAAAGAACAGAACAGGCAGTTTAACTGCTCGAGACAAACAAGGGACTCATGAACAACATAAAAAAAGTCATGGATCATCCATATGATGAAACAATGTTAAGAATCAATGAAGCGTATGTAAACTATTAAACTGAGTGAACTATTATTTTCTCTTTTTAATAATAATTAACATTAAGTAGATTCTGCAAGGTTTATGTAAACTTCTGACTACAAGTTGTGTGAGTCAATTCTTACATATCCTCAATCGGTTACAGTGTGCGATTATATATAACATTTATTTGACTTTTGATACTTAATATCAGTTACTTTTTTTCTCATGAGCTACTTTATCTTTTACTTGAGCCAGTTTCTGTAAATGTATACTTTTTATTTTATATGAATATTTACTTAAGTATGACTATTGGATACTTTATACAACATTGTTTTTTGTAACCATTGGCCACAGTGACTTCAGCTTCTCCTTCATTATAACTACTTTTTTTTTCCTATCGCTTCCTTTCTTTTCATGGATAAGAATAGATGTTAACTTATGATCTGATTGAATGATCGATACTTGTCTTTCTTTCCGCTCCTCTGTATCTAGTTTCAAATGGATGTATAATGGTGGGTGAAAAATAGATTTTACTTTTATGAATGAACTTCTCTGATATTTATACACAGTTATAATGAATTTCACAACATGTAAAGGTCTGCAATGCATAATATTAACCAGGCTATATTGGAAGAAACATGCTTTTTTTAGTTTTGTGTAAATACTGATCATTCTACAAATTGTATTTTCCATCTGTAAACTCACTGAAAGCGTAAATGGGTGGGAAGTCCTCTTGGGGTTGAGTCATGTTTGTTTGGCTATTTTTCTGTGTGTATGTGGGTTCTGAGTGCTGATCCAACTGGACACTTTCAATTAATTTGTGAAAAATAGAGGGAAAAAAAGAGACATCCAGGCGAGGCGGCAGCCGGGAATCAGCCAGCGAGACGGAAAATAGTCCTTTTCCTCTGCTCTCCTCCCTTTTCCACCCTGTCCTTCTTCTTCTCTCTCTCTCTCCCTCTCCCTATCTATTCATCCAACTGTCCATCCTTCACTGCTGTCTTGCTCACACCTACCCTTCTGATGTAATCGACGGGTGATAATTACTAGCCAGGCCATGTCTGATAAAAACAGAGAGAGAGAGAGAGAGAAATTCTGATGTCTGAGGGGCATTTTAAGGCTATGCATGGGTCTTGAAAACTAGAGCAATGAGGAGCTGTACGCAGTATACAGATACTAGAGGGGATTTTCCTTATTCAGACTTATACAATTTCCTCAGCCTTTGTCTTTTAATTCAACAATATCACACACACGTGATCATTTTCACACTAGGTAGTTTGACAATGGTTTTAATATTGTGTAAGTTATATTTTAGACACAATAATTAGTGCGTCAGTTTTTGGTCCCCCAGCAAAAAAATGGTTCCAAACAAAGTCAATCCATTGTGCATCTGAGACTTAACACATTATTTGCATTCCTGAATGGATCTGTGTTTTTGATGTCATTTTGGTGAATGATTTAGTGAGTATCTCAGAGAGCCACTTGTTTTGTTCTTGAATGAATTTGTGGCCGAATTCAGAAGAACATACTACTCTTATAGTAAGAGTTTTTATAATTTCGCTTCTGTGTTAATTCAGTCAGTGTTTTTGAATGATGTGTTTCAGTGAATGATTCATTGACTCACTCTTAAAGACAGTCATTTGTTGTGTTTTTGAATGAGTCTGTGGAGTTAATGATTCAATTACTCACTCATAAAGAGTGGTGTAGCAATATAACCTGCAAAAAGTATCAGTGATAAATCCCCACCATTAATGCAGAGGGTTAATGTTTTCCGTACAACGACGTAACTCGCTGGTTCACTACCATAGTACGATGCATCGTTGAGGAAATCAACTAGCTAGTCACGACTGTTTCCCGAAACCGCACTGTCGCAAATTTGTCGTTCAACCACATTGGTTAATGATGTCACGCACGTAGTGGAGTAATAACTTCTTTTAATTAATCTGTTTGAGATTTATCAAATTAATGATAAATTCTTTGCTATAAATTACGGACATGGCATCTGAGGACTAATTCTCATTTTTCTCAGTTATTTTGCTTTACTTCCAGATTAAATCATAAGCTTGTTCTTACGTACTAGAGCACGTGTGCACATGCGCACAGTCTGTCTGGAGCCTGTAAAACAGACAAGTGGAATGATACAAACAATTAAAGTCTCAGTTCTGTTGCTGGACTGTATTATAGCACTCTTGTAATGCTGCTCAGCCAATCAAATTTGAGGATCAGAATTAAAGGTTCTATAAATATTTTCTGATGAAGTCGTTAAATCTGATCAGGTTGGGACATTTGCATTTCTGTGAAATCTGAACAGGAATTTGGGGTGTCATTTTGTCTCTTACTTTCTTGGCAGAATGAGGTCATCCCGTGTTATCCAGTCCCACAGGGAATTTTCTGACTAGTAGAAGGAAAGCTCAAAGTTCTCAGTTCTTAAAAGTTCATTTTATATATATATATATATATATATACACACAGTACTGTGCAAAAGTCTTAGGCATGTTAATATCCCTATATAATATTCCTATATAATAGGAAATATCAGTTTACATTTCCAAACATTCTTTTTGCCATTAATTGTAATAATCCAGTGAGATTTCTGTATGCACAAGGAATCTGACAACAGCCAGGATGATCTGATCTCACCATCATCGAGTCCGTCCATGATTACATGAAGAAACAGAAAAAACTGAGACAAACTAAATCTAGAAGAACTGCGGGAACGTCTCCAAGATGCTTGAAGAAACCTTCCTGCAAATCTACAGTACTGGGAAAAGTACTGGCACTTGTGTTAAAATGCTGTAAAGTGAGAATGCTTTCAAAAATAAAATCACAAATTGAATTTATTTATGATTTAACTTCTATTATTAACTAATTAAAATCGATATATGGTGTAACGACCCTTTGCGTTTAAAACGGCTTTTATCCAGGTACACTTGCGCATAGTTTTTCAGGTAGCTTTGCAGGAAGGTAGTTTTTTCTGTTTCTTCATGTAATCACAGACGGACTCGATGATGGTGAGATCAGATCATCCTGGCTGTTGTCAGATTCCTTGTGCATACAGAAATCTCACTGGATTATTACAATTAACATGCCTAAGACTTTTGCACAGTACTGTATATGTATATATATATATATATATATATATATGTATAGTCTTTTTGAGTCTCTAAAACATCTCCTTTTATGGTATGCTCCTAGGATTTAGCACAGTTAAGTTACAAGTTTACAAAGTTTCAAGTATACCTCACAGTGAATCAGAGGCGTGAAGTTAAGAAACTATTTTAGGACTTGTTTTGCCTTTTGGGAAGGTGTAGAAAGACCAAAGTTCAACCCTCAGATCTAACCTCAGTCTGTTCCAACAAAAATGTATTGATGTTTTTTCTACTGTGGTCCAATGACCAGCCAAGTACTCTATATTAGTGAATCAGTGGATCTAGATTTAGCTTCAGTATCAGCAACCTTTCTAACTTATGGCACATCACAGAAACACAGAACAATTCAGGATGTAATTTAAACCTGAAAATGTAATTGTACATTTCTATTAAGCTTTCTAATGGTTACAGTTGAGTTTCTTGTCCAGTGTGAGATCATGTTAAACAAAACTGCTCTACTAGAAGAGATTTCAGGATTAAAGTAGTAGTATAGTTCATTTAAAAAAAATTTATTATCATTATTTACTCACCATCATGTTGTTTCAAACTTATGAATTTCTTTCTTTCCTGTTACACAAAAGGTGTTTTTTGTTATTTTAAAGAATATATTCTGGCCATGATTTTTATATTATGAAAGTGAATGAGGACAGGGGCTGTCAAGGTCCAAAATGACAAAAACACATGATCAAAGTAGTCCAATAACTTTGAATGATGAGCAGACTGAAATTTAACTTGTTATTCACTGAAACTTTTGATTTCTATCCTAACTCTCTTTGGAATGTTCTTGAGAGAAGTAGCAACTTCTGATTTGTGAACGAGTCAGAATTCCGAGTCAGATCTTTTCAGTGGGTTGATGGATCCAGTTCACAAAACCGGTTTTAATGATTTTTTATGAACTGATCTAGTTCTCGATTTCAACTCACTGTCTCGATTATCTACTCTCAAAATCTCTAGAGGGGAAAATAATCAGTATTTCTCACACAAAGCACCTCACTTTCACCCCACCCCACACTTTCAACACAAATTTGACACATACACACACATTACCTTAAGCATCTTTAAAAGCATCATTAAGTTTTTTGTCATTCAAATTTGTCTCAATGGTGATACTCACGATTGGTATTCTATCATTTAGTAACTGTATCACAGTCAAAGAAAATTGTTATGAAATGTTTTGGTTTATTTATTTGAATTAGCATAAATGAAGGCAGTGCAAACAAAAAGGATATGACAGATTCAGTCCTCATTGACTTTTATTTTATGGAAATGATTGGCCAGCATATTCTTCAACATTTCACCATATATGCCTATTCTACAGAAGAAAGTCAAACATGTATCACGGCGAGTAAATGATGACGGTTTTTGAAAGTTGTAGAGCTGGTTTATTTGTGTTCCCATGATCCCTGGAGACCTGGTCCCTTGCTATACCATGACAGTTGTTCCCAGTTGAGAGCACTAACCCGAAAGCAGCCTCAACTCTCTCAAACTCTTTCTTTGAGGTTAGACTTTACCAGTCAATATCTAGCTCTTGTGAACTTAAAGAAGTTTATCCATTTGCCTAATAGTCTTGCTTCCCTAAATAATGACTTCATATTTATAATCTTCATTCTTCTGGAAAACCATACACATTTTTCATGCTTGTCTTGTCATCTTATTTAGAAGATTTGTTCGCCAACGTAATTCAATATGTGTATATAATGCACTTGAAATGTCCATAAATCTCCTTAAGCATATCCACACATAACCTTAAAGAGGTCACTTTTCTTTTCTTTGATTCTCCTGCCAATGATTCATCCTTGTCGCCACGCCTTCGACTTCCCACGTAACGGTTTCATCCTGACTGCGTAATATAGCATCACAAGCCAAGACTCCCCAAAGTCACAACCTCCATCCAGATACCTGGGACTGCAGTCTGCTGTCTGATTCTAGAAGGGAAGCTGCAAATGTGGGCAAGCAAGAGAGAATGCTAGCATTTTCAGCCATGGAGACCAGAAGTTGTGGGAAGTGTGCATTTGTTAGAGAGTTTCAGTGGATTCTGGAGTCGCTATTTTGTGCAGGTTTGGGATTTTGAGAGGAAATTGAAGATCATGGCTGTTCGCCACAAACAGAGGTGATGCTTTGCACTTGCTTTTGCGTTTTTTATTTCTTGAAGAATCATTTTTACTGCAGTGTAGCCTATGTACATTTTCAAATGACAAACGTTGAACGAAACAGTGAGCTCTTGGTTAGAAGGTGAAGATGAACTTTTCGGTTACCTGTCAGCCTATAGTGTTGGAGACAACTTTTACAGAAAAATGCATGCAATGAATTCACAATTTACAATGAGCTGTGTCTTTTTTCAGGGGAATCATTTCAAATGGCTTAATGTCTTTACCGTGGTCATTAGATCTGCTAACCACTTGCTATAAGATAACTTTATTCTAATGTGCTGTTCCTTTGAGAAATGTTTCTGGAATGAAGCCCCATCTTTTTTAAGCAGACAGCAGCGCCTCATTGGCAATTCATTAACAGTTTCATTTCATTCCAGTGAAGGGAGAATACAAACAAAGTGGAGTTAGGTTACAATTCAGATTGTAATTCTGGTTTTACAGACTGATACGCTCTATATGACACATTTCGGATATAATATGATGTTGTACATGTGCTAAATACTGTCCATGACCCAGATAGCTCATGTACGTCGCCAAGATGTCTTTTCAATGCGTATTCAATGTATTTTTGTAATCTGCAATACTACAATACAGCAATGTTTACCTGTTGGGTTTTTGGAATATTTCTTGCAAAACGTATGTCCATGGATCCCTGGAAGTACTTGAATGTACTGCTAGGGGTCTAAGAAGAAGATATACAGTATAAAATGTGTTTTTTAAATCTTCATGACATTTCTAACTGTAAGACACACAAATGATCTGATATTCAGTAAATGCCACATTAAATGTTACTTGATGTTTTATATTGGGGGTTGGCTGAGGTTCTATTGTAGTAGGCTATATTTATTAGGGCTGGGACAATTATACACCTCTCGATTTGATACTATCGCGATACTTGGGTGCCGATACGATATGTATTGCGATTTTTTTAAAGAATTGCAATTCTACAAGTATTGCGTTTCAATATTGCAATATATTGCAATTTTTTTAACAAGACCATCGGGAAAAGTTCAATCATACACTTATACAAAAACAAATCATCACATCCTTCTTACTTTTATTGCAGAAGCATCATATAATACTACATTCTCTTTAATAAATGATTCAATAACAAATACATTTTTTAACAGTCAATTGCGTTATTTTAAGCACCAAGCTCTTGCCGTCAGGGAGAAGGTTTGCCTTCTCTAGAAAGGCAAAGTCAAATCGATACACAAGATCATTTGTACCATTAGCTGTTAAATACTTGAACCAGCTCTAAACATCGCAATTTGTAACTTTTCCAGGATGATATTTATGGGTTAATTGTGTTATTTTTTGTATTTTTAGTTTTTTTTGTATTTTTTACTGTATTTATGTGTTGGCTGTGCCAATGGCTGCTGTGGAACAAATTGCCCCTCCTTGGGGATAATAAATAAAAAAAGTAAAAAAAATTCTATCAAAAGCTGATTTTGATCGCTATCGTAGACATCAGTGTTCATATTTGAACTTTTATCCATGTACTTCAATGATAATTTTAACTATTGCTTGTGAAGCTGTTTCATGACAACTCACTCCGGGTCTGCGGGAGCGCCAACACAACTTTGAATGTTGCTATATGATTTTGTCAAAGTTTAATAGACAGACGAATTGAAAGATCGCGTGGGTGTTTGAATTGAGATCACAGTCTTTTCAGTGCTTTCAGTCTCACGTCTCCTCCACGCGTCCACTTGGGATATTAAAGTGGCTAACTTCTGTCAACCTCATCTACAAGCAAGGAAAAAAATAAAGCAATTGAATTTGAATTAATATCGATTTGAAAAATAAATAAAAATAAAAATAAATCGCAATAGCTAGGTGAATTTTTTCTCCCAGCCCATATACTTACTATTTATTCATATTTTGTAATAGATTTTTATATTTTCAGTTTCATTTTGATTTGAAGTTTTAGTAATTTTGTGCATTTGTCTTTTTTTGTCTATAGCTTTAATAATTTTTTTATTGACTTTTAATCATTTTAGTGCCTCATCTTAAACTTATTTATTTCACTGAGCTGCCAAGGCAACATTTCTAATTTTAATAGTTTTTCATCTAATATTCAATTACCAATATAATATATATATATATATTTTTTTTTTTACATTTCATTAGTTTTATTTGTAGTTAACAAATAGCAATGCCGGTTATTTTTTTAACAATACATTAAAACTAACAAACACTCCTCTTTTCCCTCTCTTTCTCCCCATCGTATTTTCTGTCTGTCAGGACACTGCACCAGCAGTTTGAGAGTTATAAGGAGCAGGTGAAGAAGATTGGAGCAGAAACGAAACGACAGCAGGCTGTCCATAAAGATGATGCACCTACCTGTGGCATCTGTCGTAAAACCAAGTTTGCAGATGGCTGTGGGCATCTGTGTTCCTACTGCCAGACCAAGTTCTGTGCCCGCTGCGGGGGAAGAGTGTCGTTGCGTTCGAATAATGTAAGGACCCTTTCATTGCTTGTTCTTCCTCATCCTCCATGTTGTCCTTCTCACTGTGGAGTCACTTCCATTGACTCATCATTTACCATTTGAATATTTAATTTGTTTTATAATGCTTGCTTTAGTCTTTTACTGTTTGTAACTACATATCAGTTGTTTGGTTGATTCCCTTCTGAGGAATTTACTGAATCTGTATAAATCATAAATCATCATTGGCAAGTCCAAATTCAGAATACAAACAGTTAATCTCAGTTTCTCCTATCCAATCAAGTCTACAGATTTAAACTGCGAAATCCAAACCACCCACAGCTCCTCTGAGCTTTATAAAGACTCCGTTCTTTGAGTGAAATCTACATTGATTTTGCTAAGCACCAGCAGGGTAAGGTGGGACCGTTTCCAGCAGCACAACATGCAAGGGTCTATTTTAAGAGCTCATCCTTGCCTGCTGTCTCTAAAGACACCATCCCTCCTCTAGAGTGACTTACCTGAGATTGGACTCATCTCACTGGGCATGCTGAGGAACAATCTGCCTTAGTTCCGTCCTGCCCAGCTGGGTGAGGTCCCCTACTGTCCCTACCCAAAGTTTTCAATAAGGAATAGTAACAGTGGGACTCTGAAAGCAGTGTTCTGTGGATACTGATAATATGACAAAGTATTTTAAAGCAGCTCAACCTTATAATGCTGTTTATATTAGTGATGCACAGTATACTGCCACCATTTTAATAATTGGGCAGTATTGGCAATTTTAAGCTGAAATTGGATGTTTAGATTTAGATCATTGTCTAGCAATAAATTGTAGTGTTCGTTTGTTCAAAAATGAACATTCTTTCATCATTTCCAAGACGTTGGAGTTTTTCCCTCTTTTCCACCTCGCTTTTAAATCGCTTATGAATGCCTTGCAGCTTTAGTGAATTATCGGCAATTGCTTGAAATACAATTCTTATATATTATATTCTTATATTCTTAAATACATTCTTTTTAATGAAAAACAACAACAAAACTGTACAATGAGAAAATATTGCCAAATAGGCGCTTTTACATTTCGCTTTGAAACCAAATCTTCCGCCATCGTCTTGTCAGTCAGCTCGCCTCACTCTTCTTGTTAGTCAGCTGGCCTAACACTCGTCACGTGATGAAATAAATCTGACGCGTGCTGCTGATCTGTGCTGCGACTATTGTTTGGCTCACACTGAATTGACGCGTTCAGTTTTGAATTGTAGTGTCTGTTCTCTATCTGAACTAAATGATTTTTATTACTATAAAAAATCGAATCGGCAAAGGTGGGCAGTGTGGGCAAGTGATGTAATCGGTGTGTGACTGAACACCGTGTACACCACTAACACTGACTACACTGACTATCGCAGCAAGACTAGTGTGTGTAAAAAACAGTGGTGAAAAAAAAGTTGTGTATGCGCAGGTGTATGATAGTGTTTTTAAGCGTGTTTATTTATCCAGTAAAGGGTTTCTGGGTCTTATTCACTCAGTCAGACCCACTTTTATGCTAATCAGTCATATCCTCTTCTGAAAATTATTTTATTCCTTCTGATAATTCTCACAGTAAAGATTAATTTGTTACAAATTCACCCAGCCAGCACCAATGATCAATCAATACCTTTGAAAGGCCAGGACTGCAATAGAGCACACCCTTCACATGCTGTTCTTGTGTTTCCCTGTTGGGGGCATTACAGGTACAAAATCATGTAACCTCAATCATTCAAAGGATTTGCTGCAGAACTTCCAAATCAAACACAATTTGTATAACAAATATGATACACAGACACAGATTCAGTGAGGCCTCACAGTTATGGACAAGCATCCTGTGAGGTTGCTTGGACCCCTCATATGTGTTTTGTGACATTCTCATTTTAGTATGAGTGGAAAACATATCAGTGTTCTGTTCTCACATTTCATCTCTAGCAGAGAGCCATACATGACCATTGTTGGACATGTCTGCCGTTATGTATAGAAAAACACATCTGATCACACAGAAAACATTTCAAGTTCAATATGTTAATATGTCAATGGCAGTGTTACAGTTCAACATGTCAGTGTTACATGTATTACTATTACAAGCATTAAAACATTTTTGAATGCCATTGACACTCTCAATGACTATTTTGACGCACAAGAGAAAACTGGGTTGCTTCACTAACACTTTCCCACCTCCTTTCCCCTCCACCCACTCTTCCTTCCCTCCCTCCATTTCTTTTTCACACACTCTATCTTTCCATTTCTCACCATTTATTTTCAATTTTAATTTCACACTCTTTCTCTTCCCCCTCCAACCCCCCTCTACCTCTGTTTGCTTGTCTTTCACTCTCTGCTTCCTGGACTGCATGACTCAAGGAGGACAAAGTGGTTAGAGTTTTTCTTTTCTTTTTGTTGTGTGCTCTACTAATGTGATTTGAGGGAAGTGTGACGTCTGAATGTGCACAATCACTGGACTGAATGGACTAATGCCATTTCTGTTGCTAATATAAGTAGTTGTGTATGTATGTGTGTGTGAGTGTGTGGTTTGAATCTTTTCCCACATGCAAAACCTTCAGTGAAAAAGTGAGTTCATACAAAAAAATATCCCATTAAATTTACGGTAAAAAAAAGGCAGCTGTGGTTGCCAGAAATTCACTATAAGAGATACTGTGACAATGCTTCAGGTGTTATGCTATGGCATTTATGTGCTCAACTTATAAGCATGTATTTTATTTATTTATATAATGTAAATATAACCACTTGAACTACCAAAATCTGCTTTTAACTTAAGCACCATAATAATTCAGGTGGCATAATAGAAAGCCACGATAAATCATTGTAAGTGGCATGTCCATAAAACTTGGCCAATACTCATTTATAGATGGTTCACAGGGTCATACTCACAAAGGCAAAAGACCATCAGGGTAACTCAAATAACACTAAATAATGCAACAAACATTAACTAAATTACTGAAAAGGTAACACATTAGGAAACAACCTAAGAAACCTAAATAAACAAACCTATTTAAATAAATGTAATCATATGTCATGAATGTACATCTGGGAATGTCTTTTAACTGTATTTCACTGTAAATTGCAGGATAATTCATAGTTTTTAGTTGCAAAAAGAGTATTGAATTTTACTGGCATTGTCACCTTATTGAACCTCTGTTGTTGATTTATGTTGCAAAAAAATTCTGTTGATTCTTTTTCTGCTATATTGAGCACAAACAAAATTTGACTAATGTTGCGCCCATTATTTGTCTTCTGTTCATGCAAAGTGTCTCATAGGGAAAGACAGGGTAAGACATTCTGAGTATTGTAGATTCTGCATGGGCCACCAATTATTTCCTCATTAGAGCCAGCTAATAGGATACTAGCATGTGTTGGCTGAACCCCATCCCCCTCCCTTCCTTGTTGCTACCGCCAGGGATGCCGAAGTAGTTGCCACAGCAAGGGGGTTAGGGGAATAGGGTATTTGGATTTGTTGGAATATTGATGTCTCACAACTGGTTGCTCTTTAGTCAAATGGGTTTAACTTAAACACTATGTAAGCTGTGCCCTACATGATTCTCAGTAGAGACATGATTCCAAACATGGAATGGACTCCCTTTCACTTAAAGTGCTACCAGTGATGAGAGAATGCTTATCTGTGCATGTTCACTGCACCTGCTTGTGCCCTGGGACTGCAATAGGCATGCCACGGGGTGAAAGTTCAAGGTCAAAATTCAGAGTTCTACTACGACCGATATGGTAATGTCATATTCGCAACTCACTTTGTTAGTATTTATGAAAACACTCAGAGAGAAACACTTACCCTGCACTCCAGTGGGCACTTGTGACTTGTGTGTTTTTGTGCTATTATGTGTGTAATGTGTTGTCTGTCAGGTGTCTTTGTTTATTACTGTGTTTGTGCTTGTCGTAACTTTGTGAATGACTAGTATTGGTGTTGAATTTATGCTGCTGAAATAAAAATATCCTTCCTTTCTTGTTTTTGTTTTTTTAGCATATAATACTGAACATCATGTGCTTAGTTCTAATGAATCATGTCGTTAAAGAGCTCAACTTTAAGCTGTATACTGTGGATGTCTCCAACAGCGTTGATGCTTATCTCAAAGCATACCTTGTTTTTTCACATACATTTAGCGTGTGCTTACTGCCCAACGTGTAGCCTTTGAAACTATTGCAAAGTATAATTTGGACAGCAAGCAATATTTACCGAATCAAAATGCTTATAGCTATTCAAGTGAAATTGGCACGTGTAATTAGGCTCAATGGTCCAGAAAGCCCACCTAAAAATGGGGAAGAAAGTTAAATAGGAATGTTAGCGCAGCTCCTGCTGGAGTTATGGTGGGACACTGCAGCGGCAGTATCGAGTTAAGCGGGGCACTGTGGTGGCAGTATCGTGCTCCTACGGGAGCTGTATTTGGACTGGAGGTTTGTCACTGAGGTTGGAGAGTTTCCCACCACTGAATCCACAACATGGAGCCTAGAAATTATAAAATGTGATACTCACCGTCACCGATGTCACAGAAGGGGCAGGAGCTTCTAACCCAGGAAGACCAGGCCTGTCTACCCTGAAAGTTGGCCCCCGCGCATCTAACTCTGCAAAATCAAGACGTGTGGCCCCCACAGATGGCGGAAAAGGAAACCATAAAATAACTTGCATGGCATTCCCATTCCCTCCTAACGCTGCAATCCGAATAGAAGAGCCCCCATGATAAGAAACATGAGGGATCATACTGGGATTCGGAAGGGGAGAGCCCCTACTGCAGGGCTATTCAACTGGCAGCCCGCGGGTCAAATCCGGCCCACCAATCATCTCCATCTGGCCCAACGGCACCAACCTCCCTCCTCTTTTCCTGGCGGTGCGGTTAATTTAGTTTGATATGCGCTCCGAATGACCAGAGAAACGTTTTACGTGTGAATATTTCAGCAGTTATTATGTGTGTCCCGTATTTCTGTCGACTGAACCAGTGATACCAATCATTCGTGAATTAATCATTATTTTGGTTCGATTCTTTCTAAGCGCACTTGCATAATGGTCTGAAACTATTCGGATTCGTTCGGACCGCTCTGTCACTGAATCATCTGAAGCGGTTTCTCGGTCAGTACAGTAACAACAAATAGCGCTGTTTTCAGTTGTTTCACTAGTTGTTTCAGCACGGCCCAGCACGGAGTTGCGTTTACTCCCGGTCCCGGACAGTATTATTTACTGTATTATACTGTAGTCATTTACCATGGTTTGGGCAGAAATGTGGAATATTTATATTGAATATATTATATTGCATTAGATTTATTAGATGGGTAGAGGAGTATATGATTCATTTTTGTTATGAAATTATGTCAGTTTCTTTGTGAAGGTGCATATAGTTTTTAACCTGTGTTTAGGCATTTTTTTATACAGTGGGAGTGAGTAGCCTGTGGTTATCAAGTCTCACTGTCTGAATATTTTCATTTAAGCATAATTATAAATAAAATAATTCTTATTTCTTACTAATAGCTATGAGCTTGTTTAAATATATATTTTTTTTATAATTTATTGTTCCAAGGAAAATAGTTGTACACAGCTGTTAATTATCAAGTTTTTATTTATTATGGTCTTATATATCTCCATACTGTTGGGTACCAGATTTCCAAGTAAATACAAATACTTTTTTAGGTTTACTTTAGCTTATTTATTGAAACAGTTAATATTTCAATAAATAAGCTTAACCCCCAAACCCACCGGCCCACCTCAACTTTTCGATTTGATAATCTGGCCCTTGAATGTAGCTACAGTAGTTGAAAAGCCCTGCCCTACTGCATCAAACGGTAGGCCCACACTGCCATTTGAACAGGACAGCCCATTGTATATAAAGCAAAGCTCACACTGCATTCAAACCAGAGAGCCCACTGTTTTTAACCATAACTCACAGTGCATTTGAACGGAAGAGCCCACACTGAATGCCGAAGAACTTGCTGCGTTCACACCATGTCGTAATTTCAATCGCTCTCGCGGTACTCTCATGAAATTACGAATTTACACATTGTAACTGCAATATTTAGAAGCACATGACACCTTTTTACAGTTCTGAATCATTACGGTAATTACAACATGGCGTCAACGCACCTACTGATGCTGTGAAGAAGTAAGAGGCTTATTTTATATCCTGGTAATAATTAGAAGATAAGATGTGCATATAGTTCTCACTTTAGATTAGGTCAAGGAAAATTGGAAAATGTCATTAATTAAGTGCTTTAAACCAACCTTTATTAGACAGTAATTGCATTAGTATTAAGTGTTCCTTAAAAGATAGATAGATAGATAGATAGATAGATAGATAGATAGATAGATAGATAGATAGATAGATAGATAGATAGATAGATAGATAGATAGATAGATATTTTTATTGGTTATAAAAATCAAAAACAAACAAAAACTACCCCAAGGAAACCACGATTGACAGCAAGACTTGACTTGACAAAATGCAGGAAAACACACAAGAGGGAACATACAGCGGGTAAACATGTGTTAACAATCTGGCACAGGACTGGAAACACAAGGAGAATAAATAGGGAGCAAACAAGGCAGGTAATGAGGGAGGACAGGTAGGGCAAATAAACCAATAATCAGGTAACAAAATGGGAGGGGTTAGACAATCGACAGGAGAGCACATGGCACAAGGAAACACACGATGCTCACACCAAACATGACAAAAACATGAGCACATGGCCAGCGAACAGAATCACAAGCCATGTGCTCAAACAAAACAAGACACTAATGAGAACACTCATAAGCCACGTGACAACATGACAAACAAAACAAGACACGAACACGCAGCTAATGAGAACACTCATAAGCCACGTGACAACATTACAAAAAGCCGATGAAAACACTAGTTGTGTGTTACACAGAGCACAACAACATGAACGCCTGGCAAATGAAACCAAACCAAGCTCTGACATTTGAGACAAGAGCGCACAACGAGTGAATGAACACACAACCCATACGGTCACACGAGAGACAAGACATGGAGCGTGAGTGTCCGAACCCCGACACGGAACCGAAACCAAACTAGACATGAGTGCCGAAATCCAAACACCACGCCCGAAACCGCATGCTCAGGCGAAGACTTGAAAATACATGAGCGTCAGGGCTCTGTCACAAACACAAGAACTAGACCAAATTGACAGAACCCTGACACAGATAACATAGTATTTTGAGTTTCTGTTGATTAAACCAATCTCCTTCATTGAATTAATTTAAATGACCTCTCAGGTTACTTACTTTTTAAACCAACATATAGTTTTAGCTAATTAAGCAATAATAATTGTGTTAATTACAGTGACAATGAATGAAAACGTCTCGGGTTACAGCTGTAACCCTTGTTCCCTGAGAAGGGAATGCGACACTGCGTCGATAACGACACTATGGGGAACGCCACTTAGTGTAGCACGTCTGAAGTATGAATTAAACTAATCCAAACCTATTGGCGTTGCGTGATGACGTAACGTGTGACAGCATACACGGAAGCTACAAAGGGACTCCAGCACACAACAGGGTTAGCTTCGCGATGAAGCAAGTCGCTCCCAGGCCGGAGGAGGCATGGCAAAGGGACGTAGTGTCTCATTCCCTTCTCAGGGAACAACGGTTACAGTCGTAACTCGAGACGTTCTCTTTCGAGGGAACTTGCACTGCGTCGATAACGACACTATGGGGAACAAAAGCCCACTATGCCACAACAAAGTCTGCCTGTCCTAGCATGAAGCTGTCTCAGGCACAACTTAGGACGAGAGCACTCGTGTGCCCGGCATAAAAGGAAGGTCCAGACTATAGAATCTTAAGAATGTGTGCGGAGTGGCCCAGCCAACCGCATCACATACCTCATGTATAGTTGCCCCTGAAAGGAGGGCTCTAGAGGACAGCATGGAGAAAGGCCACCTTAAGTGACAGGTTCTTGGCCGCAGCCGACTCCAGAGGTTTGAAGGGGGCCTCAACAAGCCTTTCGAGAACCACTGCCAGATCCCATGTGGGGACTCTGGTTGGAGTCGTAGGCCTCATCCTCCATGCACCTCGAAGGAATTGTACGACCAGTTGATGTCTTCCCAAAGGCCCATCACTTAGTGGAGTGTGGAAAGCCGCAATGGCAGCCACATACACCTTAAGTGTTGAGGGGGTAAGAGCAGCAGAGAAGCGATCCTGGAGGAACTCCAGCACTGAATCCACTGGGCAGTTAACTGGGGCCACGCTCTCTACACCAAGTGGAGAAAACATTCCGGAGCTCTGGAGCTGAGTATAATATTGACCACTCCTGCCGACAGACCGGCTTCTAGGTACTGGGCCCCCTCTGGGGCCAGACCCACAATTTCTACAGCTCTGGCCGAGGGTGGAATATTGAGCCTTCCGCCTGTGAAAGCAGGTCCCTCCTGATGGGAATCTACCATGGGGGGCCCGCCAGGAGTGATATTAAGTCTCAGGCCGGCCACAACAGGGCTACCAGGAGTAGACTGACCCCGTCGCGACTGACTCTCTCCAAAACTCCTGGGAGCAGAGCAATTGGGGGAAATGCATACAGGCCATCTGCACCATGGCATCTAACCCCAGTGGAGCTGGATGCGTGAGAGAAAACCACAGTGGATAGTGTGTTGTCTCTCGAGATGCGAACAGATCCACTTCCACTGGACCGAACCTCTTGCATATCAACTTCACCACATCGGGGTGAAGTCTCCATTCCCCAGGCCTAAGCCCCTGCCTCGACAGGATGTCTGCCCTCCGATTCTGGTCCACAGGAGGATCTGATGCGCCAGTCTGGATAGAGGGCGCGACCTCAGACCCCCCTGGTGATTTAAATAGGACACCACCAACGTATTGTCTGTTCTCACAAGAACGTGGTGACCTTTGAGGTCTGGGAGGAAGCTTCTCAGAGCCCGGAAGACCGCCAACATCTCTAGGCAATTTATGTGCCAAGAAGAATGATGGTCCTGCCACAGACCTCGCGCAAAGCGACCGTCCATGACCACGCCCCAGCCAGTGAGAGTGGGGTGAGGGTGTGTCTGTCAAAACGGTTTTCTTGTGACATGGCGCTCCCAGCACTGGGCCTTGGGACAGGAACCAAGGTTTCTTCCACACTGATAGGAAAAGAAGGCATCTACACTCTTATCATGCAGAATGTGTTCCCCCTCGGGGAAAACCCCTTGGTTTTCAACCACCACTGTAGAGCCCTCGTGTGCAGCATTTATCATGTTGGACGCAGCTGTCATGAGCCCTAACAGTCTCTGAAACTGTTTTACAGTGATGGTGCTTCATCCTGGTCACCATGGCCAGGACGGATTCGATACGTGCAGGAGACATTCGTGCCCGCATCAAAGTCGAGTCCCACACCACCCCCAGGAACATAGTTCGCTGGGCTGGTGTCAACATGCTCTTCTTTGTGTTGAGTCTTACCCAAGCTCTGAATGTGGCCAAGGACGACATCTCGATGCCAAATTGCCAGTTCTCGAGACTGAGCCAAAATAAGCCAGTCGTCGATATAGTTTAGCACACGGATGGCCTGGAGCCTCAGCAGGGCCAGGGCTGCACCCATGCACTTGGCAAAGGTGTAATGGGAGAGTGCTAGGCCGAAAGGAAGAACCCGATATTGGAACGCTTTGCCGCCGAAAGCGAACCTCAGGAACTTCCTGCGAGATGGAAGGATGGATACGTGGAAATCAGCGATTTTTAGATCTATCGTGACAAACCAGTCCTCAGATGTGATCTGTCTTTCGAGCGCTGTTCTCGATACCCTGAAGCAGTAGACCGGCAGGAAGTATTTGAAAATGATTCTCAGTGTGCGGACGTGAGTGCTACCTTTGGGGCGGACACTACAGCATGCGTTCGCTGGAAACTAATGTGTCCCGAGCGCACTTGGCGGCGGTATACAGACATCAATTCCTGAGGGCTCCACGGAGGGGAGGCTCCTTCGGTTTCGTTCTCGACACCCTGAAGCGGAGGACCGGCAGGGAATAATCGAAAACTACTTTCGGTGTGCGGACGCGAACACTGCCTGGCCGCAAACCTTCGGGGCGGACAATGCAGCGTGCATTTGCTAAAAAACAATGTGTCCCGAAGCGCAATTGCCGGCTGTATACAGACACACAAAAGCGCACGTCTTTTTTTTTGCTTTTTTTGCTGTACGCAAAAACGTGTACGCATCGTTTTGCTGTACGCGTCGTGTCGCGCTACGCTAAGAGTGTTAAGTGTCGTTAAGTGTCGTTATCGACGCAGTGCGAGCTCCCTCGAAAGGGAATTCACTATTTGGTATGTAGCCTATAAATATATACAACACATATATAATAAATAACAATGTATAGACTACAATTTACAATTAACTATAGTAACTATATTATATATAATGATTTGTAAGTACTTTATTACTGCATACTTATTATAAAGTGTTACCAATCTTTTTATTAAAAACACATTTTTTACTACTTATATTAGTTTACTTTGGGCTTTAGCCATCAAGCCCTTACCTGTACATACAGTATGTCATAATTGCTCAGCAGCGGAAATGTTTTGAAAAGAGCAACATGCTTGTGGCTTGCTAACAAGATAAAGAAGCAATCTCTTCCTAACAGCCTTTTAGTGTTAAAACTGCTTAGCTTAGCCATTAGCCATGTTGTTTGGAAAAGGAATGAGCTTTACTTACCTGTGTAACAATCCCTTCTGACCAGCAGCTGGCTATAGGGAATATATTTATCCCTGTTCTGTTCACACAGAGTGCACAAATGCTGATGTATGTACATGCTATTCCTCCTTTCAGTCCTCCTTTGGTCTGCCAGTGGTTGAGCTGGCCAAGCAAATATGAAAGTCCTTTAGGTAGGGTGACCATACGTCCTGTTTAACCAGGACATATCTGGCCAGGATTTCGAGATCGCCCAAAATGCCCGGGATTCGGCTTTTGCTTTCTACAGTCACCATTCATTATGTTTACATTATTACATTATTTGACACTGACACGTACGTGCCAGCTTTGCAGGTCATGCATTCTGCTTCACACGGATCCCGATCGAGACGAAAACACAGGAATTTTCTTAGCAATGCTAGAACGCACATCAACCGATCACTTGTTTAGCGTTCATGTAAACACTACATTTAGATTCACCAATCGGAATTAATTCAGTCCTACTGAATCAAAAGGTGTGCATGTAAACAAAAAGAATGGCGACGAGAAAGCAAAAGCCGTATCCCGGATATTTTGGGCGATCTCGAAATCCCGGCCGGACATGTCCTGGAATATGGTCATCCTACTTTAGGAGTCTGTATGATGTGTCTGGATTGATGTGTGGCAGCTATAATTGCATGGATAGTATTTCTTCTGGAACAGAATGGGGCATTTGTATTGGGAAATATGTATTTTTCAAAAGATCAGGGAACAATTTGGTTTTTCATGATATGACCCCTTTAAACTATACTGATATATAGGCAGCCTGACACAGGTGTATGTATTCTTTAATATTAAAAGTCCCTTGAGTGCTTCGCTGGATCCTAGCTGTGTGTATTTGTGATGTATGGGCAAGTTTTCTCTTTGAGGTGTGCAATGGACACTGCGTCAGCAGATCTGTCAGTTTTTGAGAGGAAGGCAGTTATTTTTCATAACCCATTTCTTCTGAACTAGCACAGTTGAGCCCCAGCCCTTTTCTCCAAACGCTGCAGATGCAATAGACTGTCTTTTTCCTCTCAGTCCCACCTCGTTCATTTATCTTCAGTATCATGTTACTGCTTTTGTCCTTTAAAGCTAGTCATATCACTATATTCACTTTTTTAGGGCTGAGTAATAGGTTTAAAGTGTACCTTGATAGTTGCTAGTCTTTTGATCATTTATCGATAAATATAGACTATATTATAAAAAAATGCCACATACGTAGGCTTCATTTAACGTTTTTGAGTTATAATGCAAATGAGTCATTGAATCAAGTTTTGAATTTACTGACAAACAGTTTGAGCTGATTTACAGAAATGATTAAAACTTAACTTTTCTTTTCACATAATTTTACTAATACTTTAGATAAAAAATGCAAAAACTTCAGTGAAGATCTTTGAGTAAAGAAATCTAAACTAATAATTGTTTTCCCCCCATTTCATTTATAACACAAACCATTTGAAATTATTCACAGAGAACTAATTTACAGAAATGAATCAAACTTAACTCTCTATGCTATATCGTCATGTATAAATTACGCAGGGAAATTTTCATTTAAAATGCAATAATCAATCATATATTCAACCCCAAAATTTTCACAATTTCATTTTAGTATTATCATATGACATCCCCTTCAGCCAATAAAATAACAATTTATGTTCAAGCATAAGGAATACAACAAGGAAGTAAAGGAGACACTAGCACATAGGTCACATGCTTTCAAGGCTCCATTGTGAGTTCATTTTCGACTAGGATATACATAAATTACCATTTTCTAAAATATCAACCTACATTTTTAAAACAGAAGTTTTAGGGGATACATATTTTCTGTGCAGTTAGCATTATTGCTCTGTACCGGCAGTCAGTATAATAGCCTTTTTGCTTGTGTTTTAGGTTGATGTTAGTAAGTTTATAGAAGAAAGAGAGGAAAAGCTGTACCTTTTCCAGAAAGTACTTATGATAGTGACGGCAGTGCATCAGAAAATAAGGTCATAGTTAGAAACGAAGAAGTTGAAGATCAAGGAGGATAGAAGCAGTGAGGGTGATGGCAGAGATAAAGAATATAAGTTATATATTGTTATGAAAGTCAGGCATTTTGGTACATTATCCTATGCCAGCTTGGAAGATGTGATCCACACTATAGTGAGGTCAGGAAATATGCCACTACCTATTAATGCTCCAAAGATGATAACTAAACAAGTCAAAATCAAGTTACGTGTGGAAAGTGATGGGCTACACGGAAAAAGAAGAGTCTTGTTGACTTTCACTAGTAGTGCTACAACCATTGATTTGGAATTCCAAGAAAAAAACTGTTTTTTTTTAAACACTTAAAGACATGATTCACTATACTTTCCAGGCAGTGAAGATGAATCTGAATTGTGGCAAGTTTTTGACATTTTTACATATGAGTTACAGATGAAATATAGTAGCAAAAGATGAAATAGAATGTTAATAAAGCTTTTAAATGTTTTTTGAAACACTAAGATATATATTTATTTTTTTACTACTTTTCAGATGAACTTTTTTTTGAATGTGTGTGAAGTTTCAGACTATTTAAAAATAATTTACCCTAATAGGACAAAGTCAGTTATAAATGATGGCACCCTAAAAAAGGTTCAAGGGTAACATGTAAACATATAATTTTGGAAAATGGTTTTAGCCTTACATATAATTTAAAATATAAGGTCATTTATTTTTTTCTGTGATTTTATAATTAGTCACACAGAGATTTAAAGGAAGTTTAAAAAGAAGGCACTAAAAAAGGCACATAATGCTTTTATCAGCCATTTTTGTCTCTCTATGCCGCAAACTAGCTAACCTTTGAATTCACTGACATGAACTGTTTGAATGATTCACAGATATGAATCAAACTGAACAACTATAACATATTTTTGTGTTACTGAAGTTTAAATATGAAACACTATTAAAATATCTTAATTAACATTCTCATGTTTTTAGTTGCATGAGATTAGTCTTGAGAAAAGTTAAATTAAAAGTGCAAATAATTGTGATATTCATGATTCTCTATACTGGAGAGTTACATTGTAGAGGACATTGTGTAAGTCTCCTCTCACTGATTTGGTTACCATGGAGAACAGTATTCACCAAAGCAGGGGGTGGCTGGCACACTTTCTCTTAGAGAACAGTAGAGAGTTCATTTACACCCATAAATGTACACACACACAATGCTCTCTCTCTCATCCCTCTCTCTCTCTCTCTTTCCAAACAGTATGTGCTGACCTCAGGTCTGCAGTTAAATTCAATTGTGCTTGTTTGCTGTCTGTTTTTTTATTGGGTCTTCTGATACTCAGTTTCTAGTGATCCCCCTGCACAAGAAAATCCTTTTCATGCTATTCAGGAATACAGTAAAACCACTGTTCTCTCTCTCTCTCTCTGATTTAATCTCTCTCTCTCTCTCTCTCTCTCTCTCTCTCTCTCTCTCTCTCTCTCTCTCTCTCTCTCTCTCTCTCTCTCTCTCTCTCTCTCTCTCTCTCATAACAATGGCCAGGCCTTAGTGGCCTACATTCTCCTCAGTTCTCTAGTTGGGAGAGGGGCTCTTGAATCAAGCCTTCGCAAGATGAGAAGCTTGCCCTGGATATTGTTGTGAACTGGCCTTTGGAGAAAAAAAATTAAATAAAAAATGGAGAGAAAGTGAATTCCCCATTGTGCGCGTAGCTTGAATTCGATCTAATTCAAGGATTAAAGCCTTGGATTATTTTACCCATCCTCGACTGCACAAAACTAGTGATGAGTAATCCAGCCATCTACACATCTAGTCTTATATGAAGCACATTAACATTTGGTGTTGATTTTTTCTGTTCCTAAACAAACTCATCTGATCATGATCTGACACCAGTTCTCACCAATAAGAGTGAATTACTTTCTGTTTAGCAATAAGAGCACGTGATAGTTTTTAATTGAGGTCTGTGGTCCCTCTTTTCAAGATAAATGTTGATCAATGGTAGTTTCCCCATGGCATTGAGGGGAAGAGCGCAGCAGCATTGTCTCATCAATGGATTGAATAATGGTGAAGGGCTAGCAATAGCGTGGTGGGATTAGCAGGGATTGCTAATCCTTCCCGAGAGTGTTTCTCTGGCTGGCTGACAGCTGTGGGCCTCTGCACATCTGATTTACCTCAGATTATGCTGGAGTCGTGCCAACTGGATCCAATCAGGCCATGATGCTCTCTCTTCCCCTCTCTCTCACTCTCCCTCATATCCATCCTGTCCTAGAACAGCCTTTCTCCTCTTTAAGATCGGGTCAACACCGAAATGAAACGCATTTGTTGGCAAGGTATCTTGTACTGGCGATTCTTCAAAGAATTTGTATTGGATTTTCATGGAGTTGAAGGTTGACCCTGTGAGAGGGGATCTATTATCAAGGAGGATGCTGACATGTGAGTACAGGTGTTTGTAGCATAGAATAGTTAAAAGTCAAACTATTCTCATTCAAACTTTTATGCAATATCAAACCTCTGTCTTAACATCATAAAACTGATTGTTATTGCTTAAATTAAGCATTTGTGTCTGTGTCTGTTGCGAAACATCCTGTTTTTGTGCATCATAAGCTCTTGCTTTCATAACCAGTTTGCGATCATCGAGCGCTAAAGATGACTACAACATTACAGGCTATTTGGGTGATATCTGCTTTTCCGTTCTCACGCCATTTATCCAATTGATAAAACATGCAGTGTCAGTTGCATGGTGTCCATGTGATTTATACAGTTTTGTATTTTACAGACCTCTGGCTTCCTTCTTAAGCTTGTAGAATCACTGAGATCAGTAAAAAAACAAGGGTGGTTCTTCTCATCCAAATGTTTTTTGGAGGACAAGAGCCACAGCAGCTGTCATGTACTGCAATAGGCTTTGATTTACTGCAATTCTGAGGGTGCTTTAAGAGCGTAATGTTAGATCAATAGATTGGACCTCTGTGCTTTTAAAGCCATGAACTTGTTGTCAATGCAAGAGCTGTTCATTTGATTTAGCATTCCTGCTAATCATGTCAGATCAGACCTGTACTGCTGGCTGGGCCAAAAAAAAAAAAAAAAAAGCAAGAGAGAGAGGTGGGAGAAATATGGGTAGAGGAAAGTGAAGAAATATGGTGTCGGCTGAGTTATTTTAGGAAGACTCAGCCATCCATCTCATGAATGAACTATTACAGGGCTCAATAATAAGGGGCTTCACTGGGGAAAATGAAAGAGAATAGGAAGCAGATATATAACAAATATGAGGCTGATGATATATTAACTTTTGCAGTTAGGATGACTGATTTCTTTTAATTCCTATTCAGAAGATACTTCATCTCCATTTTAACACACACACACACACACACACACAGGCCGCCGGCCTCGCCGTCAGGAAGTATCGCGTGATATCAGGTCTCGCGATGTAACAAATTGCTTGACGGCACTGCACATGTACACGCCCCCATTCAAGCACCGGCTAGCTATAAGCAAAGGCCAACGATAGATTGAGTTATGGCTGAGCCTGTAAAAAAGAAGCAGAAAGCTAGGAAATCTTTGTCGGAGGACCAACGAAAGAGGAAACAGGAGACTGACCGAGCAAGAAGTCAGACTTGAGTAAATATCGGACCGGGTCAGAATGGCGAGAACTGAGAGAAACAGAAGCCTGCAAAACGCAAGACATAACTGGTTTTGAAATAGCCGGTTCCTCTGCTCAGCTGGGTTGACAGCTGATCAGCTGGGTTGCTCGTGGCGAGGGGGGAGGGACAACAGTTTGTTTTTACGACAGAGTGTTTGAAAGCATTTACTACCAGACACTAGGGGAGCTTCATAGAGAAAAAACACTCAGACTTGCCTGGTGTCCCTTTAAAACATAAACATAAAAAGACTGGAGGGTGGGAGGAGGTTCTGGTGGTGAGTGAAGGTTAGGCAACCAGGACAGGCAGGGCCAGGGCAGAGAAGGCGGGAGCAGCCAGGTTGGAACCCCCAGCAGAAGGGCCATGACGCAGACCCACTGTGGAGACAAGGGAGAAAGGAGCCAGGCATGTCTGCTGGACCCAGGGAGACAACTGACCAAGATACAGCTATCAGGTGGAAACCCAGGTGGAGCCACGGGACTCCAGGGACCGAGCAACGATGCTGGTCCTGAAGAGCAAGGCAGAGCTGGAGCGATGAGGTGTCTGAGGTGGAGTCGGGGTGTTGGAGGACTGAGGCGAAGGCGGTGCGACCAAGGCGAAGCCAGAGGGAAGGCATCGCCTGACAGAGCAATGGGCTGGAGGGACGAGCCGAAGGTAAAGGACCGGAAGTCTGTGGTGCAGGCAGTGCAACGGCTGACCAAAGTGGAGCCAAGAGGAGGACGGACCCAGGTGGAGACGAGGGAGGGAGGAGCCATGGTGGAGCCGAATAGGAGGAGTGGCGGGCACGGAGGTCCTAGGTGGAGCTACTGGGTCAATCATCATGGGCTGAGCTGGCAAATACTCTGACCAAGGTGACCCAATGATTACCAGAAAGGGAGTTGAAGGGTAGAGGAAAAGTAGTGCAGGTAGGGCTCGAGGACTGGAAAATACAGGCAAGGGTGAACAGACTGGCTAGAGAGGAGGACACAAACATTCAGGACCGGCCTTCTTGGCCGATGCCGAACAGGAACACAAACTCAGGAAAATTGATGCTGTTAGCAGTGACAGGCTCGATGCAGGGAACAGTAAGGGGCAAGATGCACTCACTTTCAAAATCAATCAGTAATTCTCCAGCCATGGATGAGGAATTGGGGCTCCATGACATCCCCTCAAACTCCACCAGTATATTCATAGGCATGAGCGACGTAGCCGGCTCACACACCTGGACACACGCTGGGACAATCCAGGGCTGGGCTGGTGGCTGGGGATGGTGTGCTGATTTCCTCCTTGCTCTCGCAGATTGTAAATGGTGAACCGTTGGGGAGAATGAACCATTCCATGTAATCCATAAAGCTCTCTGGAGGCTTGTCTCTGGGCAGGCATGTCCTTGTTTTCTTATTCAAACCTGCCCAGAAAAATACATGCAGGCCGGCATCGTCGTAATGGACCAGATATTGTAAGTCCAAGAATGCATGTGTGCCTCCAGAGACTGGTTCCCATGCAAGAGAAGGAGGATTCTGACTGCCGCTAAATCCATTATAGGTCTGTACTTCTGTCACGTTAAGTTGCAGCAGGAGGCAAAAATAAAAAAAAGCTGAATTTAAGCATAGCTGCCAACACTGTCAACACAAAAGAACTGAACAAAACAGAGCTTAAATGGACCAAAATAATAAAATAAATCAACATTGATTGATTGATTGATTGATTGATTATGTTTATTTCATTCATGGATATTTTCCAACAAAACTTACTTCATCATCCTCATATATATAATTTATAAAACCATGATGAAAAGGAGGCAGGGTGAAGAATATCTAACATCAGGTGTAAGCTAATCAATCAGCCACCTTGGACCAACCTTAGGGTTAATGGGATAGTTCACCCAAAAATGAAACTTCTGTGAATATAAGTGAAGATATTTTTTTTTATGAATCCTGATTTCTGTACCTTCATTGAAAGCTAACACAACATTAGATGCTTCAAATAGTTCATCAAGACTATTTATAATAAAATATGAATCGAGCGGTTTAATCCAAGTCTTCTGAATAGACACAATTAATATAATATAATATAATATAATATAATATAATATAATATAATATAATATAATATAATATAATATAATATAAACATTGATCAAACATATATAGAGCATGAAATTTGGTAAAGGTCAAACTTGCTTGTTTTATGCGAAAGAACAAATGAGGTTTGTTCTGGCATGTGATGCAAGCATGTTGGAACGTCCAGAAGAACCATTGAGCTTTGTTCTCGTGTGTCAAGCAAGAATGGTTGATCTTTCATGTTTACCCATATTTGATGAGCTATGTAAATGTATTGATCAATACTTTTTAATGCATGGGATTTTGATTGTGCGGACTTTCAATGGATGGACAAAAAGGATATGAGAATATAAAAAAATATAAAAAATGTAAGTTATTTCCGCTGTCCACATGAACACTTGGATATTCGCCAAATGACAGCGCACATTTATCTAGGCTAACATTAGAGCAAGCGGCTATGTAGTGGCAAATGTTAGGCTACATGTTTCCCTACATTCCCTACATGTTTCCCTACATGTTTCAAATGATAAGCCATAGTTAGGTAAATTAATGATAGATGAATGTTTGCCCGACATACTGTAATTACCACATGGACCAGTCGTGTTACAATCTGTACATCACGGAATGCGTGACTTTGCCACTTCCTGTGGAGTTTTTTTTTCTTTCTGTTATTAACCGTCTAATTAAAATGTGGTCGACTATTCATTTCTTTTCATTGACTAACATTTGGCGGACTAGAGGGCAGCCCTACTAGATCTAAAATCTTTGAATCACTTTTAAAATTATAGCCACCAATTAGCGCAGTGCAGCAAATATAGGAAACTGTGTTAAGTAGTAGATGAAATTTAAAATGTGTTTTTATATCTGATAGAGTTTGATTGTTTAGTCTGGTTGACTTGAATCGCTTGAATAATATCGCAGCTCATATTTACACCTGCTCAACATTGTCAGTTCCTATTACTTCCTTGAAATTGCTAGATTGAATTTGTGCTGGCTAAATATATAATGAAAGTCCAGTGTTTGATGTGTTTTAAAGTGTGAATGTGTGTATGTACTGTATGTAAGTATAGTATGTGGTTATGTATATATATATATATATATATATATATATATATATATATATATGTATATATATATATATATATATATATATATATATATGTCTGTCTCTTTGTCTTAAATTTGTTTGTTTTAAATGTCTTCAAAAACTGTAAAAGAATAACATAATTTAATTCAAGTATTAGCTGTACTGTACATCTTGATAATTGACAATGATCATCAATCGCTGCCTCCCTTAATAACACTTGTATTTGTCTATGCAGGTAATGTGGGTATGTAACCTGTGCAGGAAACAGCAGGAAATTCTAACTAAATCAGGAGAATGGTTTTCATCAGGGCCTGGGGCTAGGCCTCTTAGTGTGGGTGCTCCCCTCAGTGGCCCCGAGTTGGAGAAGGACAGGAGATTGCGCTTCAGATCCCAGCTTCCGGGCACTAACAACACTCTGCCACCCAACGCTGGTCTTGGTGACCCCACCAAGGGAGCAGATACGATGCCCACCTTACGCTCCCGCAGTGAACCACCACGAGACAAGTAGGCCAAAAATGTTTACACACATGCCAGTCCTAATCTTAGTGGCTCTACTGATCAAAATAAAGTATGCAGTGCAGTAGTGCATATCTACTGGTGGCAACTGACAACAGACAATGATAAATATGCTGTTGGGTATTGTGTCAACTAGGCATAGATCACAGTGGTTGATTTGTTGCCTCTTGGGAAAGATCAACTAGATTTTTTTTATTATTTATCTTTATTTAGTATTGCTGCATGGTAAAACCACAGTAAGAATTACCATTGCTACAACCATACAAATCTTTTGACTGTTGTGTCACACCTTGCTCCTTATTTTGAGCATCTTGTGCTACTGCAGGGGTGTCCAAACATACTCCTGGAGGGCCACTGTCCTGCAGAGTTTTAGCTCCAACAGCTAAAGTTTAGGTAAACACACCTGGACTAGCTAATCAAGCTCTTCAGACTGACTAGAAACTTCACTGCAGATTTGGAAACACTTTACAATAGTGTTCAATTCAATTAAAGTTTAGTTAAAGTTTCAAAGTTTTCTGTTTTACAGAAAATGCTTGTTTCAGTGTTACATTTTAGGAAGTATTGTGTTATCAAAGTGTATCAAAGTAATTGTGATGAGGTTCAAGGTTGGAAGGAAGAAGACAGGGTCGGCATGACTGGGACCCGTACGTTTTTATTCAGATAAGTTGTAAATAACAACAAACAAAAGGTGCGCCCACAGCGCATTCACCATAGACTTGCTCTAACACAGACAGTAGTTCATAAAACAGGCTCTGCGCTCGCTCGTCTCCTTTCTCTCTCTCCCGCTACAGACTTCGCTGAACCACGCCCCTCTTGCCACATACCCCCACCGCCCGACTCAGGCCGTCCAGCCCCTCTCAGCGAACTCAGGACAGCCCGCAAGTGCTGAATATGACGCTGCCAGTCATTGCTATAGATGATAATGTCATCCAGATAGGCAGCGGCATATGCAGCATGCGGCCGGATAATTTTGTTCATGATACGCTGAAAGGTGGTCGGAGCCCCTAACAACCCGAAAGGAAGTGTAACAAATTGGTGTAATCCAAACGGCATTGTGAAAGCTGTCTTTTCTTAGGATATAGGAGATAAGGGGATCTGCCAATACCCTTTCGTTAAATCCAGCGTCAAATAAAATCGAGCAGTACCCAGCCAATCAAGCAAATCGTCAACCCGCGCCATTGGATATACATCGAATTTCGATACATCGTTCACCTTGTGATAATCCACGCAGAACCGAACCGAGCCGTCCGTTTTAGGCCCAAAACTCTCGGGCTCACCCAATCACTGCTGGATTCTTCTATTACTCCCATGTCTAGCATCGCCTCTAATTCGCTCTGAACTACCTTTTTTTGTGTTCAGGCAAGCGATATGGCCGGCTGCGCACTACCACGTCCAACTCATTCTCAATGTGGTGCTGGATAAGATCCGTTCGACCAGGCAGGGATTAGAACACATCGGCAAATTCTGCTTGTAAATTGGCCACATCAGTGAGTTGGGAGGGTGAGAGGTGATCTCCTCCTGGGGCCAGCACGAGAGATTGCCTTTTTGTGTTCGCCTTTGGCCCGAGATCCTCCTCTCCGCTCACCTCCGTCTCCAGGATCACTGACTCCGCCTCCCTCCACTGTTTAAGGAGGTTGAGATGGTAAATTTGATGTGCCCCGTTCCTATCTGTTCATATTACCTCATAATTGAGATCCCCGACTTGCCGAAGGGCCACTTCGCAAGTAATTTAGAGCTAGAAGTTGGGAGCAATACAAGCACTTTATCTCCCGGTGCAAATTCACATCTAGTCTAGTTCCCCTGTTGTATAGCCAGCTTTGTTTGTCCTGAGCCTGTAACAAATTCTCCATAGAGAGCCGCCCCAAAGTGTGGAGTTTTGTTCTCAGGTCCAGTACATATTGAATTTCGTTCTTACTGTTCGAAGGTCCCTTCTCCCAAGTCTCTCTAAGGACATCTAACACCCCGCGGGGTTGACGCCCATAGAGAAGCTCGAAAGGGGAAAACCCTGTGGAGGCTTGGGGGACCTCGCGCACAGTGAACAAGAGGGGTTCTAGCCACTTATCCCAATTTTTGGCGCCTTCCTGAACGAACTTCCGAATCATGGTTTTTAACGTGCGATTAAATCTTTCCACCAGACCGTCTGTTTGTGGGTGATAAACACTGGTGCGAATAGATTTAATGCCCGATAATTCATAAAGTTTGTGAATTGTCCGTGACCTAAACGCCGTGCCTTAATCGGTGAGAATATCTTTCGGGATTCCCACCCGGGAGTTTAAATTGAAACAGCACGCCCGCTACGCTTTTTGCGGAAATATTGCATAGTGGCACTGCCACAGGAAGAAGACAGGGTCGGCGTGACTGGGACTCGTACGTTTTTATTCAAATAACTTCAAAATAACAACAAACACATGGTGCGCCCACAGCGCATTCACCATAGACTTGCTATAGCACAGACAGTAGTTCATAAAACAGGCTCTGTCTCTCTTTCCAATATTTCTCTTCAGAATACTCTTTCCCCAGCGATCTTACACGAGTCATCGGTCCTTCTCTCTCTCCCGTTTTCTTTCCATTGCGGCTTATATCCGGTCTCTCCACGCCAATTACTGCGACATGACACAGGTGTTCGTCATTTGCACTTGACCTACTTACGCACCGCTTGTCTCCTTTCTCTGTCTCCCGCTACAGACTTTGCTGAACCACGCCCCCCTTGCCACAGTAATATACAGCTATATTATAGTACATGTTATTTTGTTAGTTAACTTAAACACAGACTAGTTAGAAGTCAGTCAAACTAACACAACAAATGTGTTAGGTAGCAATTACAACTTTTATGAAATTAAAAAATTTACTTTTACTTTTAATTACAAGGCTTTTAATCACATTTAAACATTGATCAACACACATAGAGCACATCAGATGTGGTAAACAAAAGCTCAATTGTTCTCACTTGGCACGTAAGAACGTTATCACTGATTATTTTCAATCAAGCAAGACTGTTTGAGCTTCAGTTTACCATAATTCATAATAAAAAGTTAATAATGTAAAGAGATTCTGTCTCTTTGTAAGTCTAGGATCAAAGCACTCAATTAATATGGATTACTTTTACATTTACTTATTTTTAAGATGACATTTCAAATTCTAAGTATTTCAGGGTTATGTGAAACAATCCTAGTTTTACAGGCTTCTTTAAGACAGATTAGTCCACTGGCCATTGGGTTCCCATTTCCCAGAACTGAATTTACAAAATATGTGGTGTTACATATCCTTACTGTCAACATACAATTTATTCTATTTTAAGCTGGACATTTCAACAAAATCTGTTCATTCTGACCTTTTTTCAGCTGGCACTATGTGGACTGCAGCTCCTGCCTTATAATCTCTTTTTTTTTTAAATGACGTATGTTTCCTGTCTTCCTATCAGATGCATATTCCTAAATCCTTTTTGCATTTGAATTCCCAAATTTTTAAACACAGGGGTTAACAGGTGTTGAGCTATGCATTATTCAAATAACTACTATTGTAGCAGTTGTAAATGCAAATTGGCTTTGGTACTTGGAAATTCCAAATACTATATCTCAAAGTTTTACCTACTTCTGTCTAATCAATAATAGGAAGAGACCCGTGTCCCTACACGAGCAGAATGGAAAGGTGATTGGACGTGGAGAGAGAAGACGTGGACCAGCCAGGTTGTCATCGCAGGCCTCTGAAGATCGAGCTCCAGGTGAGAAGCGAGAGTGCAGACGATTGGAGAAAGTTCACTCACAGGAATACCCAGAGGACGATCCCACCCATCCTGAGCGGCGAAGGAGGCAAGAGGAGGAAGAGCGAGAGCGACAAAGACGAGAAGAAGAGTACCAGACCCGTTACCGCAGTGACCCAAACCTAGCCCGCTACCCTGTTAAACCGCAAAAGGAGGAACAGGAAATGCGTATGCATGCCAAAGTGTCCAAAATGCGTCAGGAGCGTCATCACAGCGACCTAGCCATCAACGAAGTGGGATTGATCCAAGATGGGGTTGAGGCTGCTGGAAATAGAATTAGCAGGCAACGAGTAGCTAACAACGACGACCGCAAGACCCTTTTAGAGAACCATCGAGCTTATTCTATGGACAGGACCGTGGGGGGTGGAGTTGGGGTACAAGGATCCATCGCTAAACAGGGCCACGGTAGCCCTCACATGGGCCCTCCAGGCCCCCCAGACCTCAGGGACGGAAAGGACTGGGGCCCAAAGGGGCATCTGGAACCTGGGTCCGCAGCTTTTCTGCACAGGGCTAAGCGAGAAAAGGCTGCAGAAATCATGCGTAAAGATTCTTCTCTTAGCTCAGACCAATCGGAGACGTTACGGCCACCTCCACCACGAGCCTATAGACCCAAACGAGGCCTCAACAAAAGGCAGATGTCCATCAGTAGCTCTGAAGAAGAGGGTGGCTCCACTCCTGAATACACCAGCTGTGAGGATGTGGAGATCGAAAGTGTTAGTGAAATAGGTAGGTGAATGACATTTGTATATGTTGCTAAATTTATTGTCAAACTGTAGCCTCAAATTCACTAAAAAGTATTACACTACAAAATCTGTCTCATTACATATATCACTAAATATGGTGATAAATTAAAATGTATTTGAAATATTTTTTTTTATTCTGTATATTTTTAGTGATCATGGCAGCAGTAAACAGACTCATTGGGTCTCATTCATGAAACACGAGCAGAACGAATTTTTGTGTAAATCGTGTGTAAAGTGGTTCTGGCGTAAATTTTCGGATTCATTAAAATGTTCGTATTTTCCAAATGTTAGTTGGTACGAAAGAAACCTACACCTGCTCCCAGCCACGCGTAAATAATGCGTTTAACATCCGAACGTTTTGCTCATTAATAAGGCTGCATTTTAATTCACCTTAATCGGGTACATATTTACACATCATTTTGAAAAAATATTATATATAGTAATTACATACGTTTTTTCTTTTTACTTTTATTACGAGAGCCAGTAATAGCATCTGCAAACGGAACACAAGTCCGCAAGTCTTTTTTTTTTTTTTTTTTTTTTTTTTAAGCGGTTTATCTCTCTTTTTTTTTTTTACAAGTCCGCAAGTCACAAGTGTTGCAGTCAAGCTTCATGTCGAACCATTTTCTTTTCACTTCTGGGACTGTTCGATTAACAGATGAAACTCCATTAACTGCATCTGCCAAGCATTTTTACCTAAAGCATTTAGGTAAAAGCATTATTACCTAAAAAATCCTTTTTTTTTTGACCTGATACGCCACTATGTACGCTTGAAAATAAAATGTGGCGTTTTGAATGAACTTCTGATAATAAAACTTCAATTTCTGCGTCTGAGAAATTTCTCTTCTTTATTCGCTTTTGAGAAGACATGTTGAAATCCTTCGTTTCGTGTCATGATGCCTATATGTGACCCTGGATCACAAAACCAGTCTTATGTTGCACAGGTATATTTGTGGCAATAGCCAACAAAACATTGTATGGGTCTAAATTATAGATTTTACTTTTATGCCAAAAATCATTAGGATATTAAGTAAAGATCATGTTCCATGAAGATATTTTGTAAATTTCCCACCTTAAATATATAAAACATTTATTTTTGTGAATGGATGCAGCACTATCGCCAATAGAAATGGACAACTTTAAAGGTGATTTTCTCAATATTTCGATTTTTCTGTACCCTCAGAGTCCAAATTTTCAAATAGTTGTGTCTCGGCCAAATATTGTCCTATTCTAACAAACCATACATCAATGGAAAGATTATGTATTCAGCTTTCAGATTATGTATACATCTCAATTTGTAAAAAATTACACATAAGACTGGTTTTGTGGTCCAGGGTCACATATATAGTTGTCAGTCGGTTTTAATGGGCGGGATTTATGGTAATTGAGAGAATGAGCGTGCACGCGCGTCCCATTTACGACTGATTGGAATTCATTAACCCACACACACATTTCACTATCAAATCTGACGTTTACGAAGTATTTGTAAGTTGAGGAAGATTCCCCCCTTCTATGTAAAGCGCTTTGAGTGTTGAGAAAAGCGCTATATAAATGTAATGAATTATTATTATTATTATTATTTGTGAATCAGGAGAAGAATTTCCGGGAATGTCTCTTTACGCGCAAATCATTCACATATTTACTCGTATATTTACGAATGTTTTATGAATGAGACCCAGTGTGTGTTTATTTGTGTGTGTGCGTGTGCGTCTTTATTGCATAGCACTGGCACTATTTTATGAGGTTATTAAACAAGCAGGTTCTCTAAACTAAAATTAAATCTGGTTATGGCTATGAAACACCATGATGAATGTTGCTTTTTTCGTCATGTAATATTATATAATAATATTGTCAAAAAAGAAAATGCAGCAGTTCGGAAGACTAATTAAATATTGGTGAATGTCTCCCTTCTTTTAGTAGTCGGTTTAGTAGTATAGAGTACACAGTACACACTATTGCTCAATAGTTTTGATTGGAAAGAAATTAATACTTTCGTTTGCCAAGCATGCATTAAATTGATTAAAAATGACAGTAAAGGCATTATTAATGTTCCACAATATTTCTTTTTTTAAATAAATGCTGTTATTTTGAACTTTCTTTTCATCAAATCTTGAAAAACTGTATCACAGTTTTCACAAATAATAATCAGCATAATTGTTTTCAACATTGATAATAATAGGAAATATTAGAATGCATAGTAGAATGATCATGTGACATTGAAATCTTAAAAGCATTAAAATAGAAAACAAAGATTTTAAACTGTAATACTATTTTACAATATTACTGTTTTTACTGTGTTTTCATAAAATAAATGTAACCTTGGTTAAGCAAAAGAGATTTCTTTCAAAAACATTTTTAAAATCTCATGCAGTGTAACTATGCTCTTTATTCAGCTCACTCACATACAATAATCAATTCAATATTTCTCAAACTGCATCAAAATGCACAAAAATGCCAATTAGGAACGATTTAATAGTAAAACTGCTACCCCACACTTTATGGATGTAATCTTAAAAGTGCAAACTTCAATGAATGCCACTAATTATCATCCAGTTAAACATCTCTGTTTTGTTTTCCATCTACTGTGAATTGCATGTGAGTGTATGAGAGTGTGTGCACAGCTTCAGTTTCAGTCAGCTCAGAATGGTCCAATATCTATATAGCAAATTTGTGTACAATTGTTTTTTTTGTGTGTTTTTTTTACCTCTGTCATCTGTAATGGTTTATAAGTTTATATCTTACTTTTGCATTCATTTTCACATCAAGGCCATATATAGCATAATTTTACATACGTCATTGTAGCTGTTGAACCATGATGTGTACCCATAATGACGAGTCCTGAGCTTTAGGTCTGTGGAAAAAAAGCCCCTGCTGATTCATGCAGTGAAGCTGCATTTGTTTATTTGGAAAATTTTAAGGAAACCAGATTTGGGAATTAGGTCAGCAGCTCTCTCACATAAAACCACTGAGTGACTGACTGGCCTGCGTCAGTCCTGGGATGCAGCATGTTCCATTTGGGGACTTTTTCATATCATACTTGGGTACACTGTAAAAAAAAAAAACGTGAAAAAACGGTATTATTCCGGCAGCTGGGGCGCCAGAAAATTACCGTAAAATAACGGCAAAAAACAATCTCGTTAAAATACAGTAATTTTCCATAATTAAATAACAGATTATATCTTTAATATTACATAAAATCTTATGTAATTATTGGGATTTTTAACGTTTAAAAAAAGTCATATACACCTTTAAAACAATTAAATACTGTAAATTTAAGGTTTTATACAATTATTTTATATAATAATGCTGTCTATCTACAGTAATTTTCTTTTAATATAGTTTTTCTGTGTAAAATAACAATGAAATTATGTATAAAAAATGCACACAAGTACATAAATTCAAATACAAATGTTTGTAAATTTACAGTTTTTATTTTTATTTGTACCGATCCAATTTCACAACATCTCTAATTAAGTTCTTAATAATAGCAAATGTACAGTCAATTTCTTTTAAATTAACTAAATGTATGAGTACAGAATACCTGCATATTTACAGTATTAGTAATTGAACAAACACTAAACATCAAGATAAGTGATTAATAGGAAATAGATGCTTAGTATATAATTTAGAACATGTAAATATATCCACAATAAAAAGCAATTACCGTATACCTTTACAGTGTAACTTATTTTAACATTTACAATTACATTTTATCCAAAGTGACTAACCAATTAAGATAATAATTAAAGATAATAAAAAGCAACAAGTGCAGTGACAAGTCCCAGTTAGTCGCACAGTACACATAGCAAGGTTTTTTTTTTTACAAAGATATAGTATTATTGGGTGAAGTGTTTATGAAAAAGATGGATCTTTAGCAGTTTCTTGAAAATGTGTTGAGTTGCGCCGGTCATTCCACCACCAGGAAACAGTCCAGGTAAATGTCAGTGAAAGTGGTTTTGTGTCTCTTTGGGATGATGGCACCACAAGGCGCCGTTCACTTGCAGAACACATGCTTCTGGAGGACACATAGATCTGAAGCAGTGAGTTTAGGCATAGGGCTACCTTTAAAGACAACTCTTGCTGCAGCATCTGGATCAGTTGCAGAGGTTTGACTGATACTGGAAGAGCTGCCAGGAGAGCATTACAATAGCCCAGTCTGGATAGAACAAGAGAGTTGTGTAGCTCCGATAGGAAGGGCCTGATCCTCCTAATGATAAGGCAAATCAGCAGGATCACAGCAAGTATGTTTTGGCTGAATGTTGAACCATAAGCAGTTCTGTCTTGGCAAGGCTGAATTGAAGGGGAAGGTCATTCATCCAGCAAGAATTTTCCATCAGGTAGGCTGAGATGCGAGCAGCAACCGTCAGATCATCTGGCTGGATTAAAAGGTAGAGATATGTGTCATTAAGATATTAGTGATAGGAAAAGTCATGTTTCTAAATGACAGAGCCTATAAAAAAAAAGAAAGAAAGATGGGTGGAATCTAACACAATCGTAATCTTGCTGTAGCAAATCCAAACCTTGTGCATACTTTTAGTGCAATCATATGGAATCAGAAGACTGTTATGAACATATGGAATCAGAACCATTATGATTTTTATGTTTTAATGAATTCTTCCCATACCTTGTTTGCCATGATCATCTGCTTTCCACGTGACCTGAAATCACACACACACACACACAAGTTATTTAAAAACTCAGTATTAGATTTACACATGTCAGAATATGTTCCATTGGGACAATGCAAAAACTCAACTGACTATGATCTTGAAGCTGAGCTGGAAAGGCCAGCAGTAATATTTTGAGCTGCCATGTGATTTTAGCTAAGTTACATTTATAGAAAGTAACATTAAATGAATATGATTTACTGTGACCTAGACCTAGATACACCTAGGGGTTCATCATGTTGTATTCATATTCTAGTCTTCCTGTTCTAGGCTTTCCTGTATCATCAACAAGTACGTTAAGTTACAGACAGTATTTCGATTTCTTAACGGTCTTAATAAAGTTAGTCATGTTAACTATTACGATATAAACAAAAGAAACACAGTAGGCCTATTTTTAGTAAAACTGTGGCTATTACAATGGTAAAAAAATCAGCTAAAAACGTGTTTACTACAATTTTACTATAATAAAATAAAGTAAAAAAAAAAATGTTTACAAAAAAAAAAAAAAAAAAATATTGAAAAATAACGTTTTCAGCTTCCAGACATGGTTTCAAAATGTCCCGCCATTTAAGAGATTGGTTTAATGTTACTGACTATCATAACGAAGATTTTAAAAAACAATTATGGACTTTAATATGAATAACAAGTCTACTAAAGATTGTTTTAGGTCTAGAAGTTAACAAGTAAGTTAGAGTGGGTTCAACTGATCTTTCTTAACACAGATCGATAATTGAAAAGACCCATGCTGCATTTGTGTTTTGCCCTCGACGCCAGTTATGACTGAACATAATTTAAGAATGCTAACGTTAGCATGGAAACAGTCTAACCACTTAACACAAATGTAATATAAAATATCATTTACATGTAGTATTAGACTCTTACCTCAGCCGTTGATCGGTCGGGATGAGGTCTGCTGTGACGAACCAGGCTCACTGAAAAAGGGCGCGTTATTTCCGGACTGACCGACACCAGACTACAACTAATATGTGTTCAGCAGCGCTCCTGCTCACGGCTGCTTCTGTCGAATACGATTATAGCTCTGAATTCAAATCTCCCGCTTGCCCTTGACACAGATCGACGACAGAGACAGATTTGTAGCTAACCGTTGTGGGCTGGGCGGGACTAAGCAACGAAACGTAATGGCGGATAATTTGAATCTGCGCGCGCCCGCGCGCGCGGGCACACACACACACACACACATTCAAACGCACACAAAGCCACGCAATGTGCAGCAACGCAGATTTGGAAAAACGATTCATAAAAGACATAAAATATAGGCCTAAATGAAATTTACGGGCAAATACAAATGATGATCAAAATGAACATCTATTTGCAAGACAAAATTAAAAGATTATAAATAATTAAATAGGCCTGCCTAATGTGTGGACAAATCTTAAAACTCACTTTAACCCCCACATGCTTAATAATCTTTAAGGAAAACATGTTAAGTGACTGCTGATTTCTGCAGTTATACCTTATTTTCTTTGTTTTCTAATTCCACAGAAATAATCTGTAAAATATTACTTAATTTTTTATGTAAAATTACACATAACCCTATAAAATTACAGATAATTTCCTTTAAAAAACGTTAAATTAATGTAAAACCACAATAAAAGCAATTACCTGTAAATTTAATAGTGGATCTTTAAATTACAACAAATATCTGTAAAATAACAGGTATTCACTGTATAATGACAAAACGGCAAAATTCTGTAAAAAATACAGACAGTTTCCTGTAAATTTACAGTTTTTTTTTACAGTGTAACCCATTCCAGCTTTTGAGTGCGTGTATGCTTTGGTTCATCCCATTTTTCTCAGCTGCAAGGGTGCATGGTTTTGAAAGTCCCCAGAATGTTTGTGATTAATCAAGCTGTAATTTTGTCAAATTACAGTTTTGTACAAAAAAAAGGTGAACATTAGCCTGGCTAACGTCAGACCTCGTCTCATTGAGACGTGGTCTGGGAACCACATGTTCATTTTATCGTATTTGAGGCGTGGTTTACGAATGCCCAGAGCCATTTATTGGGCGCTACGAATGTCTATCAAATGCGCCTGTACGTAGCTCATAGCCAATCGTTTCAATTATACCAGATGACGTATGTAGAGCGACAGAAATTCGCATAAGAAGATGAAATAAACTTGCGTTCTAAACTACTTACAACACTATCTAAGGCTGCATCGAAAGGTAACTTCGCGTCTGATGCCATGTTGGATCCATAGATATAAACAAACTGCTTTGGTGTGTCGCATAGACGTGGTCATCGTCTTGCTGCTCCCTCCCCGTTCTGTGATTGGTTCCCTTTTTGAGGGGAAAATCTGGTCCATGGTGTCCAGGCTGCCTAGCAGCGTGAATAAAATCGTGCTACGTGCAAGGCAGCATGGGGAAACCCAGGCTAGGTGAACATATGATTCGATTGCATTTATGATACAAAAAAACCTAGCTGTGAAATATGCCTTAGCAATACAAATGAGATTGCCATTTTATTCAGGATCCACTGTCATTTTCATTGCCAAATCCTATTAATCACAGTACATAATTTGAGATTTAATAGAAATTATGTTGTGGTGGAAATGATTATATGTTTTAAGAGAGTTTATTTTAAGTTGAAGTTGAAAACCACTCTGAAGTGTGATCATGTGCAAACATAATGTCAAACATGCTCCAACATGAATCGGACATGGGTCATCATTTCCCAATCCCATCTTCCCATCTTCTCTTTATCGCCTCCTGTCACCTCCTCCTTTGCTGTCCTAAAAAGGCAAATACAGTAACTATGCCAACACTAGATAGCATAGCTGAGAACACAGGACAGAAACCCAATATGAGTTATAATGCCTTTGTAGGGCAATATGAATATATCTTTTCTTTGGCATTAAGTTTGTAATGGCAGATGCAGAGCTAATGTGACTTCATTCCTGATAACTAGGACAAGCAAATACTGGATGGAAGCTTATAATGTCAGTGATTGCCAAGGGAATAGCTCATGTTTCATTCAGTATGTGCAGAGGGTGTTCTTGGGTGCTGCATAGTACTATACATTAAAGTTTTACGACAGTTTTAGGAATGCAATCAAGATGATCAAATGAAACTGTAAAATGTTATACTAGGCTGTATATTATCTTGTTTGGGGTTTGGCACTTTAAACATCTCTCACCTTTGTTGCTGAAGGCAGATATACTCTGTTATATGCCGCCCCTAAGTTAAATTAACTCTATTAATTTATAGCATTAGTGTAAATCTAGCTAATCTTTATGAGACTATCATTAAATACTGTTTCTAAAGTGGGAGAATTCCCTATTCCTGTATGGTAAATGTCAAATGCTGAGCCATTTTAAACCACAACATGTATTGATTAGGGCTGTCAAAATTACGCATGCATTTAATTGTTGAACACAGTTCATTTTTCGTAACGCTGTAAAGGCATTTATTCAATTTGACATCAACAAAAATGATTGACAGGCAGTGTGAGATTAATAAAATACTCCTTTTTACATTGACTTTTAGAATACACACATAAATTTGCTCCAAATTTAGTTTGACAGTCTTAGTATTGCTGTGTATTATTTTCTTTGTTTGTGGCCTGAAGAAGGAGTCAAGATCAAACTTATCTGGATCTGAACCTTTGAATTTGCAAAGACACATACAGTATATCTCAGAAATTAAGAGGATAATTTCTCACAAAGCAGGGTTAACGTTAACATTAAAGGTACACTATGTTGCTTTTGGTCCTCTAGAGGTTATAAAACAAAACTGCATGCATTTTGCTGAAGAACATTGTTTTGGTTGTGCTTCGGCTCTGTGTGACTATGCGGATAAATATGGTTCTTTGTCTAACTATAAAAAGAGACAGAGATGATCCTACTGCTCATAAAACATTCACTCCTAGGCTTAAGAGATATAACCAGTTTAGATGGAATGGATCTCAAGCTAAATAGCTAAAGACATTACTGTAGCTTTACCCATTAATAGACACGATACTTCCTTGAAAATAAATTCCAGCACAGCGTTACAACAACCATAATGAAATGGCCCTTCACAATAGATAATACTTTACAGTGAACTCTCTTTGAGAGCTACATATGGCAATTTATCTGTTCAATAAAAGACATAGTCACCTGTTGAGTAATAAAAACGCCATCTCTGCATCGCTTTTTACAACATTTCAAATCCCTCAGTTCTAGCCATCCCCAGAAAGCCAAGCCAATGTTGATTCTCGTTTTATTGCAAGCTCTGTCATTTTCTCTTTTTGCCAGCAGACTCTCCTCAATTTGCCGTTTGTTTAAAACGGGTTATTCCCCGGAGGTTAGAGATTTCGAACCTTTCTCGCTCGTTGTGACAACTAACCTATGCCACTCCCACACCATATACGCGTCAAAGTAGCCCAATCAACACTTCCCTATTTATGATTATGACGAAACATGTACGTAATTATAATGTATGTACGCAAATATGACGCATTTATGTAATTTCCCGCGAAAGTCATCCTGTCATAGCCTGGCAAGCCAGACGTACATCAAGATGTTTAGTCTGGCAACTCACCATAGACACGGTCAATCTGATGGGCGGGATAAACGGCTGTCTTTCAAATTCCCTCTGCACGCAATAGGGCAGCGCTTCAACCAACCAGAGCGTTTTCCCAACAGCGGAGCTTAGTTGATAGATTCAACTTTTAAATCTGGCCGACAAAACTACGAACACATCTTCCTTTTTTTTAAGAATGACTTAAGTGTCGTTCTTTGTTCTTTTCTCAAAGAAAAACTTAACTCCAAGTCCTCCAGAGTTGCGGCCAAAGCCGATTCGAAAGACCGCTGTTCTCCATCCGCAGCAGCAGCCATTCTTTGTTTTCAAGTGGCAGGGAGCCGTCGCAACTCTGTCGTCATATGTTAAGCCCGCCCCCGCCTACTCTATACACGACGTGATTGGCCTGACCCAATTTAGGTTTTTGCAGCAAAAAGGTCTATTGAGAGTTGCTAGACCCACCCTGGCTGCAAAATAATTTTGCTGCCGCTAGGGTGCGTCTAGATTTCTAGGCTAATCCTGTCAGGAAACTGTAATCAAATGTAAAATAACACTGCACTTTATAAATAAAATATACATTACAAATATAGTTACAAAAGTTATTTAGCTTTGTCTTTTGTTGTTTGATTAATGTTATTATAGCAAGTGGTGCGGCATCAGGAATATTAGGCTGCTGTCACTTGCTGCACGGATCTAATATACTGTTACACATGGGTTTTCTTTGTCAACTGTTACATTCATTCAAGACATAACCGTGTTTACAAGGATATTTTGACATATTTTTGTGTGTATTTGTCCGTTCAAACATGCGGAAGAGAACTCAGTTCAGTATCGTGCGTACTATTCAGTATGAGAGGCAGCTTTCTGTGCTTACGTCGATTTGGATGTGTGCGCAGCACAGAAAACAACGCATGAGTCTATGGTTTAAAATTGTTCTTACACTTGAATGGTTTAAAATCACATTAAATTACTTTTTTTGTGATCGCACTTTGGATGTGTGTGCAGCACAGAAAACAACGTGCGTGTCTAGGGCTTGAATGGTTTAAAGTCATATTAAAATGCACACAAAAGAATCGATAAGAGGAATCGAAATTTTAACTGTATAACAAGTATCCGATTCCTGACCTTAAGTTTTCAATTGCAGAATTGGAATCGTAATTCGATTCCCAACCATAATTATAATGTCAATTTATATTTTGCAGGTGACGGGGACTGTCATCCTCTGGATCCCACTGTGTGGCATGTAAGTATTTCAATTAGATTTGAATCATATTGCAAACATGTATCTGTGGCAATGGGCATAATAGCAGACACAGTTGTTTGATTACAGAGTGTTTCTGTAGCTGAACTCTCTGAAATGTGTCAGTACATGTATTTTCAGCATTAATGGGACTGAAAAAGCATTGTTCTGTTTCTCACAGCATCCAGTGAGCTGGCAGCCATCCAAAGAGGGAGATCATTTGATTGGCCGCATCACTCTAAGTAAGCGGTCCACCATGCCACGAGAAGCCGGTTCCCTACTGGGTCTGAAGGTGAGCTTGTCAATGGCAGTTTACAACAGCTAATAACATTGTCTCTGTATTGCACTTGAAGGGTTGTGCTACACTAAAGGTGTGGTCACTTTTACCGTTGCTCATTGAAATTTTGCAGGTGAAAGAAATTTGCGCCGGATGTGACAGATTATGATGAATAATACAGGAATAATGATAACGAAATAAATTAAATGATTTCAGTTCTATTGTTGACGTGGTTACAATATGATGTTCTTTTACATTTTAAACTGAATTTTCAAATTCCAGATGCAATATCATTTCCAGCTTTGCTAATTTTTACATACATACATACATACATACATATTTATTTATGTATGTTGCATTCCAATCAGAACCCTACAGGATCCCTGCATTTTTTACTTCCCCAACACTTTCCCAAATCTTTCCATTAAGACCTTCAAGCTTTTCCTCCATTTGTACTTTTTTTTTAACTGTGGTTTTTAAGTAGTCAAACTCATGGAGATTATATGGAATATATAGAACATGGAAACAATTTAAACATTTACATTATTTAATCTGTACAATCTTATTCATAAGTATGTTTTTTTACTGTTCTTGTTCTGGTGTTTTAAGGTACTAAACAGTCTGTATACTCCTTATTTTACGTTTACTTACATACCTCTAAAATCTTTTTTTCTTTTGTTTTTTCATACTTCCTATTAATACATTTGGTAGACATTTTATCCAAAGCGACACCTGTTTCACATTGAACGCGTAAGCAGAGCGTAAGCAGCACAATTTTTTTATTCCCAAGTTTTTTTAATAAAATTTTCTCCAGACATATAAAAAATTCTTAAACGTTTACAAAATATAAAAATCAAAATCAGGTCGCCATATTAACAGATTAGCGCATTTACACTGCTACAAATTTCACCATAAAATCATGTAAGTGTTCCGTGTTTCACAGTCACCATATGACTTTTAGCACTGTGAAAAAAATACACAAAAACAACATTGTCCAAACTTCAAAAGCCTGTTTAAATAAATAAAACTAGAGGTACAGTATATCTTAATTTTAAGATTACTTTTATCATATAAACTATATACAGTATATACAGCATGCCATATGCATGTATGTGTAGCAGGGAAAAGCTGTCACATCACAGAAGTGTGTGCTGCACATGAAAAAGGTGACACAATGGACAATACTTGGACAAGCCGCGGTTAAACTGCAGTGTGAAAACATAATGCTTCCACTCTGTATATGCACAGCTTCTGCACATCTTCCGCCCAGCTTGTGCTTCCAATGTGAAACAGCCATTACAGTGTATTCAAGTAAAGCAGTTTATCAGTTTGCGTGTTCTCTAGGAGTCAAACCTATAACCTTAGTGTGGCTAGTGCCATACCTTACAAAAGAAATATGTAAAGAAGCTTAAGAACAGTAGTTAGTAGTTAGGTTGTTTTTGCAGATTGTGAGTAAACATGGTTGACTCTGTCATCTGTCTTGTCCAGGTGGTTGGTGGGAAAATGACGGAGTCAGGGAGACTGGGGGCCTTTATCACCAAAGTAAAGAAAGGAAGTTTGGCTGACATTGTAGGCCATTTACGAGCAGGTATTATGATTATTTAAATTTGGCTAACTTTGTAAGAAAATCGCAGTATTTTAAAATATCATTTCGACCATAGCTTTATTAATATCTTTTGCTAGATCTCTGTTGATATTTTTGGTTGCATGTCTACATTTTTCACAGCTCATTATTCAGTCAGTCTGTCAATGCAGAACACCGCCAAGTGCTAAATAGTTTCTTTTTTTGCTTTCAGGCGATGAGGTGTTGCAGTGGAATGGGAAGGCTTTGCCTGGAGCAACTAAAAAGGAAGTGTACAATATTATTCTAGAGTCCCAGTCAGCACCTCAAGTGGAAATAGTTGTGTCCAGACCAATTGGGTAAGCTAAACAAAGCACAAAAATCAAACATGGTTTGGAAATGATATAAAAGAAAACAAACCTCTGGATATATGAGTGACTCCAATGATTTTTCTTCCTGTTGCATGTTAAAGATGTATTCAACGTATTCTGTCCAAAAACTTCTTGAAAAAGGTCTATAGAGCATATCAGTAAGTAAAGTATCTGAGAGTGTTCTTCCTCCCAGTGTCCCCATTGTCACCCTACATGCTCCAGACCCTCCTCTCATAGTTAAAACTGTTCAGTCATTGCATCAGCGGTCCTTTGGTTCCCTATTCTTTCCTGTGACTGGATAGTGTTTCCATGATGTCTCAAAATGGGAAATGCAGTCAAGTCAATGTTTATGTGTGTAGAAAAACTGACAGAGAGAGAAGCTAATGATCTGTCATCTGACATTTTTTTTCCCCTGTGTTTCAATTTTCCTACAGAGATACACCGAGACTTCCAGGGACATCACATCCTCCTCTAGAATCAAGTAGGTTTTGTGAAAATTTTGTCATCATTTACTCACATTTATGTCATTTGAAACCCGTCTTTTTTCCATGTGTTGAAAAGTGGAGTGGAATTATGGACAGTCGTCTCGTAATTTTTTTTTACATGAGGGCAGTGTTAATCACGTTAATCACAAATTGCTTGTGAAAATAGTCAAATGTGTCACCACATTAATCAAATATTTAATACTAACACTTAATAATAAAGCGCAAAGAATTTACAGTATTTTCATTCAAATAGTGTACTCCTTGTTATGTTATTATTTCAGAATTTACAATTTACAATTACATGTTCATTCATGTTTAAATCAGTAATCTATCATTTTTTGGGGATATTTTATTTAATTTCACACTTTTGTAAACTAAAATGTTATTTTTATAGAATGAAATTAGATATCATTCTAGTAAGAGTTAAACTTAATTAAAAATAAATGAATTTGAATGACATGACAAAAACTACGACTAAGAAATCTATCAAAATGAACTCCATTAGGGTGTGTAAATGATAAGAAAATGTACATATTTGCATGAATGATCACTTTCCTAATTTTGTCCTTGTTATTAAGACATTTCTTTAATAAGCATGCAATACAGCTGCACATTTAACATGTCAACTATTTAAACTTACAGCTGGTTCAAGTTCTATAGATGAATCACAAAAGATGGACCGTCCATCCATCTCTGTAATGTCACCGACTAGTCCCGGGATGTTGAGAGACCTCCCTCTGGTACTGCCAGGCCAGCTGTCGGTAAGTGTAAAACCACTTTGCAGAGAAAATATTTGGCCCTGTTTTATCAACTGAAAAGGAAGTAGTTTGGTGATGACATTTTATCTGCCTAGCTCATATTTAAATAATGTATAGCCAACATTTTGTGAACTTTGAGAAAGTGTTATTTCTTTTTACCAAGGTGAAATTATGGTATGATAAAGTGGGCCATCAGCTTATTGTGAATGTCCTACAAGCACGAGAACTGCCCCCTCGACCTGACGGACGACCCAGAAATCCCTATGTCAAAATGTATTTTCTTCCTGATAGAAGGTACATTTTTTTAAATATATTCAAATTCACAGATTTGTTTCAAGGTTTTTTTTTTCTGGTTAGTACCATTTGTTTTTTTCTTTGTTCATTTTGAAAGAAATTATACTTTTATTCAGCAAGAACGCTTAACATTTTGACAAAAAAATTATATTTCAAATAAGTGCTGTTCTTTTTAACTTTTTATTCATCAAAGAATCCACAAAAATATTAAGCAGCACCTCTATTTTCACTGATGATAATTAGAAATGTTTCTTAAGTACCAAATCAGCATTATTACAATGATTTCTGAAGGATTGCGTGATTCTGAAGACTGGAGCAATGGCTGCTGAAAATTCTACTGTGCTGAATCACAGAAAAAATGCATTATTTTAAATTGTAATTATATTTCACATTACAGTTCACTCTATTTTTGATCAAATAAAGATTGTATCAAAGATAAAGGTCATTATGAGCATAAGAGACTCTTACCATCTGTAAATTTTGAACGGTATTGTAGATAGGTGGTCTCAGAAATATTTTATTATTTTAAATGTTTCAACTATTTGGAATGGTTTTGTATTTTCTTTTCTTTCTTTCATGATATATTTATCAATGCACTAGCTTTGCACTGTAAAACCTCACTTGCATTTTTCATTTTGGATAATGCTGAGTTTATGAAATTCATTCCATGTTAAAAGATTGAATAATAAGCAGGGGGAAATGGAATCTGCTTTTTCTGTGCTGATTTTTGGGAGAAATTTGCAAAGTTTTGCAGTGTGTACACACTCTTTTAAACACACTACATTCCTCTAGTGACAAGAGCAAGAGAAGGACGAAAACGGTGAAGAAGAGTGCAGAGCCAAAATGGAACCAGGCGTTCCTGTATTCTCACATCCACCGCAGAGACTTCAGAGAACGCATGTTGGAGATCACAGTTTGGGACCAGCCCAGAGTCCAGGAAGAAGAGAGTGAATTTATGGGAGAGGTGTGTGTGTGTGCTTCAATTATTTTGTCTTGACAATAAGATGTCTATGTATCTATATCTAGGTTCGGAACAATATATAATATATTTGTATGGATTCATTTCAGAAGTGAATTCAACAAAAAGTGCATTTGTGAAGTAATGTGTTCAATTCCCTTGACTCCACAGGACCCTTCAGGTTCTTTATGCCAAATAGTTACTCTAACATGGTTCAAATTCATTTTTCTGTCTTTCTCTTTGCCCAGATTCTGATTGAGCTAGAAACAGCTCTATTGGATGACCAGCCACACTGGTACAAATTGCAATCCCATGATGTTTCATCCCTACCATTGCCTCAGCCATCCCCCTGCCTCCCCCGCAGACATGTTCATGGAGATAGTCCTAGTAAAAAACTGCAAAGTAAGTATCAGCTAGTGTATGTGTGCTAGTGATGTGTGTGTCACTGTATTTTTTTATTTATTTATATAATTTGCATATGCTGGGCAATGATTAATCGTGATTATTTAACATATGTGATATATATCATATATGTGTGTGTGCTGTGTATAATTATTTTGTATATATAAATACACACATATGCATGTATATATTTAAAAAATATTTGCATGTATATACTGTATAACCTATATTTATACATTACTTATATTACATACAGTATAAATATAAATATTTTATAAATAAATAAATAAAAAATCTTAAATATATACATGCATGTGTGTGTATTTATATAGACAAAATCATTTTACACAGCACACACACATATATTATGTAAACACAAACTTTTATTTTGGATGCGATTAATCGCGATTAATCGTTACCCAGCACAAAATTTTAGATTAGCACCAAAAATATATTTACTGACCATACAATGTCTTACAATTTGGGCCTAGAAGACTTGATTACATGTCTAGATAAAGTATGTTCCCTTTCGAAGTTGAACTCTGATGCTGCGTCATGGCGTTGACGCTATGGGAATGCTCCTGCGTGAGCCGGTGTCTGAAGCAGATGCCAAACATGCGCATGGTCAGCTTATTTGTATTCTGAAGCCGCATGTTTGTTGAGCGTGGGTCTGTTCCTGTATTGTGTGTGTATTTAAAGTCTTTAGACAGGAGTTAGAAAACAATGTCAGAACTGAATTACAGGATATGTGCGATGCAGTGCACTTGCTTTTTTACGGCAGACGACTCACATGACATGCATTTTCTGTATGGGTGAGGAGCACGCTAGGTCAGTTCTCGTGTGTACTAGGGCTGTCACGATATCAGATTTTTCTGATTTACTAGGGCTGTCACAATATTCTTTTTGGCCTAAAGAATTCACAGTAACGATGTATCGAGATATCTATATCTATAAAAATCTTGTCAGTCAAATGTATCTTTACTATTTTGTGTTTTGCTTTCTTTTTTTAGCAAATTAATCACAGTATTGCATAACCAGGAGAGAGAAAATACTGTCCAGTTCAACAGTATTATAAATACGTTTTAACAACACAACTATTACCTTAACCTGTTAACTTGCGTCCCCATTTGGAACCCAAATCCCCAAAACGGCGTACCCAAATTAAGATACATAGTTCATGAAGACCTTGGACTTCAAACATTGTAGATTTATTCAAAAAAAAAAAAACATTTGGCAGCTTGTTGTCATATTGTCAGAATTAATTCAATCAATGATAAAATTCTGAGATTTATTTAAAACATTTTTAAACCATGTTATGTGATTTAATTTAGAGGAGACTAAAATGCTAATTGTTTTCAGCCTAGTACAGCGTCAAAATACAATTTATGAGAATAATAACATATTTTATTCCAAAATCATGTTATAGCGTCGGTCGAGTGATTGAAATAACTGCCTTCTGCGAAATGACGTGGCTTCTTCTCACAGAATGAGGCAGAAATAGTTATTTTATAGTATTCTGCATCTGACTCTGAGGGGTTGGAGGTGGACAAGCAGACGGGTGATTCAGCAGAACAGCTTCCTCAATCTGCTGTACATAGCGTCAACGCCATGACACAGCGTCTCGTTCCCTTCACAGGGAACCGGGTTGCATACGTAACCCCCCTTTTAGATTTTCTTAAACAAATGATTTCCTTTATTTACATGGTTTTAAAATGGTCAATATTGTGTGCTTCATTTGATGTTTTCCATGAGAAATGTACATCATGGAGAACAAAGTGCTTGTTTTCCTAAACTATTAACAACGTCACATGAATGCTCATCTCATAAACACTTATGAGAAAAAGCACTCATGAAATAGTCTATTTTTAAATAGTATTTATTTTATTATTTTTTTCATAGTTTTTGTCTTTTGGTAAAAAAAAAAAAAATCTAATTAGTTTTTACTCATTTTAAGTGACACAAATTATTTTGATGACGTTAATCAAAATTAAACCAAATTTTCATTCATTTTATATATTGCTTTAAGCATTTATCAACATTCAAAAAAAGAAACAGTTCTTCAGTTCTTCATTTTACATTTTGTAGATGGGTTTTATTGCATTGTTAAAGAAAAAGCATTTGGGTGAGTTAATTAAGCACTTTAGTTTACTGGTGTTCAGTGTTCAGCTCACGCAGCTCAAGCAGGACAATCCTCTGCATAATTTGATTATTTGAAACAATCTTTTTTTCTTTTCTTTTTTTAGCAAAAAAAAAGTGCATTGTTAGTATCTTGCTGTGCTATTTTGTTTACTTCATATTTTTGGTTAAAGTTTATCTTAAAAAAAACACACATTATCATCGTTATGCATATTTTACGCCTTGGCTTTGTAGTCATTCTCATAATCAAAAAAACACTTTGTTAATGAACATTTCCATAAGCAATGTTGTTGAATAGATTAACACTGCAGCTAACTGATCATCAGTACATGAACAGAAGCATCCTGAAATCACATACTTTAGAAGATACTAAACATGAAAACAAAATCAACAACTACAGTATAAATAAATCAAGCAAATGCTCAAAAAATGCAACCATATTAATTATTTATACACCAGTGCATGCTCAGAAGAGGGTAATTGGGACTGAGCTACCGTACAAAGCCATTTATAAAGCAACAAAAAAACAACAAAAAAAAACACAGACCAGACCAGAGAAAAGCTGCATCAAAATCCATTACTTAAATTTCTGAAAGTTATTAAAGTGACCCTATTATGCTTTATAAGATATTAGCTGTCATATAGTGGTTTATATAGCTGTTTGTGAATAAAGGTCTGCAATGTTTGGATGATTAAAGTGCACGATAAATGGAGTTTCATAAGACAAAATCGATTCTGAACCGCCTGTAACAATATTGGTAAGTAAGTCTAGTCTTAATTTCTGCACGTACTTACATAGGTTTGTTACAAGTTTGCATAATGCCAGCCTATGGTCATCACTGGCTGCCTGCGAACAATGCCCACCCTCTAACACTGTAGTTGTAGCTGAGGTCTGGAAGAGTTTAGTTCGTGTTGTCGACATATCGAGAATTTGCTGTTTTCTGTGCTGTTAAAGCAAATCCACTTTTCTCAAATTGATACAGTAAAACCGAAATAATCGTACTGTAATACTGTGTATACAAGAGCTAAGGAAGACTTCAGAGCTGATATTCAGATATGGTAATGGAAGTTTTGACACACTGTAAGCATAGGACCAATCACAACAGACTGAACCATTAGACCAATCAGAGCTGAGTAGGCTCTCTGTAAGGAGGGGTTTAGAGAGACTAAATCCTCAAAAGCGTTTCAGATACTGTGAGAAAATAAATAATTCTGATATGTATATTATCAGAAAATTTGTGTTTTTTGACCTTGGATTCATGAAAATCTATTGTAGGAGACATTCAAAACAAAATTAGTAACTTTTAAAACAGCATAATAGGGGCGCTTTAAAACGGCTTAATTTTTACAAAAATACAAAAAACCTTTAAATCTATTGTTTTACACTATAAAGGAAAATAAGGTAAAATAGCTTTGGATGCAGGTTATAATGCAATTATAATACGTGTTGTTTTTATGTTCAGCAGTTGAATTGTATGCTGTGTATGTGTGTGTGTGTGTGTGTGTGTGTCTCAGGATCTCATCGCATCATTGAAACAGATTATGATGATGGTATAACAGTAGTGTCCTCAGGTGGGTGGGGGCAATGTTTACTCTGTTCGGAGAGTAGAAACCCAACACAGGGTGAGAGAGAAAGCTAATGTCACGTATTATTACTGCAGAGGTGTACTGTAGAAAATACAGCTGTTTTTAATTTTCCTCCAAGCCTTTTATTTGCATAGAAGCCCATTAGTTGATATACAAATGAATATGATTCTTAATTGGCACAGATGAAAGCGTAAGATGAAAAAGTTTGTTTTATAATAAAATAATGGATTATAAGAGAAGGTTGTGTTAGTTTTTGAAGTACAGAATACGGTCTCTCTCCTCCTATGCTGGGCTGAACTGTAGTGTTAATTTGAACCACAGAAGTACCTCACATTAATTGTGCATGGACACTGTGGAGGAATGACTCTGTAAGTCAATCACTCTCTATAAAAACACACTTTTATTACCTTCATAAGACCTGTTTAATTTTGTTGTAAGCTGGAATAGCAAAAGGGTAAAAGTGATTATAAGATTGTATTACAGCATGTAACAGGATTAATATGGGTCTTATGACAATGGATGTTATCTCTGTTGCATGCCTGTAGAAAAGCTTGCTATAGAATTAAGAGCTTAAAAGAAGAATATGCTGTGGCTGATATTTTAAATGTTATGTTTTATACTATGTTCCATGCATATTTTTAACATATGAGTACTGCAAGTTGTCAGACCTGCAGGAAACACTGTATATTGTTTTATGCTATAGAGTTGCACCAGTATAACTTAATAGTCAATTTCGATATTGAGGAGTTGATAATGAGACTTTTTTGACATTTATGTTAATTATCTATGCAGTAATATTTAGTGCAATGTTTATTTACATGTTTATGTCTACAGTGCAGATATTTGAGTGCTTTCCATTTATATTCTGTTTATTAATTGGAAAAAAAACTATACTTGTTCAGTGTTAGTGCTTTGATGAGCAATCAAAGTTTATCAGAAGCATGAGTCATGAATTCTAGCGCTCAATGCTTAATTTAGCTTTATTCTAATTTTCTTTCAACTTTGATTGGGAGGAGATTCATTTCCTTCCCAAATCTACATTTTAATGTAACTGCAAGTTAGAAATGTAAAAGTCAGATTTCTCTTACAAAGAGCATCAATTCCTGACAACAACTCAATCTGCTTCTCCAGTTCTATGTTAAATTGTGCTCAAATACATTCACTTCACAGATGTTTTCATAAGTGAACTGTAGTAATGGAATCTGTATGTTTCAGTGGAAATTATACAGAAATGATATATACGCTTTTTACGTCTCGTTAATGCTTTGTTTCACCTCATGATTTGATGGATTGGGTTAGCCTAATTAAAGCTCTAATCTCTGCGTTTTTAACCAGCAAATCCTTCATCAGTTGTACTGTAGCATTATCATTAGTTGTTTACAGTTGCATTCTGGGAAATTAATTTATAACATTGAAACTGTGTTATTTACTTGACTTGAGTACCGTTGGGCACCAAGACTTAATGCATCTCTAATAATTTTTTTTGCTGGTTTTTAACTGCTATGTCAAGAAATACATAAAAACAAAGAGAGAGGAAAATGTTTATGGAGCCACTAAAGAGACATGGTGATGGTAAAGATATTTGTGAGAACGCAAAAGTTTTGTGAGGGAATGAAAAGCATTTAAATTATTTGTTTCCTCCCATATCATATTTTTACCATCACGACACATTTTTTTAAATCACAAAACTCATGCACCACGTATAGTTAACTCTGCCTTGGATAACATTGATGTAATACATGAAACCAATTGATTATGAAAATAAACACATTTAAGGGGTGACACAATCAGATAAACATTTGTAAAAATACAATCATAATAGTGTCTTTTTTGTGCTTGTTTTCTTTCTAGCATGTGTAGAGCAGTAGCAGTTGTGCTGGTACCTCAGCACAATCCTTTGGCATGAATTGTTGTAGTAGTTTTAGAAATGTGAATGTGGGTGTGTTATTGTCACTCTCTGATGTCCCTCCAAAAAGGTGCATTGTTTTAACTGGAACAAGTTCGTGACACAAAATGTATATGTATTAAAGCAGCAGAGAGGAACTCCAGAGACAGAGAGAGGTCAAGCACACTGGCCGTACCTGAGAGGCAGGCGGCCATACAGCATCGCTCGCGGTCAGTATCCCCGCACCGAGAAGACCAATGTAGAGCCCGGTCACGACCTGCACATGTCCCTATGCAGAGGTGAGCCACATCATTTGGATACCACATATTTACATGTTAAGCAAATTCAACCTGACTGACCACTAACTGGGGTCACTTAATATTCAGCAATATTACTGATTTGAGTGCACATAAACTATTGGATGAGAACTCAACTTTGCTGGATGATGACATCACTGTTTTCTGCAGAGCTGCTTTATATAGCTGAATTCAACTCATTTCATAATTGATGTACTTCACAGTTACTGAACCGAAATGAAACCATACTGAACTGATTTCAACTGAATAATGACTGTTTACTATTATCTTTTTAGAGCTGCTTTATAGCAGAATTGAATTCCGTTTGCATCATTGAATCATTATTTTCCTGTTATCACTGTAAAGCATACCTGTATTATTTATCAATTATTATATTTTAGAATTAAATAATTATGTTCAATAAAATGCTTGGAAACAAATGAAAACATTTTTACAGTGTTCAGTGTTTTTATATAGACACAGATTCATGCACCGTTCATACTTGCTTTCTTAAATGTTATATTGTAAGAATATTATGCTGGAGGTGATATAGCTGTGCAGTGTCTTGCCCTCTAGAGGATGATTTATGTGGTGTACGACTCATCACCCTTCATCCTCTCATCAGGAGTCTGGATGAGATCCACAAAAACCATCATCATTCCTGCTCTCCCTCTCGTTACCATGACTCCCACCAGGAACATCGCTCCGGAGATTCGGACTATGAATATTCAGAGGACAGGTATCGCTATTTTAGTGCTTAATGCTCCAAATGCATATAAAAATGTGTGTGCGTGTTTATGGAAAACATTGTAACTCAGCTCTCTACATTGATTTGTGCAGTTTTATTATTTGAATGCTTTAGCTATATTGAACTGCATAATTGTATTCACATATGGATCTTTTTACTATTAATGATAAGTAGCATCAAGAATATTTGATGTTTTAGAAACGGAGTTTGACTTGATTTTCATATTGTCAACAAAATGTTTTATGCTGTTACTTTACTAAATACTAATACTACTAAAATGACTAACAGCCATAGTTTTTAGTTCATTCCCATTAATAATAGTACAAATATTGCTAAATACATGTCTATTATTTTCTACACATTTTCTTTTTTTTTTCTTTTCTTTTTTCCTCACCATCCTCTTACTTTTCTTTTATGTTTGGTTGTCAAATTTTCAATGTTTCACCATCACCATGGCAACCTCAGCGAGGTCCTGGAGGTGCACAGATCAATCCGAGGTGGGAGTGCTGAGTGCCTGCATACAAACAGGTAAAAATCCAGAGCTGTAAGCTGCCACCCTGAGTTACCTGTAGGCTATCTTATTTCTTGACAATTTTAGAGCATACAAATCATTTGACAAAGACATATAATCAACCAAATGAGGATTTACTGCAATACTTATTTATTTTGTGCCTAATTCAAGAATCTTTGAGTTCCTTTTCCTTTTAAGAATTGTGTTTTCTATGCCTGCCATGTTAAACAATTTAAACATTTTTGTGTGTTTGCTTGAGTAATAATTTTCATTATTTTTTGCTCTTTTTGATGCCTGCTTGTTTGTGCTAATTAAATTAGGAAATTAGCTAGGCACTGTAACACACTTCCCCCAAAGATGCCATTGTTAGTGAATGGTATACATAAAGATATTTACAGGTAAGCTGGCTGAAACTAACCGAGTGTCATTGTTGTGCTTGTGCATATTCCAATTCTGTTATTGAAGCTTTCCAGACCCTTGTGATAATGCCAAATGTACCTCTGGTTAGTGTGATTTGTGTGCTGTTTTAGTCATTACATACATTGTTCTTCATCCCTTTCATTGTGCTGTACTCTCAAGGGTGTCTCATACAACCTTTCACCTCTGTAGTTAACAATGTTTTCCTTTAAAAGTTACTCTATGTATTTTATTAATTGTCTTTGTTGAAATATTTTTAAGGGGAAAAAAGCAGATTAACTACCATTCAGGGCAATCTTTTGGTTTGCAAACGCATACTAAGTTATTACTTTTCAACCTGAATTCAGAATCAGAGGGAGTTATCTACATATTTTTAGGTAAAGTCCAAAGACCAGTGAAGATTATTGAGAATCAAGTGAGCAGAAGATGCAATAAATCACAATTTTAAATTGACTAAAGACAAAGAATCACAATATTTCACAAATTACAATATTTTCATATCAGGACCCAAATATAAATATAACATTGTACACTGAAGTTGACAACCCCATCACACTGATAGATCATACACTATATGGACAAAAGTATTGGGACACCTGACCATTACACAAACAGGGGCTGTAATGACATCACTTTCTAAATAGAGCTGTGACAGCTTCCAGTCTTCTGGGAAGGCATTCCACAAGATTTTGGAGTGTTCTTGTGGGAATTTTTACCCATTCATCCAGTAGAGCATTTGTGAGGTCAGATGTTGGACAAGAATACTGGGCTCGCAATATCCATTCCAGTTCATCCCAAAGGTGTTTGATGTGTGGGCCAATCAAGTTCTTCCTCAACAAACTCATCCAACCACCATTGTGCACTAGGGCACAGTCATGCTGGAATAGAAAAGGGCTTTCCCCAAACTGTTCCCACAAAGTTGGAAACATGCCATTGTCCAAAATATCTTAGTATGCTGAAAAAATAAGATTTCCCTTCACTAGAAGTAAGGGGCCAACCCCTGACAAACAGCCCTGTACTATTATCCCACTACATGTAACAGTTGGCAGTCAGGCAAGTAGCATTATACTCCTGCACCACTCCGTCCAACACTTGCCATTGTACTTGGTGATGTGAGGCTTGCATGTTGCTGCTCGGCCATGGAAACCAATTCCACGAAGCTCCTGCCACACTATTTTTTTGTGCTGATAATAATGCCAGTGGAAGTTTGAAACACTTCGGCTATGGAATCAGCAGAGCGTTGGCGACTTTTACACACCATGCGGCTCAGCACTCGGTGACACCGCTCTGTGACTTTACGTGGTTTTCCACTTCATTCCTATAGCTTCCACTTTCGAATAATAGCCTACCACTTTCAGTTGACTGTGAAATACCTAGCACAGATGAAATTTCACAAACTGACTGCAAACGTGGCATCCTATCACAGGTGAACAATGCTTGAGCTCTTCAGAACGACCATTTCCCCCCACAAATGTTTGTAAACGTTGACTACATGTCTAGGTGCTTGATTTTATACACTTGTGGCACTGGGTCTGATAATTAAGAGGTGTGTTCCAATACTTCTGTCCATATAGTGTATATTAAACTAAGAGCATCAGTAATTTCCCTTCTTGTGATGTTCGCATACAAAAAGCCACCAAGCCCCTCTCTTCTTTTACGTCAGTTTCGTAGATTTTTTACTTTCTTTTTGGGGCTGTTATGCATGCTTTTGTTTATTTCTTTATTTCTTCCCATGCTAAGCTCTACCCTCCCTGCATGCTTAAAGAACAAACCGCCACGGCGAACAGAGAGGGATGGAGTTATCCCTCTTAGTGCCATTCCACAGCGTGTTCTCAGGTTCACAGATGAGGTCAGCACTGGGTAAGGGAATAGTGGTCAGCTGACTAAATCCAAACAAGATAACTTTACAATCAGTAGGTAGTGAGGAGTAGTAATGAGAAATTAAAAATGTTTGTGTGGTACTGGAAAATATTTCAGTATTTATGCCTGAGAAATAATGGCAACAAGCAACTATTATAATAGTAGTATTAGTCATATGGCTTTTCTGTATGACACTAATTAATCTTTCTTTCTTTCTTTCTTTCTTTCTTTCTTTCTTTCTTTCTTTCTTTCTTTCTTTCTTTTCTTTTCTTTTCTTTTCTTTTCTTTTCTTTTCTTTGCAGTGATCTTCAGCCTTCATTAGACAGAGTAAGAAGTGCCAGCACGACTTGTTTAAGGCCAGAGTCAAACTTCCACTCACCTGAAAGAGAAAGGTATGTGAAAACAAAGGGGAATCCAGTACCTATGAGTATACTATTCTTACTCCACAACCAAACTGTGCCAGGACAAATTGTCTGTGTAACGTTTTAAAAGCTTGGGGTCAGTAAGATTTTATTATTATTATTATTATTATTATTATTATCATTGTTTTATTAATACTTTTATTCAGCAAGAACACATTAAATTAATCGAAAGTGACAATGAAGGCTTTTACATTGATACATAATAATAATAAAAATAATATGAGTAATTTTTGATGAGCACCAAATCAGAATTTAAGAATGATTTCTGAAGGATTATGTGACATTGAAGACTGGAGTAATGGTTGCTGAAAATTCACCTTAACAATCACAACTTTACCATAACATTTTAAAATATATTAAATTAAAGTTACTTTAAATTGTAATAATATTTGACAATATTACTGTTTTACTTAATTTTTTATTAAATAAATGCAATTTGGTGAGGATAACAGACACCAAACTTTTAAACGGTAGTGTTCTTGAGGAGTCTGTTCTGCAATCTCAGCCTTTAACAGTTTTGGTTAAATCCGAGATCCATCATCCTGGCCTAGAACTCCATGATACCTTTCCATTTAGCTATTACATTCCTCCTTTTGTTTTTGTTTTTTCCACTCTGTTTGTTTTATGGATCAGTCATTTTCCATTTCAAAGGCATTCTGGCAATTTGGATAGGCCAAGCTCTCAGGTAGCTAACAAGAAAACCATTGATGGTGACAGGTAAGATCTCATAATAAACCTCTGAACATATCTTTATCACTTATCTTTTTGTGTGTGTGAATCTATTTCAGCTGTTTCACTATTTTTACCTTTTTTTGTAGTTGGTTTACCCTTTTAGTTTATTTATTTTTTTGCATGTCTGATTATGTCATACATTTTTTTTTTTGTATTTATTTTTTTTTTTGCCCTTGACCTCCTTTGCGATGGCTATGTTTAGACTCCAGCCCACCTCTATCCTGAGGGGCAGCAGGAGGAGGAGGGAGCCTCCCCTCATGCCCTTTGGCCAGACCAGCTTAGGGGGTTCCTGCCCTAACTCTCCGAGAGCTGACAGGTGCATGCTGGGAGCCCCTCAGAACTTGATTTATCTGCTTTAGTTTGTGCACTGTTGTTTATTGTGATGTCTTAATAATACAAAATCTGTTTCTTAAAAATGTTATCACCATAAATTTTAATTAACTGATAACATTAAATCTCAAAGTTGCACTAGGTGATTATTTGTTATTTTGTTTTGTTGGCCGATACAACAGTGTACTTGAACTTGATTCGAACACCTACCAGCAAAAACAGTCGGGCAATGAATAAATACCCTATTCACAGATGTATTTGTCACACACAATAAAAGTGTCTAATAATGGGATGGGTTATGGAGATAATGTGGTCACGTATTCTTAGCGTGACGACCACAATCCCACTCTTTAATAAAACTGCTTTTGCATGAGTCTTCATCTCATGCGAGTGAACATTATTTTAAGTTAAGGCTGGAATATACAGAGCCCCTAAAGGGACATGAAGGAAAACTTAATGCGAAATTTTGCAAATGCCATCTCATATTTTTTTCCATCACCATGTCCATTTTATTGGCTCTTTAGGAATACAGAGTTGATGCTACAATAGTTGCTGAAAGTCATAACCAGTCTGCAGATACTGGACAGTCAGAGTTGACAGATTTCTCAAAAAATCATGCATTGTATGATACGCACAGATTTTTTTTTTTTTTACTTCAGACCCTGATTACATCTAGTTATGAAACATGTTTGATATTTTAAGATGATTTTAGAACACATATTGTTATCATTTGTCATGCACTTCTTAGCGAGAGGGACATGTTTCTGTGTGAGTTTGTTGAGTTTGGAACAATTTGAAAATCAGGTAGTGTGTAATCTTCAGTCATAGTGTATGATGCCGATTTTTTTCCACCGAAACCATTTTTAAAGTCGACAAAGTATATGATGATGATTTATTTAACCTGTTCAGATTTTTAAAAAATTGTAGTGTATTCCAGCCTTTAAAGCAAAACATTTTGACACAAAAAGTTGACACAGTTATAAGTGCACCTTTAACAATAAAATGAATAATTTCTCCTTCAAATGTTTTCTTGTTTCTCCGTAACTACATAGTGTATTACAATGAAATGTAACCTTTAAATGACATTATAAAATGTTTTTTCTCCTGTATTTTTGACAAAAAATCTCTTTCCAGAGAACTTCCACGAGGTGGACATTATTCCCCAGCAGGGACCACGTCATTAGGCCGCAGAGGCAGACAACTGCCACAACTCCCTGCAAAGAGCAGCAGTATAGAGCAAGGTAAGCAATTCACTCTCTCTCTCCCTCTAAATACCCACAAAATCAGACAGCAGTAATCTGAAATGCTATTACCATTCAAAATCACAGCCCTAACCCATGAATCTGTCCCAGTGCCTTTATAAATGCCAGATAATTTCATGACTCCTCTGTCCGTAGCCTTTTTCATGTGCTCCACAAGATCACACATGTTGATCTTTCTACCTTACTCATTTCTGTCTCTTCTCATGCCATTTCTCATGCCTTCAACCCCATCTTCATGAAGAACATGTCAACAGTAAACCTGAGGAGAAACCTAACTCAGGTATCTCATTCCATTCTCTGCATTTTGCCCTAAAATTTATCACTTGCTTGTCTAGAAGAACTGAACAATATTAGTTTTTACTCTGCTGTATATTCCTTGTTCAAACCCCACAATATTTGGAACATTGTAGCTCTTCTAAGTAGGTTATTTGCTGGTCAACCAGCCACTTTGTTCCAAAAACAGACTGACCATCTTTAGCTGGTTTGTTCTTGGTCAAGATGATTTACTAGCTTCAAACTATCTAATGACCTGCTTGTACCAGTTAGAAACCACTGTTCCAAAACCACTTCAAGGCAAGACACCACCAGGTGAATAGAGTGACATAAAAATAACTAATAGATATCTGTCAGGGTTATGTCACTACGGTTTATTCTTGTTTGACACTACTACTGTCTCGTCATTGTTTTCGCTCTCCTGTCCATATGAGTTGTTTTGTGTGTGGAGCGTGGTGTTCGGATCCCAGCACTTTGGTCTTGTTTGGTTTCGGTTCTTTGTCAGGGTTCAGGCATTCATGTTCCATGTGTTTGTCTTCTGTCGTGAGCGCACAGGATGAACATTCACTCATTCTTGTGAGCTCTGGTCTCGTGTTAGATTGCGGTTTCAAGTTCGCTCGGGCCATAGTCTCTTCTGTCTGCAAGTGTTATTGTGTTCTGTGTAGCATGTGGTTCATGTTTATATTAGGGATGGGCATTTTTGTCAATTTCTCATTTCGATCATTGACAGGTCTCAAAATACTCAGGGGGCGGGGCGTGTCCGTCATGAAAATTAAAATATTTTAAGACTATTACGAAAATTTATGTTGACAAATAAAAATATGACATGAAAACATTTCTATGAAAACATGATCGTATGACTAGAAAAAAATAACACTGCTAGATTATGATTATCGAAAAAGAAACATCTAAAAGGAATAGAGGCTTGAGGTAAGGATGAAGTAAATGATCTTCAGTAGACTGAAGCCCGTTCTATGACAAATCCTATGAGATTAATAATCAGATATCCTAGATACATAACATAAACATAACATTACAACTTGCATCTGCACATAAGGACACAAATGTGCATGTGAACTTGAGCGTGCTAGTTTTTTACAGTCTATGGTTTGAAAGGGAAACTCTGGATGCGCTCTTCCCTTAACAGCATGCTGATACACGGGCAACTAAAGCACAGAGAATTTACAACATTCTATTAAAATCCTGTTCTCATTATAATGCTATATATGGCATGTATATTGGCGCTGCACATCTTGCACTTAATTTTATTTTTCATGAAAGAAAGTGATTACAGTCATCACTGCGCGTTTTCGAAGTCATAATGAGAAACAATTTTAAATAGGCTAAAACATAGTTTTACTGTTAAAAAATGAGAACAAAATAAAACTGCTGCATTATTATCATCAATGATTTTGAAAAAAGAATAGCCCATCTAAAAGGAATATGAACGTCTCGAATAACCCAATAGCCCGGACATTGCATTTGAGCTGGAACTGAAAAGTGAATGAACAGTCGGTAAACTGCAGTGAGAACATAAAAGTAATTTTACAACTTACATCTGCACAAAAGGACTTGAATACACACATGAGCTTGACCGTATTAGTCTGATGTGTAATTCTTGTAGTGGACGCACTCTTCCTTTAACAGCGCGCTGAAAAACTAAAGCACAGAGAATTTACATTTATTCATTTTGCAGAGGCTTTTATCCAAAGCGACTGACAAATGAGGAATACACCAGCAAGCAATTCACTGTGAAGAGGCAAATAAACACAAAAAGTGCGCAAAATACAGACATTGCTTTGAGTAAGCTAGAATAGGGAGGGATTAAAGGAAAGTTAAAGCATTGAATTTTGAAAAAAATAAAATAATATATGATGAGGTTAAGTGCTCACGGAAGAGTTGAGTTTCAGCTGTCTTATGAATGTTGTCAGGGATTCTGCATTCCGGATGAAGGCGGGGAGATCACCAGCAAGGAACAGTGAACAAAAATGTTCTGGAGAGTGATTTTGTGCCTCTGTGATGGTGAACCCAGATTGGTTAATGTCCAGCTGGTTATTCTGTGAGAGGAAAGATGATACCTGGTTGAAAACAACTCATTCAAGTGTTTTTGCTTTGAATGGTAGGAGAGAGACAGGTCTGTAACTATCTACAAGTGACATATTTAATGTGGGTTTTTAAAGCAGTGGGAAACCCGAGCCTGCTTGAATGCGGTAGGGAAAATGGCAGTGCGGCCAATGTGTGTGAGTGCTGGTAAAAATATAGGAGAGATGGCTTATAAAAGGTGTGAGGGGATTGTATCTGGAGGGCTGGTGGTAGGATGACTGGAGTGGAGAAGTTTAGATGCTTCTGTCTCAGTGAGTGCAGAGAAGGATGAGAGAAGATTTCTGGCTGTGGATGTGGTTGGTCTGAGTTCCTGTGTGTGTAGAGCTGAGAACTGACTGCTGATGGTTGTTGTTTGGTCAGTGAAGAAATTAGCAGTTAAAAAGGTGTTCTCATTATAATGTTATGTAGGCTACATAGTAGATTGGCGCTGCACATCTTGCAGTTAACTGCATTACATGATCAAAGTGAGTTCAGGCATCACTGCAGTGTGTGCTTTCAAATCCAGTTTCACTTTATTTCGCTGGTCTGGAACAAATCAGGCCTCAGGAACCGCCTCAAATGCTGCGTTTTCATGACTGATCGTCGCTGTGATTGTGTTCACTGGCCATGTGCTCTTGTTGTTTAACTTGTTTGGTGTGAACACATGGCTGGTCATGTTTGTTTCAATGCGCCATGTGCTCGCTGTCTATTTTCAAACCCTGCATGTTCTCCAACCCCGCATGGCTGCATGTTCTTGTCATGTTTTGTTCGGGCACATGGCTTGTGATTGTGTTCACTGGCCATGTGCTCTTGTTGTTTAACTTGTTTGGTGTGAGCACATGGCTGGTCAGGTTTGTTTCTATGTGCCTTGTGCTCTGCTGTCTATTTTCAAACCCCGCCCTTCTTGTTATCTGAATATTTGTTCATTTGCAGCACCTGTCCTCCCTCGTTACCTGCTTTGTTTGCTTTCCCTATTCATTCTCCTTGTGTTTGCAGTCCTGTGGTAGATCGTCGTCTAATGTGGGCCATGTTTACTGGTTTCCTGTTGTTTCCTGCCTTGTTCTGTCCCACCCTGCCTTATCTTGCCTTGTTCAGCCGGTCATGTTTTCTCCCACGGGGTAGTTTTTGTTTGTTTTGTTTTATTTTGTTTTTAGATTTAATAAAAGCCCATCTCTGCATTCTTGAGTCCTGGCCTAATCCCTTCATCCCAATCTGTGACAGAGCGATCTGCCCAACATGAAAATGGGTTGCTCTATCTACCTGCCTCCACTGCCTGTAGCCCCTCTCCCTATGCATGCTCATGGTCACAGCATTGAGTTCCCTCCATCAACGAGGGACTGGTCTGAGGGAACTCACTCTGGAGTTCAGGAGTGTGGTTCAGTTCAGGCTGGGTTACAATGAGGTGGCTCTCAAGGACTTGTAACTATGTCCTCCAAGGAGGAGGAGAAACAAGTCCACCTCTAGCCACGCTGCAGCTCCTCCAGAGGCGGCCATAGACGGGACAGCTCATCCTAGAGACTGCTGCAGACACTGCAGCTTCCCCAGAGGCACCCGTAGATTCTGCAGCTTCCCCTGAGGCACCCAAGACCACTGCATCACTCCATGAGGATGCAGAGTGCTTTGCAGCTTCTCTGCGGGCGGCCGTCTATGTCTCCTCGTCCTCGCAAGCTCAGGAAAAGGAGTGCTCCTGTTGCTCCCCCAAGCCCAGTGATCCTGGAGGACCTGACTCTGGTGGTCCCAACCAAGTCCGGTGGTCCTGGAGGACCCCAGACCAATGGTCTCTAATCCAGTTGTCCTGGAGGACCCGACTCCAGTTGTCCTGGAAGACCCAACTCCGGTGGTCCTGCAGGTCCCATATCTGGTAGTCCTGGAGGACCCAACCCTGGTGGTCCGGTGGTCCTTGAACTCCCTGTCATGGCCACTGAGGCTGTCCCTGTCAGTCTTGTCCTCCTGCCTCTCTGTTGGCTGCTTCGACTCCCGATTCTCCTGAACTACCCATTTTCCCCGTCTGCCTGCGCAGTTGGCCCTGCCCTTGTTCCCTTCCCTGCCAGCTCTGCCCAATCTCCCTGCACCACTCTCAGCCAGGACTCCAGACACACCTGAGCCTTAATGGTCTATACCCCTGGCTCTGAAGTTCTTGCTTCATTTTGTTGACATATCAGAGTTGTTTACAGAGGGGAACCTCTAGCCGATAAACATGTCTCCTAGAGAATAGTAAACATATGACCGATGCTCTGTCCTGATACTCCTCAGGAACCATTTGAAAGTGTGTTATCATAGCCCCTATTATGTCCACACTATCATCTCCAGGTATAGACTGGAGGGGCGACAAATTAAGAAGTGAGACGCAAAATCTGAAAGCTTATTCTCCTTGCTATACTGCCTATTCATGTAAGGAAACTGACTGTATTGTATATAGTATTGGAACAGGCAACAGATGAAAAAGTGATGTTCAATCTTATGATGTGATGTGCATTCACTTCACTACAGCATTAGAGCCCAAACTCTACACCTGCAACACCCAATACACAGGGGAAGCATGTTCATATCATCTCCACAGCGCAAGCCAATGGAGAGACAAATAAGGGAGTGATTATAACAGTCACTCTACCTCCTCTACAACAGTCTAGCTTTACTGCTAAGGAGACGTACTGAGCAGCAATACCAATTGTGTTCAAGGTCAAGACAGACAAAGGGCAGGGTGCTAACAGTGAAAAACTTGCTACCCTATCTGTTTGAAGCCCTTTAAGTGGATCACAAACGTGAACACGCCAACTCTGCTAAAGAATGTGATTACAAGGGAAGCACACTATTTATCGCCATAAACCAAAGGCAATTGACTAAAAAGTGGAGCAAATGTGCAGCCACTTATTTCATATAAAGGCAACTGCGCTTCCCAGGCTCAGGGAAGGATGATACCTGAGCCAATGTTACTGCAATTATCTAAATGTCATCCAAGAAGTGAACAGTTATGACATATATTATTCCTCTATCTCCTAGCCCAATGCTGGTGAAAGCTTACGCTTCTACTTCTCCAGGAATCCTGTTTGATATAGGTCACATGAAGACCTACCCCTGAAAAGCCAAAAGAGGACACCAAGGGATCGTCTTTCTTTGCACTTTTGGCTGAGATGACTTTGTTTAGATCCTCCTTTGGCTTCTTGTGAGGTTGCCTCCTCGAGCCCCCAGTGACACTCTCCCCCTGACCTTGTCTCCAGCTAGGGTCTGCAACAGGGTCAGAAGAGGGGGATGTAGAACCTCGACTGTGGCTGGGGATGTGGTGCATATGCGTTCTGAGATACTCCCTCACCCAGGTTGAGATCCTTGAGTAGGTCAGCTTGGTAAGCTTGCAGAACCGACATGGTGTACAAAGCTCCACATTCCTGGCCCACCACCACATAAGCCTTGATATCGGGTCTGTATACGCTGCACCTGGGACAAGATAGCTCACAAGCGAATTTTCAACCCGTTGCATCCTCGTATAACCATGTTCAGCAAGCCCCTTCATATTAGCGTATCTGTTTCCAAGAGGGGCGTTAACACAGGCCGAGAATGGTTTGTTCCACGATCTCACCACCTCATTATAGAAATTGGGGAGGAAGAGAAGGCTCACGGTTGCGCTTGTTATGACCTGCGAGAAATCGCTCATCCAATCTACCTGGTGCAGATTCCTCCCCCCTCCACTGACCAATCTAGCTTTAATTTGGCCGTGGTGCGGGTCATTACGTTGACCAGATCCTCATATGTGGGGGTGAGGGAGGAGTCACTCAGCATGTCCATCTCAACAGTTCCTCATGTCAACAACATGCTCTCTGCCAGGTCCGAAGAAGCCACAAAGCGGGCTTTCGGATCAGGCCTGAGAGCTGGAGAGGTAGTGAATGATGTTTGATAAAGGGATAGACCTGTCTCAAGCTACTCAGCTGGCTCAACCTGTGACCCCCACACAAAGTCTGTGTTGCCTCGGCAGTGGTGGGACCCAATCCACGGGGAGCAAAACTTGAAAAGAGCCATGTTGGAGCGGAACTTTCTCATTGTGAAGTGAACACAATGAGTACAACCAGCCCCCTTGATGGCTGACTGAGCATGCTCCATTTCAATACATATAACACACAGATCGTGTTAAATATCTTTGTGACACATCTCCTAAATGCACTAGACATATTTTTTTTCTCCTAACCGCAAACACACAGAGAATCTTTACACGCACAGACAAACATATGGCTTCCTAAAGACAAAGAAGCTGATGACTAGGTGCCCGCATATACCCTGCCGACATGCCTGTGACATCAACTGTGGTAGCCAATCAAGTTTGGTGGGTAACATACATGCTTCAGACACCAGCTCATTTGGAGTGTCCCAATAACATCAACTCCATGACGCGGATTTTATTTCCACTTCGAAAGGGAACCTTCAGTATATAGATAAGAATAAAACTGAAACTTTTGTTGCATGTAAGTGCTACTGTAGTAAACATTTCAGGTTCACGGTGAGAGAAAATACTCATTTTGAGAAAAAAGCCTTTAAAGATAAATAGCAAATAGATAAAGTGTAATAATATAAACAATTTCAGTATTTTGGAAGTTTTCTTTCCACTATAAGAAGAAGAGACTCAAGTTACTCAAGCAAAATATCCCAAAATCTCAAAATGCATGAAAAAACAATGGTTTTGACTGTAGTGTCTTGCCTTAAGCTGTCTTTTCAAACAGGGAAGATTTAATGTGCATTTCCATCAAAAGTATAATTTCCTCAAAAATTCAGTTTACTGTCCCCCTTACTGTCTCATTGTAGCACTAGCAGTGGAGGAGCGGGCTCGTCAGTTGCAGATGAGAGTTCCCTCCTATCGGCCGGGCTCTTCTACAAGCTTTGGTCACGATCCAGAGGCAGAGCTCAAGAACAGGAGAGATGTGAGTCTTAAACTGGCTTTTAGGTCTCCAACTCATTTGTCTGGCAGTGCTGGTTGATGATTAAATAATTCTTCACAAAATTTAATTCTTCGCCCACATTCCTTTTTGTAAGTTTTATTGTTTTTAAACATGGTTCTAAATATTTGTTGTTTTCCATGGTTTAGATGTATAAAGACCAGAGGAGGAGTTGTGACAACATGTCTGCGAGGTCATCAGACAGCGACATGAGCGATGCTTCAGCCATCTCCCATGCCAGCAGTGCCTCACGGCTGAGCGCCACCAGCTACATGTCCATTCAGTCTGAGAGGCCGCATGGGAGAATAAGGTTAGCCTATAAACATGCACAGAAACAAACACACAGGGTCCATACTTGGAAAGTACTGCGTAATAATGGATAATGTTGGAGTTAATTGCAGTTATTATTAGAAAATGCAACATTGTACATGGTTTAAGTCAAAGTGTAAGAATAATAGTGTGACCATCATTGATATAAGCAACACAAGCTACACAATCAGACATATAAACCCTCAAAAAGTAAGAGTCTTTTAATGACTAGAAGTTTAGCATGCCTAAAATGCTTTTGCAGCAAAACACAATATTTATCAGATTATATATATAAAAGTATTTGGAAGTTTGGTGTAAACATTTTTTTAAAGGAATTCATATTTTTTATTCATTTTTATTCAGTAAGAATTCATTAAATTGATCAAAATTGACAGTAAATACTTTTTACAATGCTGTTCTTTTGATCTTTCCACAAAAGAATATTAATCAGCAAAACCGCTTTCAACTCTGATAATAATAAGAAATGTTACTCTAGTACCACATCAGCATATTAGCATGATTTCTAATGATCATGATAACTGAAAGATGATGAAGACTGAAGTAATGGCTGCTGAAAATTCAGCTTTGACATTACAGGAATAAATTACCTTTTAAAATGTATTTCTGTAGAAAACAGCTATTTTAAATGTAAATAAAATAAATATAGCCTTAGTGAGCATAAGAGGCTTCTTTCAAAAACATTACAAAAATCATACCTACCCCAATGAAAATATAGATATATAAAAATGCATAAATTTAGTTATGACCTTTAAAAAAAAAGTAGCCAGTACATTTTCTTGATTAACTCTTCATTGGAAGTTGGAGCAAAAGTTGATTTTGTACCCTGCACACCAATGGGTGGGGTGTTTGGAAAAATAGTACAAAATATATATATTTTTTAATAGCTACAAAATATTTTTTCAAATTTTTACTCTCTCTTTCTTTAGCTCTCTGCTATTTTTCCATACTCTGAAAAATCATATTCTGTTCTGTCACATTAAATTATATTGTTGTTCACTTGCAATGCTTATTTATTCCCTCTCCTACAAATCATAATATTTTTCACTAGTAAAATTGCTAAATTATTCTATACTAGCAGTAATTATTCAATTCAGGTCATAAAAAATGTGTCCTCAGGTAGTGAAATGTCATTTTTTGTTATTAGTCGTGTTTGACATTTGCATGCTTTTAGCTGTCTGTCATATGCATGGCTTGTTACTTTTGAAACATTTTTATTTTCTGCATGATTTACCTTTCTTTCTATTACGGCTTGTGCCCTATTGCATGCATGCATATTGCATTGGGGGTCAAAGGTCAAAGTCGTTGGAGAGTTGTAAAGGAGAAGAGAAGAAGGAGAGAAGGATTTCATGGGGGGTGAATGGAACAGACAACAGGAGGAGTCTGGGAAAGAGACGTTTCTCTGAGGAGCTTAAACGCAGACGTCATACGGTGGCTGGAGATCTGAGGTAACATGGACCAGCTCCCCCTGCCCATGTCTTCACCTCAACCACCACCGGATAAAACTTTATCATTAGCTTATACCAGAAACAACAACAAAAACAACATCTAGAATTGAGCAATCTTATCTTATTTCTGCTGATAGTGCTTTTTATTTGTATGCACATTCTGCATTGTTTTATCGTCTTATTTGCTAAAGGAACTATGCAAATCGAGTAACAGCACCCAGAAAATGTATATATAATCTTCCTCATCTAGAAGGCTGGCAGACTATATTGCAATCTGTCTTAACGACTTAATGATCCCAGTGATCCAGACACCGTAGTCAGCTCTTTAAAATGCAAAAAGCATGCTCGACTACACCGCACATCTGGACAAATGCCCAGTTATAGAGTTCTTCACAAGCTTTCGATCCTCAATTGATGAATCACTGCTGCCATGATCAGTAGAAAATGTAAACAAAAAAAAAAAATCCATTTACAGTACCACCTGCATACCATACGTGGTAATATTGCAATGTTAAAAACATATAATTTTTTCTATAATAAGACTAATTTACATAGAAAGGAGGCAATGACAATGAAAAAAATTAAAAGAGGATAAAAACATTCCTTCTCCTCAAACAGAGCTTGTACATATATCATTAAAAGCCTTAAATTAACTTTCTATCTTTTCTGTCTATTCTTGTCTCTTTCCTAACACGTTTCGGGCTTCACTAACCAGTTATATATCTTCATCATTTATAAAAAAAAATTATATATCAGTTTGAAGCCACACACTAGGTGTCACTGGGTGAAGTCTGCTTAGTTCAAACAAACATAGTTAACATGAAATATTTTTGGGTGGCATTGACGTGTGCGATGTGATTGAATGTTTGTGAATTATATGTTTAAACTAATTCTTTATTATTATAATGCATGCAACTTTTATTACATATAAGTTGACTATGATCAATATTTGTATAAGTTAATTTGTTAGAATTAGTTGAGTCAGTGAAGACAAAAAAGTAGTTAAAAATGGCGAAAAACTTTAAAGTAAATGTTGACCAGTTTTATTTCTAAAATATTTACTATCCCTTGTACATCCATATGAATTTAAAATGTTGATGTTAAAAAAACGTATGTGCATGTTATGCGTCAAGCATACCTTAATACCTTAACTTTTACCAACTATTCATATTTTATTGGAATATTCTTTTTTGCTGTCTTAAAATGATCCTGTACACTACATTTAGTTTGAGACAATGTTAATTGTGCATGCTGTGTTTGATTTCATTTGTATCATTTGTATGTTTTGCTTCATTCACATGCCACTCTTTGTGTGTCTATGTGTGTCCTGTGTATTGTGTGTATTAGATCCCTCTTTGCATGCCTCACCTCATATCTCCCATGCTTGAATACTGAGCCAGCACTGGATCCTCCTAAACCCAGAACCCTGTCTGCTTACCCCTCTGTCACTGGCACTGCCCTCCAGCCTGTGGAAGAGAGACCTACCTCCTTACTTCCTATCCCCACCCTACATCCTACAGACAGTGGATTAGGGTGTAGACATGATGGGGAGAGTGCAATTGGACAGTCCTGCAGTACCTTGACACCGTCAGAGGGTGCAGACACACGGCAGCTCCTCCGAACCCCCAGGGGGCAGCAGAGGACATGGCTGCACTGTCAAAGTGTGCTGCTGTGTCATAATACAGACAGTTTGAACTACTGATCTGAAGATGTTGCTTTTTAATTAACACAGTTCTACTAAATCAGATGTAAATCAAGTTTTAAGGATTTCATGAATCAAAACACTTTTGTGGCTTTTAGTCACTTTGTGTTAACTAGTGTACTTCTAAACACAATTCACTTTAAGTAGGTCTACACTTTTAAACTCTTCCAGGAAAACAGATCAGAATACTGATATTGATTACATTTTTGTCCAATCAAATGCTTTCCAGAAGAATGAGAATGTCCCTACCCCAGTATTTTTCCCATAGGGATTTAAAAAAAAAAAGTGTACTTAATGCTTGTGAAGTTTAAGAGATATATAATCATGAACCAAACCAACCATGTACAAGGTATATCAATAATCTTTTGTTTATAATCTTTGATTTGAAACAATTTTTTTTTTGAAAATCAGACAAAAAGACAAAGGTCCGAGACTGTGTACTTAAAGGAGAAGTTCACTTTTGAAAAAACTTTTGCTGATAATTTACTCACCCCCATGTCATCCAAGATGTCCATGTCTTTCTTTCTTCAGTCGAAAAGAAATTAAGGTTTTTGATGAAAACATTCCAGGATTTTTCCACATATTATGGATTCCATTGGGACCCAAACGGTTCAAGGTCCAAATGACAGTTTCATTGCAGCTTCAAAGGGCTTTAAACGATACCAGACGATGAATAAGGGTCTTATCTAGCGAAACGATCGGTCATTTCAAAAATAAAATAAAAAGTTGACGTTTTATAAGCACAAATGTTCGCCTTGCTCTGTTCTGTGATGCGCGTTCGTGACGTCACGTAATACGCAATTACGTTGAAAAGGTCAAGTTTGATGTGTTTACAAATGTGCGGAAGGAGGACCATATAAACATTTTCAAATGTATTTGTGTCAGTTTATCGTTTAAAATGCCCATTTCGTGTGCGCATCCTGAGTGTTTTAATATTAAAAAGCCAAAAAGAACATTTTCTTCAATTTTTCAAGCGTGACCTTTTCAACGTAATTGCGTATTACGTGACGTCACGAACGCGCATCACAGAACAGAGCAAGCCGAACATTTGTGCTTATAAAACGTCAACTTTTTATTTTATTTTTGAAATGACCGATCGTTTCGCTAGATAAGACCCTTATTCATCGTCTGGTATCGTTTAAAGCCCTTTGAAGCGGCAATGAAACTGTCATTTGGACCTTGAACCGTTTGGGTCCCAATGGAATCCATAATATGTGAAAAAATCCTGGAATGTTTTCATCAAAAACCTTAATTTCTTTTCGACTGAAGAAAGAAAGACATGGACATCTTGGATGACATGGGGGTGAGTAAATTATCAGCAAAAGTTTTTTTAAAAGTGAACTTCTCCTTTAACGGCTTCAGTGAGGGAAAGAACTACAATCCCATGAAGCATTGCAAATGGCATAATCAGATAAAAAATTTATAAAAATATTCATTTTAAAGATGTTTGATTATATTATATGTTTAGAAATAATTAGGTTAATTGCAAAATATGCATATTATGCATACAAATATTTAAGTAGTGAGTGCTTCGTGAGAGCAATTTGATTCTCTGATTGGTGGAGATTTCTGCAGAATTATGGGTTGTGTAGTTTTTCACCAGGAATTACCCTGCTGAACTTGATTGTGTAAAAATATGTTGAAAATTTTAAATAATGAAGGCTGATGGCTTCAACAAAAGCATATATCATTGATTAACAACCTCATAGCTCGCAGTTAGTCTGTCTTTTAAATGTTTAGAAAGTTCCCCATGCAGAAAATGAATGAGATTTTTACTTTCGGTACTTACACTATTCCACCTGCAACAAAATAGTAAATCACGATTCATGACATCAACAAAAGGCTATTAGCTATTTTTTTAAAGTTTTTTTTTTTTATCTGTGCTTGTCAAGAGATGTCATAACTAGTGTTGACTAGTTTTGACTAATTTGTCATGATTCAGTCTAATTTTATGTAGAGAAGCAGATGATATTGTCTAAAAACAGATTTCGAACATTCTCTCTTCCATACTGGCTTGTGCAAAATAATTTGATTGGACAAAACCAGCTATTATTTTGTGCTTGGATTAGAATCAGTGATGTGGTTTGTAAGCTGTTTTAGCAGTGTACATACATCTTGGAAAATAATAAAGCATTAAGATCTTGAATACGGTTTTCAACAGTTAGTGTCTCTCTCTTACCTTTATGTATCAACTGATTTGTCTATGAACTATTCATCTCTCTTTTACTCTTTCTTTCTCTTGCTTACAGTCATCAAGTCAGAGCCTCATCTGGTCGGAATATGCTAAAGAGCACAAGTGTTAGCGGTGACATTAATACATCAGAGCGAACAGACGGCAGCCAGTCTGACACTGCTCTGGGAACAGTCGGGACCGGAGCTAAAAAGCGTCGCTCCAGCCTCAATGCTCGATTCGTGGCTATTGTGGGAAACCGTCGCAGTCGAAGCACCTCACAGATCAGTCAAACGGGTCAGTGTCTTTAGCGCACGTCCTGATTTTGCTGAGTCAGACTCGTTGCTGTGTCAACATATTTTGTTGATCCTGGAACAACATTCCTGTCTGAAAATGTAATCCTAACCATATCCCTACCCCTAAAACTAACCCTATCCATAAGTTATCTCTAAAATCAGAGGGAAATGATTGGTGAATAACACTTATGTAGAAGCTCCTAACCCTGGTTGTAAGCCTAAACTTAAGATAAACTGTAAACTTGTCTCTCAAATCTGATTGGTTGATTGGAATGTTGTTCCAGGATCAACAAAGATATTGATCCAGGAACATGTTGTACTTGCTGAAATCAGGTTTTATCCGGTTTTACATTTATTAAAAGTGACAGTTAAGAAATTTACAATGATGCAAATTTTTCCATTTCAATATTTCACACTTTTTTATTTATCAAAGAATCCAGAAATTTTTTTTATCATGGTTTCCACACAAATATTAAGTAGCACAACTCTTGTAGAAAAAACCCATAATAATAAGAAATGTTTCTTGAGCACCATGTCTGCATATTAGAATGATTTCTGAAGGATCATGTGACACTGAAGACTGAAGGAGTAATGGCTGCTAAAACTTCAGCTTTGCCATTACAGGATATAAAATTAGAAAACAGATCTACTTTAAATTGTAATAATATTTCATAAAATTACTGTATTTTGATAAAATAAACAGCCTTGGTAAACATAAGTGACTTAGAAAATCTAAAAGACCCCAAAATGAACTTCAATTAAAAAAGTTTGTTTAGATGTTTTTTTACGGAAGCCCTGAACCGCAACAAAAAAAAAAAAAAAAAAAGTAAAAAAATAAATAATAATTTAAAAAAAAGTAAAAAAAAAAAGTAAAAAAAAAAAAAATGCTATCATTTCGAGATTAAAGTCGAAATGTTTCGAGATTAAAGTCGAAATGTTTCGAGATTAAAGTCGAAATGTTTCGAGATTAAAGTCGAAATGTTTCGAGATTAAAGTCGAAATGTTTCGAGAATAAAGTCTTCCGTAGAAGTTGTGTGTGTGCTTGCCGTTATTTCACATTGCCGCACAGGCATTCATGCGTGTGCGTGTGTGTAAATACATGCGCTTGTGAAGTCGAACTGCCGTCTATAATAGACACCGTACGTTCTGGATACATTTTAAGTGCATCATTCTGTATCCAATCATTTGGGCGGATCCCGTGATTTCCTCAAATATAATAACCACTGGTGGTTGAGGAAAGATTCCCTGAAATGATTGTAAAGCGCTTTTAAGTGTAGGCCTACAGTAGACATATGAAAGCGCTATATAAATGCCTCATTCATGCATTCATTCATTCATTCATAAAGCTGGATATCTTGATCCAGTCTGACAGTATATTTTATAAAGTCCTATAGCCTAATGTCATGTTGTAGAATATCCCTTTGTTGAAAGCCCAGATAAAAGTAAAAAGCTATTATTTTGTATAGATCCAGTTTACACACACACACACACACACACACACACGCACACGCACACGCATGAATGCCTGTGCGGCAATGTGAAATAACGGCAAGCACACACACAACTTCTACGGAAGACTTTATTCTCGAAAGATTTCGACTTTAATCTCGAAACATTTCGACTTTAATCTCGAAACATTTCGACTTTAATCTCGAAATGATAGCTTTTTTTTTTTTTTTACATAATTTTTTTTTTTTTTTCGTTGCGGTTCAGGGCTTCCGTATTTTTTTTAGGTTACCTGACATAATTTTTTTTTTTTTTTTTATAGTGTGTGTTTGTCCTAAGAAGTTGTTAAAGTGTTTTCACTAGACAAAACAAGAGGACACACAAAACGTAGTGTCATAAACATTAAGCCTACTTTTCCTGTTTCACCCTTTGATCAGTATCCTGCTACGAGTTCAAATGTATGCTTTAGCTATGGTTTGTTTGTCCTTATCAAACCTGAATAGCATCTTTTCACCTGTGGCCATTTTAGTACTTTCAGATGTCAGGACTGACTGCATTGTTTGGTATAATAAGACTTTCCATCAGGCGACTCATGCCACTGCCACAGAGCCTGTTTCTTTTGAAAAAGTCTTGAAAGCACATTAGAGTCGTCGTAAGACCTGCGGGGGATCTGCATTTCATTCTCTCTGTTTTATGTAAGACAAAAGTGACTCAGGAGGAGGCATGCTTCACCCCCCCTATCTGTTTTTAAGACAGATAAAGGGGTGGTTAACGCAGTACGGTTAGCTCTCATCCCAGTGGGAGCTACAAGCACTGTCAAATTATTTCGCTGTCTGGTTCAAACATCCAAAAGGATGTAGCATGTTAAAAAGATAGAGTGCAGCTTGACCGGAATTGTTTAGAAAGGACATTGATCTCATTGAAGCATACTTGGCAATAAAGCTCTTTCTGATTCTGATTCTGATTCTGAACTCTTTAAAAATTTATCACAGACAATCATGTTGGAGAGATTCAGATTTTTCTTTTCTTTTCTCTCCAAATGAGTGTTACAAACTTCTCTTAAAAGTACATTTCTTTATTGTTTGTGGAATCTGTCCATCTTCAGAGGCGTCCAATAAGAAGTCGAAGGGCAGTCAAGGGACAATCCAGCGCAGTCAGGAGACGGGAATGGCTGTGGAGTTGCAAAGGAATATGAGTCGTCAACCCAGCCGAGAATCCAACAACGGAAGCATGAACAGCTACAACTCAGAGGGCAGGTAAGTTTCCTTCTCGTGCTTTATTAGATTATATTTTGTAATTTTTTTAATGCAGCACTTCCACCCATGAGAACAAGATTGGCACTGCATTGGTCACGCACTTCTCCAAACATCTGTTACGCGTTCTCTAAAACAACATGGAAAAATTTGTTCTTGTTATCTTTTCATACCAATTGCCAGTTCTTGTATGTACATGTCTGTCCCAAAGCAGGGGTCAGTTGGAGCAATTTCCTGTTCCTGTATTTACAATGATCCAAAATAATTTTACATTTTCCATATTTTTTTCCATTCTGAAATGTCCCATCTTAAACCGGGAATATTATTTTCTAGAAATAGCAGGCAGCCTCATTAAGTGCTGTTCCTTTTATCCAAACAGTCAGTCAGGCATTGCCATTATGGATAAACATGTAAACATGCTTCAAAAAGACTTTCGGTTTGTGGGAACACCATGCCTGAATACAAATCCACATACTTTGGATACAATGATCATTTAAAAGAGTCCAATTAAAAAAGAAATTGATCTCCAAAACTCTCCGATGCCGTTACTAGATTTTTTCTTTTTATGAATCTTCTATAAGTCAGTAAGAACAACAATTGCAACACCTTTTTTCATTACAATGTTTGTCTTTGTCAGTCAAATTTTTCCAGCAGTTCGAGTCGAGACTCAGTTCAGTGACTTCCTGGATGGACTGGGCCCTGCTCAACTAGTTGGTCGACAAACCCTAGCCACACCAGCAATTGGTAAGATTTTCTTCTTTGTGACTTTCTCCCTTGTAGCATCCTATTTTTATCCCATTTGCTGTCAATTGTTTACCATTTTTTATTCAGTTTTATGCAACTGAGTGTGATTAATTTGATTAACTACACAAGTAACTGCACACTGTGTATAAAAATTTGCGAAGAACCAATATAATTTAAGCCATTATGTTATCGAAGCAGACAAATTAAAAGACAATACTGTAAATTACATATAATTTAATAATTTAATAAGCTGGCCTACAGTTCATAGCAATTCATTTAGCAATCAAGTTCTTTATAAGATAGTCTTAGAGACCGTTCACATTGGATGCATTTCAGTGATCCGTCTATGCTATTTTTTAATCATCAGTCTATAAAATCTGTCATATGGACATCATTTACCACTGCATCGTGTCACACTGTTTTTAGCGTCTCTTTTCAAGACTTGTGTCAAGTTAAAAACAGTTATGTTGTATTCTAGTTGTATAGTTTTTTTTTCTTCTATATTTGTACAAAAAACAGTAGATTACATTTACAGTCCTAATTTACTGACTTCAGTTCAAAATACAAAAGGTAACTGCCTTGGGAAATAATGTCAAATAATGTTTTTGCATGAACCATTTGAATAAATCCATTAAGTAAATGTACCGTTTAAATAAAATGGCCAATTTTAATTGGTTTTCTTTGCATATTCTGTGATGTCCAGGTGACATTCAGATTGGCATGGTGAATAAGAAAGGCCAGCTGGAGGTGGAGGTGATAAGAGCACGAGGTCTCATCCAAAAACCAGGATCCAAATCACTCCCTGGTGAGTCCTTTCTGATGTATTCTGAACTCACAGCTTGTGATTCTAACTCCATATGTACAGTATCATATTACTCAGCCACATAACTCATCAAGCAGTTCTAGGTGATACAGAAAACAGCCAAATTTGCCAGAGCTAGTCATACTTGATATATTCAGTAATGTCAGTAGTATACATTGTGTTGATACCTGCCTAATTTGATCCATTCTGTTCAATCATAGCTCCATATGTCAAAGTCTATCTTCTACACAATGGGGCGTATGTAGCTAAGAAGAAGACAAAAATTGCACGCAAGACACTCGACCCGCTGTACCAGCAAGCACTGCAGTTTGAAGAAAGTCCGCAGGGTAAAGTGTTACAAGTAAGTAATGTGTCTTTTTTGTCTTTTTTCTACGTTTAGTTTATTTTTGCAGATTCTGTACACTTGATGAAGCAGTTGAACAGAACTTCTGTGAGAAAATGTCATTGAAGCCTACAAGGGCTGCATGAAAAAGACAATTGTCTAGTTTAAATAGATCACATTGTTGAGATTAGATATTATTAACTTTGATTATGTGACCTGAGAGTTCCATCCACTGATTAATCAATAAACAAACTGTTGATTTCATCCTATTAGGTAATTGTCTGGGGAGATTATGGGCGAATGGACCACAAATCCTTCATGGGAGTTGCACAAATCCTACTAGAGGAGCTGGACCTCTCCAGCAATGTCATTGGCTGGTACAAACTTTTCCCGCCTTCTTCCCTTGTCGACCCAACTCTTGCCTCTATAACTCGACGTGCTTCTCAGACATCCCTGGACAATTCACCGGCACCTCCGGGAGTTCGATCGTAGTGGACTAACAATATAAAGCACAGTCAATACAAGCTGAGAGACAACAAGACAACAATAAGAGCCAGGCAGAAAATGCGATGAAATGACACAAAGCTTTGTTAAAATCTGACAATCACTCCTGTGACTTTGTTTTTATGTTTTCCTCTTTGTGGGTAGCACGTGTTCTGCCGAGTTTGTTTGTTTCTCTCACTGTTTGTTGCGTGAGACTTAGTGCTGTCTAGCACACTAGCACGTGGGAAGCACCGCTTTAGGGTGACATAGAAAGCAGGGTGATATTCTGTCAAGTCTTCATTAAAGAAATGTACGTTAGCTAGTTTTTAACAGAGCATCAGAATGTATCAGCCCAAAAACAAAGGTGACCTCTGACCAAGGGATTGTGGGGCCTCAGCCGAGGCCCTGTCTAAACCCTGTTTGTACTGAAAGTCAAAGGTCAGCCACTGGAAAGACGTAGGGCGTCCCCTGGGGAGGTTGTCTGGAAGGGCAGGGCCTTTCTTGGTGCCTAAACCTGGAGGACCCAAAGCCATGGTTCATATCCTCCAAAAAGTTCCTCTGTTTTCAATGCTTGTGACAGCTAGCAGAGGTCACTCTCTTCTAGAAGTTATTTTATATTTGTTTAGTTTTATTTATTTATTTATTTTTAACATCTCTGGCACATTTGATGAAAATCAATTGGTTTGTGTTGTCCAATGTGCTGTGAAAATGACAAGAAATGCTAAAAAAGAGATTGAAGACAACGTATCTGGAAAAATACACATTTCTTTGCACAGTATACATTTTTATTTACTGTTAATTGAAACGATTACATTATCCTACAGTACATTGCATACATCATCTTATTCAGTGAATTCAATCAGATTTGTAGGTATTTACACTTATCATTAAATGCTATTAAAAAGTATATATTTAGTTAATGAAAAAACACTATGTACCAAGGTAAACATATTTATGTACATGTAAGTTTTCTAATTTAGGGTCTTTGGTAAAAGAAATCTATACAATTATGGTTTCATCTGTTGAGCAAATCTTGATACATAGAGTTTTTTTGGACACTAAACTAACTTTTTAAATTTGTTTGATGGTAAGTGATTGCGTAAATGTACATTTTCCTTTTTAATATATATGGTTTAGCAAAAGCCACTTTTAACTTATACCACCCTGTGGTCACACGATTGACTGAAACTCTTCAACAAGCCCTTGCACATATGTCTTTATTTTAAATGAATAATGCAAGCACAAAAGCTTGATTTTTTAAATGATTGAGAAAAAATGCTAATTCCTCTTGTGTGTCTCTGTAAATGTTGAAGTGACCAATCAGATTTTGCCATCACAAACATAAACACCAATCATCTATCAGGCCACTGGCCCCTCCCTCCAGTGCATTGGAGCAGCATGACTCGGATCAGTTCCCAGCTGCATGCACATTTTTGTAAAACAGACTACACAAATGTTAAAAAGTAACAGAAATAGATATGTGTTAGTTCAACATACTGTAGGCCAGCTTGTATGTTGCATGTACTGTACAGTTTGCTTGTACTTGAATATAAGAGATAAACCAAGAAAAAGAAGCCATTTGCTTTCACTCAGACTTTTCAGATCAGCTAAAAAAAAATAGTCCATGTCCTCCATTCGGTGCTGAATGTTGCAACATTTTGTTTTTTTTCCAAGTTTTTAATTATTTGTTTTAGTCTTTTATATACCTTTGGGGAAATGTGCTGTACTGTAACACTGAACAAAAGCTAACCTCCTTCCTGTTTTACAGATTTTACTGAATCATAATTTACCTCAAAACCACAGAAATTAACCTATAAAATGTGTATACATCCCATCAAGTTATTCAAGAGTATACTGATATCAAAACAGGAAATGTCAAAAATATATCATACATACATAACCGTATACATGTTAAATATAAATGTAGATGCACAGAGACTAATTAGCGCATGTGTTGTAAAAATGAGATAACCATGTGGTTAAGCCATATTTGCAAAGGGGCCAAGGCTTACTTTTGAGAACAACCATCCCAATATGGGACCGCTGAGCGGACACCTTTATTATCATATGGGTCCAAATCTAGAGCGCTCACTGTCACTTTTAGAGGGCCGAACCACTCCGCTCTAAAGCTGTAGCCAGATCGTCATTTTCTCTGTGCTTTCGAGCCAAATTCTTCACCTCTGCTATGAACACGAAATCAGATTGTTTTTTTCATGAGACAGGTTTTATTTTACTTGATCAGTATTCTTGAGTAGAGGGGAAAACAATGCTGACTGTTTACAACTTCTAGTATGTGTTTCACTGAGATGATGAAAAAGAAAAAGTATTCACTGCAACATTTCTGTTTGTATACAGGTGTGGCTCATATGATGTGTGTATGTTTTATATTTAAAAGAAAAAGAAAAAAGTTAATTTTTATTATTTCCAAATAAAAGAAAAAAGTGTGTGGAAGAAATTTTCAACCCAATGTTTATGTTCTTCTCTTTTTCATTTAACTTTTTATTCATCAACAGTGGTTAAACAAACAAACATCAGCCCATATACTATCCCAGATTTGAGAAACACTAGATTAGAGTTTTAAAATAAATACATTTAATCACTTTTGACCTCAGACTTTTCTGACCCATACATTTATCATGTAATAGTGCATTCATATAGTGTTGGCTGACATCTTTTAAGATTTGATTTAGGAACAATAATATCTGTATGCAATATGTTTTGTACAACCTCATCCATGATGGAATTGGCTATCCTTCAGGATTTCCCACCAATCATGTTTATCTACATGGTTCATAAGTAAAACAATAGCAAAAAACAAAATTTGTTTTTAATGTTCAATTAATGTTAAAAATGAATAATTTCACATGAGACTGTTATACTTACAGTACCAGTCAAAAGTTTGGAAACATTACTATTTTTTATGTTTTTCAAAGAAGACTCTTATGCTCCTCAAGCCTGCATGTATTTGACCAAAAATACAGAAAAAGAAGAAGAAAAAAAAAGTAATATTGTGAAATATCATTACAATTTAAAACAATGGATTTGAATATACTATAAAATATAATTTATTTCTATGATACAACGCTGACTTTTAATCAGCCATTACTCCAGTCTTCAGTGATCCTTCAGAAATCAGTCTATTATGCTGATTTATTATCAATGTTGAAAACAGCTGTGCTGCTTAATAGTTTTTTTATAACCTGTGATACTTTTTTTTTAGGATTCTTTGATGAATAAAAAGGAAAAAAGAAAAAAAGAATTAGAAATCAAAATCTTTTGTAACAATATACATATATAGCAAAAGCAACAACAAAAAAATATTATTATTAGTATTCAGTAGAGATGTGTCAAATTGATAATAAAAAAAAAGTGACAGTAAATATTTATATTGTTAGAAAAAAATTTAATAATAAATGCTGTTCTTTTTTACTCATCAACAAATCTTGAAAAAAGTATCACAGGTTCCAAAAAAATATTAAGCAGCACAACCGTTTCTAACATAACTGAGTATCAAATCAGCATATTAGAATGATTTCTGAAGGAATAAATAAAGAAATAAATTATATTTTAAAGTTCATTAAACTAAAAAATATTATTTTAAATTGTAATAATATTTCACAATATTACTGTTCCTTTTTTAGGGAACTCGCGCTACGTCTACACTTTTGTCTTATTTGGTGTCAAAATCACTCACTTATATATAAATATGGCTAATAAAGAGAAGCAATTCAGACAGTGTGCATCCCCTTGCCCACGCTATTTGAGCGAGGGTGACACACACTCGCTCTGTGTTGTTTGTCTGGGATCGGAGCATGCACGGGCAGTGCTCGAGGGCGCTGTCTGTGCAAACTGTGTTCTGTTACCACTAAGAACGCTCCGCTCCCGCCTGAGCCTTCCCCGTGGGTCAGGTCCTGCGTCTGTCGAGGCAGTGCGGTGCTTGCAATCATGGGGATCGCAAATGGAGCTGGCAGATGATGCTGAGACGGCTTCGGCCCTTTCTCAGCATTCCCACAGCTCCCACAGCTCCCACAGCTACCAGCTCCATTGGTCTCGCGCACGGCTCGGAAGCCCGCTCTGCGGCCTCTTCCGCCCGTGACAAGGACCCGATGTCCGAATTATCTGGCTCCGAGGAGTTCGATGTTTTGAGCATCGAGGCAAGAGAATGTGAGGATTCGCCACCCCATTCTCCTGCCTTCGAGGAGCTGCTGGAGGTTGTGACCAGGGCAGTGGCTAAATTAAATATTGTATGGCCATCTAAAAAGCAGGAAGCAACAAAAAAAAAGTAAACTCGATGAGCGCTTCCTGCAAACCCGGTCGCAGCCTTCGTGGCAGAGCCTTCCTTTCCTCACTGATCTCCACGTGTTGAGATCGTGGAGTAAACCGTTCTCATCTCGATTATTTAGCCCCCATGTTCATTTTTATTAATCTATTGTGGGCTCGAAGGAGAACGGTTATGGGGTGATGCCACTGATGGAAGAAACTCTTGCAATATATTTTTCACCCGATACTGCGTCATCCCTGAGAGCTCCGGCGCTCCCCTCCAAGCCCTGCCGTATCGGCCTTGGTGGGGAAGGCATATATGGCATTGGGTTGGGCTGGTGCATGCCTGCACACGATGGGTTTTTTCACCCTCGGCCAGAGCTGTGGGTCTGGCTCCTGAGGGGGACCAACTCGTAAATGCTGGTCTCTCAACTGAGGTTGTTGAGACCATCTTAAACTATTAAAATGGACTATTAAACTATGAAATGCATTAAAATGGAATGTATTCAACGTATGGTGCAGAGAACATCAGTTGGACCCAGTTAACTGCCCAGTGGCTTCAGTAAATGCTCTCACCCTCACCCACCCAATTATGTTACGGACCTTGCCATCACACAAAGAGGGTCAACACAGAAGGTTCGGTCCAGTGGAGTTTTTATTAATAAACAATAATCATAACATAAACTTTGGGGAGAAAAGAAATAGGGAAAACAAGCGACACGCGACCGCAGCACCAATCCAGCCTCCTAGATGTAACAACGGGGCTCCTTATATCCACGCTGCTCTTACACGGTCCACAGGTGTAGAGAATCTGCTCCTAATAAGACACAAAATACACTTCCAACCACTAGAAGGCAGACAGACATTAGGAAAGGAAATAGTAACCAGTCAAACTACATGCACATGTAACACCTTTATCCCCCCAGAAACCCTTACCTTTTTTATATACCTTCATACACACATATACACATACATGCATACATACCTATGCACCTATCCCATCCTAGATAGGGCATCAGCCACCACGTTATCTTTACCTCGAACATGTTGAATGTCGAGGTTGTACGGCTGCAAACACAAACTAAAGTTGCACATCGAATTCAAAAAGGTAAGAGGATTATGGTCACAGTACACCACAAACTCACATTTGGCCAAGTTAATCGTAAGGTTTGCATCAGATGATCGATGAAAAACGTGCCAAGCAAACTCAAATGCTCAGCCCATGAAGAGCTGTACAAGACTACATCATCTACGTAAGCTTCGCAACCAGACACCCCAGCCAAAACTGTATTAACAAGCCTTTGAAAAGTACTGGGGGCATTTTTCATCCCGAAAGCCATCACCTTATATTTAAGAAATGCGTCCGGAGTCACAAAAGCTGAAATTTCTGTAGCACGTTCTGTCAGGGGTACTTGCCAGTACCCCTTTAATAGGTCGAGCTTTGAGACGTATACAGCAGAACGTACTCGATCCACACAGTCATCCACTCTTGGTAATGGATAACAGTCAGTTTTCGTAACAGCATTTACACGCCGGTAATCAGTACAAAAACGATAAGTGCCGTCAGATTTGCCAACGAGCAGACATGGCGAACTCCAGGAACTGGAGTTAGGTTCCGCGATGTCATGATCTAACATGTACTGCACCTCTTTCTGTAAAATAGCTCTTTTCAGCGGATTGACGCGATATAGATGCTGTTTTATCGGCATAGTAGTGGACCCCACATCAATATCATGCTCAATAACAGACGTCTGACCGGGAATGTCATTGAGCAAAGTCAGAAACTGACTCACTAACTCCAAAACATCAGCTTTTTCAGTTGAGGTTAAATGCGGTAACTGAGTTGATAAAGTTAAAAGCACCTCTGAATTTTTCAATCGGCCTTCAACTGTACACCTAGAAAGTTCTACCTCTATATCTTCATCCACCGTTTCTCGTGCGGACATTTCTATGGCCGACACCTCACATGGCTCTATAACAAATATTGGAATAGCCTAAATGAATTGTTCCAATTTATAACATTTAAGACACGTGACAACTTTGAACCAATTGAAATGTGGCTTGCCCCAAACATTTGATTGAAATTTTAGTCTGGGCCCGGTTTTAATACCGGTATTAAGCTGGGTTTAAATTGGGTAGGCTATTTGAAACCAACATACAAAACCATTGCATGGATAAATCTGTGTAATATGACTTTGACTCTATAAAACACATGTAACATCTTCCCTGTGTGACAATTAAGTGCGTCCCAATTCGCATACTATCCGTCGTAAATAGTATTCGAAAATAGAATTAGTACGTCCCAAATTGTAGTATGAAATGAGTATTCCAAAGATACCCGGATGGTCTACTATTTCCGGTGTAGTGAAGTGCTGAATCCCAGCTTAGGACCCAAGCAATCCAATTGGTTCAAAGCACGTTTTATGGGTAATCGCTTTAGTGCCTGGTTACAAGATATCACTTTATTATATAAGTTGTTTGAACTCTTTATAACGACCATTAATGTATTTTAACTTATATGTTTCATATAGTATATAACCGAAGCCATAGCTTATGATCTATATAGATAGTGAATTTAAATTTTTTTCATTCTTGGTGTTTTTTTGTTAGCTTAGCTTAGATAGTAGCATAGCATAGCCTACAGCTATCCGAAATGATTAGAGATAAAGTTTTTTTCACCATCTACGATATTTTTCGATAAAAAAACGTTGATACCAAATATGATACAAGCATAATTCTGTTTAAGAATTAATTATGAAATGCTTGTAATTTGAAAAAAAAAAAAAAAAAAAAAAAAAAAATATATATATATATATATATATATATATTATGCCTTATTGCTAACAATGTTGCAAAACATACCTAAAAAAAATATTTCTGTCACTTTAACTATATAAATAATCAGGATAAAAATTTAATATTATTAGCCTACATGAATTAAAGTTTGATTGATTACATTAAGAATCGCGAGAACAGGTTTAGATCAGGCAACTGCGGTCCTAAGGTCCACACAAGAGTCCAACAAATCCCAAAACCTATGCATTGGCCGAGGATTCGATTAGAACTACAAACACGAGATAAAAATAAATAAATAAATAAAAACTACAGACATGGAGGATGTGCAAGTCCGGCGGTTAGCCTTGAGAGGATTAGGCTTAGGCTAGATAGTGGTTTGAGTGATTCATTATCAGCATAGGCTACCTGACAATATGTATTTATGTATTCATGTATTTATTAAATATTGTCTATATATTTCATCTGCAACAGCATTGTGAACTTTTGTAAAGATATGTTCAGCCATTAACTTTTAAATGCATCATTATTCAAATTGCAAACACGTGAGGAGAGTTTTCACTTGAAAGACCCACGACTGGCAGATTAACGTGCTACAACATTTCTCTCCGAAACGATAGGCAATTAAATTACATTGAATGTAGGATTTTAACTGTGACAAGATGATTGACAGGGCAGTTTAAAGTGACAGGATGTGCGCTGCCCGTTAAAGATGACGAAGTAGGCTAGTATAGCCTATGTCCCTATGACTTAGGGCGTATTAGGCGAATTGGGTCGCAGCATTAGTCTCGCTCAGCCCTATATAGGCTACCATACCGATGCAGACTGCATTGTCGCCGTGTGCCTATGGGAGGCGTGAGACAGTTTTCCTCACACTCACCAGCAGAGGGCAGACGTTTGTTAGAATTCTTCCGAGACTCAGCGCTGTGGATAATTATGAACTCATCACTCTCAGCGTCAGGGCTCGTTTTGTTTGCAAGAACTTAATTTTAGACCGCAGATTTTTTGAATTAATTAACAGCGAGAGCTAGCCCATGAACCAATATGTCCACGTCAGGCTACTTCAAACAGAGATTGTAAGTAGCCAGACCTCATTAATGTAGGCAATTACTTACCATTAAAAAAAATAGGCTATTAAACTCCGCCTGAAGCAAAAAGTAACAATTTGCAATTCACATAACGTATATTGGTCATCGCCATCTATGCAACATGATTGCATGTCCTTCCCTGCCGCCTCGCAAACTGGCGTCACAGCAATTACCCTGATACATGTCTCTGTGTTCTGCCAATGACCCCAGTGCTCCACTCGTGACTGATAGCAAGTGATGGTGCTGGTTGCAGCAAGGGGACATGGCAAGCAGGAATGATTCCATTGTGGGCCTAACTGGATCATTTTCTCTCAAGTTTCTCACAATATAATATAACAGTAGCCTACGTGTCTCAGCAGTCCAGTAGCACGCAGATGGTGAAGTGTATATTTCTATTCTTAGTCCTTGATGAGCCAGAATTAATGTGAGTCTGAGGGTAATTATGTCTCCATAATGTAGCCAATTAGGAACTCCATCGCATGTTTTCATACTTTATATAGTCTGAGTCATTGGATGTAAGGTTGAGAAGCAAATGGAATGCAGCCCAAGATGAGCCACATGTAGGCCTAAATCATCACTCATCAGCATGAAAAAAAGGGGGGAAACTTAGCCTACGTATTTGGAGATTTAACAGAAATATGTCTAGATTCTGATGTCGATGCTGATGTGAGTCATGGAACAATGTTAAAAGGTCTTGGTATTTATTTGCTTTTGAAATAAATAATTTTTGGTGAAAAAACACGGAATAACTGGTTTTACCATCCTGGTAACGCTCCTTAATTGAGCAATTATTTAGTACAGACATGGAACAAATCCTGCGCAAGATTGCTTTGGCCTACTGCAGGCTACCACACAATAGCCTGCTAACTAATTCTGAACGCAAGAAGGCGCTTTGAACTGAAAATTAGAGGAAGCACGCAGTCAGAAGACGAAAGCCACAGTTTCATCAGTGACAGCTGCATGGCATTTATAACGGAATCTTTTAACTGACGCCGTTACATCCCGTCTGATCTCTTTTTACGGATTTACACTTTTCCTTGAGCTTGTGTTAAATATGTTGGTCAGCTGTTAATTAAACTTTGTTTCTCACTCTTAAACACTAGTTGAGCAGCGACTTTTAGGCTACATGACAGTTAAACTCAAGCGTCTAATTTGAGAATCAAACAGACTCAAATTGCTCTTTTGCATGATGGCGGAATTCCCCAAGATAAAAAGATGAACAGCCTAAGCATGTATAGCCATATATATATATATATATATATATATATATATATATATATATATATATATATATATATATATATATATAATTTTTTTTCTTTTTTTTTTTTTTTTTTCTGCTCACAGATGGATCAGTATGATACAGCAGTAAATCAGAGTTTAACTGTTGGGGAGGGCGAGCATGCCCACACAGAAAACAGTGTTCGTGTGGATTTTATTTTGGGTCCAGTCACATGGGCTGTCTGACAATTGTTAGGCTACTACTGAGGCTCTATAAAAGGGAAAATGTGATGGTCTAAATATTTTGCAAAGCCTTCAAGGAGACGTTTAATTCTAATATCAATTTTCAATTTATTCAGAGTTTAAATTATGCAATCACTTATACAACGAATTTCTATAGCAATTCATGGGGCTCAATTTGTTGACGTTTGTCTCATGTCTTTTGAAAGAGCCGACTTATAGTGTTGCTATGGTTACCTCCTCGTATAAATGATTTGGGCAAACGCGATTTCTGGCGTATTTTGAAATAAAATGAACGTTTAAAAACGCTGAAACGTGTAGCCTAACCTAATATGCAGAAAAAAAAGAAAAGAAAAAAACTTTCCGAGAGACCCCCGTCCATCAGTTTGCTTTGACATTTGAGGGGCTAAAGCCTTGACAGCTCATCTTAATAATTCGCATCCGTTTTCTTTTCTTTTTAACACGATGATTGATTCCTGAAAGGTATAGCCTTGTGGTCTGTCACTGAGGCACTGTGTCAGTTCAACTTTAGGAACTACGATTTCAAGAACAAGTTGTTATGCAAATAAACATTTGACTATATAAACACATGAATCTTCAACCGTCAGCTTTATTATCAGCCGGCGATCAACACTGAAATTCCTTAATGTCAATATTGAATTACCGCAGGCTCGCGTCGGAAAGGACAGCGGATGCTGATTGGGAATATTTACATGCTTATTACGGTAACGCGTTATTTGTGCCCTTGCACGAGCACGCAGAATGGCACAGTTGATTTCCTGTGCGCAGAGTGTGTGAGAGGAGCGACACATCAAAAGCGCGCGCGCTGGAGTAACACGAGCTGTACACGCAAGACTCAACTGCAGACATAAAGTCACTTTGACGGGCTCTTCTTGTGGGTCAGCGCCACAAGCAGTAACATTATACACTTCCCATTTACTGAAGTGTGTCCATAGAAGCGAAGAAAGTGGCGTTCGCGCGTCACGACCGAAGGATAATTGTACTATATTTTGAGTCCTTTTGACATTTCGCGTTGGTAGTTTCTTGGCTCTCCCGTTGCGTCTACCAGAGATATATATAACAATACGCATGCTACGCGTATTTGTGACCGCTTTGGTGATGCCATGCCCCGCAACCACAGCGGAGATGAGAGCGGCTCCGGCCTCTGGATGAACACTTCTCCCGGGCACGACGCCGAAAGTTACGGATTGAATAATGTGGAATGTGGTAATAGAATGAAGAACAATTGTTCACAGCCGGGGGACGGCCTGTTGTCCGCATCTCATGCCGGCACAGGTGCATCGGTTACGGAAAGAGACCGGGGGAAGCAGGGCGCTCGGCTGAGTCTGCTCGGGAAGCCTCTGGTGTACGGAGCGCATAGCGGCCGGAGAAACGCGCGCTACCGGAGGTTTCAGAACTACCTGTACAACGTGCTGGAGAGACCCAGATCATGGGCTTTTATCTACCACGCTTTTGTGTAAGTTCAGCGTTTATTAACATTGTGCTTGTGTGAGATGGAAAGCGTTGCTTAATTTCTCAAAGTTTTTCAACTAGAAAATGTACCTGTTGCTTTTAAGTTTTTTCTCGTACTTTTGCCACGTATGAAAGGAAACGTCCCTGGGATGTGGGATCTGTGAATGTTTGATATAGGCCTACAGAGAACAAGATGTGGAATGAAATAGTCAATTAGGCCTATACATTTCTCTTAAGGAGAATATGATATTCGCCTTTAACTTCATGTTGTGATTACTCTGCCTTTTGTTTTGAGATGATAACAGCAGAGCGTGTTCAGCTGACAGACTACACAGAAAACATCACAGTATCAAAATGGTTGTATTGTTATTTTAGGATTGGGTCTTGAATTTTCAGTCAACGCAGGAATTGTAGTCTACTGAAAAAAACTGACATGCTATGTTCATTCATAAGACTGATGGTTTGATGTGGTCTGATGGGGAAGCCTTGAAAGACTTAAAGAGCTTCTCATTAGCATTAGACACTGATGAACACTCAGCAGGCGCAAACAGACACACACAAATATATAGGAACTATTTTTATGTTGTTCCAAATCTATGACTTTCTTTCTTAACTTGAACACAAAGGGAGAAGTTTTGCAGCATGTCCTGGTTAATCTTTTCCACACATGATTTGGGGACTGGTTTATCTGCTATATTCCTAGTCTTCATTCGTGAAACAGACATATTTGGTTCACAAGTTTAACTTAATGGCTTCCACAGACGGGGAAGATATTCAGTGCATAACATCATACATTTGGAGGATTCCTCACATAGCCCTTTTGTATTACTCCAAAAGACTTGGAATATCAAAACAGGTCTGGAATGACCCGAGGATATAAGCTTGCATCATGGAGTTTATCTTTATTTGGATTCAGTCAAGAGGAGTTTATTTATTTATTTATTATTATTTTATTTTTTTCAGTTATGCTTTTTCATCTTAATTTCTGTAAGGCACAAATAGATGAGAAGTGACCCAGGTTTATGATGTGGTCAGTCAAATTTCTTCTCCTAAAGAAATCTAATTTCCCGTTTATGTGAAAAGGTCATTTGATGGCATGAGGTTTTGTGCAAATCTTGTGTCCATGCACACAGCCTGCTGAAAGACAAGAACAGGCTTCAACATCTGCACATGTTATCTAACTCTTTAAGCGGGAGCTCTTATTTTCATTTCTTCAGTGTTTTGTTTATTCGTGCAGTTGCTCATAAATTCTCGCAAGTCCATTTGATTTTAGGATTTAATTTCACTTAGTGTTGCATTGTTTGTCCTCAGATGAGCCTTGGCTGGGTAGTTGAGACATTATGTTACTGTTTTTTTCTGTCTTCTTGTTGTGTGTTCCACAAGGATAAGGACAAGTCCCGATATGTTTTATTCCTCACCAAGTGTTCTTTGCAAGCCCAAACACCGCACTCTTCAGATAATGAAGGATAATAAAGGAGGTGTGTTATGTGAGTGTATGAGAGATAAGGCTTTTGCCTTATCTCTTAAATGTTTATCATCATCAGATTTTTGCGATAAGGATTAATATATTGGTCTACATCAGGGAATATTTAGAGTATTATTAATTAGGCTACTTTTAAACTGACATCCTATTATTATTATTATTATTATTATTATTAAGCAGATATTTTAGTATCTTATGATATTATTTTCTGTCAGATCTATTTCGTAAATGCTTCACAAAAGATGATGTTGTCTTGTTGGCATCAGTTTTGTTGATTTTTTTCTATTGATTTTACAAACAACCACCTATTTAGAAATGGTATAAGTGAAGTAAATTGTTGGTCCTGCATTTTTCTCTAGAATGCCGGCAAGTTTGTTTAAATTACAATATCGGGTCAAAATGCAATGAACATGTAATCTGTTTTGTCTCTAGGGTGAATCTGAATGTTAATTAACGGTAAGCAAAGTACAATAATAATTAAGTAAAGTATATTGAGCAGAAGCAGGATTTACTTTAGGGAAGCCACACTGATGTATAAACTGTCTCTTTATTTAAAACCCTCTCCTCTCACTGTTGTGCCGCACTCCTCATGAGACATCCCCGGGACAAACTTGGGGGTGCGACTTTCCGGTAAGCCCGACTTTTACTCAGGAAGCCCTTCTCCCATGCTACCATATTCGCTGCTTGGGTCACAACCGACTGAATGCTCCGGCTATGCTATTGGTAGCTAAATGTGCATTTGAGCCCCACTGGATTATGTTTTATCACTAATAGATCACACAGAGAGAGAGAAAGAGAATAATTAATTAAATCAAAACAGAATATAAAATGATTCAATAATCTAAGCAGTTTGGGAACGTAAGCTCTGTCACGTCAATGCAACTCTGTGTTAAAAAAATATTACATTACATCCTAATGAAATCATTAAAAGCTCAATCTTCCCAGAATTTTCACCTTCTTCCTTCAGCCATGATGCTTTTCAGCAGATGCTTGGCCTCGAAGCCTCATAAAAGTGTGACACTTGAAGGTGATTGACAGCTGCTAGAGGAGAAAGAGTCAGCAGGCATTTGAAAGGAAAGTGACAGAGGCCATGATGCTCTTTTTTTATGTCAGTCAGGCAGAGAGCAGAGCCTTTTTTCTGAGGGGCTTTTAAAAATGGTGCTCATAATGTCATAATATTAGCTAACTCTGTAAAAAAGAATCAGAAAAAACTCGGCTGAGTGACAGAATTTTCCCTTTCTGGGATAGTCCTAAAATGGTTCAGGTCATACTTAGATGGGAGAGGTTATTATGTGAGTATAGGAGACCATAAGTCTGAGTGGACATCCATGACATGCGGAGTCCCTCAAGACTCAATTCTTGCGCCACTCCTGTTCAACCTGTATATGCTCCCAATGAGCCAAATAATGAGAAATAACCAAATTGCTTACCACAGCAATGCAGACGACACACAGCTGTACTTAGCCCTATCGCCTAACGATTACAGCCCAATTGACTCCCTGTGCCAATGCATTGACGAAGTCAACAGTTGGATGTGTCAAAACTATCTTCAATTAAACAAAGACAAAACTGAAGTTATTGCGTTTGGAAACAAAGATGAAGTTCTCAAGGTGAACGCATACCTTCACTCTAGGGGTCAAACAACAAAAAATCAAGTCAGGAATCTTGGTGTGACACTAGAGTCAGACCTTAGTTTCAGTAGTCATGTCAAAGCAATAACTAAATCAGCATACTATCATCTCAAAAATATTGCAAGAATTAGATGCTTTGTTTCCAGACAAGACTTAGAGAAACTTGTGCATGCTTTCATCACCAGCAGGGTGGATTATTGTAATGGACTCCTCACTGGCCTTCCCAAAAAGACCATAAGACAGTTGCAGCTCATACAGAACGCTGCCGCCAGGATTCTGAGCAGAACCAGAAAATATGAACATATCACACCAGTCCTCAGGTCTTTACACTGGCTCCCAGTTAGATTTAGGATTGATTTTAAAGTATGATTACTGGTATATAAATAATTCAATGGCCTAGGACCTCCATACATTGCAGATATGCTCACTGAATATAAACCCAACAGATCACTCAGATCATTAGGATCACATCAGCTAGAAATACCAAGGGTTCACTCTAAGCATGGTGAGTCCGCTTTTAGCTATTATGCCAGCCGCAGCTGGAACCAGCTTCCAGAAGAGATCAGATGTGCTCCTACTGGTCACATTCAAATCCAGACTCAAAACACTTCTGTTTAGCTATGCATTTACTGAATGAGCACTGTGCCGCTGTTCGTCCGACTGTTTGTAATGTACTGTACTGTTTTAATTATTCTTATTTCTTTTAATTATTTTTATTTCTCCTATGTAAAGCACTTTGAATTGCCATTGTGTATGAAATGTGCTATATAAATAAACTTGCCTTGCCATTGTTTAGAGAACATTCACACAGAATGCGTTTTTCCATTCGAATGCGCTTTTACATTGTTTTTCTATGTAAACGCGCACTAGATGGAGGTGTATAACCGTTGGGCTCGCGTCTTGTGTCTTTTGCAACGTCTCGAGCATTACACGTTCTAAAAACGTGGTCCTCAAGTTAAAACCGTCTTGAGACCTTGCATTTTTGCCCCCATTCCACTGCCCACTTCCACTTCTTGTCTAAGACTTGACACATTTATTTTTTAGAACCTTTTAACCATTTTGGTTTTCACTCTTGCACTGGCATTTCAGGCATGTGATAGTTTGACCCTTTGACGTGTGCTCATTCTAGTCTGGTCCCTAATCAAATATTGTTTATATTCAATGAGCCAATAGTAGCCTTTAAATTCAAGACGCTATTTATGTTTCAACTAAGTTTAATTGTGCAACGCAAAACTATTTAGCCTAGGAGTACGTAATAAATCTACTTTTGCTGGCGCTGAGCATTTTCATATTTCGCAACTGTTCAGGGTTTTCAACCACATAATGTTTATTTTAGGTTTCAGACATTTAAATACACATAAGTACAAGCAAAAATATTTATAATTTGTCAAATACAAACTAATGTCTATGGAAGCAGAAAATCAATGCAAAATAAGCAGGGGGGAAAAAAATGGTTCATTCATGTCAGAAACACATAGTATTTAATAGTCAAGTTTACTCTGTTCTTTGCCCAGTTCACCAGCCACTTTCTTTCATGTATTTCTGAAGTGGATGTATTACCTGTTGTACATCCAGCAGACTCTGATTCTATTTCAAAATCAATAGTTTGTGAATATTTTTAATGAAAAATAAAAATAAATAAAACTGATACATCAGTCATAAAGCGCTATTGTGATTGAGGCGCGTCAAACTTGAGGTGTCTCAATGGAAATAGAAATGTGATACATTCTGAAATAACGGCCATCTTAAAAATCTCACCCTGGGGGCTCAGCTCGAATATTTTAAATGTGTGTAACTGAAGTCAAATGAAACACACCACTGCCATGTTTTAAGTCTTGTGTGACCTCTTAGTGGCTATGCTGCTCTGTTTTGCTGTAACATTTTACCGTACTCTCCCCCCTCACACTTTCACACATATACCACACATTTACACATAAGCAGATCACTGTGTCACCATTTCCTCTATACAGCTGTTTTCTAGTCAGGTAATGCATATTCAAAGACATAGGCTAGTTCATCCAAAAAATTACACAAAAACATTTTTGTTTTTGCTAATGCAGTGAAAGCCAACACTGGGCCTAAATGACGTTCTTTTGAAGGACAAAAGACTTTTCAAAATATCTTCTTCTGAAATGATCCCTTTAGTCAACGTAAAATGCAATTCGCAATCCACTTACATCAATAATGTGATGTATTTAAAAGTGAAAAGGTATTCAATGAGAATAAATGTTGGGCAGGAGTGGATTGGATCGTAACAAAAAAGTGAGAGTTCTACACCAGAATGCAGCCAGACCGAATATGAATTTAATAAAAAGCTTTTTGACTATTGGTTAGCATTTTCCAATATCTGAGATGGACTGGTCATCCATCCAGGGTGTTTTCCTGTGGGATAGGCTCCAGTATCCCCGTGAACCTACATGGGACAGGCAGTTTGGAAAATGGAAGTGTGAATGGATTAACCAGTAGCCAATGTGAAGTGATATCAAATTTCTCACTTTAAGAGCAGGAACATACTTGTACATGAAAGTAAATATTTTAATATAATTTTGACTTTATGCTTCTGTTGCCAAAAAGAATATGTGTGGGAGCTCTCTTATTTTTCTTCTAGCATACAGGAAAGAAAGTCTCAGATAGTCAAACTAAAAGTCTGTCAAATCAAACTGAAAAGGGAGACAGTTATACACACGTTTAAGGTTTTAGAAGACACTCTCTGTAGTGTCTTACTAACAGACACGTCCTCTCACAGACTCACACACCACCATACAGGAAGCTGCCGGTCACATTGTGAAACCGCTTTCACATTGTGAGCACTTGCAGATATAACTCTACCCATATACACTCAGATAAAGGGCAAACTGTACTTCTCCTTCTCATAACGAACCTCCTTTTCATAGACAAACATACACAATGAGTCACATATATGTTTGTAAAGATCATAGTTTTAGTAAATGAGGCATTCAGGACTTTATGTGTTTTCCCTGGTGTCTCAGGGCTGCCCCCACTGTTGAATATATTTACCACAATGAAAGCCTATTGCAGGTGTAGTATTTGAGCTGAGAAGAGGAACAGTCAGAGGAACTTTCTGCAGCTGCAGTTCTTGTAGTTCAGATGAATCATATAAAAAACAATGCATAAATGTTGCTCTCTTTCTTTCTCTGTCAATGCCTATACTAATTAACAATGCTGTCTTTAATTCAGGGGGGTAGATTTGGTATAATGGCTGTGAAATTGTGTCCACTTGTAACGGTTTTAACCTGGCAACTAAACAAAATGCAATAGGCACTAAAAGTGGCACTAAAGGTATCTGAAAGGTGAATGTTTTATTATGTTGGTTGTTGTACTGTATATATTGTGGCAATTTGGTAATTAAATGTTGAATGAGTGGCCCTAAAAATGTTTATGCCACCTACACTAAACCCTACCCTAAACCTAACCGCTAATGTTAACAAAAGTAAATGTGAGATAAAAACAGAATTGCTAAGGCAATCATGGTGGTTTTAACTTGCTTCTACAAGTTTTCAAGCTTTTTTTATTGTGACTCTTCTTGTTTCATGGAATTCACATTTAATACCCAAGCACTCTGCATCACAAGTGCAATACTGTACCAGTTGAGCGATCAAGCAAGTTTGTTACATCAGAACAGCCATACATGTGGAGCTGGTTATGTGATACAAACTTCAAAAATGTTTGGGGTCATCATAACATTATTGTGAAAGGAACGGCATGAAAATATGTCTTTATTAATTGATAATCTGACCTTTCATCATAATTTGTGTGAAAAGCAATGCAAATTGTTGGTGTTTCACTGCCTGTAGTGTTTATTTGATCTGGAAACTTTCCATTGAGTCTATGTTGGAAAAAGCACTATGCAAGTTGATGAACAAAAGGAGGACAGAAGGAATAGGGTTTTGAATGGAATAGGGTTTGTGCAAAAAAGATCTAAGAGGACCAAACCTATTAGATAGGGTGACCAGACAATCCCTGTTTTTGAAGACCTGTCCCCAACTGGAGTTCTACTCGAAAATGTCCCCTGTGAAATAACACTTAAGGCTGATTTATACTTCTGCGTCGGACCTACGCCGAAACCTCTACGCTATAGGCAAGGCGCTGGTTTTCATTTATACTTCTGCGTAGACTTTTTCATATTGACCCTCGTTATTATTTTAGAATATTGTCCACTTGTGTTTAGCCTTCAGATTTGAAGCATGCAATTGAATAAATGCTTTAGTGTGTATATGTGTGTATGTATTGGGTGTGAGTGTGAAATGAGAGACAGAGAGAGAGCCTTGTTTGCATGTTTCCAAATGAAAGAACCTCTCTTACCAGCTTTGGCTTGCCGTTTCCACTAGGTCCAATCCAACCCCCAATACCTTCCAAAATAAACAATCCAGTGTTAATGCATTTTTAATTTTTTTTTTACCTTTCACCATGTTACTTGTGGAGATTTACAGATGGAAAAACAAGCATGAGCCTGATGAATGTCTGTTCAAAATCTGAATGTTCAAAATGTCTTGTACTTTTGAATTGTGTGTTTAGAAGAGTCTTCATAAATATTCAGTCAATAATGGTTTAGATGCCAAAAATGACAGTTTATATATCAAAAGTAATTTTTCATGATATAATATGCATCATCACGTACATGTGTGTCTGCTTTGAATTCATAATTGAAATATGCCCATGTTCCCAGATAATGTACCTTTGTTGACCTTCTGTATTTCTTTAGATTTATTTGCGATGATGAAGTTTGAAGTCAGAGGGTAGCTCATATTTAAGGCCTTTCTCTGTGAGAGTGAACCAGTCTTAGAGGTCAGCCATAGTTCCCAGAGCGGTTCTCAGGTCTGATCTAATCCTCCTTTGCCCTCTTCTCTTGCTATTAACCAGTGAGGAAGAACAGGCCTTAGCATGTTTCTGTAATACGCTACATGATGTGGGCCAACCAAAACTTTATTTTATTTGTCCTCCTGGAAGTATGGAAAATTTGCTAGAAATTAACTAATAATGTAGGATGTGCATGTGTCTGTGTTTGTGTGAATGGGAAAAGGGTGAGTTAGAAATCATGTATGTCACATTCAATTAAGTTTTGCTTTTGAGCGGACTGCAGACACACTTAAAAGGTGAATATTTAATAAGGGTATATAAAGACCTTCTGAAGCGAAGCGATGCGTTTGTGTAAGAAAAAATATCCATATTTAAAACTTTATAAACTAAAATAACTAGCTTCTGACAGATGGCCGTACGCATCGATATATGGCGTAAGAGTAATGCCTGAACTGACGCATTGATGAACGCAGAAGCGCAGAGGAAAGGGCAAAACAAAAGACTGGTCATGAAAGAAGAGCTTGAGTTTGTTGCCCAGTCCTGTTTGTTTGAACCGTGAGAGGCGTCAAAGCTTACACTACTCTCAGACGTTACTCTTTTGGCACAAGTCGACTTGCGTAGGCCGTCTGCCGGAAGCTAGTTTTTTTTTGTTTTTAAAGTTTTAAATATGTATATTTTTCTTATAATAACCCATCGCTTTGCTTCAGAAGGCCTTTCCCCCTGGAGTCATATGGATTACTTTTATGATGGATGGATGCACTTTTTTGGACATCAAAATCAGGACTGCCATTCACTACTATTATAAAGCTTGAAAGAGCAATGATATTTTTTAATATAACTCCGATTGTGTCTGTCTGAAAGAAGATAGTCGTACACCTAGGATAGCTTGAGGGTGTTTTTTTTTACTATAAGCTGTTATTTTGTGATCTAATTGAATTGTGAATCAGAATTGTTGATCTTGGCTTTTTGTATGTAATGGAAACTAAATTAAAACAATAAAATAGCCAATTTGAACATGTATAGTTTTATGTATAGATACTTTCAAAGTTCAAATAAGTTTTGAGCTCCATCAGCCCCATGCTTGCTTAAATCAGCAAACCAATGATTTTCTTCTCATAATTCTTTTTTAAATTAAAGAATTTCATTAAAGATTAAAGTTATGGGAAATTTTTATCGGTAATTGTATTAAAAAATAATTAGCATTGTGTGTGACTGAATACATTTTCACATTTATTTTGTTCAGTGTTTTCATCAAATATGTCCTCTTATATGTCCTCTTATAATCTATCTCCACATGGGCAGCTCTTCATATTTTTTCATATCCCCACTTCCTGTACCCTCCCCCATGCTGTTCCTCCTTGTTCCCCTTTCTCCTCAGTTTACTCCGGCCCAGCCTTGACTGTTCCCAGGTCAGCGTTAATTATCTTCAAACCCTCAGTCTGCATTAAAGTCATGACATTGTGACAGGCCCAGGCGTCAGCCACTTCTGCCTAAGCTTCACACACATACAATCTGAAAGAACTGGGTTGCCAGTGGTCCCGTAATTGCCTCAGAAATGCTGATTTGCAATAAAAATAGTGTCTTTTTCCCCACTACTGTCATATAAAGTGTCCTTCAAATATGTTAGTATAATATAGATTTGGTCTGGGTTCTTCCTATTGTGTTTTACTGTCCAATATTTTTTGCAGTCTCTTAAAAGTTTCAAGTTTATTTTATTAAGTGTAGTTAAGGAAAGTTCAAGTTTATTTTTAAGTATACTTTATGTAGTAAGTATACTAATATCAATGTAAGTATACTTGTAAGTGTGTTTTAATACTACTTGGGACTAAATTTACCCAATTTTTTGTAAACTCTATGTGTAACAGTAGTAAACTTTGAGTACACAACTAGTTTACAACTAAGTTTTTCATTTGTACTGCAACTATAGTACAAGTTAACTTTTCCTGGGTCTGAGGAGGAGTGCTATTGGCGACAATACGGGCCAGGCCCCCTCGAGGCTTGGGGTGTTGACCTGGACCTTGTGTGGTATATAGGTTTTGAAGGCTCCGTACCACACCTTCGACCTCTCTGAACTTCCCGATCTCCGTCTCCACGGATGTGCCGAAGAGCTCAGAGGGCGAAACTGGCACTTCGAGGAGAACGTTTATCTCTTTTTCCTTGATGTTTGCCACTTTGACCCAGAGATGCCTCTCCATAGCCACCATTGCCGCCATCGATCTGTCTTGACATAGATCTGTTGTGCAGTGCAGTTCTGCTACCGTCTCAGGGGTGGAGCCCCTGACCCTGATCCAGGTCTTTCAGCAAATCGGCCTGGTAAGCCTGCAACACAGTCATTGTGTGCAGGGCAGCCCCGGCCTGACCCGCTTTTCACATGTGACGTCACATGCAGCGGTTTGGTCGGAAGAGTGGGAGCTTTTAACATCAATGCCTCCCCAGCGAGAAATAGCTGGCCAGCGTCTCTTCAACTGGTGGCATTGACTCATACCCTTGCTCACATCGTTGTACCATTTTTGCAGCATAAACACCATCAAACCGATGAGAGCTTTGGATCTTCCAATGTTTCTCTATGGCGCTGAAACCTAAAGATTTCAGAGTTCCGGTCCCCGTGCAACTGATACTCAACTGCCATTGGCTCATCTACGTTCGAGGGGAGGAGCTTACCGATAGGTCAATTGTCCCAATTCCCTTGAGAAAAGGGACAAACGAGAGCAGAGAGAAACTCGCGCAATGCTCGCATTCAGCCCCCTAGAGCACCGAGCGAGCATGCTCCTCGTCCAAGTAAATCTTGCACAGATTGTGTGTATCATCAGGTGTCAGATAGCGCTGACATGGATGTACGCATTTCCTGAAAGTCTCGCAATGCCATAACTGCCTTCGAAACGTCACAAAAAAATGGCTCCTGAAGACAAGAAAGTGAATGATGTGTATTACAGGTGCCCTTTTGTACTCTGGTTGCACCAGTAGTGACGTCATAGGGCCGGCCAATTTTATTGTCATGCCAGAGGCATTCCCCAATAGCATCCTAGGACACAGTGCGAGTTCCTATTTAAACGGGAAACCCTGTTATCAAAGACAAAGTCAAAGTATCTTTATTTGTCTCCCCAAGGAGAAATTCGTTTTGGATGTAAAGAGATTTCTCCAAAAAGATTACAACAGAGACAAAACACAGATACAGGGTTAAAACAGTTAAAAGACAAAAAGTACAAAGCTACTCAAAGAGCTGTGCAAATTGCAAATCACCATTTTCTAAAATCTGCTTGTGCAAAAGTAGTATCATGTCCATACATAACATTCAATCACAGATATACAGTACATTAATAAATTCATGGTCACACGTTCATCGCTGATCATTTATGAGCTTAATTGAGAGAGGAACAAATGAGCGCTTATACCTGTTGTATTTGCACAGGGGAACCATGTACCTCTTTCCTGAGTTCAAAAGCTCAAACTCTGAAAACAACACATGAGAGTTATCAGATATAATGATCTTAGCCACTTACAAGGTTCAAGGTTTTTTTTTTTTTTTGCCTTTTCTTGTTCACTTCTATCAGTTATTATACATGACATCCAGTACTGAAATGTGGCTTCACCAGTCTTACACTATTCTACAATTGGCTTCTGCCTTCCATGTGGTCGTTATCTTATTTTGTTCTTATTAATCTAAATAATCTGATATAAAGAACCTTTGTGCAATGGAAAGGTTCCAATGATATTGAATGTTCTTTGATATTAAATGCCAATAAAAATGTGGGGCACAAGTTCTAGTGAAATACTGCTGTGCCCCAATAAATTATCATTGATAAACCTTTCCTGATGTTGGATATTATACCGTATCCCGACATTAGAATTTTTTCCCCTGATATTTCAGCAATCATGTAATGTGTGCTTATGATCGACTCTGTACTGCATGTAAATACAATGATTGCCAATTAAAATAAAAAGAGTCTCAAAATATGGGGACATTTTTTGGATGGTGTGCCCCAGTAGGCCTAGTGATGAAAAGCAAAAAATTCTCCTGACTATGACCGAGCAAACGAGGAATCAATCAGGAATCAGTCCCATAGCAGTCAGTGAATCATTCAACACCCTCTGTTCCACCTGCATCAACAAGGGCTTCTTCAGTTTCATTCCAGACTACACCTTAATCCACCCCAGCTCAAGTTAAGACCATTGGGGAAATCAGAAAATTCTCTTTGTCACATTACAGGAAGATAGTGTGCCTTTGTTTTGGCTAGCATGCTAGAATTTCTTCCTGATAATGAAAATGTAATGTCTTTCTATGTTAAAATAGATGTTTTGTTCAGGATTGCATTCCTCCACTGTCGTTTTGCTGTTTTTATAAAAAATAAAAACCATTGTGTAAACTATAGTAAACATCTACTCTGCTCATCCAGCACGAGTTGCAGTCGCACACAGACTGTGAAAGTGCAGCAGGAATCACAGTTCACTGATCGCATGACGATGGCGGAGGATTCGTTGCGCAACAGAGCGTCTAATATCTTGTAAAATGCGTGCTAAAACAAATGAAAAGAATATAAAATGAAAACACTGCTAGTTTTCACAACTACATTTGTGCCTTGTTAAAATTTTGTAAAAATCATTAATTTAACAATCATGTATGCCAAAAAAACAAACAAAAAAAACATTTATTTCTTATGATAATTTATTTGCACATGGTCATTCCAATTGGGACACACTCTCTGAATATCATTTGCTTTAAAGAGATAGTTTAACCAAAACTTGATATTCAAATCATATAATCTTATCATTCAAAACTTATAATGTTTTTCCTGTGGAGTTATTTTGTAAAATGTATTTTAAAAAGCTCATCTTACACACAGCCAAACAGCATGGTGATTTTGTGCGGGGAGGTAATTTATATATTGTACAATGGTAGAAGTCAACAGTTTATACCACTTATCTCTGTGGCGCAATTTTAAAAATCTGAAATGATGCAACCATAACAGATGCTTTCAGTTTGTATCTTGGTTTTGATACATTGAGTTATACCAATTGTGTGTGGTGTAGACTCCATACAGCTTATACAGTGACTCATACAGTCATATTTTTAATGTGCAACTGTTCCTACTCTCAATTTCAACTCAGCTGTTATACATGCTACAAAGATGCTACACTTACCATTTGTTTGTGTTCATCAAGTTAAAAAAAATCCAAGTGATTTTTTTTAAGTTGCAATCAAAAAATATATTATTTCACATTTATGTATAATAAACAAGCAAACTTATTTCTGTAATGACAACTCTGTGAGTGTTTGGCATGGTAATTGGCATGACAATGTTGATATATTTGGTCTTGGCGGAATAGATCTGCTAGGTTGCTGCAGAGTACGGGACTTGCTACTCCCAAAACATACACCACACGCTGCTGTGAGCAAGTAAGACATGCTGCTGCTCTACAACATAGCGTACATGGATTACCCGTAGCAGATCTATACAGGTGGAGCTGGGGAAGGTGGAGGGTTTCTGAAAGCGCACAGGCACTAAGGCAAATGCTAACCATGTATTTGAAGGTTGAGCACACAAACTCATTGGCTGCTGATACAACAGGAACCAATTAGCTGTGCCCTATAGAGAATATGATTGTAAGCGTTTGAGTTAAGGACCTAGCCTGTGCCATCTAGAGTTTCATTACAGAACTTTGTACACACACTTACCAAAAAACTGCAAATTTGAACCTATGTGAATACAAAACAATACCATTATAGGCTAATACTTCATTATAACAAATTTTCTACTATCAGTATCATTCTAGTATTAATAGAACTGCCACTGGTGACCCATCAAAAACTTAAGGCGTATGACCCTGTTTGTGCTCGGTCATTGATAATGTGTTCACTGTTCTTCACACATTGTCTCAATCACTCCTAAGAGGGTATATGTTTCTGCTGTCTCACAAACTGTCCTTTATTGCACCATTATGTTTCTGAAAGAGTCACTATAATTGAATTTGGGAGATATTTACTGCTTTACTACTACTTTCATAAATACTTGGCTTGGTGTAAAGTCAAGTCGAGTCACCTCTGTTTGTATAGTGCTTTATACAATACAGGTTGTTTCAAAGCAGCTTTGCAGTGTTCCACTGAAGTCAGTTCAGTGTTGATTCAGTTCCGTTTTAAAGATCATCAGTTATTAAATTAGTTCATTTCATCTATAGAGCAATTCTGCAAAAAAAATGATGTCATCATCCAGCTCAGTTCAGTTCTCATACAACAGCATCAGTACAGTCAGATCAATAATATTGTTGAATATTAGGTGTCCCCAACTAAGCAAGCCAGGTGTCTCTCATGAATCACTTTACTTTATTTGTTTGCCTGGATGTCAAATAAATGGTCCCAAAAAACAGTTTGTTTGGCCATTAATAATGTCAGTATGAAAAAATTGGTTACGGGTGTGTTCCAGACCCCTGAAAACCACACAAACCTTCTTTCTGTCCCTCTTGCTATCTCTCTCTTTTTCATACACACCTGTTGTTTTTGGATGTCAGACAGGGTCACAGAAGTTTTGCATTCCTAAAATCATCTGGAAGGGCTAATTTAGAGAGTAAGCCATGCTAATGTTTTTAGTGGCTGTGCTCACAAAGCTTTACGGCTTATTCTTTACCAGATCAGTTCTGACCATCTGATGTGATTACTGTGGAAAATTCTTGTAATATGTCATAAAATTCCCATAATATTTGAAGACTTAACAATGAAAGCAAATAAGTGACACCCACTGGTTTATGTAATGTAAGTACTTTGTTTTTGAGTTTTTTTATGTCATTAAATTCCACTTTTTATTAAGAACAAGCCCTTACTCCCTCTGTTGAAGGCTTTACGTTATTGCTGGCTTGTTTTTCCATCAGGCTGTGGTTTCAGATGAGAAAATGATTTTATAAAATGTTAAAACAGTGCTGCTGGGAGTAACTTTATGACTTCATGATTGGGTGGAGTCTTGAACAAAGAAATAAACTGTTTTTAAATGATTTTGAAGAACATTTTGTTTACACTGGAATTCCTGCAACTTTTCCTCATATGCATCCTTACACACACACACACACACGCATATTGGTTTTCCATGTTTTATGGGGACCTTCCATAGATATAATAATTTCTATACTGTACAAACTGTATATTCTGGATATAACCCGGTTCCCTGAGAATGGTAACGAGACACCACATCATGGTATTGACGTGGCATCGATGGTGCCCTCAAAAGGGGTTATGTATATAACCCGGTTCCCTGAGAATGGGAATGAGACGCTGTGTCGCTGTGCCATACTTCAAGTACGCCTCCGTGGCTTCTTCAGCCAAGTTAATCTGGTGACGCTTATGTGCAAGTGTTACTTATTGAGATGATTACGCACAACGTTGCATCAGCTGACTTCATCCGAGGCCAATGGCTTGGCATGTACTACACGTGACTCAGACACCGTCTCATGCCAAAGTGTCCCCACTAGGTCAAATATTTCTTGAATTACCATCTTTGTGGTGAGGGCAGGACCACACACACACACACACACACACACACACACACACACACACACACACACACACACACACACACACACACACACACACACACACACACACACACTTAGCTATCTCAATAGGGACATTGCATAGACTTCTATAGATGTTATATGCAGCTAGTTAAAAATACTACCTAACCCTAACCCACAACCTTACCTTACCAGAAAACTTTCTGCATTTTTACAATTAAGAAAAAAGAAAAAAAAGCATTTACTTTATTTTTATGCTGTTTTTACAAACAAGGACGTCCCCGAAAGGAGGTTTTGGGAGATTTTGTCAGATTTAGCTAATTTCTGGGTAAAAATTTGTCCCCAAAATATGGTTATTTTAGACACACACACACACACACATACAAATATAGGGCCTCGATTAACAGCTATTTTGATAACTGATTAGTGCGTTGATCATTACTTTAAAGGGATATTTCACCACTGGAAAGATGAATGTGTTTTTAAATTGGGTCATTTATGTAGTAGAAATGTGAAATTAATTTAGAAGTTGGTGCCTTCTGAGAAAAGCCAGAAAATGTATTTTTGGCTCTTGTGGATGAAAGACAACAACTCCCAGAATGTACTTGCTTCGCTGCCCTATGAGGCCACTCCCAAGCCATGCCTACCGATTACAGAGGGCAGTATTGGAAGAAATGATACAACTAAGGTACTAGACTCGAAACTGAAAGGATGCTGTTTTATCGTGAGATCCCACCCCCTATGGGCGGGTTGAAAACATGCGTAACTAGCTCCTACTACTGGCTGTAGTCTCTAGCCTCTGGCCAAAAAAGCCTCAGATGACGCAAAATGAAGCTTTTTGCTTAATCAGAGTTTTTTTTTCCAGACACACAATACATAAATCTCTCGTCTCAGGGGGACATGAGGGAGGGAAGCACGGTAATTCGAAAGTACTACCGGGTTTCTACTGATACAGAGCTTAATGCTAATCGGTGAAGTATCCCTTTAAGTTATTCAGTATTCCACAACTTGCACAATTTCTCCAAATATATACTTTACACATTACACATTACACATACTCTTAGTACAGTACATATTAATCACATGATTTTTCCTATACTGAAGTAGCCTAATGCGAGTAATGTGTTTTTATTTACAGAGCAATCAACTTTTTCATTAAATTTACATGTACCTGAGTTAGCCAATTTTTATTGGCAGTCCCTTTGCCTGATGTTGTTAGGCAGTAGTTACTATAAGGTGATTGTAACACAATCATAGGCGTCGATTTATGTTTCTGCCTGTGAGAGAAACACATGGACTGCAAATACATTACAATTGTCAATTAACAAAAATTTGACAATTGACAAATACTGTACACTGTCGCGAGTCACTCTCTCACTGATATACCTGATGATTTTGGAGTTAATTACTTAAAATGCAATTTATCATTGTGCAAAAAACCTTTGTGTGAGGTTGTTAAGTTATAATGTTAAATATAATGGTAGAATTGTCTGTATATTGTGACTTGCCAGGACCCGATGTGGGACCCACTAATCAGAGAGGTTCTTGAATCCCAATCAGTATTTTGATTGGTTAAAATTAATGGAAAATATCTTGTCTTTTTCCATGGGTGCTCGGCCATGGGATTGATGCCTATGCATGTAATCGGACATAAAAGTCTCTAAAATTAACAGGTTATTATGTTCAGAGGTGTAGCCTGATTGTGAGTGTTCCTGCAGAGCTTTCTACACCTCTGATAAGTTAGCACTGAGTCTGTACTTTTTTATCATTTATAATTAGTGATTTACACTCCCCTCTCTTGCTTTGTCCTTTTGTGGACAAACTGTTTTATTGTATTTGATGGTGATTTCATTCACTGTTGACTGATATGAATATGCACTCTCCATAAAGTACAATGCAGTGACATTTAATCACACACTTGCTATTAGGACTAGTGGTCACATTTTATTGTCACATTACAGTGTACTTATTGTGTTCATGTTGTATTGCAAAACACATTTGCTGCTATTGAGATGGGATACGGGTAAAGTTAGGACAGACTTGGTGGGTAGGTTTAAGGGTGGGTTAAGGTGTAAGGGAAGGGTGGTCAACAGTGTAATTATAGATGCAATTACAGCTGTAATTACATGCAGGTGTTTTTTTTTAAATATAAGGACAATGTAAAACATTGCATTGTATCAAATGATTAATTTAAGTGTAGTTACACTTTATTTTAAGGTGATGTAGTTACATTGTACTTACTCAAATAAGTACTGAATAATATGAATTAACTACATGTACTTATTATAATGTTACGGTTAGGGTTAGAGTTAATTACTTGTAATTATGCATTATTTTTGTTATTAATAGTATAGTAAGTACATGTAGTTACGTGTAAGTACATCACCTTGAAATAACGTGTTACCAAGTGTTAGTAGTAGTTAAAGACACTTGATATAAAGTGGGACCAGACGAGTTAAGTTAAAAATAAATGCTCTCAATTAGGGCTGTGAAACGATCATATTTTTTAAATCGAATTAATGACATGATGTGGCGATTAATTAATCGCACATTAATCACACATCAAATTTGGCTGAGAAATTACGCCCAAAAGATAATTTAAAGTCACTATTGTGTGAAATAAGAAAAGCATCAAATAGACATTACAAAAAGTAGCTTTAGAAATAAATATTTGATTTGATTCAACATATACATTTTTACACATAAACTTTTAGGTAACTGCCATGATTGTTTTTCAGAAGCAGCATCTGAATTAGTATTTAAATATATTTACAGATCAAAACAGTTGGTTACCAACATTCTTCAAAATATGTTCATTTATGTTTCACGAAAGAAAGTCATACAGGTTTGAAATTACGTGAGAGTGAGTAAATGTAAATAAACAGAATTTTCATTTAAATTTTTTATGAAGTGATACTTTTTTAATGAAATGATAAAAGAAACTACAATTGCCAGTAGGTGGCAGTAAGTGTCTAAATACGTCATCGAGTCATTCCTTCATTTGATTCGTTCAAACAGTGTTAAATGCATAGATATCATATATAAAGGCTAGATGTCTCGTGCGCGCTGCTGGCCAATGGAGGTCGACGTCCGCACGTGGCGGCCATCTTATCACAGGGAGCTCGCTCACTCGTTTAATGGTGCATGTACTTTTAAATAACCATAACTTGCTCAATTTTCTACCGATTTTCAAACGGTTTGGTTTGTTATAAACGTCAGAGATGTAGTTATGACACTGCATACATACACTGCATTCATATGAATAATTATAACATACATGTTCAAGCATTCGGAATTATAGCCACGTTAATAACGTTTGTAAGAAACCAAACCGTTTGTAAATCCATCAAGATTTCAGCGAGATAAGAGGATTTGTGTGCATGCTGATCACTCACCTTAATTCACAGCTTCACTGTGACAAGATGGCCGAACGGTGATGCCGGAAGTGACGGCGCCATAAGACATCTAGCGTTTATATATGATATCTATGGTTAAATGGCTCTCTTTATAAATGATCCATTGAATCATTGGTTCACCCGACTAATTCGCTCAAAACACGGATTTATTCAGAGTTCAGCTCTGAGATGCACAACAGTTCTGTTCTGGCTTTACAGGTTATATATTCATTGGCAAAATTGAACAAAAACAGACAATACTGTGTCTAAAATATAACAACATATTAACTTCTTATTTACTGAACTGTAGGGCTGGGTATCGTTACAATTTTTTCAATACCGATATCTTGACTTCGATACCAGTTCCTGAACGATACTTTTGTCGCTACAAATTTTATGAAATCCATTTTTACAAGATTACATTACATATTACCAAAAAAACTTTTTTTTACAGACTCAATGACTCATATAGGCCACTGGAGGGGCAGAATGTATACCTCGCGCTCAAGCGCATGCTTTAAGCTTGCCGCAAAGCACTGACAAAAGTAGCCTAATAATTATGAATTAGTTGGGAAAAAATAGCAAGGAGACTTTTTTTTTTTTAAACTAGTGTTTTCTGAGTCAGTGTTGGCTGCAAAGATGAAGTTGACACTTCTGACTCGTCATCTCTGCTGTAAAGTGGCTATAGAGAGAAATGCACCTTTCATTTGGATAACATAATCAGCTCATTTAAAAGTAGAAATTTCAAGCTTTCTATATACCTATTTCTCATGTCTATTAGGCAAGTAGCCTATACGCATAGTTTCGGTTCATTTGTGACGTGCTCCAGTACTTCTTGCAGTCGAAGACGGAGCAACTTTCTGCTCTTAAGTTTATTCCGTGAACCATCAGTCCTTCATCAGAATTGTCGTGTTGCCGGTCTTCTTGGCAGCAATTATCTTGTCGTAAATATTGCATGTTGGCATTGCTGTTGGCATCGAGCCTGGTGAAATCTATACATGCTATAGCCACACTTTTGATCTTTGATCTTTCCACATCTTTTACATCTATGGGGTTGAGACATTTAAACACTAACATCCTCACGTGTGAGCCACGTCTCTGGGCATAACCGGCGTAAACAAGTGTTTTTCCTTGATGCCTCGCCACACCCTAGTGAATAGTATAGAATAGTACGTAATATGTAATAGAATAGTATATTGCAAAAATACTAACAAAAATGGTACTATCTTTAAATATATTAAACGTATATTAGCATCATGCTTTTACCTATTTTCACTATACAACTTTTAACACACTTTAAAATAATTGTACTTTAGTATGTATTTTCAAAAAAATATATTTTAGAAAAATATACTTGAAGTGAAAATTCAGTTCATTTTTAAAAAGTGTATTTATTTGCACTTATACAAAAATATATTTTAGGTATATTTTAAATGTGTGCTAGAAATTATCATTGTAACAATGCATTGAAAGTATACTTTCAAAATACATTATAGTATACAATAGTATTTTGTACAAAGTAAAGCTAAGTTTTATTTGTCTAATAATGTACATTTGTTATTGAAGACAAAGTATGCAATTTGTAGTATTTGGAATAAGCCAAAGGTATGAATGAGCTTATACTTTTTACTCAAATATATCACACCACGATAGTCTTGAGGGCAAGTGCACCGACATGTGCTTCGGGAGACCCGATTTCGAGTCCCGGCTCGTGGACCTTTCCTGATGTCCCTCCTCTCTCTCTCTCACCTCACTTCCTGTCTAGCTACTGTCCTATCCAAATTGAAGGCAAAAACGCCCCAAAAATAAATACAATGTATATATAAATACACTTATGGTATATTGCTTATATGTTATATATTTGTAAGATACTCATAATTAATATGTAATGTACTTGTAACACAAATAAAGTACACTTTAATATCACTAATCAAGCATGTAATTAGTCCTTACAAGGCATATACTTAAAGTATACTAAGTATACTTGAAGTTGGTCCAATTTAGTACACAAAAGTACACTAAATACACTTAAAGTTATGCTTTACTACAATTTAATTACAACTAAAATATAATTAGTACAAAATGAATTGTTTCAAAATAGCACACTTCAAATTAACTAATCATTAACACACTTATACTGCATACAGATAATTAGTCTGGCTGCAAGTATACTTAGCTTCTTTTTTTTTTTTTTCACCAGGGCAACCAATCATGCTGCATGCTTATTGGCTCATTGCCCTTGACGAGATGAACCCCTTAGGTATTGAAATTTAGGACCGAACAACAAGAGATTTTTAGATACTCGATGGTATCGAGGCAATTCGGTCAGTGCCTAAAAATGATCGAACTCGATACCCAGCCCTACTGAACTGTTGTATAAAATGAATATCACATTTGCAACTCGTGCTATTCAAAAAAAAAAAAAAAAAAGAACTTGTGTGAAATTGCTTAACTATTTCATATGATAAAAATATTAAACAAAAAGTCATACTGGGGCATTTTTGCCCAAATATCTGGAATTTTAGAGGCTTTCTTACTGCATTCTATAGCCTACATTACGCTGTGAGTTGTTGCTCTGCTTCATGTTCGTCACCATTCAGCTGTATGAAATATATGACCTACGTAGGTTTGAGGCGGTTAATTATAATAAATTTTATTAAATAGTTGTTGCAGCCCTAGAATATCATGCATCACATGATAACTGACACTCATGAAGGTGCACTTGTTAAAGTCCAAGTGTTTCTAGGCACTTATTCAAAGATCGCCACAGCAAATCAACAGCCACTGTAAGGAGCTTTTATTCCTAATTACAGAGAGACACTCAGCCAGAGTAGGCGGTACTCAGAGAGACAGAGAGAGGATGTGTGTTTGAGAGAGAGAGAGAGGTACTAGAAGGATGGCATGAGACTGGCAGAGATCAAAAATATTCCTGACCTCGTCATCGGCTGGGGGCCAAACATGTGATCATGTGACAGCAGCTGCAGGGGCACCTCCAGCACTACTGGACCCTCTACAGCTCTCATGCTGCTTCCTGCTCTCCATCTACACATTCTTTGTGTGTGTGTGTGTGTGTGTGTGTGTGTGTGTGTGTGTGTGTGTGTGTGTGTGTGTGTGTGTGTGTGTGTGTGTGTGTGTGTGTGTACCCTTTATCTTCTGCTGTTTTTTAGTTTTTTTCTCTTTTCTGAACTTTAAACTACTTTCAATATTTCTGAATATGTTTCAGAGTACTCTTACCATCCTCTTTATTTCTCTTACTCTCTTTTTTTGTTTCTTGCTTCACCCTCTTTTGCATCCGCTCCTTAGCTCTCACTTCTCATCAGTTTCCTTTTTTATATAAGTTTTCTTTATATACAGGTTCTTGCAACCCTTCATCTTTCTGCTCTTCTGTCTCAGTTTTAGGTTCACAACAATTATTTATACCGTGAATAAAAGGACAGTTGTGAGAGTTATAAGTTGTAATTGTATAAGTTGCTTTCCTGGACTGGTGATTTTTTGTCATTAGACACAACAACTATGTTACACTATATTAATGTCTTGGTCAAAGTATCAGCGGTATCATACAGCACAGTATCATACTGTTAGATCAGCACGACAACCTTGTGCTTATGGCTGAATCCCAGCTGTGTTGATATTAGTGCAGCACATAAGCTTATGTGATTTTTCTTGATTACTGTTCATTTTATTGTTTATTTGCAGCTCTTAATCAAATACAAACTGCATTAAACTTTAATCAAAAAATGTAAAAATCACTCATTGAAGTATCCTTACTAAATTCACTCAACTTCTAATGTCTCTTCCGGAAGTGTGTGTGCAGGCGTTCACTTGTTTATGTTATTGTGTGTGTGAGGGAATACAGTACAGGATTTTTCACCCAGGAACTGATTTATTTGGAAATCAGGATCTAAACTGAAGTGGGAAATTTCCTCAATGTGTTTCCTTGTTTGTTACCTTAGTGAGCTGATGAGCTGATTGTTCTAGATCTGTTCCTTTACATTGTGCTTATATCTGCAGCCGGCGGGCACAGCATGATGAGAGAGAATCATAACTGTCCTCAGAAACACATCATCACGCACTGACCAGAACGGACTCCATGTTCCCTCCACCACTGAATGAAACACATATTATTCAGCACAGAAATGCTCTTCTATTACTGTAGATGAATTATAGAAGGGAATGGAATGAATGAAAACATGAATGAAAGGATAAACCAATGACTACATGAAGAAATGGATAGCACAGGCTTGCGCTTTAGCTGTATATAAATGTCAAAGCTCAAATTGTTTCTTTAATATATTATACATTTATGCACTGATTGCTTTAAAATTGTCATTACATTCTCTAGAATGTTTATTTGTTGTGGAAAGAAAACTAATTTGATGTCAAGACATCCATGAATGTAATTAAAAAATTTTACTAGGCAACCAGTAGGAATTCAAATGATCAACCTAACCTCCAACCACTGGCGACTTGCGGCGACTAAAATGGCTGGCGGTGTGAACAGGGCTTTAATGTACTTTACACTACCTAAAAAAAAACCTGCTTTGTATGTTATAAACTTGAGTGTTTCAACACAAAGGTACCAGCACAAATAATTATAGTAATTTAGGTGTGCAAACAATCATAGATTAAAGGTGATTTGTAACTTAGATTTTATTTGTTCAAATGGGGATTGACACACTTGGGAGTGTTTTAAACTTTCTGACAGAAAAGGAATTCCAGATAACTGATTATCCAGATATTATCCAGATAACTGATATACTGATTATCCATATATTATCCAGATAACTGATATACTGATTATCCAGATAACTGATATACTGATTATCCAGATAACTGATATACTGATTATCCAGATATTATCCAGATAACTGATATACTGATTATCCAGATATTATCCAGATAACTGATATACTGATTATCCAGATAACTGATATACTGATTATCCAGATAACTGATATACTGATTATCCAGATATTATCCAGATAACTGATATACTGATTATCCAGATAACTGATATACTGATTATCCAGATATTATCCAGATAACTGATATACTGATTATCCAGATATTATCCAGATAACTTACTGATTATCCAGATAACTGATATACTGATTATCCAGATATTATCCAGATAACTGATATACTGATTATCCAGATATTATCCAGATAACTGATATACTGATTATCCAGATAACTGATATACTGATTATCCAGATATTATCCAGATAACTGATATACTGATTATCCAGATATTATCCAGATAACTGATATACTGATTATCCAGATATTATCCAGATAACTGATGTACTGATTATCCAGATATTATCCAGATAACTGATATACTGATTATCCAGATAACTGATATACTGATTATCCAGATATTATCCAGATAACTGATATACTGATTATCCAGATAACTGATATACTGATTATCCAGATAACTAATATACTGATTATCCAGATAACTGATATACTGATTATCCAGATAACTGATACTGATTATCCAGATAATATCCAGATAACTGATATACTGATTATCCAGGTAACTGATACTGATTATCCAGATATTATCCAGATAACTGATATACTGATTATCCAGATATTATCCAGATAACTGATATACTGATTATCCAGATATTATCCAGATAACTGATACTGATTATCCAGATATTATCCAGATAACTGATATACTGATTATCCAGATAACTGATATACTGATTATCCAGATATTATCCAGATAACTGATATACTGATTATCCAGATAACTGATATACTGATTATCCAGATATTATCCAGATAACTGATATACTGATTATCCAGATAACTGATATACTGATTATCCAGATAACTGATGTACTGATTATCCAGATATCATCCAGATAACTGATATACTGATTATCCAGATATTATCCAGATAACTGATATACTGATTATCCAGATAACTGATACTGATTATCCAGATAATATCCAGATAACTGATATACTGATTATCCAGGTAACTGATACTGATTATCCAGATATTATCCAGATAACTGATATACTGATTATCCAGGTAACTGATACTGATTATCCAGGTAACTGATACTGATTATCCAGATATTATCCAGATAACTGATATACTGATTATCCAGGTAACTGATACTGATTATCCAGATATTATCCAGATAACTGATATACTGATTATCCAGGTAACTGATACTGATTATCCAGATAACTGATACTTTGAGCCCAAACCATGAAAAAAACATACTTGAACTCAAATGGTTGTCTTTCCTAAACCCTTTGGAGTATGTGCTTTGTTTTCGGATAAACATTATGTCCAAGCAGTAATTCAATACATATTTTTACTTTTTGATTATTATTTATGTATTATTGGGAGTCTCCCAATCTCTAATGGGGGGTCTGAGGTCCCTCTCATTCCCTCTTCAATTTAAACACTGGTCTTGTGCTAACAAGATGAAATGTGTGTTTGAGAGAGACTGTTAAAACACCAATTTTTTTCAAAATTGTCTACCTTTTAATCTGTCTCCCTCTTTATTTTTCTCTATCTGCTTTGTCCTTTTATAATTTTACACTCTTTTGTTTTTCCCTCCAAAAAATATCAATATGACTCATTCATCTCTTAGACCATAAGACCATTGTACCTTATTATCAATCTATGATGGCTATCCTTATCCCTTTCTATCACTGCAGAATTGCATCTAGGCCATATATTTGAGCGTGTGTTTGTGTCTGTGAGTGTTGGTGGGTGTGTGTATGTGTGCTTAGCAACCCTCTATTATTCGTGATTGTTTGCTATGAGGGAGACAGTTTTGAAAATGTCACTCAGATTTTGGCTGTCATTGCATTTGAATGGGCTGTTATGTAAATGCACTATGGGATGTGAGCTAAAGTGGCTCTTAAATGGGGAAATTGCAGATTGTATGTGTATGTGAGGGGGAGAGGCTGTGTTGAATACTGTATACATTTAAAAAACAGCCTCAATGTCATATACTCACCTAATTGAAAAGAACATCAAGCCTAATCAAATAGCATAAGCAAAAATACTTCCATTTAATAAAGGGCATTAAAAAAAATGGTGAGTGTATGTTTGTCCGTTTATGGACTTCAATAAGCAGACTTGTATGACAGGATTCATTTTGTGTGTGCGTGTGCGTGTGTGTGTGTGTGTGTGTGTGTGTGTGTGTGTGTGTGTGTGTGTGTGTGTGTGTGTGTGTGTGTGTGTGTGTGTGTTTGCAAATGTAGTTCTCTAAAACCTCTAAATTGCTCAGAGCTGTAGTATCATTATCCAAATGTAAAAAAAAAGTACATTTCTCTTGTTTTGTTCCAAGAGGTGTATCTGACAAGTGCAATTACAAAGCAATCGCTTTTGCTTTCAAATGTAGAGAACATTTAGGGGTATACTAGCATATTTATAACCACATGAAATAAGCAGTATGAGGAACAGTGCAATTTTTCCTGGAATGCTACACTATAAATGGTGATCAGTTGACTTAACTTAAAAAAAGTGAGGAGACCTGTTGCCTTAAAATGATTAAGTAAATAAACTTCATGCATAATTGAATATTTTTCAGTACACAAGTTTATTTACTTAATCATTTTAAGGTAATGTGTTTCTCACTTTTTTAAGTCAACTGCTCACTATTTACAGTGTAGTAGAGATTTGTGTAAATTTAATTTTGATTTCTTGTAACACAGCGCTATATGTTATATTGTTTTAGACTATATGCAGTTTAGATTTGAGTTTAAGCTAGATAACTTTTCCTTTTTTTTCTCTCTTTTCTTTTTGTCTAATGTTTTCTGATTTTTGTAAAGATTACCCTGTAAAAGCAATCTTGCTTATTTTAGAAAAAGCAACAATTATTATAATTATTATTATTTTATGCAAATCTGAAAACTATAGAAATCAGTGAAAAGTCCCCACCATGAAAGTAAAACGTGTGTGTGGTCCTGGTAAAGTCTGCTTTGCGTGGACCAATTGATCCCCCAATGATTTTAATACCAGTAATTTGAGAAAATCTATAAATCACTATAAATAACGCTATAAATCATAGTAATAAATGTAAAAATGCTGATGTTAGGGTTGTGTTTAGGGGTAGGGATAGGGGATAGAATTTGTACTGAGTTTGTACAGTATAAAATCATTATGTCTATGGACCCATAAAACATGGAAACCCAACATGTGCGTGTGTGTGTGTGTGTGTGTGTGTGTGTGTGTGTGTGTGTGTGTGTGTGTGTGTGTGTGTGTGTGTGTGTGTGTCATGTGGTAGTATGCTGTCGCTAATTGTGCTACTGTGTGGCTGTCTGTTAAGAAGGGAGAAAAAAAACAGACAAAGGGAGATAGAGACCCCAAGGCAGTAATAACATCTGTGGCCATCTTGAGCCCTCTCAGCTGCCCACATGGCTAATATGTACATGCACGCACACATTTCCAAGCTTGACATGAAGACAGATGCATCTATAGTACTGTTGGTCATGAACGGCAAATAATAAACCATAGAATATCACAATATGTGACTGGTATGACAAGTAATATTGTAGTTAAAATGTAAAATTTTCAGTGGTTTAATGTAAACTATGCCCTGAGGAATGCTGCACAGTATTTCAGCTGAAACATTAATGATCGTAAATCTGTCATAGAAGGTTTCTTTGATGGGATGAATAGAGCCTTTAATTCACCATGTGAAGAAGAAATGCAGAGTCATGTGTGGATGATGCATTTAAAGGGATTATATCATGAGGAATCAAAATTCCCTTGATAGTTTCATATAATAGAATCCAATGTACTATAAAGACAGAATTTAACATCTCCTTTCCAGTAAAATGATTTTTTCTTTGAAACTAAAATGTAAAAATGATTAATTCTTACATTTAAATAACATAATATAAAGGTAAATAAGATGGTGGTAAATTATCATAAAAAAATAAAGCTTAGAATGAAACTTTTACTCTCCTAAACCACAAATACTGATTATCATAAAATCCCCTGCTAGTTCCACTGATGATAAGATGTTTCTTCTACGCACAAACAGTTTTATTTCTCTTCATTTTGTATTTTCTCCTTTTTTTAAATGTCCATTGGCTTAAATGTGTTCAAGCATGAAATAAGTGTTTGTTTGCTCAGCTTCCCCACAGGCACCCACGTGGTGGGCAAATAGAGGACACATTTCTTTGGTGCAGTAGTGTTTTTGCATTCAATCAAATCCCATGACCCATTATGTGTTGTAGTTTTGTTTTCTTCTCAAAACTGAGCTGTTGCTTTAGAAGGTTTGTGTGAAGCACCAAGTTTGTGTCTAATCAAAAGCGTTGATTAGAAATGAAGTTCAGTCAGATGAGATTGAGGAAAGTTACTGAGAGCAAGGCTGAGTTAAGTTGAATTGCAATGCATTCAGCTGTGAATTTGATTAAACATGAATTTGTACAGAGTATTCTTTAAATTAGTAACATGTTGCAACAACTTCACAAGTATATTTTAAAACTTTACACCAGGGGTCTCAAACTCAAATTACCAGAGGCACAAGCCAACTTGTTCTCTATTTAAAACATTTACATTTACATTTACATTTAGTCATTTAGCAGACGCCCTTATCCAAAGCGACTTACAAATTAGGACTAAGTTCAGCGAGTCATCATAAAGAGGCAAAAGCAACAACAACGCAGGAAGTGCTCAAAATACGAAGTTCAGGTATTATTCAGAGTAGCATAAGCCTGATAAGTGATGTTTCAAAGGGAAAGGATTTTTTTTTTTTTTTTTTTTTCTATAAGGTTAAGTGCTCGCGGAAGAGATTGGTTTTCAGCTGTTTTTTGAATGTTGTCAGGGATTCCCTATCGTCCGGTCACTACGACGTACGTCGTGGTGAACGACGAATAGGAATCTCGCTAGAGAGGCCAATCTACTTCGAGTGAAACTAAAACAAGCCAATACACATTGGCGTGCAATCATTTGTATCAGCTGCGCAGCCTCGCAGCGCGGGTATTTAACGAGCAGCTGATGCGATTGCACTTCAGCTTTTTGCTTCGGAGCCAAGCACTTCGATGCGTCTTCTGAGAGTGGAAGGAAACGAGCCTTTTGGATCTCTCTTTCGGTGCGGGTGTCACAACACGGCAGCGGGGACAGTCTTCTTTTTCTTCTTTGTGTGTTTGTCTTTCTGTGGTTTGTCACGGTAAACTGAGCAAACAAAAAAGGCTGTTTTTACAGCTGGTAAGGTGCGCCGCGAGCGCTCAAAGGCTGTTATTACAGCTGGTAAGACAGCGAGAAGAGAGAGAGCGCACAGACGGGTGCACATTCCCGTTTGTGTTCGCAGTGTCTGTTCCCCCTGTGTGTTTCAGCACCAGTGAGAGCAGTCCCTAAAAGAGCTTACACAGATAGAGAGCGTCTTTTTCAAGTGAGAAAAAATGACTTTCTATCTGTGTGTTTCTGGATGCGGTCGTTACCTGGGCTCACAGGATGGTCACAAACGCTGCCTCGTGTGTCTGGGCATTAAACACGCTGAGGCAGCGTTTGTGGATGAGTCATGTACCCATTGTGGGAAGATGACCATCGCGGAGCTGCGGTCGAGACTCACGTTCCTGCAAAGGGGCGGAGTCCCCATGCCGCTGCCTCGATCCAATCCTCCTCAGAGGGTTGCTTCGGGCAGTGACGTGGGTGACCTGAGGATCACGGTGAGCGCGTCTCCTTCGGGGAACCAACCCCCTAGGAGCCCTCACCCCTCTCATGCTCCGCAGCCAGTTGAGCCCCCATTGGAGAAAGCTGGACCATCCTCGCGGTGTGTACCGGTTGTCTCCTTTGGGGCTCCCTGTGAGGATCAGATGTCGATCGCGGCATCGGAGGGTGGGTCAGATGTCTCTGCGGATGACGACTCAGCGCCGTTACCTCCTTCGGGTGTGTCAACGATGCCTGAGACGGACCCGGAGATGATGGCCATGCTTTCCCGGGCCGCCAACGGGGTCGGGCTCGTGTGGAATCCTCCACCGTGTCCCGAACCCTCGAGGTTGGACGATTGGTATCTCGGGGTGGCGCGCGCTGGTTCTCAGCAACCCACCCCAGTGCCTTTCTTCCCGGAAGTGCATGAGGAGCTTACGGGGGCGTGGACGGCACCTTTCACTGCCAGAAACCGTTCCGGTGGCTCCTCCTCCCTCACCACCCTTGATGGCGGGGCAGCTAAGGGATACACGCGCATCCCGCCAGTGGAACGGGCCGTTGCTATGCAACTGTGCCCTAACTCCACTTGGCGCGGAGAACCGTGTCTCCCTTCACGGGCCTGTAAGTACTCGTCGGATCTAACTGGCAAGGCTTACAAGGCCTGTGGGGAAGCTGCCTCTGCCATGCACGCCATGGCGTTGCTGCAGGTTCATCAGGCCAAGGCACTGAAGAACCTGCACGAGGGTGGTCATGATCCCCAAGTTCTTCAGGAACTTCGTATCGCGACGGACCTCGCGCTTCGTGCGACGAAGGTGACCGCGCGGTCGGTGGGTCGTGCGATGTCCACCATGGTGGTCCAGGAACGCCATCTCTGGCTGTGTCTGGCGGACATGCGGGAGACCGACAAGCTCCGGTTCCTTAACGCCCCCGTGTCCCAGACCGGCCTCTTCGGCGACGCGGTCGAGAACTTCGCCCAGCAGTTCTCGGCTGTACAAAAGCAGACTGAGGCCATCCGTCACATCCTGCCGCGGCGGCCAGCTGCTGCTCCCACCCCTCCGTCTGCGGCTCCTCAGTCTGCTCGTCGCCGAGGGCGGCCTCCTGCGTCTGCCCCTGCTCCCGCGCCGCCGCAGCAGCCTCCATCTAAACGGCGCCGTGGAGCCAGTCGCAGGCGGGCCGCCCCACCCGTCCAGGACCCCGCTAAGAAGGGCGGCAAAGCCAGGAGCAAGCGGCCCTAGGACGGGCGACCCAGAGATGGCAGGGACTGCTCTCCAGGAGACGATGACCGCATCGCTCCATCCCCCGGAAGAGGGCCGGGTGGAAAATCCTTGTTTTCCTTTTGTTTTTGTTCCGCCGCTGGCCTCAAAACCAGCGGTACCCAAATTTTCAATAAAAGAGCAGTTTCTTACATCTCTGGGTCCGAAGAAGGCCCGGAGAGCAGTGGGGGGAGAGAATCCTCACCACTCTCATCCGCCTCTTCTATCGCCAGCAGGCAGCAGTGTGCAGTTCGAGGACGCAACCAAGCCGCCTCCTGCACCTCCGGCCTCGTGGAATCAGGTAAGTGTTGCACAGCACACTCAGACTCCGCTACGGGCTGCCTCCCAGAGAGAGCCTCCCGAGTCGAGCCCCTGTGTTCCACCTCGCTGCCCCACTCCGGGTACGCCTACGGTCCCTTTGGTCCCGCTTGTACGGTCTCTGCGAGCCTGGTTAGCGCTCCCCAGTCCGTCTCGCTGGCTCATTCGGACCATCAGGCTCGGCTATGCGATTCAGTTCGCCCGGCGTCCCCCCAAGTTTCGGGCCATCCACTCCACTACAGTGAGAGCAGCCGATGCCCATGTCTTGCGTGCGGAGATCGCAGTCCTACTGGCAAAGGATGCGATAGAGCCGGTCCCTCCAGCCGATATGAGGTCAGGGCACTACAGTCCCTACTTCATTGTACCCAAGAAAGGAGGTGGGTTACGACCGATCTTGGACCTGCGAGTTTTGAATCGGAGCCTTCACAACTACCGTTCAAAATGCTTACGCAGAAACGCATTTTCGAATGCATCCGTCCCCAAGATTGGTTCGCAGCGATCGACCTGAAGGACGCGTACTTTCATGTCTCGATTCTTCCTCGACACAGGCCGTTTCTGCGCTTTGCATTCGAGGGTCGAGCATATCAGTACAAGGTCCTGCCCTTCGGGCTGGCCCTGTCCCCCCGTGTCTTCACGAAAGTCACGGAGGGGGCCCTTGTTCCCATGAGAGAACAGGGCGTTCGCATTCTCAACTATCTCGACGACTGGCTCATACTGGCACACTCTCGAGATCAGTTATGCGAACACAGGGACCTCGTGCTCAGGCACCTCAGCCAGCTGGGCCTTCAGGTCAACTGGGAGAAGAGCAAACTCGCCCCCGTGCAGAGGATCTCTTATCTCGGTATGGAGTTGGATTCGGTCGCACAGACAGCGCGCCTCACAGAGCAACGCGCTCAGTCGGTGCTGAACTGCTTGAACTCGTTCAAAGGCAGGACGGCGGTCCCACTGAAATGTTTTCAGAGGCTCCTGGGGCATATGGCAGCGGCAGCAGCGGTAACTCCGCTCGGGCTGCTTCATATGAGACCGCTTCAGCACTGGCTTCACGGCCGAGTCCCGAGATGGGCGTGGCATCACGGCACTCACCGGGTGGCAATCACACCGGCGTGCCGCCAGACCGTCAGCCCGTGGTCAGACCCCTCGTTCCTTCGGGCAGGAGTCCCCTTGGAACAGGTGTCCAGGCATGCTGTGGTATTCACAGATGCCTCTGCCACCGGCTGGGGTGCCACGTACAACGGGCATGCAGTATCAGGGGTGTGGACGGGCCCCCAACTGCACTGGCACATCAACTGCCTCGAGTTGCTAGCAGTTCGTCTCGCTCTGAGCCGCCTAAAAAGGCCACTACAGGGCAGAGACGTGCTGGTCCATACGGACAACACTGCGACCGTTGCGTACATCAACCGTCAAGGTGGTCTACGCTCCCGTCGCATGTCGCAACTCGCCCGCCATCTCCTCCTTTGGAGTCAGAAGCGTCTGAGGTCGCTTTGAGCCATGTATGTCCCCGGTGTGCTCAACCGTGTGGCCGACGAGCTATCACGAGCTGTGCTCCCGGGAGAATGGCGACTCCACCCCCAGGTGGTTCAGCTGATCTGGAGAGAGTTCGGGGAGGCTCAGGTAGACCTGTTTGCCTCCTCAGAGACCTCCCACTGCCAGCTGTTTTACTCCCTGACCGAGGGAACACTCGGCACGGACGAACTGGCTCACAGCTGGCCCCGGGGCCTCTGCAAATATGCATTTCCCCCAGTGAGCCTACTTGCACAGACCCTGTGCAAAGTCAGGGAGGACGAGGAGCAGGTCCTTCTGGTGGCTCCCTATTGGCCCACCCGGACTTGGTTCCCAGAACTCATGCTCCTCGTGACAGTCCCTCCCTGGCCCATTCCTCTGAGGAAGGATCTTCTGACTCAGAGACGGGGCACCCTATGGCACCCGCGTCCAGACCTCTGGAAACTCCATGTCTGGTCCCTAGATGGGACGCGGAGGTTCTAGGTGACTTACCCCCAGAGGTACTTAACACCATCACTTCTGCGCGAGCGCCGTCTACGAGACGTGCGTACGCCTTGAAGTGGAACCTGTTCGTTGAGTGGTGTTCCTCCCGTAGAGAGGACCCCCGAAGATGTTCGATAGGGTCAGTGCTTTCCTTCTTGCAGCAAGGGTTGGAGCGAAGGCTGTCTCCCTCCACCCTTAAAGTACATGCTGCTGCTATTTCAGCATATCATGACCACATAGATGGCAAAACAGTTGGGAAGCACGACCTGGTCGTCAGGTTCCTTAGGGGGGCGAGACGATTAAATCCTCCTCGTCCCCCCTCCATACCCTCTTGGGACCTTTCCCTGGTGCTCCGAGCACTTCAGGATGCTCCCTTTGAGCCTTTGCAGTCAGCAGACTTAAAGCTTCTCTCCTTGAAGACTTTGCTGCTGATTGCACTGGCTTCGATCAAGAGGGTAGGGGACCTGCAAGCATTTTCGGTCGACGAATCGTGCCTAGAGTTCGGGCCGGGTGACAACCATGTTGTACTGAGACCCCGGCCTGGCTATGTGCCCAAGGTTCCTACCACTCCCTTTAGAGATCAGGTAGTGAACCTGCAAGCGCTGCCCCTGGAGGAGGCAGACCCAGCCCTGGCTTTGCTCTGTCCCGTTCGCGCTCTGCGTATGTACGTGGACAGAACTCAAAGCATCAGGACCTCAGACCAGCTCTTTGTCTGTTACGGAGGCCAGCAGAAGGGAAAGGCTGTCTCCAAGCAGAGGATGGCCCACTGGATAGTGGATGCCATCGCCTTGGCTTACCAAGCTCAAGGCGTGCCCTGCCCGCTCAGGTTGCATGCACACTCCACGAGAGGCGTTGCATCCTCCTGGGCGCTGGCACGTGGCTCCTCGCTAACAGATATCTGTAGAGCTGCGGGCTGGGCGACACCTAACACGTTCGCTAGATTCTATAGCCTACGTGTAGAGCCTGTGTCCTCCCGTGTTCTCACCCTAAACGGGTAGAAGCACTGTGAGTACCGGCTCTGTCGGCTTGCTGCATCCTACTGTGCATCCTTATTGCTCCAGAGTCGAACCTGTTGAGTCCTCCAACACCCTCGGCACGGACATGGCGGAGCGTCCAGTGCCAGGCCTTTATCCGCTGAATCCTTGAGATCCGGGTCTCGGCTGGGTCCCATATGTGTGACCCTACGGGGATCCCATATGTGTATATTCTCCACGGCTGCTCCTAAACGGAAGCCCGTGTCTTTCCCTTGGGCTAAGTCACCCATTATTCATATGCAGTACAACCCTCGGGTTAGTCCATATGTCTATTCCCACATAACTCTTCTTAAGAATGTGGCTCCCGCAGCGTTCCCCTCCCTCAGATCGGGCACGCTTTCCCAGTGTTATCCAATAATCTCACTGTATGGGTTATAACGGAACAACAGTGACGGATACTCTCGGTGTAAGCCTTCTCCTATCGTTCTTCCAGGCAAGAAGGTGTGGAGGCTTACACAGGGCGCTGGATGGGGTGCAGCAGCTGTGGCGCTTTGGTAGGGATTCCTATTCGTCGTTCACCACGACGTACGTCGTAGTGACCGGACGATAGGGAACGTCTCGGTTACATATGGTAACCCTCGTTCCCTGAGGGAGGGAACGGAGACGTACGTCCCGTCGCCACATCTGCTGCTACCCGCAGGGGCGTCCAGCTTTTTCAGGCTTGGCTCCTCAGCAAAAAACTGAAGTGCAATCGCATCAGCTGCTCGTTAAATACCCGCGCTGCGAGGCTGCGCAGCTGATACAAATGATTGCACGCCAATGTGTATTGGCTTGTTTTAGTTTCACTCGAAGTAGATTGGCCTCTCTAGCGAGATTCCTATTCGTCGTTCACCACGACGTACGTCTCCGTTCCCTCCCTCAGGGAACGAGGGTTACCATATGTAACCGAGACGTTCTGCATTCCGGATGAGGGTGGGGAGAGCGTTCCACCAGCATGGAACTGTAAATGAGAATGTTCTGGAAAGTGATTTTGTGGCTTTCTGTGATGGAACCACGAGACGTCGCTCGTTGACCGATCGTAGGTGTCTGGTAGGGATGTAGACTCGTAGGAGTGAGTGAAAGTAGGAGGGAGCTGAGCCTGTGATAGTTCTGTAAGCAAGCGTCAGTGCCTTGAACTTGATGCGAGCAGCTAGAGGTAGCCAGTGCAGAGAGATGAACAGAGGAGTGACGTGGGCCCTCTTGGGCTCGTTGAAGACAAGACGAGCTGCAGCATTCTGGATCATCTGTAGGGGTTTGGTCGCACATGCTGGGAGTCCAGCCAGAAGGGCATTGCAGTAGTCAAGCCTAGAGATGACCAGGGCCTGGACGATAAGTTGTGTTGCATGCTCAGTTAGGAAAGGCCTGATCTTCCTGATGTTGTGCAGTGCAAACCTGCATGATCGAGCTGTCTTTGAAATGTGATCTGTGAAGGTCAGCTGGTCATCAAACGTTACTCCAAGATTTCTGACCGATCTTGATGGGGTGATTAATGATGACTCTAGCTGGATGGTGAAGTCGTGCTGTAGAGACGGATTGGCAGGGAGGACGAGAAGCTCAGTCTTTGCCAGGTTGAGCTGCAGGTGGTGTTCATTCATCCATGTGGAGATGTCCGCCAGACAGCTTGAGACCCGTGCAGCTACTGTGGGATCATCTGGTTGAAAGGAGAGGAAGAGCTGTGTGTCATCAGCATAGCAGTGGTAGGAAAAACCGTGTGCCTGTATGATGTGTCCCAGTGATGTGGTGTAGATGGAGAAGAGGAGGGGACCAAGAACTGAACCCTGGGGAACCCCTGTGGTCAGCTGATGTGCTCTGGATATCTCGCCTCTCCATGCGACCTTGAAGGACCTACCTGTGAGATAGGACTCAAACCAGTGGAGTGAAGTTCCTGTGATGCCCAGTGATGAGAGGGTGGACAGAAGGATCTGATGATTCACCGTGTCGAAGGCAGCAGACAGATCCAGGAGAATGAGGACTGAAGATTTGGAAGCAGCTTTTGCGATCCGTAGGGCTTCTGTGACTGACAGTAATGCAGTCTCAGTTGAATGTCCTTTCTTGAAGCCAGATTGGTTGACATCCAGCTGGTTGTTGAGAGACAAGAAGGATGTTAGTTGGTTGAAGACAGCTCTTTCAAGTGTCTTCGCAATGAATGGTAGGAGAGAGATAGGTCTGTAATTCTCTACCAATGATGTGTTTAGCGTTGGTTTTTTTGAGCAGTGGAGTAACCCGAGCCTGCTTGAATGCTGTAGGGAAGGTGCCAGTGTGGAGGGATGAGTTGATGATGTGTGTGAGTGATGGTAGAAGTGTGGGAGAGATGGCTTGTAGAAGGTGTGAGGGGATGGGGTCAAGCGTGCAGGTGGTAGGGTGACTGGAGAGGAGAAGTGTAGATACTTCTTCCTCGGTTAGCGAAGAAAAGGAGGACAGAGGGGTATTGGCTGTGGAAGGGGTCGGTCTGGGTTCCTGTGTGTGTGGAGCTGAGAACTGACTGCTGATAGCTGTTGTTTTGTTGGTGAAGAAGGTCGCAAAATCGTCAGCAGTTAAGGAGGAGGCGGGAGGTGGTGGAGGTGGACAGAGGAGAGAGTTGAATGTCTTGAAGAGTAATCGTGTGTTGGAGGAGCTGTTGATCTTGTTGTGGAAGTATGAAGATTTTGCAGCATGAACATCAACAGAAAAGGAGGAGAGGAGAGATTGATACATACTCAGGTCAGATGCGTCTTTTGATTTGTGCCATTTCCTCTCCGCTGCCCTGAGTTTGGTCCGGTGTTCCCGAAGAACCTCAGATAACCAGGGGTTAGAGGGAGTAGTGCGTGCTGGCCTGGAGGAGAGAGGGCAGATAATGTCTAGAGAAGAGATTAGAGTGGAGCATAAGGTGTCCGTTGCGGTATTCACATCCAGAGATGAGAATTGTGAGGGTGGGGGAAGAGAGGATGACACGGCAGAGGAGAGATGGGAGGGGGAAAGTGAGCGCAGGTTTCGTCTGAAAGTGACTGGTGGTGGGGGTGGGGGTGCAGGGGTAGAGAGTTGTAGACTGAAAGTAATGAGGAAATGATCTGAAACGTGGAGAGGTGTCACCAGGATGTTTTCTGTGGTGCAGTTGCGTGTGTAAACCAGGTCCAGTTGGTTGCCTGATTTGTGAGTAGCTGTGGTGATGAGTCGTTTGAGATCGAAAGAGGCTAGGAGAGAGGTGAAGTCTGTTGCATGTGGCTTTTCGAGATGAATGTTGAAGTCACCGAAGACTAGAAGTGGGGTGCCGTCCTCAGGGAAAGTGGACAGCAGCACATCCAGCTCATCTACAAAGTTACCCAGCTGACCTGGGGGGCGATAAATGACTACAATATGGATTTTAATGGGGGTTGTAAGTGTAATAGCATGATATTCAAATGAGTTGTTGTTGCATAGAGAAGAGAGCGTGGAGTATTTGCAATTGTTAGAAACGAGAAGCCCTGTACCCCCACCTCTCCCAGACTGGCGAGGGGAGTGGGAGAAGGAGAAATTGCTAGAGAGAGCAGCAGGGGTTGCTGAGTCTTCTGGACGAATCCAGGTCTCAGTCAGCCCCAAGATACTAAGAGTAGAATGAGATGCAAAGGCTGGAATGAAGTCAGCTTTATTGACTGCTGACTGACAATTCCATAGACCCACGGAAAGAGAGAGAGGAGTATGTGAGGATGTGAGGATGGGACGCAGATTGGCAGTATTGCGCTGCCTATTGCGCGTGATGAAAGGACGGTGCCGAGAGATAACAGGAATGTATTGAAAGCACATGTTGATTAAGGTGAACAATAAGGTAAGTAGAGGGAAGAGAAGGGGAAGAGGAGATACTTAAGTGCCTTTCTGGTGTCCTTGCTCGGTGGAGTCGCGCAGGTAGAGTCGCTGGTCTTTTCCCGAGTCGGTCTTCACACGAGGAGGCTGAACGCTTCCGCTGACGCTTCCGCGACAGCGCGCAAATTACACAGATATACGGATAATGCTTTCACCGCTTGAGTGAGTACAGCTGTTTCGGTCGGGCAATTAAGTGTAAATAACGCGAAAATGTGGCAATTCCAACCTGCTAGGAGCAAAGGCTTAAGTGCAAATGTAACAATAATTTTAATTTTCACTCGCGGCTGTTGTTAATTGTGCCAACGCGTCTCTCTAAAATACAGAATTATGTGAAGTTAAAAATACAAAGTAACAAAAGGATCGAAGATAGGCTTACCTTGACTAAAAAACAACAATGAAATAACAGGGTGAACAGTATTCTGGCAAAAACACTTGCGCGTTCTAGCTGTGCCTCTAGTATGCTTGTCGCTGGTCCTGCTGGAATGATCTGAAATGTCTCTATTTAAAGCTATTCTTACAGATGCTGTTTCGGTCGGGCAATTAAGTGTAAATAACGCGAAAATGTGGCAATTCCAACCTGCTAGGAGCAAAGGCTTAAGTGCAAATGTAACAATAATTTTAATTTTCACTCGCGGCTGTTGTTAATTGTGCCAACGCGTCTCTCTAAAATACAGAATTATGTGAAGTTAAAAATACAAAGTAACAAAAGGATCGAAGATAGGCTTACCTTGACTAAAAAACAACAATGAAATAACAGGGTGAACAGTATTCTGGCAAAAACACTTGCGCGTTCTAGCTGTGCCTCTAGTATGCTTGTCGCTGGTCCTGCTGGAATGATCTGAAATGTCTCTATTTAAAGCTATTCTTACAGATGCTGTTTCGGTCGGGCAATTAAGTGTAAATAACGCGAAAATGTGGCAATTCCAACCTGCTAGGAGCAAAGGCTTAAGTGCAAATGTAACAATAATTTTAATTTTCACTCGCGGCTGTTGTTAATTGTGCCAACGCGTCTCTCTAAAATACAGAATTATGTGAAGTTAAAAATACAAAGTAACAAAAGGATCGAAGATAGGCTTACCTTGACTAAAAAACAACAATGAAATAACAGGGTGAACAGTATTCTGGCAAAAACACTTGCGCGTTCTAGCTGTGCCTCTAGTATGCTTGTCGCTGGTCCTCCAAAAACAAATGTTTTGTTTTTTGTTTTTTTTACAACCATGAATTTTTAACTATTTACTATTATTGTTGCAGTCGATAGTCGATACATGGACAGACTTTTTTTGAGTTAAAGCTCCAGCCCGTAACTTTTTTGAAATGATCCAAAATAAATTTTTGAGCAAGTACATAACCAGCAGTGGCTTGCCTTAGCTCGATTCTAATCGGTAGCTTGTAATAATGTTTTTAATTCCAGTGGAACCGGTGGATTTCCGCGGGAAATTCGAGCATGTCTTTGCGTCATTACGTCACATCTGTACTGTACACATAAAGAAGGTGTCTCAGCTAGTAGGCTATATTGCGTGTGAGGATGTTGGAGGTGGAGATTTATAGCCTGTCTCAAAGCACTTGATATAATTAAACTTATTAATTTGATGGCGGATCCAGAAAGGTTCAAATGACAAATACAAGTGACATGGAGATTCACCTGCTGTAAAATGTAAAAGACTTTGGACTTCGGAGTGGCTACAGAAAAAAAAGAGACTGCAACCGGGCCCATGCGGAAAAAAAGGATAAATATCTAAAGGGCATTAAATGAAGTCACGCAATGTTGATGTTGTTAACATTAACAATTTGAGAACAAAGTATAATTTGCACGGTTTGACGTGATATGATAAGCGATCGTTAGATTTAATCAGCGTGATTTACTGCAATGCTTTTTTTTCCCTTAGTTGGTCTGAACAAAAGGGGATGTTACTTTCTGGTGAAAATTCTTATGTTGGTCATACTTCCAAAAAGTAGAATCTGTGATTCTGTATGACAGTATCCACACCACCAGCGCGGTGATTGACAGCCATACATTCTCCTCAAAACATTGGATTCATCTGCGCAGTGCCGTGCCGAGGCACAACCCGCATAAAGTTGATAATGCTGCGAATAATTGCAATTGCAGATTTCTAACAGAGATGGCGACAAAGAGGAAAAGCTACGGACTGCAGCTTTAAGTGAAACATTCTCTTATACCTTGTATACTGCTCTGCATGATTAGGAATAAAGGTGCGATCACATCTACTACCGTTGTTTGCCGAATTTCAGTAGGAATCCACACAGTCGGGAATTTCATGTGTGGGGTGAAAAATGTACACAGATTCCGTAACAGGATCAAGTTGGTCATGCAGATTTGCTAAGTTGACCAACAAAAAGCTTTGACTTCTGTGTGAGCTGTGTTTCATACATCAGACAATGGACTTGTTTTGTCCGCATAATTTTGAGATCACATCTTAATAACTGCAGTTTTCTTGACATCACATCACAATATGGCTTTGGTTTAATGACCAGAAGAATTTAAATATAAGGATTAAAAATGCATTGCCATCCATTGATTTGCAGGCCATATTTAACTATTAACACTTGAGGGATCATATACTGTATATAACTTAGGGTTTCTTTGCATCTGTGCTGAAGTCAGGGCCTTGCAGTTATTTAGCTGCAGTTTTATTTCACGAGTTTCACACTTACAAATAATCAGATAGAGAGAGTAAAGTACTGTAGTATGCATATTTGGTGTGCTGTTCAAGGAGACAGGAGAGGACTCCAAGCTCAGTATTTTGGCCCGAACCCAGAGTACTCCCCCCGTATTTCTGGTTAGGAACGTAACCAGGTGAGTGTGAGGAGACGGGTGGTGGAGGGACGCTGAAAACTGTCGAGAAACATAGGTGAGTCGACTGTGTGTATATATATATATATATATATATATATATATATATATATATATAGGCCTTTACTCATTTTGCTGATTGGGTAGACATGTTGATTACTGATTGTTGACAGCTGGTTGGAATGACATGAATAATTGGATAGATAATTTGCACGTGTTCCTCCCGAACTTTGTTAATAAAACATCATTTGTGTCATCATGACAAATTTATGTCAAATAAACCATTCACAGCAACCTCACTGAGCAAAGAAAATGCACAAATGTTATCAGTAGTAAATACACTCACACAAAACAACCTGCATTTATGACTATTTTACATCGCTACACACACACACACACACACACACACACACACACACACTGAAGACTCTTCCTAAAAAAAATAACAGAATGGATTTGTATTATACAACACCCACTCGCGTCTATAAGCACAAGTCAACATTTTTCCTCCTCAGGTGCAAAAACAGCCTATATACACACACACATACACGAACACTTAGTCTCTCTCTTTTCCATTCCTTATGCCACAAGGCACTTTCTTTTATCCACTAGCAGTTCACTTCACTATAGTCTGTCTCACGCTCATGTCTGCTGGCACTCAGAAACTACATTGTCTCAGCTCATCTGCTAAAATGCTTTCAACTTAAGGTCAAGACATCAACAAATGCTCCAGCACTGAAAATGAAAAAGTGAATATATTTTAGTGCACAGAGACTTTATTTCTGAATCTCTCTCTCTCTCTCTCTCTCTCTCTCTCTCTCTCTCTCTCTCTCTCTCTCTCTCTCTCTCTCTCTCTCTCTCTCTCTCTCTCTCTCTCTCTGCATGTGTGTATGAAAGGGGTTTTGTGGTATGCAGGAACGAGAACTTGATCCCTCTTTTAATGGGAAATCCTCAGTAGCTTCTGTTGCAGCTGACACACAAACATGTGTGTCTCACTCTTACACGCTCTCACAGTCTCTGGCATGGTAACGCAGCAATTCAGGAAACGTATAAGTTAAAATATGAGATTAGTGGTCACGCTTAAGAGAAATAACTATTCAAAATAACAGTTGTGTTCTTGCATGATGTCTTTAAATGCACATATCTATGGTCATAAATGGCCTGAGTGGATTTGAAGTTTCTTCAGTAGAAGAAGCATGTCACAGTCAACAGTAATTTCAAAGATCCCTCGCTTCTCTCACAGGGGCTCTGTCATGGAGTAAATTAGATATTGCCAATTTAAGTGATCATACAGAGGAAATGTGTCCTATTACTCCTGATTACTGTATAGCTGTCACGTTTATGAGTTTGTTTGTTCACGTTTAGAGTTTGTTTTTGATCTGTTCTGTTCATGTCTGTGTTTTTTGGTTGGTTTTAGTTTGTTTATTAGCTCAGTTCTCTCACTTTCCCGGCCTGTTTGTCACCATGGCCACTGATTGGTTTAGTTCTGTTCAGTTTCTTTCAGTTCTTTGTCAGTTCTATGTCGTTTTATGTTGGTTGTTCTGTTCCTGTGCCTTGTTCTGAGATTCTGTTTTGTTAAGATCTGAGTTTATTTCTAAATAAAGACTACTGCACTTAGATCCTGTTTCATCTCTGCTGCCTGCAACCAATGTTGACAATATTTTAGCGAAAGACTGAATTCCAAAGAGTTAAGGGAATAGTTCATCTAAAAATAAAGATTCTGTTTACTCACTCGTTCCAAACCTTATCGTTCCAAACCTGTAGCTATAACTTTTATTCTTCTGTGGAACACAAAAGAAGACATTTGAAGAATATACAATAGTCAGTGGGGTCCATAAGTGTCATGGCAATGAGGTTTTATTGGCAGTATTGATGTGTCAGTCTATATGCATGATTCGATCAATGATTTCATTTGATTTCAGAGTGAATAACCACCTAAAATTTGGTCTGTTCATCATACAAACTGATCGTATTGCTTTATAAAATTACTTTTATGCTACCTTACACTACCTTTAAGTCCTTTTTAAAGCTTGAAATGTTTTGGATCTCATTGGCTTTCATTGTATGGACAAAAACATCTAAATAGCTATTCTTTAAATATTTTTTTTTGTGTGTTTCGCAAAAAAAAAGAAACGAAAAAGAGAATCATATAAGTTTGGAATGACATAATGTAAGCGATGACATAATTTTCACAATTTCAATTTTTTTTATAGTTTGATGTTGGCATAGCAGTTGTTCAACACCATACAAGGTACAAGGTGGGGGTTTTTTTCCGTCTTGCAGGAGACATGCTGTTTACAGTGTTACTTGGTGCATTTAATTATAAGCTCTTCACTAATCTTGGCCTGCTGCATACTCTGCCAGCTGAAACATCTGACAACCGCACAACATAATGTGAGGCTCTAGGGGAAAAAAGGGATAGCCTTGACAGAATAACCAGATTAAACATTAAAGCCCAAGTCAGCACTCACTTGTTCAATGGATGTCCATTCTGTTCATATGTTAGTGCCAGATCAGCAGGCTGCATTTACTCTTTCAGGCAGGTGGTTGTGGTAAAGAATGTTTTATAACAGCTGCAGACTCTTTTATAACTCTGCAGACATTTGATGGTACAAAACTGTACAAAATCTACATGGCAAGCACTTGCAGCATTTAGCTCTGTGGATTATATATATATATATATATATATATATATATATATGTATATATATATATACAGTATATATATATATATATACAGTATATATACATATATAATAGTTAATTATACTGTATACTTCAGTTTAATATGTGTGTTGGTGTATTTTAATATTAGATTACTAATTTACAATTACTTTACAATTGCTTTTATATATATATATATATATATAAAAGCAATTGTAAAGTAATTGTAAATAATAATAATAATAATAATAATAATTGAATGGAATTTCCTTTTAAAGGTTTTTGTCATGTTTTGACTTATTGTTTTATGAATAAGCAAATATATTATGATTTTTTGGGGGATAATTGTTACATTTATTTATGGTTTATAACTTTCTATAGCAAACCTATTTTGTTAATGATCATTACACCATCACTTTCCTTCATCAAAGTTTTAAGCATTCAGGATGTGTACCATTATGATCAATATACACTATAGGAATGTTTTATTATCAGAAATGCAGTGTTGTTTGCCAAATTCTGTGAAAATTGGTTAGATGGAGCTGTTACTGTTGAAAAATGCAAATGTCAGTTCACTTGCATGCATTCGAGAGTGGATCTTGACCTTTCCAGTAAAGTGGATGTGCAGACATATGTTAAATAGGAACAGTTGCTTAAATGTAGAATCTAGGTATTTAACTTTATAGTAAAGATGCCTCTGGTTTCTGTTGTCTTTTTGAAATGAGTCTTGCAGAATTGCTGTTCTCTGATTGACAGTATAGTGTTATTTGCTCTGAGGCACTTTTGGATCATCTCTGAAACTCCATGTTAATAGCATCTTATCTTAGATTCTTATTTTAGATCAGATAATGTTTCTGACAGACATTACTGCTCATTATTTCTTCCTCTGCAATTCAGAGTGATTAGGGAATCAGAGGACCAGTAGGTGGGCTTATATTAGGGGACATCTGTACATGTCAGGGTTGTTGGCTCAGCAGGTGCTGGAATTATCCAGCAGGCACATGGAGAGGAAGTGCCTTGGGTTCTAGCAGGCTGCTGCCACCCTTGTTTTGTTTGTGCTTGTGCCAGTTCATACACTCTGATACACAATGAGAAATGATTATGTTGAAGGTGAGCTCTCTATCTTCTGTGTCTGTGTGGGTTTGAGTTTGTGTGCGTTGTGGCCTCGGGCCGATAACCGTTTTCAGAGCCTGTTTGCCTAGCTCTCGCTCTCGTCCTCCCTTCTTCCTTTAATATCCCTTCAGTCACAGAGCTACATTAGCCTGACAAAACATAAACACCCTTCATTTAACACAATTTCGAATCACCATCACCCTAATTGCTGTACTGGGAACAGTTTAAAACTTTTCCAAATAACACTTATAAACAAATAAGCAGTTCAGAAACACTGGTCTAGGATCAGTCCGGAAATAGAGAAGACAAATGTTCTATTAAGTATCTTCTCTCTTCATTGGTCTTCTTGCGTAATGATGCATCCCATTTGCACACTGTTTTCTGTGGCTCTCAATGAGAGTGTTATGAAATACATTCATCCTTAAGATGAAATGCTGGGCCCTGGAAGAACCTGATAACTATAGTGGTTGTATTGAAGAATATGCCGTCAGCGCTGCTGTTATGACTATTAATGGTGTAAACTTTTTCTCAGTGATTTAACAGAAAGCAAATAGCCGCTCCGATGCAGCAAAATATTATTCTGCCTGCACTGAGGGATTTATGAAGACTAAGCCTAGCTAAAAAGTGTATGTGGGCATGTGCTTGCTTGTGAGCTTTTCTTTGAGTGTGCAGTTTTCGGATCTGTGTACACCCAGTTGAGCACTGAGCAACTTTATAAAGGGAATGAAGCCAAAACCACACTTACACTTTTTGCACTAGTTTATGGTTATTACTTTCAATGAACTGATAACAGAGAGAGAGCTCAAAGCCCACATGCGGTCATGGGGGTTGCCTGCAGCAGTTGTCAGAGGTTGTAAGTGTTGTAAGAGGATTTAAACCTGGAGCTTAACTCACCTCTGAACCATCCTGGATAGTGATGCAGTCGTCAATCGTCTTTGGGTTATGTTTATAACCCGGTTTCCTGATAATGGGAACGAGACGGCGCATCATGGTGTTGACGCAATGGGAACGACAATACCCACACCGCCATACTGATAGGTGAAGGAGGCAGGAGGCAGGGGCTGCAAGTCTCCTACCCTTTTTAAAGAGGCAATGGCAATAAGCAAAGCCAACTTGAGAGTCAGAAGCTTCACAGAGGCTGACTCTAATGGTTGAAGGGAGAATCTGACAACCCTTCCAATTCAATAGAGAGATCTCATGAGGGAACCTGTGATCCGCAGACAGACATCAGCCGTCTAGCAGAAAACAGGACACCAGGACATGTTTTCCCACTGAAACCCCTTCAATTTGGTTGTGGCAAGCTGAAATAGCGGCCACATAAACCTTAAGGGTAGCGGGAGACAGTCCAGCTGAGAGACGCTCTTAAAGTAACTCCAGTACTGGGTAGTCAGCTGGGTTAAGATGCAGTTGCTCACACCATGACACCTAGCGTTTAGGTTAAGGAACTGCTCTCATGAAAATCAACCCTCTCTTGTAATAGATTTTAGGAAATGCCAGCAGAAATTACAGCGTTACAACTTTATCCTCAACAGCTCCAGTGATTCTCATGATCTACATCAGTCTCTGACCTGGGACTGTATTACTGTGTAGAAATAGAGAATACGGTAAATTAAGATGAAAAAGGCATCATCTCCTCATCTGAAGTGTACTATTATGGAAACCGAATGGTATTTCTTATGGTATCAATAACATAAGTTGAGAGACCAGAATCTATGAACTGGTACCCGTCAGGGGCCAGACCCACAGTTTCCAGATCTTTGGTCGGGGGTGAAAGATTGTCTGAGACAGAAGGTCCCTCCTGGTCAGAATCTCCCACAGAGAGCCTTCCAGGAGAAATACCAGGTCCGCAAATCCCCAGGTCTCAGCCCCTGCCTCGAAAGGATGCCAGCTCTTACGATGGAAACTGCCCTCAGGGAAAGCAATTTGTTTCAGCCCAGAGCTGGATCTACTGCACCAGCCTGAACAGGGGTCGTGAATGCAATCCTCCCTGGTGATAATGTAGGCAATGTGTTGTCCGTCTGCACTCTTTAGGCGGCTGATATGCCGAGAGAGATGAAGGTCTTCCCAGAGACCCTGGGCTGGGCGACAGTGCTCCAGCCAGTAAGTGAGGTGTCCATCATAATGATGACGCCAAAATGCCACTACAGAGGTTACAAACCGGGAACTCGAACGATGCGCTCAACGTGTGCCCTTACCATAAACATGGATTTTAGTATGGGATAAACCTCTTGTTTTGTCAAACGGAAGCGGAGCTTAAAACCAAAACTCCCGGTAGTATGTGTTAAGTTTTGGTTTAAGTCAAGAAATTTAATTCACAGATCGCTCCTGAACTGTTTTGTTTGTCACATATTACATTTATTTCATTAATTGGAGAATTCTCAAACTACGTTTGGCCACTTCGCGAGTGACAGCCTCTACTAGTTTCTCATATGCTTTGTGGAAGATGTTGACTGCCCGCCGGTTGCACTCGACTCGTAATCGGCCTTAGTGCTAGACCACCCCTGAAAGCAGTTCTGCGTCTGGAGTTGAATAAATAACAGAGCGAGCTTACAAATCCAGAACGGGACCTAAGCGAGAAAAAGAGCAGCACCCGTCTCAGGCTCGACTAGCAGGGCAGGACGAGGCAGGAGCAAAACTTAGTGAAGCGCTCGCAGTGAGGACAGTAAGCTTCCTCAAAGAGCTGATCGAGCGTGGTCTTTTCCGAGACAAAGATAAAAAATGTCCATTGTCCCCAGGAATAGATTGGGGGTGCAGCAAGACACATCTCCTAAACTTCTTTGACATGTTTTTTTTTCTTTCAGATATGACAAAGACAGCCAGTTTGCACATCCAGTGACAGACAATTAGCTTCTGAAGACAAGAAGCTGGTGATGCTTTCTCACAGGTGTTACTTAGAGAGATGATTACGCACAACGTTGCGTCACCTGACTTCTTCCTAGACCAATGGCTTTGCATGTATTAAATGTGACTCAGAAACTGAGCCATTCCCATTGCGTCTACACCATGACACAGCATCAGTGTTCCCTCGAAAGGGAACCAGAAAAGCTTTTATCAGCTCTGTTTGGCAAGGAGTTTTCATATATTTGATTTTAGACATAATGAGATAAAATGCTCTTGTTGCTAACCTTACACAATAGGCATTTCTAAATATGCGTTCTTGTCTGTACTTGTGTCCTTGTGAACATGTGAAACGTCATCAGTCACTGCCCCAAGTACTGTTACAATTCAAAGTTCACAATTAACTATGGACAGTTCAAATCCCTGGATGTGTTCTTGCTCCATCTCTTTTTATAAAGGATGCATCAGGAGGTGACTTGTGCGAACTTGAAACAGCCAGGTATCCCAGAATGCATCTCACACCAACCAGCAAACATCAAAGAGGGAGGAGAAAACATGCATCATTTTAAAAATATTTCTGCTGTTGTGTCACGAAATGTAGTTGTACAGGTTAGAATGTAGTTGTTAAAAGCTCAAATCTGCGGTTTAATCATAAAGATAATGCATATTTAAAAATATTTGCTCATCTTGCAGCCTCAAAGGAGGGCGAGGCAGGAGCAGAACTTAGTGAAATGCTCGCAGTGAGGACAGTAAGCTCCCTCAAGAGCTGATTGAGCATGCTCTGCGCGCATATACCCTCCAAGAATAGCCTTACCTCGGCTTGACATTTTCCGGATTGCTACTGGCTATGACGTCTCTATAATGGTTAAATATGAGATATTGTAACGGAAAGAGTGAGCACTGGGTGTGTGTGACGGAGGAGCCTTGTGACACCATGACAGATATAATTCATCTTGTGTATCTAACAGGCAAACTTTGTCCTCATGAATTTATTATTTGCATATCGTTTTGGTTGAGGGCAAAGTTAATATTTTTGTATATACCATTGTACTAGAGCACTGACTTTGTATGTTTGACTGAATTGTTTGCTTGTCTTTATTTTCATATTGTAAAAGCTTCTTATACTTTATTCTTTTATAATGGCTATTATTGTTCATTAAAACTGACATTTAACAAAAAGAGACGGGGTTATGTTTTATGTCATATTTTATTTTATTATACATATACATACAGCAGAGCTAATCAGAGTACATACAGTATGCACGGATTGCCTCTCCTGAACCACATATTAATGTTTTTTAAAATGAAAATGAGAAGAGACAGCTTTTCAAAGCTATTTACAAAGAAAATCTCACAGTGTGTTTGACCTTTAAAAAGGCTCTTATATTGCTCTCTGGATGAGTCGGACCATAGGAAGTTGATGGCACAAGCTGCTTTTAAATACATAAGAAATGCTAAAGATATTGCTTTGGCTACAAGCTTTAGCATTTCTTATGTATTTACCTTCCAGAGCCTCTTCTGGATCTCTCAATTAATTTGTCTCTCTCATTCATCTTATTCCTTTTTCTCTCCCTCTCTGCCTTAAAATATTTGTTTCCAACCAGCCACTTTCGTAATTCGGCTCATCAGTAAATGATGAAATGAATAGAAAATATCAAAGAATTTGCAAGTTACACTGAATTAAACATGAAATTTTGACTGAAGACTGAAATAGTATTTTCTTGTCAAATGTACTCCAATTATTTATTTATTTTGTAGTTTTTTTTTTTTTTTTTTACTATAATATTTTTTTTATAGTGTAGAGGAGTTTAAAAAAAAAAAAATGTTATGCAAAGCCCAAAGTTTAGACTTTTTTAATTGCCTTTCTTTCTCTCCACCCCCACCTTCTTTTCTTCTTGTGTCATAACTTCACTAAGAGTGAAAATAAAAGTTTTACCACATTAAACTGCACACACACCATGCAGACACGCGCTCTCGCCCCCACTTGTCCGTAAGTGGAAAATTGTCTCTGACAGGCTGTAACCCTCCACCTTGGTTAGCTTTTAGAGTGGTAATAAAAGTTTACACACTGCAGCTAATCTTGGTAACACTTGTTTTCCATTGTAAAAAGAAAGAAAGAAAGAAAGAAAGAAAGAAAGAAAGAAAGAAAGAAAGAAAGAAAGAAAAAGGAAAAATATTATCCAACACAATTCGAAAACAGCTGCACGAGACGCTAGTAAGCCCAATGTCCCGTTGTAATTCACTAAACGTCATCAATCAATGTGACCTAGTCTCATCATATGGACAACAAAATAATGGAGTATATAAAACAACAGTTTATGGCTTAGCAGAGTTTGTCTTGGTCGTGAAACACAAACAGGCAGTTATTTTTGGAATGATCCACCTACAAGACCATCTAGAGTGAAGTATAATAAGTGGCGGCAATGTGTATAAATGTCTTGTTTAGAAAGTGATGGCCTGAAATAAATCAGCTCCAGACATAGAGTCTGTGTGTGTGTGACTCTGCACTCCTACCTTCCCTTCAGTGCATAAAGGTGTCATTCATACCAGAGCAAATCTTAGTTGTGTTTGCGTGTGCGTGATTGTGTATCCACGGTTTGCTGTTTATATAATCAGCACCGCTGAAGATTAGACTCAGGCAGCTCTATTTATGTTTCAAAAGTAGACATATTTATTATGTGAACCTTGTAAGCAGCACCTTGCCATCTTAAGACTATACAACCATAATTATGCAAGATCAGTAGCCAGTTAAACAGCATTGTGTAAGAAACACTCGTATTTCATAATGTTGCGGTGACCAACAAAATGCAGTAGTTTATTTAAAGGTGGCATATCATGGAAAACAGGATTATTGTTTTTTTAAATGTAAAAGTATATTTATGTTGTGTAACAAACACAATACAAAGCTCACTCTCTACAAATAAAACCATTTATTGAAAATCATCAGCAAAAACCATATTTGTTATATTGTCTTATTTCATATCATTCTGGAATTCTAGATCATGATTGGTCAATCGTAGCATTCTGTCATCAAATATTTAGTTTAATGACCACTAAGCTGTATGACTATTGTTCCCTATCAGTCCTAAGCTGTATGACTGTTGTTTCCTATCAGTCGCTCACATTCGATGTTACGTCGACGTGACAACGTAATTGGGATCACTTCAGGGAGCCCTATCATCTTCGAGTATATACAGAACAAGCCAATGAACGTTGGCGTGCGTGAATCGCGTCACTGCCCTGCCCCGCAGCGCAGGTATAAACAGGAAGCGGGCACACACACCTTTGTCTTTCACTTCGGAGCCGAGCTTCCTGTTTCTCTTTGATTCTGCAAGACTACCAAAACTGCGTTAAAGACTCTTCATCTCTCCACTACGGTGTTGGCGTAACGGTGCAATCAGCGTGTGGCCACGAGCATATAGCTCAAACAACTGCTGTTATTACAGCAACAAAATTTCTATTGTGTCGGTTTGGTGGGCGTTCCCCGTGAGAGTGACAGCAGTGCTGTACACTGTGGCCATTCCCTGGGTACCTCAGCACTGTTTGAGAGTATTTTCTTTACAAAAGAGCAACACAGGCGTGACACTGCGTCCTTTACAGGATGTCATTCCGCTTGTGCGTTTCTGTGCATTCTGCCTATGCAGTCGTTCCCTGGTGCCAGCAGATGGCCACAATAGCTGCTTCTCGCGTTTGGGCATTCAGCACACTGAAGCAGCCTTTGTGAATAGCTCGCCGTCCCCTCGCCTATGCCCCGATCTAGTGCCTATTCTGGACCTCAGAATAGACCTACTTGATCTGAGGATTACCGTGAGGGCTTCCCCGCCGAGGCAATCTCCGTGGGTCCCTCACGCCTCACAAACGCTGCCGCCATTGGAGCCTTCAAAGGAGTGTGCTGGTCCTTAGCATGGACGACCAGTCGTGTCCTTTGGAGCTCCACCTGATGACCAGATGTCGGTTGCAGCATCAGAGGGGTAGCTTCAGTCCTCCGGAGATGCATGAGGAGCTCAACGTGGATGGCGCCGTATAGTGCCAGAAGCCATCTTAGTGACTCCTCCCTCCTCACCACCCTCGATGGCGGAGCAGCTAAGGGATATGTGGATGTCCCGTCAGTGGAGCGTGCCATTGCGATGAAGCTGTGTCCAGCGTCCGCTTCCTCTTGGCGGGGTAATCCTCGCCTCCCGTCCAAGGCTAGTAAGTTTTCGTCTGGTCTTACGGCGAAGGCTTACAGAGCCTGTGGACAGGCTGCTTCCACCCTCCATGCCATGGCGCTCTTGCAGGTCCACCAGGCCCAAGCGCTCATGAACATACATGAGGTGAACGTTTCCCAGGTTGGGTTATTCGGCGACGCTGTCGAGAGCTTTGCCCAACAGTTCTCGGCCGCCCAGAAGCAGACGGAGGCCATACGACACATCCTGCCTGCAGACCCTTCGTCTGCTCGTCGCCGAGGTCGACCTCCTGCGGCGTCCTCCTCTCCCGCTAAGCCGCCACAGAAGCCATCACCCAGGCCTCAGTGTGAAGCAAGCCGTAGGAAGTTGACCCCGTCTGTCCAGGCCGCTGCCAAACCAGGAGGCAAGTGGAGGTGCAAACAACCCTGAGACGGGCGACCCGGAGGTGGATCAGACTGCTCTTTAGGAGATGGTGAACGCGCCGCTCCTTCCCCCGGTGGAGGGCCCCAGTCATTTGGGGGTCTGAGAGTCTTGCGTAGGGCACTGGATGTGGCAGCAACTGTGGGGTTTTCCACAGGTATCCCAATTACGTCATCGTAATGTCGAACGTGAGCGAATGATAGGGAACATCTCGGTTACAAATGAAACCCTCGTTCCCTGATGGAAGGAACGGGAGACGTTGCATCCCGTCACCACGATTGCTGACCATTGCTGCACGGCCGTCACGATCTCAGCTCCTCAGCGAAAAACAAAGGTACTGTATGTGTGCCCGCTTCCTGTTTATACCTGTGCTGCGGGTTGGGGCGGGGGGCGTGGCGCGATTCACGCACGCCAACGTTCATTGGCTCGTTCTGTAGATACTTGAAGATGATAGGGCTCCCTGAAGTGCGTCGACGTAACATCTCCCGTTCCCTCCTTCAGGGAATGAGGGTTACATTTGTAACCGAGGCGTTTTTTGTAAACATCTTCAACCCTGTGCTTGTTTCTCGTAGTATGTGGTCTCTTTCTTCTGACATAAAACAATAATTTTAACTCAGATCAACATTGCATAGCCCTTTTTATTTATTTACTTGCTAACTAGCTGTGTAATTAGCAAGATAATGTACAGTTAGATAGACATTATGGCAAAATAAACTTCTTCAGGATGTCACAAGATCACCCAGGTTTAATGTTGCAACAATAGTGGGCTGACTGTTAATTATCATTTATAGAACTAACAGAACATGAACATATGCAATATGAACTCAAGATGCAATATTCAGCAACTTGGCTTGCTCTGATGAATATGTTGGTTGACTGTGGTTTGCCAATCAGAACAGAATTAATTACATATATAAGTCTTAAAGGTACAGTGAAAAAAAGGTACAAAACAAACAAACGAACTAAAGTTAATTGTAAAGGTTCAGTTTAGTATTGCCATTTCTGAAGCACAGCTTACACCGAAGTCACTTTCAAACTTAGCAGATTGCAGATGGTATATGCAGCGAATCGGTGGCGAACTTTGACCAGTTGTGAAATACAGTATGTGCAAAATTCCCAATCACATGGATTACAGTTGAAATGACTGGATTTCACCCACAAACAATGTGCTGAACATGTGATTGCACTGGGTCATGAAGAAATGGTCAGACTTTTTTTGACTTTTTGACTAAAAGTATGGCCCCATTGAGCGACTGAAGCTGTCAGACACACATACTAGCTGTCGCCAGTGGAAATGTAGACGACACACATACATCCAAATAGCTTTGCTGTTCCTATGGAAAATACATCTGAAGAGGATTAGGAGAAGGCAGGCTGTATCTCTCTGTCATTCTCTATTTGCCTCTATTTCTATCACTCTCTCTCTTTCTCTGGATGTGGCCTCAGTACGGTCCATGTATTTTTATTAGTCTAAATGGTAGACTCTGGTCTTGCGTCCTCTGCCTATTTTTGGCCACTGTAATGGACCCTCATTAGCCACTGTATTAGCGCACGTAAGTGAATCAATTGGTTGGGCAGATGCACAGAAAACATGTGCAGAAAACTCCCACCTTGCTTGCAGGATTGATTGAACGATGGTGTTGCAAATGTGTTGGTCACCTAATATCTCTAGGGGATATGGCCTCTGTAGTGTATTTATATATGTCATTCCTGACTTCTACCTCTGATATGATATTCTGTGTAATATAGCTATTCAGTCATGACGTCAATTTGTAGGCAGGCCTGGAAAGCTACTTTGCTATGGGTTCCTTTCAGAATGTCCTATAGGTTTTTAGAATACCTGTTTTCAAATTTATGAATAAAGGTCTGTGGTTCAAATTATTTGAAAAGACTTTCACATTTTGTTTTATAATATAAATGATTCTTCAAAAGGTTTTTCTTGTTTCTTTGTTTTCTTTTTAATGTAAGTTTAGCATTTTAATTAAGATTGTGTAACTATAACTAGCTCAATTTAAATAATTAAACCACATCCTTGTGGTAGCATTCAAAGCACAGTCACTTTTTAAAGGTCCTATGACATGCTGCTTTTTGGATGCTTTTATATAGGCCTTAGTGGTCCCCTAATACTGTCTCTGAAGTCTCTTTCCCGAACTTCAGCCTTGGTGCCGAATTACAGCCACTACGAGCCAGTCCCACAATGAGCTTTCCTTAGGATGTGCCATTTTTGTGTCTGTAGCTTTAAATGCTAATGGCCTTGATCAGCTTGCGGCCATGGTACCATGCGCTAATTTTTACAGTGGATGTATCACAATGGCTCGTAGACACGCAGTCATTCAAGCTTTCCAGTTTGACCCAGAATCTGATCCGGATGGAGAAGCACCTGAAGAAGTTGCAACTCAGCGGCTACAGCAGGACGTCTCCGAATGGTTAGTTTAAAATATTGTGTCTGGATACGGTACTTTAGTTGGTTTGTTTATGTATGCTGTTACAGTTATTATCATGTAGCTAATGCTAGCCTACGTTGTTGGTAGGGCTGTCGCGATAACCGCAATATTGTAGTACCGCGCTACTGACAAGCCAACCGCAGAGTAAGTAACCGCAGCAACCGTGATTTTCGCGCGTTTTCTTTTTTCATAAGGCTATAGCCTACGCTTCTTGTTTTGAACTTTGTGCATGTGTATTGAATGTTAAATAAGTTAATAATGATAACAAGACTGTTTTTTATCATGGTGATTTGTACAGACTACAGAGGCTTCGTGGATTTGCACTTGAGCCTAAACAGATGGTGAATTAGAGAGATCGACTGAGCGCGTGCGATTACCTGCATCTGTCTTTGAGGTCAAGTCATGTAGGCCTACAGTATATTTCGTGAAAAAAGGTTGCGTGTCCAAGGAAAGCAAAATATTAGTCGTATTATCCTTTTAATGTTTAATGATATTTCCCATGAATGGCGTCAGTGGTCAGCATTCCACAGTGCGAGGAAGCGGGGGAAAAAATAATCGAGTCACGTGGTCTTTATTAAGTGAGCATCAGCATCAACGTTACCCATGCGACGCATTGCTGGTCAGCTGAGCCTTGAAAACTGGAGCTCAAAGTTAAAAATAATTAACACTTTGTTTCATTACATCTATCTTTTAATGAATCAGCGGTTTTGAACGTGTTCGTTGAATGAACGGTTTAATGACTCACTCAAAGACAGTCCATTGCCGTAACAATGTAACTGCGCGCTGAGTGACAGCCTTTCAATGCACAGAGATGCTGTTTAGTTTCGGTTACATTGCTGAAAATGGCGAAAATAAATAAATGGCGATAATACCGCATATCGCGCTGTTGAGCCACTCAAAATTACCGCAAGGGAAATTCCTTCACCACGACAGCCCTAGTTGTTGGCTTTTCATGTTACTCTGATTTGCTATCGTTCTAAAGCTGTATTAGCATCTATATCAGTAATCTTTTTAGTTTAGAGAAGACTGTACTCTGGCTATTTTTTTAATGACAAAGTTCTCCATGTCCACATAAATTGAAGTCATGTTACACATAACCCATGATTTACTCCTGAAGATTTACCTCTGCTCAACACCTACTTGTCCACTCTGTCATAAACACTGAGCAACTGCCATGCTTCGCTCGTTTGCAAGCCATGATGTCTCTCGAGGAAAAAACAATATCGCGCTTGCATGGTCGTAGCTCATTTTCTCATGGGTGGGCCAAATTCTCTAGGCGGGCAAAGCAGAGAAAGGGGAGGTAACCTTTCCCCGTTTGATGACATATAGGGAAGATTCCAGATTGGCCCATCTGAGCTTTAATTTTCTCAAAGGCGGAGCAGGATACCCAGGGCTTGGTTTACACCTATCGCCATTTCTAGCCACTGGGGGACCATTATAGGCAGGCTAGGGGAACTCATATTAATGTTAAAAAACCTCATAAAGTGAAATTTTCATGACTTTAATTAATTTTGTACAATAAAAAAACCTATTCAAGTAATGCTAACAACAGCCAATCTAATTTTACTCCTAAATGGAAAACCTGAATTTTAAAAACCCATTCATATGGACATTTTATTTGCATTTATTTAGCAGACACAAAGCGACTTGCAACAGAGGAGCATAAGCACTTTGTTACAGTCAACAACATTCACAGTATACAATGTTACATTTATTAGAAAGCTATAATAGGAAACAAGCAGAGACTGAATGTACAGAAGAGAAAGTATTTCCCCCCCAAGGAACCATAGCTTGAAATGCTAATTCTTTCCATGTGTTTAATTTAGAACAACAAACTGAACAGCTGTATTTTCCTGTATAGCTTTATTGAAATACAATAATGTTCTACAATATCATCTTGTCACTGTGTTGTGAACCAGCTGTTCTGCTTCATAGGTAATTAAACGAATCCCCTCTGAAATCCCCCCCCCCCCCTTCTTTTTCATTAAAATATGTGTTATTCTTGAATTAGAATATAGCTAAAACACAGACTCTCTGTGGTTTCAGAAAACGTTACTATAAGTGTTACTATATTTACATGAAAAATTTGTCTCAAACTCTATGAAGTTGGATTAACATGTCTATCATAAAATGTATACTGCCATTCACAATCATTTTTATTGTTTTGGGTGCATTTTAAGTATCACTGATACTTGTACTCAATTAGTTCTCGAGAGCAAAAACAGTAGCATTCACTCAATAAGGATCATCATTTACTCACCTTCATGTTGTTCCAAACGTGTATGACTTTCTCTCTTATACAGAACACAAAATAAGACATTTTGAACAATGTTGGTAACCAAACAGTTACCATTGGTTACCATTGACTTCAATTTAATGGAGGGAGGGGAAAAAACAATCCTTATTTTATGTTCCACAGAAGAAAGTAAGTCATACAGGTTCGGAACAACATGAGGATAAGTAAATGAATGACAGAATTTTCACTTTTGGATGAACTATCCCTTTAAGGTCTAAATTAAATGTAAGGAGTAAAAAGTATATTTTTGCCGGTCATCATGACTATCTTCTTTCTTCTTGTCCATGTTAAGGACCTGACTCTTTCAAATTACACTTCTGACTGAACTTTTAAAGCAATAACATCCATTTCATCAAATTTTTTTTTTTACAAAAATATGGTCATTGGTCCATATTGGATACTTTGAGTAGATATGTTGACAACCATACTTAAAGGGATAATTATATTTCTTTTGTCTGTGTTCCACGGAAGAAAAACGTCTAGGTTACGACTGGAACCTCTGTTCCCTGAGAACAGGGAACGAGACACTGATGGTACATTGATGCCTTGGGGAACGCCTCAGGCGTGACAGGTGTCTGAAATCACAATCAAATCACGGCTATCACATTGACCGGCGACAGCTGCTGACATCATTACGTGCAACCTGGAAGTATATTAGGGCGCCTTGCACAAATGACAATCACCTTTTCGTCTGAAAGGACTGTTTGGCAGGCAGGCCCGAGGCATGGCGAAAGACGCAGTGTCTTGTTCCCTGTTCTCTGTAAGTAACCTTACAGTCGTAACCTAGACGTTTCTTTTCGAAAGGGAACTTGCTCTGCCTCGATTGATGCCTTGGGGAACGATATACCAACGCCACCATGCTAAAGGGAGTGCATGCCATTTGGCAGTGACAACTGTCAGAACCAGCTAGTTCAAATCAAATGCTATAACCACTCACCCTCAGGTTACACTGGGCTGTCAGTGACAGCATTCCCTATGGTCAAAGCCCAAGCTATGTGCTTCACAGGAAAACCTCCATAAACCTAGTTTAATGAGAGGCCTACCTTGGCCTGCTCAAGGGCCTAGGACCACAGCTTCAAATTAGAAGGGGTCCCTTCTAGGGCATGTGGCTAGGGAACCTGAGGGAACCCCAGCCAGTCACTATTCGGGGAATCGTACCGCCCAAAATGCCACTAGGAAGGCCTGACCTGGTGTCACTTACATTGGACACTTCAGTCTGGCCAACTTCCTGTCTGTCCGGAGACAGAGCCACTGGACACTTGCCTTTAGGTAAGGCATCCAACCCGAGGGACTGCGAGGCTGGCAGTGAACCACTCGGCCCCGATCTCAGAGACGAGGTATCCCGGAGAGCATGATTCAGCATAGTGCTTACAAGCCTTGCTAGTGAGGGGAGTTTCTCTGCTCGACCCACGGATCTACCCAGCGCTTATGTTTCAAAGCACTAAGGAGGCCTGAGAAGGCCTAGGACTGATCTAACTGGGAGGCTTCAAGAGATGCCTACGACCGTCTGACCAGACTCAGGAGCTGAGAGCTGGTGCTGTCAGCCAATTTACCCATACTGCTGGGGACTCGCCTTCAGGGAGGCTTAACCCTCTGAGGTCTGAGCTGTTTTCTGGGCTCTGGAGGTGGGCTGACATGCTCTGACATTTGTGTTTTTTTCTGTTACTAGTGACATTTTCATGGCTAAAGTCTAATTACACTGTATTCAACACAAACACAAAATTATCAACAAACAATGATAATGACATTTATGCGTGGTTTGTGAAAATACAAAAAAAAATTCTCACTGAAATAAGGCCATGAAACCCATTCTGATTATTTCTTCACAAGACTTTTGAAAATTGTATGACATAGCCTAGAATATTTGCTCCAAAACTATGTAAAAATCACCCTGACTGCTCATTCAGATAAGACAATATATTGATTTAAAATTTCTAAGACGTGTTTTGTGTGACAAAGCCATATGCGAAGAGGCGTGATCATCTCATGAATATGTAAGCTTTTTACACCTGAGAAAGACAAAGACACTCCCCTAACTGCCCTATTAGGAGCGATCAGGCCCTGTCATTCAGAGCAACCTTGCACAAAGAATGAGGAGATTTAAAAAAAATGGCTTTTAGATTGTTTGGATTTATTTACAACACAACACAATCCAAAAATACAAATGACAAAAGAGCACATTGAAAACAATGATCCAAAGACAGAGACCTTTGTGCCATTCCTAAAAACAATTGTACATACCTTTCATTTCCAAGGTGTTGGATTTTCACTTTACCATGTTCATGTACAGAGACTCATGTGAATGTTGAAGTCAGCAGGACTCAGTTGCATCTGGTCCCTGAAAGAAAAAAAAAAAGAAAAAACTGTGAACATACTGATATCAAGAGAAACTATAGGGCTGCACGATTTTGGGAATAGATTTGAGATTTTTCTGGTTAAAATTTCTTTTTAAAATTCACAGAATACACACACACACACGTTTCCAACAATATATAATGAACACCAGGTTTGTTGTGCCTTGTAGGCATAGGCTACGCAGTGCTGCATAAAATAATAATAACAATAAATTAAATCTTCCAAAAGATTTCAAGAACAACTACGCTAGAGAAAAATATATTGATTATCATATGTTACTTCAAATGTTTCCATTCGTTATGATGATATGAAATGAGATAATAGTAAAAACATAAAGCCTAATGTTTGGTGCATTTTTCCTTTCAAACGCAATCGCGCTCCAAAATATGATACATTCAAACCCACAGCGCGCTCCAAAATATGATACTCAAACCCACAGCGCGCTCCAAAATATGATACATTCAAACGCCATCGCGCTCCAAAATATTAAACATTATGGTTATACATATCTATGTTTGAGCAGATATCCACAAACAGTATTTAACAGGAAACACGGGTCTAAATAGTATAATATTCACCATCTAGCAACAGTTCAACTGCAATGTGAAGTTTATGCAACAATACCATAAACTAATGAGTAAGAATTTCTTACCTTACATCTTTCTTGTCTTCAAATCGCGTTCTTCTTCTTCTGAGGTAAATCCAATGTAAGCTCAGACGTGTCTTCCAAACTCGACGAAAAGCAGAGACTTGTGAAGTGTTTTGGTGTTTTGTGTTTGAGGTAACGAGGGCGTTCGCGTCCCATGTGGAGATTTGCATGTGAATCTCTTTTGCGCGAGTGGGCGTGTCGAATTAAAAAGTAATTAGCAAGCGTTTGAGATACTGGACATCCTGTTGGTTTTATACAAATTTCTTAAAGAGAGAATATTTGTTTTCAGTTTGAATCCGATCATTTAAAAGTACACACTTAAATGTGTATAAAGGTATATGGCTCATAAATGTGTGAGAAGTATTCGCAGAGTTTTGTTTCAGTTTATAGACTTGCTCAAGAAAAAAAAGTTCACCGCGACGGAGAGGCAGAACGCACACCCTGTTTATTTTCTTTATTTTACAAAAGCACAATGTTTTGATTTGATTGTAAGTGGACACATACAAAAGTAGAAATATCACAGATTATTTTTTTATATTTCTTTTTTTCTGTATAACCATAAATGACGGAGTAATTTAAGTTGATGTTGCTGCTATGTGAAAAAAATCCAGCAAAACGCGTCGGCGCGTTTCTCGACCTCAGAGGGTTAATAAGGCCTACTAGCTCATAGTCACTCTATTCTGTTACAAATGCTCTCACCATGAGAGGACGCCTAAGCTATAAACATAGTTTTACAGTTAGAATGAGCGGTGGCACACCTCGCTTTCTTACACATGACAACAAGGGAAGCCATCACATACTCACAAAAGAAGCCCAAACAACTGGTGCTTCTCTCTATCGTTCTAGCCACCTAACAGGGGGACTTCAGGGCCCTAAGAAAAAAATTTCTTACCTTACCCTACAATATAAGACATGACCCCATAACTTTATACAGTGAACAAGTTCTGTAGAGAGATACATTTTAGTGTTAGTTGCAAACAAAAATTACTCCTAAAGAAGACCAACTCAGCTCACCTCACATACCTGAATGCTCTCACTAACCAAGCCAAGGCGGGCCATCAGAACATTGTTCTCATCATGGGCCCAACCTCAGGCCTGATGTAAGAAGCGTCTGGGAGTCGGAGAAGAGAGGAGAGGGCTGCGTTCTTTTTAATCACGCCCTCAGGGAACGTGATCCATCACTGACGCTGTGTGCGTTTGTGCTGGATCACCTCCCTCAGATCTCTCTTCTTGCGAAGTCTCGCCTTCTCTGTGACCTACTCCTCCATGGAGGGGGCGCATGAGAGGTGACACTGGTTCTCTGGCCCTGTCTATGGTCCTCAGACTGTGAGGGGCCAGGTCCTCCCACTTGCCTGGATGTGGATGCGGATCTCAGTGGTATGCAGGTCCTAAAACCCATTGAGCGCACCTTCACCTCGCTGAACTTTCCAACCACTGCCTCCACGGTGCCGAAAAGTTCAGAGGGTGAAACCGGCGAATCGAGGAGAAAGCCCTTCTCTTTCTTCCCGATGTCAGCCAGGTTTAACCACAGATGTCTCTCCGTGGCCACCATCGCTGCCATCGACCGGCCGATCGCGACAGCAGTTTGCTTAGAGACCCGGAGAGCAAGATCAGTGGTGCGGCGCAACTCAGCAATCGCCTCAGGGGACATCCCTGCCCCCTGGTCAAGATCCCCCAGCAGATCAGCCTGGTACGCCTGCAGCACCACCATGGTGTGCAGGGCAGCACCGCCTGACCCGCTGCCGTGTATCAGACTTTCAGACCGCCCAGACGCGAGATAGTTCGCGAACGTCTCATCGATGGGCGGCAACAACACATACCCATGTTCCCCTATCCCCTCAACATCAGCGAAACTTGCACGCTGATGTTGATGGATACGGGCCGAATATGGGTTCTTCCATGCCCTCTCGATCTCCGTATGGAGATCAGGAAGGAATGGAAGGCTCACCTGAGCGGGTGGCTTATGGCCGGGGAGAAACCGATCATCAAGCCTTCCACGAGTGACCTCTCCCCTATCGCGCTGCAGGTCCAAGGCTCCTCAAGGCCAACCGCAGCCTGCCCGCAGAGCGATCCATCACATCCACCAGCTCTGCATACACGGGGCAGAGTGGCTGAGAGGGTTCAGGAATATCACCACCCTCATCAGCCATCTCTTGCTCATCTTGAAGAGCACTCGCTGGGTTAGGCGGAGGAGAGAAATCCTCCACCTGCAGCTCACCCTCGTCAGCTGCCGAACCATCTGAGAGGGTTATCCCCTTCTCAAGGCGATCGGCGAGCTCCATCTGGGAACCCCATGATGCGCGTCGCCGCTCTGCCTCAGCACGACTCAGACGCTGAGCCCTCTTCGCTCGAGAAGAGGGCCACACGAGAGCGGAGTGTTCTCAAGGAAAGACTCTCATAGTTTGCTCAGGCAGCTCCCTCAAGAACTGCCTGTGCATGCTCTTCTCCCAAACAAAAAACACACAGCTCGGGTTATTCACCCAGCGCCAGATATCTTGGGCACGGGTCTGCACACTTCTGGAAGCTTTGCTTCTTCTCAGTGCATTTCATTTTCTCTTACCGTGATTCTCAAACGCTTTACAGACCGAACAGTCCCTGAAGACGGAAAGATGATTGTCATTTGTGCAAGGCACCCTTATTTCCAGGTTGCACGTAATGATGTCAGGAGCTGTCGCCGGTCAATGTGATTGCCGTGATTTGATTGTGATTTCAGACACCTGTCATTGTGCCTTCAGACACCTGAGGCATTCCCCAAAGCGTCAATCGCTTTCGAAAGGGAACTGTCATGCAGGGCTGGGATGGCATGAGGGGGAGTAAATTATGACAGATTTTTCATTTTTGGTTGAACTACCCTTTTATGTATAATTTCTCAGTCTGACATATTTTCAAAATCGACTAGTTGGGTTGTCTAAATGACAAGTCAATGACTAGTCAAATGAGTCTTAATGAAGTCCTGAAGAAGTTGGGTGATTTTGGGTTAACCTGGACCTGATTAACTGTTGCAACTTGCACACCTTTACTTCAGTGGAACATTTACTTCTGGAAATTGATTTAGAATTGCATCTAGCTAATCAAGAAATTTGTTTGTCCTTGTGAACTCCATGTGGCTCGCAACATATACTACATTACTTGCATTAATCCAGCAAGCAAGCATATCAATGTTTTTATAAAAGCTAGCATTTAAAAAAATAAGACTATGAATTTATGAGTGAATGTGCCTATTTCTACCATTACTGCTTAAGGCGAGACATGGCAGGCAAAAACATAGTTTTTTTTTTTACTGGTCAATTTTGAGATTTGGGGATATTTGTCTTCAATAACATGTCTTCTTTCAGACTTGTGGTAAAAAAAAAAGTCCGAAATACACATTTAGGTCTGTATTTTATTACACTTTGTCTGTTTGCGTCTGTAGATTTCTCATAAATTCAACAAAAGTTGGCGTTCTTAATCAACATGCTTCTCCGCGATCGCTGCCGGCAGCCTGTCATCACAAGCACCGTTAGGAAGCTCTCTCTCTCCTGTACAATCCTGTCAGCAACCAATCGTGAAAGTAGAAGGACTGAATGCGCAATCTCATTGGCTGATGATAAATCTTTAAAGCCCGTTTTCTCAAAATGACTTTTCTGTCATACTCCAAGTCCGAAATCTCCACTTCAGTAGCACCTATATACACCAAACTTTCCAGTCTTGTACCTAGTTATATTATGAAGACATTTACAGAGGGATTTGTAAATATATTATTCCTAGCCTGATTTATATAACATTTTATTCCAAAAAACAAGGCTATTGACAGTATTTTCTGATTTACAGGATAACAAAAGTAGATATCCATAAATCCCTCGGTAATTTTTTTCCCATCTAATATGTGAACACAATGAAATTTTTTTTTTTTTACCTGGCTTTATCCAATACTCAGATTTAGTTTTTTTTTTTATATATGCAAATTAGTGCATATTTAACTAGATATTGCCTAATTTGCATATTTAAACATTAAATTACAGAAAACTTGTCATTAATTTTTTCTCATCTTAATGTAGGTAATCAACTGGGAAAGTTTCATGGTGATATCTGCTAGTTAAAAATGTTACCCTATTCACCTGTAGTGTCTCGCCTTAAAAGCCATATAGAATAGAGTAACAGCAAGCACGGATAACCAGTACTGAATTGATCCATTAGCTTTCCCTAATGACCCTTCTGTTTGGGTGAGAACTATGGCTCACATGTAAATTGCACTCATTTCCTCAGCTCCTTCCTTCCCTGTTTAAAAACATCTCTTCTAATCTCTGCAGTCTTCAGACTGGATACCAGCGTCTGGTGTCTGGCATCCATTGTTATTGTCATTGGTGTCTCATTAATAGTATATTGATGTGAGGTTTTTGGCTGGTTAAAGAAATACTCCAAGTCCAATAAAAGTTAAGCTCAATGAAAGCAATTATGGTAAAATGTTGAAAAAAAAAATTCTGACCTCATTTTCTGTAAAAGGCAAACATTTAGATTACATTGGGGTACTTCATTTTAAAGGGGCGCCATTTTTTGGAAGATTTAGCATTTATGGTGTTAAAGTTGTGCAATTACATTTAACTTTACAGAGAAAAGATTAGTATGTTTTTTTTTTTACACCCAGAAATCATATTAACATACTGGTAATTACTTTTAAAAATGGCAAGTATTTCACAGCCTCATTCACTGCCATTGTATCAGTTGTGCTTGTATTGAACACAGAATATTCCTTTAATACACACTTTCATAAAGTCGGCCAGTCAAACTGTGGTACCCGCTGATCATGTGTTGTGCCTACGTGTCTCTCTCCTTTCTGCCCTCTCGCCTGTGGAGATACTAAATAAACTGCAATGACGCAATCTGCATGTACTGCCCCCCCCTCTCTGTGTGTGTGTTTCTCTTATTATTATTCTCCTTTTATCAGTCAGTTAATTTGCCTCCTATTTTTCTCATGCCCTTTCACAGCTTCATATAAAGCAAATATTGAAATGTCATCGTCAGGATCTTTTTAATTTGTTGACTGTATGTGGTTTGTAATTTTCACGTTTTGTCATTTCTCCCTGATTTTCATTTACATCAGCACCATTAGCACTGATTATCATTCAGAAATTCCATAGAGCAGAAGGATAATTACATCTTTACCCAGGTAAATTAGCCTTGTGTCCTGCTTTCTCTGTCTGTTCACAGGAAATGATGCATGCAGGAGCATGTAGCATGGGACTGGTTTTGCATCAGCAATCAGATTTTCTATAGAACAATCCAACGCAGTACCAAAATCATTTCTCATACTTATGTAAACATAAATCTAACATAACAATTTATTAATTGTATTAAACACATAACAATGTTTATCCTCACTGTAAGTGAACTATATTTAATGTAGCGCACCCTAAGAAAGGGTTGTAAAAATATGCCCCAATGTACTGCTTTGAAGGAATTTTCTGTATTGATTTTTCACACTTTTCTATAAAACCTAACGGAAAAGGTTGTGGTAATTTTCTGCCAGGCTTTTATCTGCTTTTCTATGGATCTTTTCTCATAGTGTGGGTCATTTTGTCTTTTACCTTGCATAGTTTTGTTCATGGTTTTCTGGGATGAGGGCATGTCATGCAACCTATCCCTATTGGCATCTGGCTAATTTGGCTAGCTTCTACCAAGTGACAGATGAATTTGCATCACAGTACCATAGAGGTCTTTGACGTCAGCAACAATAACATAGGAAGCATTTTCTCTTGCCTTTTAAAAATGTATGAGCCTATTTTTTACCATTTTAACTAATTGTGTTTAATTATATTGTTAGTTGCTGTTTATTATTATTAATCTTTTCTGCTGCTGCTTTTTGCTGCAAACCATTTTGGGTCAAATGCAAGATGATTTTTGGGTCACGGTCCATCAGTTGAGATTCACAGGATTATATATTTTTCTTTTCTTTATGTATTATGTAAAGTGTAAAGTCATGTAAGTGTATTGTTTAGTGATTGTAGTTTATGGATGATAAAAACATAAACTCCAATCCTATCAAGCTTCCTATCAAGTGTAAGTAAGTAATAAGTAAATGTATATGTATATGTTAGTAACTATATGTAAGTAAATAAAGTAATATTTTATTCACAGCCAGTTGTCTCATAAAATTAGCACATAATAAACCTAGTTCTATGATTTATTGCATGATTACTTTGATAAATAATAAATACAATATCAAAATATAGCTAAATATATAATGTTATTTAAATAGAAAATAACTATATATTATTAAGATCCATGTATTGTTGATATGTACAGTACACGAGGTATTAAAAATACATGGATTGGGATGCTTTCTGGTTAAGGAAAGACAGTTTCATTACAAGATATCCAAATAATTTGCTATTGAAACACAGTACATTAATATAGTGATTATATACCTCTTTCATGGACAAAATCTATTTAACCTCAGAGCAAAGAGTGTGAGAAGAAATAACATGTTGCAGACAGTGACACAGTATGGCAATTTTGATATACAGCTCTTTTTTTCAATTTTTTTGATTTTTTATTAAATTTACTTATTGCTTTCTATATATGCCTGACTATTTGTGTGAGAGTATGTTTTATACGTGAGTTTATGTCCTCTGGTATTTCAGTGTAGACACATGTTAATCCCAATTAGTGCTGGGTTAGTTTAAGGACAAGGAATGGCACATACCAATTGTTCACGGACGAAGTCAACCTGACAAATGCTGTTCATACACACACGCATAGCTCTCCTCTGCTAGCCCATGTGTGCTGGGACCAACAGCTGCTGTCCCCAGGCAGTACAGGCATACAGGAAGAGCTTTTGCGGGCTAATACACAAGCCACTGGCGTGGGGCAGAATGGCCACTTAATTCCATGTGGGGACATGAGAGATAAAGAAGAGGAAAAAGTTAAGGCACAAAATCCAGTGATCATGTATTCTTTAGCACTTGCTTATGTTATTCTATTGCCCCCAGACAGTGATCTGAGTGAACCTGACAATCTTTTTATGTCCAAGTATGCATGAAAGTGTGTGTGTGTGTGTGTGTGTGTGTGTGTGTGTGTGTGTGTGTGTGTGTGTGTGTGTGTGTGTGTGTGTGTGTGTGTGTGTGTGTGTGTGTGTGTGTGTGTGTGTGTGTGTGTGTGTGTGTGTGTGTGTGTGTGTGTGTGTGTGTGTGTGTGTGTGTGTGTTTTGGGTGGGTGGACGGGTGGTTGGGTAGGTCATATTTCCTATTGGAATTAACACCTGCTGCCAGTAGACATTCATTCCAGGCAACAGACATTTACGATAATGACTGTTTGTGAGTGTGTGTGTGTGTGTGTGTGTGTGTGTGTGTGTGTGTGTGTGTGTGTGTGTGTGTGTGTGTGTGTGTGTGTGTGTGTGTGTGTGTGTGTGTGTGTGTGTGTGTGTGTGTGTGTGTGTGTGTGTGTGTGTCTTTATAAAACTGCTGCGTGGAGGAAGTTAATGTATCCTACTATTTGATTAATTACAGAAGCTGCTGAATGAGGCTTCTAATTGAAAGTCTCTCTGTTATCTTTCAGTTATGGAAATTCTTATATTTGAATGCAGTATTTTAACCTCCTCTTTAACAGACTTTTTTTCTTTTTTTGAATTTCCCAAAGTCAGTTATTTGCTTTACTGGTTCATTTATTAATTTGTTTGTATAATTTGTCATTTAGTGGAGTTGCACCTTTTACTGTACCTTTACAAGCTTTAAGCTGATATCACTGAACAGATCATTCAGTGTGTAAATTAGTTAATTTATAGGTTTTGTTTGTTTATTCTGTCACACTTTAACTACCATTAACATACATTTAAGTTAAGTTTCTTTTCAGTTTAAAACATTAAAACAAAAGTCATCTGTTCAGTTAGATTCAGATTTGATTTTTACAGATTTTGGATGAACAGTATCTGTTTGACCAGATCAGAGGTCTTGTACCCTTGATAAGAAACCATCTACTTTCTGCCTTTTTATTGAGTGTTGAAGATGTCCTGCAGGATTTTCCTCACTGTAACTGTAAGATGTAAGAAGTGGTGGTTTATATGGTGCTTTGTAGTGGAGGCTTTGTGTATACAAATGTGTCAAATGAAATGGACTTAAATTACACTTTTATGTAGCAGCTACAATTATTCCTTAGTCTCTTCATGGAAATGTTTAGAAGAAAGTGCTTTTTTTCAGTGCCATACACAAAATGTTCTAATAAAACTTTATTAGAAGGGCACAACACACAACATATGGTATTTTCCACAGCACTCAGGATTTTAATTGTGGCTTTCATTATTACTTTCATTATGTTTCTTTTTCCTCATTCCGTCTAAAAAAAAGAAAATCAAATGCAAATTACTTTTTCCCTTTGCTCTCTGCTAATCACATTATATTTAATAAGAAAAAAGTGCTTTTACAGACACTGACATTTTGCATTTCTTTCCTCTCCCTAATTCTGAGTCAAGGAATTTTATTAATGGAAAATTTTGGAGGGGCTTAGGTTTTCCAAAGCCTCTATGGACCGTCACTTTTTAGCAATGCTACTGTGTCTGCATCTGGGCTCTTACACACACACACACACACACACACACAAGAAAATGTATTTTCAAAGAAAGCTTTCTGCTTTTTTTCTTCTTCTTCTTCTTCTTCTTTTTGTTTTACATTTTTAAATAAAACATTGTTTAGTATGTTTTTTAAGCCATTTTAATTACGAGGACTGAGGAGATGTCTTCATAAACTACATTTACGTTGTAATACCAGTGTAATACCCATGTCATTATACAAATTTGTGTCCTCATAAATCATATAAACAAGCACACACACACACACACACACACACACACACACACACGTTGGGTTTTGATGTTTCATGATCCCCAAGTCAAAATTTTCTAGTGACTGGTCACATCTACATTTTTCAATTAGTCTGACGTATTATTTCTCATTGAGCCAATGTTAACAGACTATTGCAACAAGAATTACACTTGGGCCAATTTAAAAATTTAGATGTGACCAGTCACTAGAAAATTTTGACTTGGAGAGGTTAGAAATTTTTTACAGTGTTCCTACAAAATGCTTTCGCCATTATCCAGTCCAATCCAGACAGCTGCTAAAGTGGGCTCCAAATCACTTATAAGACTGCATTTCTCCCTTATTCTATTTAAGATTATTTTTCAAAAAGGTTATAAATACAGTACAAAAAGGTATATGAAAGCAAAACTATAAATTAATCGTTACAAATTATGCACAAAGATAGGGAATTCGACACAACAGAAATGTATGCACACACATGCGGGCACAATGCAGGTTATATATTTTTGGGAATATTGAGAGCCTATGTCTCTCATATTCATATTGAGATTCTAACCTCCAAACACCTGACAGTGACCCGGGAGGAAGAGTAAGAGAGAGTAATGAAAGAAAGAGAGGTGTACAGGAAAAGAGGAAGCTGAGAGCATGCATGTGTGAGTGGAAGGAGGAACAGATGACTGTCGCAAATCTCCTAGGCAGGCCAGATTTTCACAGAGATGTTGATCCCTCTGGCTCGCGTGTTTCTGTGTGTGTTTGTATACAGACAGTAACTTTTCTTACTTTCACTTGTTTTTGTTAACTGCACATTTACTGTACACTGAAAAAAAGATCATTTAGACCAATCTTGATATATATATATATATACTTAAACTTTTACCCTGCCATTGACAAGTTTTTCCGGCAATTCATGTTTTTAGTGTTATATGGTAGGGGGCCCTATTACAATCTTCTAAAATTATCTTCTAAAATAGTACTGTACCTCCAGATCCAAAAACATGTGAAGAAGAAGCAGAAACAAGAAGATTGCTTAGACACAAAATCAGAACTGCCTAATGTTACCGAATGAAATGTTGAACCGGACTGTGACTTGATCTACTCGAATATAGTTTACTTACTATAAATACAATTTCAAAACCTTAATATGTCAAGCAAAAACAATATTTGAACAAAATGTTTTTCTATGGGGAGTGTTATTTGCTTTTAAACAAACTACACAAAACAGGTTTAAACCAGAAATCATGATTTCAAAAAAAAAAAAAAAAATTTAAGTAAATGACATGGTCGTTTCACTTTTTTTCAGTGTAGGTTTTGTGTTTTTGTTTTTGTTTAGTTTTTTATAATTGGAGTACTGGAAAAACATAGATCTAAGGGCTAGAACTGCACCACAGGAGGACAGATATTGAGAGGGGGGTATGATTGTGACAGAGAATGACAGAGGAAAAAAGAGGAAAAAGAAAGAGAGAAAAAGATGAAAGGAAGAGAGAGTGTATGTGACAGATGGACAGAGTTTTCACAGACCTCATTGTGACCTTTACATCTGTGTTAAGAGTCTCTGCGGGAGTTCAGACGGGACTGACCCACTCAATAGCAGCAACCCTCCTCTAAAACAACCCCCCACAAATAAACACACACACACATGTACTGTACACATACACATCCATACACTGATCTTTCACATAAAGTAATAGACCTATAAACTGGATGACAAACCAAAGAAGATGAGGCTACTATTAGTAACTGACATCTGATATGATATAAGTTTAGGTCATTGGTTCAATTCCCTGGGAACACACATACTGATAAAAATGGAACTTGAATATAATTGCTTTGTTTATAATATGCCAAAATGAATGAAAAGTAAATGTAAATATATTTCTGTAATGTCTGTAATATTTTACTGTACTCTCATGTCATTCTAAACCTGGATGACTTTATGCCAACTGTGGAACACAAAAGGAGAAATTCTGAAAAATGTTCTGTACTGTTTGCATGAATAAAAGTCACAAGTTATAATGGTCCAAAGATGAAGATGAGTCAAAAGGTTCCATTACAAATGTATTTAATAATAAATTAAACCCAGCTTATCCACAACAGTGTGCACTTAATACACACAACAGCCAACAACTGAAGAGTGAACAAGGAGGAACTTAAATACACAGTGACTAAATGACAAGCAGCTGTGATGATTAATCTGTGTCCAGAAACTAATAATGATTAGACTAAGACAAAGAAGAACATGTGACTAAGAAAAACAAACTAAAAGTCCATGAAAATTAAACTAACTGAACAGAACCCTGACACGTGATAATGTACATATTTTCTGTAGTTATACGATAACAAAAAAAAAAAAAAAAACAGACTAAAATGTAAGTGTAAATTTTCACAACTATAGAAAGACAATCAATCAATCAAAATATAAAATAAAATAGAATAAACAACATTACAAAACAGCACGCATGGTCCCTCACCCAACTAACAGTTTGAGTACAAGTCCAAGAAGTGAGGGGGAGTAACAAAAAAAGGAATATAGGAAAATCAAGTCATGCGCATAGTAAATACTGTGCTGCTAACATGACAATACAAGTGCTCAACTGGGAAAAACTAAAATAATAGTGTGGTGTAGACGGTCTATCAGGTAACAGAGACTGCATCCAGCCACAGATATTTAACTTGCTCTAAAAAGAGTAGCCTAATCAAATTCTTGAAAATGTAACCATGGAGCCACCAAGGAAGTGTTTAATTTTCTCCATGTTAAAAAAAAAAAAAAAAAAAAAGAGTACGAGAAGTCTGTAAGAAGGAGCGTGAGGACCCTTACAGTGCATCACTAGTACTAGTCTCACTAGTAGTGAGAGAAAAGCTACCAACTCAACGAAATGAGATGACAGCGAGTAATCAGGAGGTAGCACTCCAAACAAGCTGACTAATAGAGAAGGATGTTAACAGACATGGTAGCTGAGAGTAAGTCAAAAACAGACTCCCAGAAAAGAGATCAAGCAGGACAGGTATATATACTGTATATATATATATATATATTGAGATGATTTCATTGAGATGGTCCTTCTTTGATGAGGGTTAATATTTGAAATAGTATCAACCAAGATAGAGAGCGGGATCGTGGGGAACCCAGGGAAATGCTTGCAAACAAAGTACCGGACTTGCAAGTATCTGAAAAAGTATTTGAAGTATTTGAACTTTGGTAAGTTAAAAACTCAAGACAATTGCTTAAATGAAGAGAATGTTCCATCAATGTGAAGATGCTTAATGGAAACAATCCTGTGGTCCACCCAGGCTGCAAAAGCCTTATCAATAAAAGAGGTGTTGACTTTAAAGTAAAATGGTGCCTGAGTTGACACCAATGTTCTGGGTGAACATTACAACTGAACACCGATAGCACTCACAATGTAATATACTGTAACAGTGTATCTGTGTGTGAGGCTGTGAGCACAACTCATAGGTCAGGTCTGGTGGATACACATTAACATTATACAGCAGAGCTTTAACTGCAAGGTTCTCCATGGCAACAGAAAGCCCAGCATCTGCTACATTGCAGATTTGAGCATTTTTAGCACCACACCAGCAGATGCAACAAATGCACGATTTTCCACCAAATCATTGTGTTTATTAAAGATGAAACTACTAGTGTCAACCGTTAGTAATCATTTCTGAGTAGCTGCGTCAGTGAGGGTTGATACAGAGATGAAGGATGAGGATGAAGAATGAGGTGGACTTCAGCTTTGTTTAACAGGATCAGGGCATAAGAACAGCAGCAAAATGTGTAACGTGTATTCAGCTGGTTAATTTGACAATGAGATCATAAAGCAATAGCTTCCAGATGCATCCACAGACACTTTACAACATATCTACCTTTATGGATTTTGCAGAAACAGGCTGGTTGGAGACAGATGTTTGACAAACTAGGCACACAAACACACGTTTATACTTTATTCACACCTGCTAAACATAATATGATTTGTTTATATGTGCATAACTGAATCTTGTTTGTTGTTCTTTAGGGTTTTTATAACTTTATATAACATTTCAGGTTGTGAATGCAATCCGGTTCCTTAAGGGGAACGTGACGTTGCGTTGGTGTTGACACTATAGGCAATGCTACCAGCATGACCGGTGTCTGAGCATGACGGCAAACTATGACGTCATATGCGGACTGCCCGAAAGCATGAAAGGGTGCCTGAGTTACATGTCATCAACTCGTTTGTCTGAAGTTTGTGTACAGGCTTCCTTCAGACAAACATATCAATATCAACAAACATATCAAAGCATGGCAACAAGACAGTCGAGTTGCATTCGCAACCTGAGATTTTCCCTTTCAAAGCAAAATTTCGACATTGCGTCTTGGTGTTGACGCTTTTGACGTTCAGGAATGCATCCATTGTGACGTCACAGTGTAACAGGCCTCACCCATGATGGTGATGGAATCGGCCCTATTAGCCTATTAGCCCTGTCGTGGGACACCTGAGACTTATATTTCATATTTAAAAATGAATAATAGGTTCCCATTTAATGACATCCTCATCTAATCTAAGTGGGAAAACAATAGTGAAATACAAGCAAGTATTTGCAATGAATTTTATTTTATTTGTGATGTTTTTTGGTGCCTATGAACTGAGATGCTGGAATAGACTCCAGCAACCATGTGAGTCTACACAGGACAAGCGGTTTGGAGAATTGACGGCTGTTTTGAGGTATTAATTGATTTGTCTCCCTTTAAAATATTCTATCCTTTTTTATAAAAAAAAAAAATAATAAATAAAAATTTTTTTAAAAAACATTGCAAAGTTAATTCTAAATCCTTGTCTGAGCTTTATTTCTCAGAAATAGTTTAAGTGCATGAACTTCTCCAGAACATTTCTGAAAGTCTGACATAACCTTCTTTATAACTACTAACTTCAAATTACAACACAAGCATATTAAAAGTTCAGCATAGCAATGACCTACATACACAAATGCACAAACCATTCATTCTAATCAACCAGGAATGAAAATAGCTTTTCTTAGTGAAAGAAGGATTGGAGGTGACAATTTTCACTCTGTCTCTGCAATCCTGACGCTGGTGTAAGCTAGCAAGATTCATTCACTTGTTATTTTATATAATCATCTGAACATTGATGTGTGAACCATATATGCACACACAGAGTTTGTTTTGTTTAGACATAATATCTTATCATGTTTGCAAGACCATGGTCTGCTCTAGATAAACCAAACCGTGCTGCTTTTGAAACAATGTTTGATTTCTGTAGTCTAATTTTGATCTACAGCTAAGGATCGAGTACAGGATCAGGTGAATACTGGCCACATCTGTTTTTCATTCGGACTGAGGTGTAATTGTACCTTTTTAGTTTCCTGGATTTTATTATGTTTGTCTGTTTGGCTCCGTCTTTCTCTGTCTGCTCATCCATTTCACATTCAGCCAGCCATTATTCATTCAGGACGTTTGCTCAGACTTTCTTTCATTGTTCCTCTCTTATCTCAGCCTCTTTAAGTTAGAAACATTACAACTGAGAAAAATATAGAGAATATTTGCTATATTATTCTCACATTTCCCCCATTATTTTCTTTCCTGTCATAAGATATAACATTCACAGTATTCGTTTGTTTCAGTATTGCTTAGCAGTCTTTAGCTCTTAGGACCACACAATTTTGGCCAGATATAGTGTTTTGCTTTCCTCCCCAGGCAGATCTGAGTGTATTTGAATTATGATTGGGCCTGTCTCCATTATGATAAGATTTGTAAATGAACTGAAGATGTGTGGAATGACTTATGTGAGCACATCTGGCTCTTCTATCATTAGATGGAAAATATCTTCACTACGCTCTGACCCGTGGGCTTCCAACCAAGTACCTAGATTAGTCAATTCCATTTTAGGATTTATATCATCTTTCCAACCAGACTCTGGCTGGTTCTTGTTAGCAATGGGCCCTTTTTGAATTCATAGTCTCATTTATATTGTTATTGTAAAATAAACAAAAGACTACTTTCGGATGAATAGGTTTTCTCTGGCATGGCACATATCTGGTATTGCCAAGAATTCATACTCTTTATATAGAGATAATTCACTGATAGAAATGACTAATAAATATCAATGACTAAATAAGTATTATTAATAACACTAGAAATATTAACTTCTGAAAAAAAAAAAAAAAACTCCTTATTGAAGTAGGCAATGTTTAAAAATGTTGAATTCTTTAACAGTCTTACCTGTCCTCAAGATAGTTATTAAATATCTAATATTTCACTTCAGTTATCATTTTAGAGCGAAAAAAAGTTTGTTTTTGTTTGTCTAGGTGGAACTGATCCTTCACAGCTAAGAAGTTTTCCGCAGCCCCATATAAAAACAATTTTAGTCCCTTAAAAAGACAGCTGCCGTTGTGCAAGTGTTGGCAGGAACCTTAAGTAGCTGTATTAAAGACAAAAATTAATTTGTCAAGGGGTCTGAGCCCATCATGAAACTTCTAACATACCTTCTATAAAACCTTTCCACTCTTCTAACTGCACAAGGAAAATAGTTCCAGTCAGCTTGGCCCTGTTACATCTGTCAGCTGCAGGTGCCATCATGTGCTAACTGATGGCAGCCTAGTCCCTCACTGTTTCCATAGACTCTGTTATTCCTGGACTTCATTTCCCAGAATCCTCTGCTCATTATTAGTTTATCTGTTTCAGCTGTGTCTTGTTTCATTTGATCATCACCCTGTCTATTTAAATGCCTTTTGCCTTCATTCAGTATGAAGTCTTGTTTGATTGTTGGTTTGGTCACACTCTGTCAGCATTTTGAGCAGTTCCTGGTTTCTTTATATTTTCCTGAGTTTTGGATTTCTTGTTCCTATCTGCCTCAGTGGATTGTATTTGTGTTCAGACTGTTAACATGTGCTTGACCCTCTGCCTGGTATGAACTATGACCTTGGATTACATTTGTTAATAAACTGCGTTTGGATTTTCACTCTGTCTGCTGAATGCTGTCTCACCACCACAACCAAATTATTACAGGCCCACCCTAGTGGAAAAATAAATCAAAATTGTACATATATTTTAAACCAAATATATTTAAAATACATTTATTTCATACTAAGTATGCTATAAAACCATTAACATATTTACTGACATATCGCTTGAGACTTACTAATATACATATTATAATACACCTTTATTTGGAGTACTTTTTTTATTTATTGCACAATGCACATTTCTTAATAAGCCTAAAATGTGTTTTAATATCATTTTTAGTGACGATAGTATGATCTCTGTATAATATCAGATATTATAATAGTTGCATTTTTAGCACAATCAAATATAATTAGTATTCAGTAGTAACTATTTCTGGATAACTAAATTGCATTAAAGGGATAGTTGCCCAAAAATGGAAATTAGCCCATGATTTACTCACCCTCAAGCCATCCTAGATGTATATGACTTTCTTCTTTTAGATGAATACAATCATACAACTCTTCCAAGCTTTATAATGGCAGTGAATAGAGTACAACATTTTGAAGCCCAAAAAAGTGCATCCATTCATCATAAACGTACCCCCAAAACTCTACTCCGTACTCATAAAAACTAGTATACAGTATAATCATGTGAAGGCATCATATTTCATATAAGCTCTGCGGCACTCTGAACAGGTTTTGTGTGTACATATTTAACACAATTTGAAGGACTGGATTATTTTACTTCATTATTGAATGCATTATTTCATTATATTTCTGTCAGGAATTAGTGCAGCAGCATAATAAATGGTGCGAGCGAACATCTTATTAAATAGTAAATGTGAGGACTAAACAGTTCTAATAGTGCTAAATAGAGCTGACTTACAGCTTATCTAGGTCATTTCTGATATTAACAAGACATTAAGCTCTCAATATTATGACCATTTCACAAATTGAAACACATTTGCATTATGCAAATAGAGCTATGCACTAACAACATGCAAAACTGTTTTGATTGGAACAAAAGAGAAAGAAAGTGTAGTATTAAATGATCTAAAGAGTTCCAATCAAAGATCACCAATTTAAGTAATTCTCATGTTTTTTGTTTGTCTCAATCACAATGTTTCACTGTTGGTAACCAGGGAGAGTAAAAGCTGCTATGAAGTCTGATGATTGATCAGTGCCATAGCAGCTTTATTGATCCTTAATCTGCCATCATTTTCTGTCTGCTACCATGATCAATCATAAAATAGATGAGAGTCCCATAAGAAAATGTGTGTGTGTGTGTGTGTGTGTGTGTGTGTGTGTGTGTGTGTGTGTGTGTGTGTGTGTGTGTGTGTGTGTGTGTGTGTGTGTGTGTGTGTGTGTGTGTGTGTGTGTGTGTGTGTGTGTGTGTGTGTGTGTGTGTGTGTGTGTGTGTGTGTGTGTGTGTGTGTGTGACTCACACAGAAAGTTCTGCCGTTTCTATGAATTCTCAAAGGGTCTGTATAGTTCATTTTTCATAGACCGATTGGCCATCTATCATGTCATGCCTACGCTAAATAGCTTTAGTCTGAGGAGGTCTGTTATATAATGCAGCATTGATGGAAATCTATTTTGGCCAATACACATATTTATTGAAGAATTTTAGACAAATAACTTAGAATGACTTCAGCAGTATGTAGACTGTTTCAATATCCCTGTAAACTGCTCTGCTTAAGTGTGTGTGAGTGTGTTTCATAAACCTGTGTTCCTCTTACTAAATAAACATGTTGGAGCAGAATCGTATGAATAGGAATGTTCAGGCTCCCTGTTCAAACACTTCAGTAGTTTGTTTAGTGCAGAGATCAAATCATCAGCATTCAGAGAGTAGAGGGAAGGACTACACTGATTGTTCAGTGGAGGAGAAAAACAAAAAGGATAATTGATATGATTATATCCTTTAAATTGAATGCTGATCATGGCTTAGTTCACACTGATCCCATTTACGATTTTGTTCCTTAAATTCGATCTTTAAGACCGACTGTTCACACTGTAATTTAGCAAGTGATAGATTTGTTCTGCGTGTTCAGAAAGTGTATTAATCCACTTTATTAGCCTTAGTTGCTATAATACTAACTTGAGCTTCAACATAATGTCAAGATAATTTATTATGCTACAACTGAGAGTATAAAGCTGGTCCTGAGGAAGAAAATACTAAAAGTTTTACTCCGAACTTCAATTAAAGTTATTCAATCCGTTTGTCTATGGCGGCTCCTTCAGACTGATCTTGCTTCTGCGATAGCTGAGCAGAAATGAAAGAGCTCTGTTTAACTGAGAAGCCATTGCACACCCTGTCTTTGATTAATTCATGATAGAGCGGACATTCTATATGAAGCTGTGCCATCAGACACGTTCTTTATCATCATTCAGATTATAGACAAGGGAGATCCAGATAGACCAGAGTTAAAGCCCAGAATCCAGATTTATTTTCACGGTTCAACAATAAGGAGTTACTTCTGTTGACCCTGCCAAAAAATGTGTTACATTTTTAGTAACTTACACAAATAAACTTGATCAAATATACATTACGAACAGTAATATTGTGAAACATTATACATCTTTATTATTCATTTTAAATAAATGTTTTCTATTTTATTATATTTTGAAATAAATCAAATGGCTTATGGCTAATATTTTAAATAATATGATGGCAAAGCTGAATATTCAGTTATTTTCTCCAGTCTTCAGTGTCACATATGGTCCTTTAGAAATGATTATGCTGATTTGGTCAAAACATTTTTAGTGTAACGGTATAAACGATATTTAATTTGTATTGTTCATTCAATGTTATTAAATAAAAAATTATTGTAATGTAACTCTGTAATTCATTAAATACTTGAATACTACTTTTAATAATATAATACTTTTTCAAGGCATGGACAAGTATAAACAACAACATAAGATAAGATAGTGAACCAGTCACTGGCTCTTAGACATTGGAGCATCTTTATTATTCAACTCGGCATTTGTTGAATAGAATAGAATACAATAGAATACAATAGAATACAATAGAATAGAAGCAGGTGGGCAGAGAGCAGCACAATAACACACATTTCTAAAGGGCAGTACAACTAAAATGAAAAACATTTTCTTTTTGAATCTGATCTGTGCTTTGTTGTAATGTTGCCTCTGTGCTCAGAGAGATTGTTGGCTGCAGGCGCTTTCCATCTCTGGATTTATTCCACTCCCATTTGGCACTAGTTTGTTTTAAATATTGTAACCGAACATTACTTTAAACAAGCACCCAGGTGGCTTTTTTCAGGGTTAAGAGTATGCAATATATACAACAGTTACAACCGAGATGGAATCATGCACTTTCGGGCTAATTCTACACATACACATGCATATATTTTACAAAATCTCACTGAAATCCTGATCCCACACAGCCACAGGTCATTGTTTCATAACTCTCACTGACACACATACACAAAGATAAACACAAACAGATTAGCATTTTAAGACATGTGGTGATAGAATGATAGAGTGCTGTATTCTGGATAAGTTCAGTTTCAGACCCCTTCGATGACCCTGTATGCCTTACAGCAGACTTAACTCCCCATCCGTATCTGAATGACGTACATGCAGGCATATCCTCTCCATCTTAAACACAGTATATTCACAGTCTAATAACAAGCTCAGTTCTTGAGCTCTGCCCACTGTGCCATAGTTACTGTATATAAAGTACATGTTATACTATAGTATGGCCTGTTTTATTTTTATTTTTACATTATGTGTGTGTGTGTGTGTTTACACTATCCAGTGGCAAATGTTGAATAGTAATGCACATTTAAAGTATATTATTTGTTTATTGTATTGAGTTGTGGTATAAGGATTTAAAAAAAAAAAAATTTAAGAGGCTTTTTTTTTCTTGTAATAAAGCTTTAAAGCACCAAAAGCATGAGTGTTTTAACTTCATAGATGGGTCAATGATAAAGAAAAAGAAATAAAAAACCCTCATAAGTAGTTTTGCATTGGCTAATGTATGGTCCCTTCTCACACTTTAGTTTAATTCACACTATTAACTATTTGCTTATTTGCAAGCATATTGGCTTTTTATAAAGCACATATTAACACCTTATTCTGCATGACCATAATCTACATCCCTCAATCTTATCTAAACAACTACCTTACTAACTATTAATAAACAGTAATTAGGAGTTTATTTAGGCAAAAATCATAGTTAATAGTGAGAACTGGACCCTAATCTAAAGTGTGACCATTATTTTTTGCTTTTCCATTTAGTTGTAAAAAAAAAAAAAAAAAAAAAAAAATCCACAGTAGCTTTTCTGACTTTCCAAAAAAGGAATAAAAAAAAGGAAATGCTGTTATGAAATTAATAACTGTGGAAATGCATCATCACAGTCAAAATCATTCATTCATTCATTCATTCATTCATTATTATGTGAAAAAGTTTTGTCTGCCGAATACTGTATGTTATTCCTTTTTCACTTTAGTTTAAACAACTGAAAAATAAATAACCTAATGTTTTTTTGTTTTTTTCAATTAAAAAGTTTTCTTGAAAATAGTTTATCAAAACCATATATAAAAACAACATGAATTCAAAAGAAAATTTCGAAGAATTACTCACGTGTAAACTAAAATTTGTCATCATCACAGGCACTCTTTTATGTCATTGAACCAGATAAAAGTTTTTTAATTGACATTTGTGGTAAATGTCAGGAATTTTAAAAGCCATTATCATCTTTCACTAATGTTGTGTCTTTCCCTGGAAACACACCTGCTCAGAGAACTACACAGACCCCGTCCCCTGAGAGAAAAAGCGGCATCATTATGAGAGTGGAAGAAGGTGTCTGGGCGTCTCATTACCGTGTGACCCTCTGTCATTAATACCCGTTTGTGGAGAGGCAGAAAAAGAAGGCCGCGATCAATCAGATGAGATTTTGCTTCACATATAAACAGGTCTGATGAATGGTTGCCGTTTAAAGTGGGGCGACAGACTTACCACAATTTGCACTAAGTGTCTGGGCATAGAGTCTGTGCCTTTACTGCCAGATGGCTTTAGAATACAATCCAGTATTTTTTCAGAGTTTCAAGTCTGTGTGAGCATATGTATTTGCTTAATATCTCATTCTAACATTTAAAGGGGTGGTTGAATGTGATTTCACTTTTTTAACTTTAGCTAGTGTGTAATGTTGCCGTTTGAGCATAAACAACATCTGCAAAGTTACAACGCTCAAAGTTCAATACAAAGGGAGATATTTGCTTTTTAAAGAAATACATTTCTAACGACTACAGCAAACGGCCGGTAGGGACTACAAGACATTCCTCCAGGGTTAGTGACATCACTAACCCTAACATTTACATAAACCCCTCCTCTGGGAACACAATAAATAAAGGGGGCGAGGCCATTTTATGTTGCTTTGGAGAAGAGTTGTTGTGGTAGTCGAGTGTCGTTGCCGCCATGCCGTCGAAACGCTGTTATTTTCACCCAGATTGCAGGTCCACTTTGTTCAGTCTTCCTAAGGACGGTGTAGTTAGGGAACAATGGTTACAATTTATTTTTATTCATAATTATAATCCAAATGTCGCTCTCTGTGCTGCACATTTTCCGGAGGAAAGCTTCCTCAATCTACGCGAGTTCAATGCAGGATTCGCACCACGGCTTGTCCTGAAAGATGGAGCAGTTCCAACTTTAAAAACAGAAGCTGTTGTTTACGAGCCACAACCTATAAGTATGATTTTTTCGTTGATGTGTTTTCCTGTAATGTGTTTTCCTAACCCTTTCCTTTGTATTGTTAATTGTACGTTGTAGCAAGGAAGTAAACGAAGGACAATGCTGTTTGGCTCGACAAACCAGTTTGTTAAATGCTAATTCATACTTATCCGACAAACACATACAAACTTCTGTTTAATATCACCAGCGCAGCGAACTTGGAATGTTTGTGGTTGTTGTCGTTTATGTGATCAGTGTAAATTATTATTTGATTATAGCTTTTATGTATTGTTTATCTACATGCTTGTTTATCTACAGGCATGCTAAACATGGTTTTGTGTTTGATTTGGCTACTGTTGTAAAGCCAATGTTTAGTTTAGCACAAACTACCGGTAAGGGTAAGGGGCGTGACGTTTCCGAACAACGTGCACTTGGCGGTTAGCGAATCACAACACACTGGGCCAGCTAATCAATCTGAGCTGATTGCGTATTTTTGAGGGGGGGCTTCATAGAACCCGGAAATCATCCGACCGTTTTTACAAGGAGGGACAGAGCAGTGTAGAATAATGGTTAAATATATGAAAAATAATGCGAATTTTTAAAAACGAAGCATGAACACATGTTACAGTGCACCCCACAAAGACAATCAAGCCTTTGAAAAAAGGTGTTTTACCACCCCTTTAAACCAATTCCCTGCCACTTTATTAATTATTTTATGTATATAAATTGAGACATGTCGACTACTATAGTAGGCCTACTGTAACCATTCATGGCAACAGTTTAAGAGGCCATAACACCATTATGAGGCCTAAATTTGATGACTCCCCAGATTGGGTGCCAACAATTTAGCCAGTGAGATCTATGATCACACCGGGTTCTGCTCACCAGCTCTGCAAAGTGAGAGAGCGAGCGGCTGACCGATGATTGTCTGCATGTATGTCTGTCCTATGATCTGGTTGGCTTTGGGAGGCCCATTGGACGCATGCGTGTTTCAAGCTTTTTGATCCTGTCAGTAACGTGCTTGTCTCTCAGTGATTGAAAGAGCAGGTGTATGTGCTAAAATGTGTAATTACTTACTGACGTTGTATCGAGAGGATCGATCCTCGCATTCAAATATTGATACCAAATGTTTTAACTAGTAATTTTCTTAATTACTGTGAAAACGAATGTGCAAAATAAACTTAGTGGGGAAATAATTAACTGACAGCTCTCATTCAACAGAGAGCGCTGATTTTTACAGAGACAGAAATATCACTATATTACTATATACACTATATTAAATTAACACTAAAGGCACATCTAATGATATAATTATGTTATAGTCATAACATATAGTCATGTTATAATCATAGCATTATATAATAATTGTGTAAGCCATTTAAAAAGGAATGGCTTTAATTACTTTAAAAAAAAATCATAGCATAGAAGGTAAAAGTCAAACACACAATCCTAATTAGCATTATTATATTTATTATTATTATATATTAAAATGTATTACTAAATTATTTTACTATATATGTCTTGTGCATCATAAGGATTATCCAATGGCAACGTGGGGCAGAGGTATTAGAATTCTTATTTCTGGTACAATTCAAGTTCAAATGCCATGTTACAAACAAAGGTATCCTTTGGAAACTCAATGCAATTGGATGAATAACAGGGTCTAATTTGATTCCATATTAGTGATTTGACAGACTTGATCATTTCAAAGCAGTGGTGGCAACCTCATTTAAACCTTATAACATTACATATAAAAATACCTATAAATAAGATTTGAAGATGATTTGTAACTTTGATCAATTGAAGACAATTATCCAGGGTCTCAGTCCCATTCTATAAACAAAACTGCATGTGGTGCATTCAGATTACTGAATTTAAGACTCCTGATTGAAGGTGAACAGTGAACAATCATTTTAAATCAAGGCCATGTTATTATTTTTTTTCTAATTTATTGACACAGAATAAGTGTGGGACATTTGATGGATGTGGGACATTTATATTATGTATTGATGTTTTTTTGTGGGGTTTTTTGTGTTTTTTGGAAACAGTTCATCAAACATTAGAGGTGATAATAGACTTTGTGGATTTATTGTGTGACCTCATATATCGGCTATATCAGCTCTAGCCAAGATCCTTATATAGTAATTTGAGCCTCAGAGTTTGGATGTATGTGTCCATTACCTGAAAGAGCAAAAAGGTTCACCCTTTTTCAAAGCTAATAAAGAAGATGTTCTGCATTTAAAATGCCTTTTAATACAGCATTACTTGTATCATTTCACATCTAGCACATTTTTCAGCACACAGATGTGATGATTTTGTATGTTTAAAAAAAAAGAATTAAACATACTTGTCTCAAGTTTATTTTTGCTACTAACTAAATTACTCTTCTCAGTGGTTTGTGAACAAATTGTCATGACAGAGCATTTATAGAAGTTATTCTACACACTACTAGGATTATACTGTTGTTTGGTGTGCCCAGCTGTTCCTCTCACTTCAAGTGTTCTGCCTTGCTAAATATCATTAGACGGTTGACGCATGCAATCCATCTGTCATGCTTTAATTGTGGTTTGTCCAAGGTATCGGGCTGGGGTGATACAGGGAGACATGGTGGGAGGTTGATGGGGTAATACTAGGTAGGTGTTGCAATGCAAAGGCAAGGCGATGGGATCATTTGGGATATGGGTGGAATTCAGCGTAAACATGTCAAATTAAAGAAGATTTTAATGTTTATTTGGGCTCTGCCTTGACATAATTATTTCCTGTAGGGCATTCAGTCATTTGGAAACATAAACCTCTTTAAACGGTTTTGAATATTTTAGCACATACTAAACAATTTTTGCAGACTGAGTCGTTAAATTCTGAAGCAGCTGGTTTAGAAGTGGAAGAAGCACTGCAGTAATCCTCTAGCCCTCTCAGCATCTGGACCCCTGCAGTTCCTCAATTACTATGCCAAGGCTTTATTTCAGGCACGGAAACTGCAGGCGCTGCTGTTCTCTCAACATGGCTAAAAAAAATAAAAATCACAGTTTCTCCTAAGAAGCACTGAAAAACACAGTTTATATTAAGATAAAGAGAAGCCCGTTAGCAGGAGGGGATTTTATGTTTTAATCTTATGTATACATTCTTAATCATTTCTGGACATTTGGAAAGAAAGACTCATGTATGAAAAACTTCCTCTTAAACAGCCATGAGCTGTACTTCCTTTTTCAATGAGTTTTAATTTAAAATCTTCACATTGACAGGCACCTTTAATTGTGGATTATGAAAGGAATAGTTGACTCACAAAATGGAAAATCTGTCATGTTTTTGTTTTGTTTTTTCACAAAAGGAGAACTTTTTAAGCATGTACTGATCCCAGTTTTTAAAAACTGTAACCTAAAAAAAGCAAACTAGGCTCATTGGAAATTTTTAGATTAAATGAAAACCAGCTTCATATATACAGGTTTTTTTTTTTTTTGTAGTAGTAGTAGTAGTAGTAGTAAACTTGCAAGCTCATCTGGTACAGTGTTGCACTTGTGGAGTGCTTGGGTTCAAGTCCTGTGAAACATGAGTTAAATAAAAAAGACCACTTGTAGAAGCAAGCTAAAATACCATGGTTAAAATGCATTTTAATCTCACGTTTGCTGTTTTTAATACTATCGTTTAGGGTAGGGTTTAGTGTAGCTGCCACATTATTTTCAAACGCAATAGAGCATTACAAATATGGCCATATTAATGTTCATCTGTTTCTGATAAAACCAATTTCGCTCTTAGTTCCATTCACTTGCAACATAATATCGTGTTGCAGAAATGTCGCCACAAGTACCTTTTTCCAATGACTCGTGAATGGTTGCCAGTTTAAATTAAGTACAATCAACTTGGATGTTTAAGTCATTTCAAATTAAAGGGTTAGTTCACCCAAAACTGAAAGTTCTGTCATTAATTACTCGCCCTCATGTTGTTCCAAACCCGTAAGACCTTCGTTCATCTTCGGAACACAGATGAAGATATTTTTTATGAAATACGAGATCTTTCTGTCCCTCCATAGACTGCAACGTTATTACCATTTTCAAGGCCCAGAAAGGGAGTAAAGACATCTGTAAAATAGTCCATATGACTCCAGTGGTTCAACCTTAATTTTATGAAGCGACGAGAATACTTTTTGTGAAAAAAAAAAAAAAAGAATTTCTTGAACTTTATTCAACACTTTCTTCTCTTCTGTGTCAGTCTCTGATGCTGTTCACATTTTTACAGTGTGTAATTTTTAAGCAATTGGACTAGTTTGTTGAACCATGCATGACTTCCGCCATTATTTAAGTTAATAATATATTTCCTTTAAAAAGCAGTTTTCAGGTGGTGTTGCATTGAGAACTTGCTGATTTTTCTACAAGACCACCAAGGACGTAGTGTTCTGCAGTTCATTAATTACAGTTCTCTCAGCACTCATTATTAGTCTGCATTAAACTGACTGTATAGCTAAATAGCTCCCCAGGACTTTGACCCTAGTTAGGCAACAGTTTACTTTTATATAAGGCATCACACAAATCTGCATGATTATACCCACATAAACACCTGGCTGTTTGCAGCTGTTTATTAAATTATCAAAAAAGCATTTGCACACACCAACATATGTACAGTAAGCACACTAGCAGCGAGTAAAGGCTGGAATACACTACATTAATTTTCAAATCTGAAAGGTATCATACACTTTATAAAAGGTTACATAGGAAAAACAAGATCATACACTAAACAACTGGGGATCACCCACTTCCAGAATTTTACATCATTCTGAACTCAGAATAATACAGAAGCATGTGCCTCGTTTATTGAAGACGAATGACAAATGAAAACAATGTGTTCTAAAATTGGCTCAAAATATCAAACATGTTTGATATCCTCCAACTGGATGAAATCATGCTCATCATATATGCGAAATCTGTTAACTCTGGCCCAAATCTGCAGACTGGCTCGTATATTTCGGCAACTAGCACTGATTCTTTCCTGCAAATCAGGGCAAAAGTTGTGGGGTGTATTCCAGCCATAAAAGTTTAAGGACACTTACACTGGTACATCAATTCTAAGAAAAAGTAAAAAAAAGTATAAAAAAACACCAAAAACTTTTGAATCCAGTCTATTTAATGTTGACCAAGGGCATTCAGACGAACGAAACCGGTTGGTGTGATTTAGATGAAGTGGGGTGGAGAGTGACGTCACTGCCCCATATCATATTTGTTATTTCTAAAGGAGGTGATATAGATACAATGTTCATTTTAAAGGCACAAACGAACGACACAGTTTTTGTGCGATTTAGACAAAATGGGGTGGAGAGTGACGTCACAGCCCCCAAATTAAATGTGTTATATCTGCGAAAGTAAAATAGATACAGTGTTTGTTTTAATGGCACAAACCGGCACAAACCGAGCACAAACAAATGACACTGGTTTGGAGCATAGACAGTAAAAGAAATGGACACAGCGCCCCCATTGGATTAAACGGAGACAAGTGAAGTCAATTAGAAGCACTCACTTCCTGATGGTCGAGCGTACTGCGCAGACTCAAACTGAGCTTGACGACGTAGATGTGACGTGAGCAACCCGTCTGTCTTCTAGTAGCTGTGCCAAGAGAAATCTGAATCATTCCCTTACGAAACTTGAGAGACGGAGAGTGTGAGTAGGAGGTGTCCATGAGCGAGGAGCAGGAGCAGGAGCAACTTTTACTAAGTATTCTGATGAATTATTTTGTCATTTTGCCTCCACATCCCCCCGATTGCGCGCGAGCTTCTCCTCCTGTCCCTACGGTAATTTCTCTACTGTGCAACAGAGAGTCACGTGGTTATGATGCAATCGTTAGCCTATTTTTACAAAAACTGCTTCTACGGGGCTTCTATACAAGGTAATGGAGCCTTTTATACATTTCCATGTTTCTTTAGAAATAAATAATGGACAAATGGAGTCTTTAAACGCCTCAGATGTAAAGTTATTCGCTGTTAAAGTGACGCCAAAATGAATGGGAGTCAATGGGATGCTAACAGCAGGTGGGGGTCTGCTAATCAATGGTGGCCCCCAGGGAAGCTTCAGTTTCTGACTGATGGATTACCCCCTTGGTTTGGAGCAATTTGAACGACATGGGGTGGAGAGTGACGTCACACAACCAAAAAAATTATGTTCAATATCTCAAGCACCAAACCAGCCAGCACAAACGTTCGTTTTTGCGGCACAAATCAGCACAAACGCAGCACAAACGAATGGCGTATATATAATGGATCGCTCTAATTGAGATCCATTGGTGCCGATATATTACGCTTATTTTCACGTTACCTTAAGTAAACCTTGCTCCAGACCAAGACGATATCGCTTCAGCTATGTGTATATTAGTCTGCATGAGGTCAATAACTAGTTGGCATGTCTGTTCTTCCTATATGGAGTAGCATATCAAATTAATGAGAATATAAGTCCTTTAGTTTAAACGTGCTCATATGAACAGCCTTTATATAGAGTAGTTCTGTTGTGTTTGTTTTATGTTTGTTCTGAAAATAGACACAACTTTGTTTTCCTCACTGAATTCCACAACTTGCAACATTCTAAAACAACATTCAGAGGCAATAAATACTAAATTAAGGCAATTCTAAAATGTCATTCCAAGCATGTGTCATGTGTCATGTGTAATAAAGTAGGTATCATCATTAAAGCGCCACCCTCAGGCTGAATAACGCAAGGACATTAGAATTCTGCCAAAAGTGTATCTGATGTGTTCAGCGCTTTAAATATAAAGCTCACAAATGTAGGCCTATCAATTTTACTTTTTCTGTAAAAATCACAAACATTAAAGTGTAATGATTCTAAGACTCTAAGAGCTAAAATAAATATAATGCTTTGTTTTTAATCAAAGTTAAGCTTTATGTTTAATAAAAGTTAAGCTTTATGTTTAATAAAAGTTAAGCTTTATTGACAGCATTTGTGGCATTTTAAATAAATCACAGTTACAGAAAGGAACTTGCACTTGCAATAAACCGTGCCAGTATTCCAGTGGATTTAAAAGCACGAAAGCAGAGATAATATTTTTGTTTAAGCACTTGCATGAATTATTCAGTGAAATCCCATTCATTATTTGAGCTGTAAAGAATTATTCCAAATTATTCTTTTCTAGGTGGATGAACTTCTGGTTATGCAATACTGACAAAGGAATGCTAAGAGCATATTTATTGTGGGATTAAGTGTTGGTTGGGCTGGATGCGGGATCAAACATTCCCTGCATTAATTGCCCATCCATGGAATTGTCTTCAAATGCAACAAAAACTTTCCAGTACACTGGAAATAAGTTTCTTCATAAAGAATATTAAGAGAGAACCGTTTTTGTTGCCGTCCAGAGAGCAGTTGCTGTGACGCTGACAAGGAGCCAATGGGGTTCACATGAGCAGTGTGGTTATGGGGCTGATGACAGCCTGTTACGGCTAGCATGGTTTAGACAGAGACTGAAGTAAAGACATGGTTGAAAAGGGAATTGAAGACATATGAGAGACTGTGTACAGACTAATTGTCGGGTTATGTTGTGATGGTTTGTTTTGTTGCTTGGAAATGAAGCCTCGTGGTGTAGAATAATGTTAGCTAAATGTCATAATTGTACAAACAGATGCTACACTTGCTTTAAAGAACAGCTGGCATCGATGCAAATTTGTGTCTTTAAAAAGCATGACATACAGTCCCTCCCCATATGCACTCATCTATGTCTTGTTTATGTTTGGACAGTTTTTCTGTCTCTGACACAGAGACACCATGTAAGCTTGTAAAAATAATTTGTTTTACATTTGGACAAGTCTGTGGGTTGTAAGGTTAATTAATTAGTAATGGATAATAAGTGATGTCTATACTGTAGATAAGTCGTTTTTGCTTCTTTTAACCCTCTAGTGCTCTTCGGTCATTTTTGACATACATTTTTTATTTTTTACTTCATCGGAATAGTACAAAACTTGGTAAAGGATTTTGCACTTGCTATGTGAACACACACAAAAAATCATGATCATGATTCAAAAAGGTTAAATGGTTACATTTTTTGAGATATCAAGTCAAAATTTGGAACAAAACTTGTTTGGATTTATGGTTTTGATTTTCTTGCAGTTTTAGAGTAAAATGTGGTTTTAAAAATATATATTTCATATATTTATATTTTTTTGTGTATTTTCTATAACAATACATGTAAAATTCTGTAACTTTTTTAAGTTCACTTTTTTAAAAACTTTTTTTTAATTCAGCAATAATTTGCCACGTGTCATCTTTAAAAAGAGATCAAACTTAAGCCTGTGCTCTAAAGAATTCAAGATTTACGACTAGGGTTGGGCATCGTTTTGATTTGAACGATTCTGATTCCGATTCCGATTCTTCATTTCGATTTCGGTTCTTTTCGATTCTCGATTCCGATTCTTTGAGGGGTGGAGTCAAAACCTGTCACAGGCTCATTTCACAGAGGAAAATTTTATTTTGATTTAGTTTTAGTTTTGGGAGCTGCAGCCCACGTGGGAGAAAATTAGGAATGCCTCTGCACCAGACCAAAAAACTGATTTATGCAGAACTTGCACCCTGGTCTGGACTCTCTGGACATAACTAACTCATTGTATAAAAGCTCACTTTAAAACACCATTGATTTGTATCATATTCCGGTCGCGGTTTAAAATGGTTTTAAGTAAAAAAAAAAAAGATGTTGAAATATGTTATATTTAGCATTTTATATGCAGCTAATAGCTACCTTGCTTAGCACATATACTATAAACATTCTCTATTCATAAAAAAAAAAAAAACTCATATCACGTTGGTCCACGTGAGATGATTGACAGCTGTAGGCCTACAGCGAATGAGAGAGCGCTGATATCATAAACTGACGCGAATCATTTTACAAACATGTGATGATAAATCATTATTTCTCCAAATATGCGCACCATTGGATTAAGAGCCCTGGCGGATGCTGTTTATTGCATGTATGTGAACACAAATAAACCGGAGGAGACGTGAATGACGCTTTATGAGTGATGATTTCTATTCAAAATAACAAACATTACAGATTAATTATTTTGCACTCGATCCTGGCAACGTTACTAACGTCGGTCGCGCAGGGTTGCCTGAGGAGGACGAGACAGTGGACCAGCGCTCAGAGACAGTGGACATATGTCGAACACGCTACACTCCTTGTACATTTTGTACACCATGCAGGCGTAACGTTAGGTGTTTAGTCATATTTGTAGTGCATCCGCCCGTGCAAGAAATAAGTTTGTCACATGTGTTGCACTCTGCCGACCCAGGCTTTTTTAAGGTGAAATAAAGCCACACTTTTGAGCGCCGCTTACCGTGCTCCATGCCTGCAACAGAACAAGCGGGCGCGGCAAGCACTTCCGGAAATCCAGTGGCCACTATGGAAACCAAAACTTGCGCGTTTGGAACCGATGATCGGAATCGAAAACAAATTTTCTAAACGATTCCAATGGCATCGTTATTTTTTAAACGGTTCCCAGTTGGAACCGGTTCTCGATGCCCAACCCTATTTACGACAGTTTAAGTTGGAAATTGAATTGTCATGTCTACGCTCAAAAAGTGAATAAATGGATTATAACTACAGCGTAAATATAATGTAGTACCATATAATCCCCTAAAAATACAAAATATTAAATATAAAAACATGATCAAACTAAAATATAGTACATTGATTTCACTGGAATAATAAAAAATAAAAAAAATAATCATGTTTGACCGCCATGCGAAGAGCACCAGCTTGTTTTGTCTTATTTTGCATTGTAAATAATTTTAGGGCACCTTTGAAAGTTTGCTTAGACCTCCTAAGGGACCCTAGACCACTGGTTGAGAACAACTGATCTATTTTGTTTTACATTTGGATAAGTCAGAGATTTTGTTGCTTTGGGGCAACTACTTGTAAGGTTTCAAGGTTACATTTGTAAGGTCACAGCCAGCTTCTAAATGTATTTCAATCATGCCATTTTATTCATAAGAGAGGAGAGTACATAGGCTTTGTCTTGGCAGACTAGATCTGCTATGCTGCTGCTGCATAATTACAGGCAACAGGATACATGTTGCTGCTGCAGGGAAAGTATATGGAGAACCACCTAGCTGATTTAAGCAGGTGGTGCTGGGGAAGGAGGGGGGCTGGGACTGGGTTGAGCCAGATCAGGATAGGAATGATTAGGTTATGTAGATAAGACAAAAATTGGCCGCTGTGCCGGCTTTTGGGGAGCTAATTAGCTGCTTGGAAGAATTTCATGACTGAACTATGCATTTTGCTTTACTAAAATGGGGCAGTTAAATACAAATGTCGCCTCTTTAACTCACTTGGGGCTGACACGCCTTTGAGAGGATTTTAATGATCATTCTCTGCATGTTCGATTCGTTACAGGCCTTCTGGCTTTTATAATTGTGTGCAGGACCACGGACAGCTCAGTAGTGTTTGCAGGATTGCTGGGTCTTTTTTGTTGCTGAGTGATCCAGCGAGCCTCACACATGCGCTTAGAGCGACCGCTAGACAGCACATCAGTGAAGAAAATAGCTTTTATGTGCAAATACCAGATTTGTCTATCCTTTCCCCTGCTTTGCATATTAATGATGTGATTGTAAGACATGTAGACTTGTTGTGTCACTTTTTTACTTCTTCACTACTACATTGCTTGTTTTCTGCTTGCTTAAAAAGGTATAGACTTGTGAGAGACTGGATTTTTAACCATATATAATTTTACATGTACACGTTTAGTCATAAATTACAGTGACAGGGATTAGGAGACATATCATTTTAGTCTTCCATCCACTGTTTTGAACATCAAATAAGAAATAATGATACGGCGTGATACATATCTGTGTAGATAGGTTCATTAGTCACTCGTCCCTGACACTCACCTTCAAAACAAATTAATTTGATTATGCAAAATGATGCCTATTAAGTGCCACTTCAGAGAGAGAAAGCGTCTGTGTTTACTGTGGTCTGCATGTAAATGTTAGGACCTTCTCTTTCAACATCAAAGGCTGTGACACTCTACAGACACCAACTGCCACCCACCAGGGCAGGAAATGACACGCAGGTACAAGAGAAAAGGTAGGAGACCAGGGTTGAGTAATTAGCTAGGGCTAACAGATGATTGATGAGGGGAGCTGCTTCAGTTTCATGTAGGCTACTTATTATTTTTCCCTTTTTCCTCTGAAAAAAAGAGGAACGTTTAGCCCTGGGCACTGCACTGAAATAGTCCTGTCTGAGTGAGCTGACAAGAGGCAGGAGAGTGGAAGAGCTCTTTAAATACTAGAGCCCTAAAGAACAGACAGGAACTGGCTGCTTGACAGATAATTGTAATGTCTACTGCAGTCGACTTTATCCGCTACTTCATTTCAAACATATGCGGTTATTGCAAGTCACCCTGCAATTTTTATTTTATTTATTTAGTTTTCACTACTATTCACATCTATTGGGATATTTACAACCTCTATTTCCTGTCCTCGATTCTGATTGGTCGAGTTGAACAGAGCTGGGACTTTTTACTGTTTGTAACACTCCCCTTGTTTGTGTTGGTGAGTTCCAGACAAACTGTCAGTCTGTGTATTAGTACTGGGCATTTTTCAGGGAATCTTTCCGGTTACATCGTTATGCCAGCAGATGGTGGCAAGTGAGTCACTGAATCATTCATTTAGCTGATTCATTCAAAAACCTTTATTCATTTAGGAATGAAACAAGTGGTTATATGAGGGAGTCATTGAATCATTTATTCAATCGTTTTATTCAAAAATGCTCACTCATTCAGGAGTAACTGTCTTTATGAATGAGTCACTGAATCATTCACTCAACTGATAAGCTAAAAAGCACAGATTCTTCCAGGAACGAAAACACCACCTTACTGTATGTACGCACAATGGCTCTGCAGTGGCTTTGTTTGGAACTATTTGCATTGACAGACAAAGTACCTCCCAATATTGTGCCTAAAATGTAATTCAGTATTAAATTCTTGTTCAATGAACTGGTATATTATTTTTGTATTTTTATATATTTTAATATTATTTATTAGTATTTCAAATTAGTTTTTATTTTTATATTTTAATTTGACTTTAATTTTAGTCATTTTTTATGTGTTTGTCATTTGTATTAGTTTTTTTATTATTTCACTTTAGCTTTCCATTTATGGTAACATATCACCATATTTGCCTTCAAGTTTTAGTTTTAGTAATTTCGTAAATCCACTTATTTCAATTTGTTGCCAAGGCAACATATCATGATTTAGCATAATTAATAGTTAACAATAACAAAACTAGTATAAAAGCATTTTCACACTTTCAATTTGTTTCACAGAATATTAGCATGATTGTGATTACCCGCCGCTTGTGCTAACAGTCGAAGCGTAGCCATACTGATATTTGTAAATACAGCGCTCTCGTGTGACGTTGCTTAATTATATTGTTCAGGAAGGACTGGAGATACGAGCAAATCCAGACATGAAGCAATGACATTGCCATATGACAGCCTATGGAAAACACTGCCCCTGCCCTCTGCCCTGTTTTCTCTGTAGCAGAGCTCAGCCGCTGTTTCCAAGTGGAGAGCAGGTCAAAGGGTGAGGCGCCCCATCACGCCCACTGCTTTCACACAAACGCTGCACTGACGCTGGATGAAGCCTTTAACCTCTGTTTTATAAGCCCCTTCTCATACGGTCTTAAATTACAGCTTCTTCTAGTTTACTCGGGTAAGTTCAGACAAAATCCAGCACAACCACATGGCACCACTTGAAAGGAGTCTCAAGAGCAATGCACAGCTCCAATTTTCAGTCTTACAGTGGGAAAATTCTGTAAACACATCTGATGAAGATGGTGCTTAATTAGCTCTACTGATAATTTTACAAAGTAGAGTTGTTTTTATAAAAAAAAAACTGGAAAGTATAGAAAAGAGGGTGGTAAAGTATTTTGTAAGAATAATTATGGTCTCATCAATGCTATTGGGTGCAAAGCTCTTTGGTAACTGCACACGGCAGCAAAGACTGTTCATCTAAGTCAAGGGGTCAGTCAAGGTTGTATTTTCTCTGATCTATTCAGTTCTGTCGAATTGTATTAGGTCAAAGGAATGTGTTTCATATAGGCCTTCAGGCAGTGAAGCTCTATGTTAGACCACTGCAGTTTAAATTTTACCTGGTTTTAGAAGATGGGTTTTATCTAAGTTTGAGTCATTGGTCTTATCGATCCTTTTAATAGTCAATATAAGTTACTTCAGCCTACTAAAAATGCTAGTACATATTACTGCAAATGTAGCTTGAGGAATTTTTTGTGAATGTCTGAGGGTTTGTTGCTTATTTTTTATAATTTTATAATATATTTTATAATACTTTTATAATAATTCTTTATTTTGATAAAATGTGTATTTTATTTAGTTGTGTTTATTTTTTCTTTGTTTATAAATTTCCTCAATGTCTCTTGGATTCTTTACCTTCATATATATGTATGTAGGAGATTACAGCAGCAAGAAAGTAAGGAAAGAGAAGGAGGGAGGCATGAGAATTTGCAGGGAAATGGACAAAGTAATTGAGAAAAAGACAGTGGGAACCAGACTAGATGGAGCAAGAGGGATAAAGCTAATGTAAGGGAGAGAGAGAGAGATCAGGCGGCTGAAGTAGAAGTCCAATAATCAAAAACAGATGTCTCCCACCCCTTATTTGAAGGGGTCAATAATACAAATCTCCTGGCACAGTTATTTTCTGAACAGTGGTTTCCCTCATGCCATCTTTCATATTGATGATGAGAAATTAGGGTTATGGTACTTAGAGTTTGAAATATTTGGAGAAGGGTTTCTGATTAGTGTCTAAACAGAGAGATAAAGATAAAATCAGATAATCATCTGATTATCAGATCATCATTTGAAGAAAAATATTTATTTGATCAATTTTAAGTTAATGTTGAATCTTAAAGACAAACAACATAAAATTAATTAACTCTTTCAATAATTTGTTTTCTTCTTCTTCCTATTGTCTTTTTTATAGGTTTGTCCTGGTGTTTGGCTGCTTGGTGCTGTCTGTCTTCTCTACCATTCCAGATCACCAGGAAATGGCCTCTCAAAGTCTTCTGATCTTGGTAAGAGCTTATCTAGTGTCAAACTTATACCAAAAAAAATAATAAAAATGAAGCATGAAACCAGTCTCATGCAAAGAAGTTTAAAGAAAAACCATTGGATGAACTTTGTGTTAACTCTAATGTAATACCACAGGTAATTGTATGTTTTGAGCCTTATATAATCTGTCACAGCATGCAGTGGAATCTAACAATTCAGATTTTATGGGATAGTGTAACTTATTTTATACATTCGATACATGCAGCTATTTGCAGTAATCTGCTATCCACCAAATTCAGCTAGCTTATGATGAGTCTCCACTTGAATTCAATGTTGGTGATATGTTAATAGTACCATACAGCAAAGGTTAATATAGTTATTCAGATCAGTAAAATTTAAATATAACTGCAACCAAATATGCCCCACTATTGTTTGTCAGAAGTTGATCCCTGGATTTAATACAGTATGATGGAATATTGTCAATAGTTATTTGATTACAAAGCATTGAAATAAGCCTGCTACAGGTGAGAGGCTGGATCAGCGGATCAAAGGCTTATGTTATGCAGGTTTCTGTTCCTGGAAGTCTGCTGGTTTATGTACTGGTAATAATTGCCATAAAAAATTGACCTGATTCGTTTATTGACTCAGCTGACACCAAACATGATATGTTTGATGTTGATGGTCTGTAGTCAGAGCTCTGAAGCTAAAGCTGCACACTTATGGGATCATAATGAAATATATTTTATTCAGTGACACTGCTGCCTCTATAATTGAAAATGCAAAGACAGGATACAGTCAAGATAATAGTGGTCTTTAAATTACTTTGAGCTCTGTGAATTCTCTGTGAAATCATCCAAAATACACTTTTAAGTGTTTATTTTATTGTATTTGATCTATTTGCATATATTGCAATTACAGTATCTTTAAAGGCAGATTACTCAAAATTTGGTCTTTCTCAAGTACCGAGCCAGAAATATCCATTTCAAAAGCACCAAACGTAATTTTTTTATTCTTATCAATATTCTGAGGGTTTTGTTCATACATCATTTGCCTGATTCATAATTTTATTCCTAAAAACTTCCTAAAAATGTAATTCCTTAAAACTATCTTTTCTTTTTTTTCTGGCTGTTGAGAGGGGTATTAAAGGGGTCCTATCATGGGCGTCGGAACCATTGTATATGGGTGGGACAAGACCCACCCACTTTTTAAGACCAATGATATTGGACCCACTCACTTTTACATTCAGCGCATATGTCTGTTCGCTTTTCAGAGCGTCGTCAGTCAAATCCATTCCAATTGAGGAATGCCCTAATGAATTAAACTCCCTTTCCGCTGAAATAGCTACATTATATTTCTCAACGAGCCACAACTGACGAAAAAACCGCCCGTTGTACCCTTCCAGTCAAATATTGCATTGCAAACATCAATAACAGCTTTAAGTTGTCAATGCTGGCAAATTACCATGGTATCAGCAGGTTAATCCACGGATAGCTGTGCATTTAATGCACGACGTGGAGGCGAGTTTAGTTTACTTGTTTAATTAAAAGGCATCTGAATACATGAAATGACATTAGTAACATTTTTCTGGGGGAGGACCCACCCACTTTTTTTTTGCTTCCGACGCCCATGGGTCCTATTATGCGTTTTCACTTTTTCTTACATTATTTAGTGTTAAATGATGCTGATTGAGCACTTTTCAAGAACTACAACAAACGACTCGTTTGGACTACAACACACTTTTTCCGGATCTTATGTAGTCAAAATGTTCCTCATTTAAATAATCTCCGCCCACAGAATACACAAAAAAAGTTGGCGAGGCTAAAGAAGATGAAGAGTGTTGTCACTGTTATTTCCACCCCGGGTAAAAGTTTGTCCTAGGGCTGATGAACTTAGAGAGATTAAAATGTATTTTTAACACTGTTCCTGAACATTTTAACCTCAACTCTTATCTGTGCACTGCACATTTTAAGGAGAACAGCAGACAGACAGAGTACAATGCAGGCTATATGCACAAAAGCTTCTCCTGAAAGACGTAGCCATTCCCATTTTGTTGGGACAAACTGTTGTTTATGGATCACAACTTTTTTGTAGTTGTGTTTTCTATTAACAGTTTGAATTATACGCTTTATGTAGTTGCTATGATAGCTATGATGTAAATGAAGGGCAAAGCTTTGTTGATGTAGTGTTTACTGTAGCTTCTGTAAGCTCTTGCTTTTGTACGACCACCCCTTAGGAAAATTATCCATGATTTTTTTATCGTTTACTGTTTGTATTAGCATAGTTTTTCGACAAATATGATTAAATGTTGTAGAACATTGTATCTATAAAAAAAATTATTAAAAAAACATACCACTCTGAAATGTCCTGTGAAATCCGTGCTTGCAAAGTTCGTACTTGAAATCCTTTCTGGACGATCCTCTTTGTTAACATTGTCAGGGTCTGAATCATGCTTGAATTGGTTTGAAATTGACGCCATTGTTAAGATTTAAATCTGAGTAGAGCTTGCGGTTATGAAGGGGTGTGACATTTCCCGAACATGCGCTAAGCGCTGCCAATCACAACACACTGGGCCAGCTTACCAATCACAGCACATTTCGTATTTCGGAAGGTGGGGCAACATAAAAAATTACGCGTTCAACCAGACTGGAGATAGATAGGAGCTGTAATAATGTAAAATATTTGAAAAATTATGCGTTTTTTGAACAATCAAGCATGAAAACATATTTTAGTACACCCTAAAATCAAAATCAAGACTTCGTAAAAGGGCATAATAGGACCCCTTTAAGAATTTGACTAAATGAAACAAGAATTTTGAACCTGCATGGCTTCATCCATTATTTTGATTTCTGTTCTGTAAATGTATGTAAATTTATGCAGTTTTAATTAGATAATGCATAATTTGCATATTTGAACATATTATCTCAGAAAACTTGTCATACAAAAATATGTTTTAATGTACTGTGATTAATCAACTCCGGAAATATAATGATGTCAATTAGTTTAAATGTTTTACTCTATTCACCTGGGGTGTCTTGACTTAAAATGTGCTGTTGTGCACAAGGTACAGTACTTCCCTGACTGTGCAATTCCAGGACTGAATGTAATGTAGTTGTTTAACAGTGTTATCATTTTAGCAACCAACCACAGATGATACTAGTACACACCCACACAAACAAACTTGAAAATGTCTTTTTGTCTTTGTAGGAGTTTGTGATGATCGTTGTGTTTGGGCTGGAGTACATCATTCGAATCTGGTCTGCTGGTTGTTGTTGCCGGTACAGAGGATGGCAAGGGCGACTACGCTTCGCAAGGAAGCCTTTCTGTGTCATAGGTGAGCTTTCAATGAATGTACAAGACTAGTTTCCCTCCATAAAATCAGAACCTTTTCATGAGTCTTTTCATGGTTATAGATTGGGGTTTCGGGACTTTTTTTCATTTCTAAACAAGGTCATAGAGTGAAATTTGACAGAAATGTCCCAAAAATTTGTATTATAGTGTTCCTCATTATTTTCTTTTTGGTGACTTGCTATACAAGGAAAATTCCAAAGTTGGAGTACAAATGCTCTAGAGTCACAATGTTTTCTGTAGTAGATTGAATAAACAAGTTGCATTTTCTCGCCAAAGCCAATTTTTACTTGCTTTTGGTAGTGTAACTCTGTGGTTCTCCCAGGAACAGGCAGGAGACTCAGTTTGACGGAACAAACTTAAACTTTTAAAATACATATGCAGGACTATGCAGGACCATGCAGACATCACACATTACACATCACATAGATAGGACACACACTGACTGAACTGAAGGAATTTAAATGCAAACACAGATGATGATAATTAAGTGAACACAGGTGACACAGATGAACCGATAATGACGGTGATGAAGACACGTGACAACTGAAGACAGGCAGTCAAGTCCAATGAAAACTATGACAGGTAGTTGCAGATAGTACATTTTTAACCCTGGATACTTGCAAGGACATATGTTAAAGAGACAAACACACACACCATCACTGGTTATGGGTTGACAGTTCAGATAAAAAGCAAATATTTGGTGACCTTAAAATATTTAGTTAGTTAGTTAGTTTGTGGTAGTTCTAAATCACATAAGTTTATTTTGTAAGGATGCATTAAATTGAACAGTAAATATATTGTTTCAAAAGATTGCTATTTCAAACAAAGGCTGTTCTTATGAACGTTTTATTCATCAAATAATCTTGAATTTTTTTTAAATTGTTTTCCTCAAAAATATTAAGCAGCACAATGTTTTTTTTTGTTTTTTTTTATGTGATAATAAGAATCATTTTTCCTTGAGCACAAAATCCATATATTAGCATGATTTAAGAAGGATCATGTGACACTGAAGACTGCTGTAATTATGTTTAAATTTCTGCTTTGCCATCAAAGGAATAAATTATATTTTAAAATGTATTAAAATAGAAAATTACTATTTAATTTGTCATTAAATTTCACAATATAACTTTCTTTTTACAGTGTTTTTGATTAAATAAATGCAGTCTTGGTGAGCAAGCATAAGTGACTTATATAAAAATATAACTGTTCCCAAACATTTGAAGTGTACACATTCCTGTTCTCTTCTATGTATTATTATTATTATTATTATTATTATGTTTTGGCAGCTATTTGTAACACTATTAATACCGGCCACCATTGCAAATGCATTGCTTTATCTAGCAACTTTCATTCTTCCAAAATGACACAAACCATGTTCATTCCTTAGTAACCAAGACAACAGCCTTATAACTGATCACCAGTAAGGAACTATCTCATGCCTTTTAAATAATGTTACCGTACTTAGCCCTTGACCTCAAACCTTTTACTCAGCATACTCCAGTTGTGTCTGCCAAAAAAAAACAAAAAAACAATGACCCCTCAACCTGTCTAATGTTCTCCAGACTGTTGTTACACAGTGTGAGCTCATTAATACTGGCTTTGCTTTTAACAAGGTTTTACTTTGTTTAAGTGTGTGTAGGTGCTTGTGGTGTATGTTCTTAAGTGCTAACACTTAGCCCTGGCCCTATCGATTTAAATGACGAATAAAGAGAGTAATGAACATCATTAATAATGAGAATAATGTGTCTGTGTGTTCAGACCATGCAAATGTTGTCTCATTCTACTCCCTAGTTTCCTTTTGTTATTGTGAACACTAGCAAAGGTCTTGATGCCCTAAACATCAGTGACACTGATGTCTGACACTTAAATTTACACTTGCTCTCACCTTTGACAGCTTGGATTGAATATTTTATAAATATCATAGTGAATATTTAGACGTGAATTCTGGGAATTTATAGTGAGCAAATGTCTCTGTACTGGAATAATTTTGACAGTGGGACAGTTCTAGAAATAGTTGACTCCCTTGTTACTATGGAGCCACTAAAACTTGTTAAACCCTGCAAAACAACCACTTAAAACATTATTATTATTATTATTTTATATGGTGATAATCTGAGTAATGGTTGGACTTTAGGCATTCAGTATTCTTGTTGGGTTTTCATGTGAAACATTTGAGTTACCAGGCAGGGGACACTCATTATTGGTGTTACTAAAAACTGCTGAAGGGTTTTCCTGCAATAGCCTACAACAATATCACATACATCATTCTTTCTCTGGCAGGGTTCATTCATCAGTTTAACACACAAATACCATCTAATGGAGGCTAATGACTTGTTGAATCAATTAGGAAACGTACACTTCATTTAAACTTGACAAAGCAAAATAAACCCTGCCAGAATAAGTTTATTCTGGAAACCATTTGTTCCCAAACCATTTGTTGAAGAAAAAAAAAACAACTTAAAATATTCCACCAACAATCAAATGCTGTGCGAATGCAGTAGTTCCTGTGCATGTAGCTACTAGACAGTTGTTAGCAACAATGTTTACCCTCAGGTCAAGTAGGGCCTCTGGGTATAGAAATATTCACTCATAATAAATTAATTAATTCATAGTGGCATTCTGTTTCCCTTAACATGATATTGATGAAATTGGGCTGTAAATGAGTCAAGTGACTTCAGCCAGAAATAAATTGAAATACAATTATGTTTACATGCTATAAAAAAAAACCTTCAAGGTTCAGAAGTCTCTTCTTAGACATCCAATTATACCTTAATTTATCGTTGAAGTTTTACATTCATCGTAGAAGTAGCCTAATGTTTATATGACAAGTTAGTTCACCGCACACTATTTAAAGAGAAAACATGTTTCAGATTTCCTTTGCTGGCATAAACCTGTCAAATTACTGTAAATATATTCTGACATTCAGTTTAAATAAAAAAATATTAACCTATTATACTGCATTGCAGTGGCGCCCTCCTCGGTTCAAATCACGGTCCGGTTCAAGTTACGCACCGCAAAATGAGAGAAAGGGCACTTTACTATTAGTGATTAAAGGAGCAGGGGCTCGAGTCTTTTTTTTTTAAACATTTTTGTACATGCATGGTTCGAGCATTGCATGGACAATTTTAAAATTTCTTTATAAGACAGTGGAAGAAAATCACTTTTCAACATGCCTGATTCTGAAGGATAGTGCTCTCTTTCATGTGAAGGACTTATGTATTTTTCATTGAGTTCATGAGTCATCTTTTTACTTCATCCAGCTGGATAAAGGCGTCATAATTTATACATATAGTGAACTTCTACACCCCTAAATAAGCATTTTCCCTCCCAGCTCGAGGCTCCCTGAAGACTTTAAGAACACATGTAATGTGATGATTTGACTTAGAACGACAGACTACAGCAGAGAGCAGATGAGTGAGGGAGCTTGAAGGCCCATTTGCTGGAAAGTTTGAGTACATTGACTACAAAGAATATAAGAAATTAGAGGGGGGTTTAGAAAGAGAAAGAAAATATTATTGCAGTTGAGTGCTTTTGAGTTGTTTGTGTTCTTTGAGGGTTTGATGTCACGTCTCCAAGTGGATGTGGTTTCTTTGTGAACTTCCCGTGTCCTTCCTTTCTTTCTGTCTCTTTCTCCCTCTTTCCCCCTCCCTTAGCCCCCTTTTTCCACAGAATATGGGCAAGATACACTTGCAGAAAAAAAGTGTGCAAAAATTGTTAGTTAGCAAAAATGTGGAAATCTTTCCAATTAATTAATGAGAAGTAAATTGTCTAGTCTGAGCTGATGAGATGTCATTCTCATTTACCTGAATTAAAGTTCATTGACAAATTTTCAGGGGTTTTTTTTAATTTTGAATTTGCCATAATTACAGCAGACATTCTGGAGAAAATATAATTGGTGGCCAAGTCAAAAAGGTTGAGATCTATTAATTAATGGATGCTTTTGTCTAATGGAAATTACAGCATAATTATTACAAGGTCTCCTAAGAAGTCGCCGTTTTCACAGATTGAACCAAAAAAGTCAAATGAAATGATGCTGGTTAAATGCATTTTTTCTTTAATAGCCTCACATTTTAAAACTTTTAACATTTATCTGGAGAAGGAGAAAGTGTGGCTCTGTACTGTAAGTTTCCTTAAAAATATTATTGATGTGCCTGATCATCTTGTAGGGATTTATTTTGTGATAATGGTCATTAAAAATCAAATTGTCCTGAGGACAGTGTAACAAGAAATAATTATTTTAGAATTTTACATACTGTACAGTTAAAGCTCATACAAATGGTGAATGACATCTTCTGCGATCATGTTAGGACACTTGCTACTCATGTAAACTTTGTTTTCTGTTCTCTTCTCTAACCATCAGACATTATAGTGCTGATTGCATCTGTTGCTGTGGTTTCGGCGGGGAGTCAAAGCAACATTTTTGCAACATCTGCACTGCGAAGCTTGAGGTTTTTACAGATCCTGCGAATGGTACGCATGGACCGCCGTGGAGGAACTTGGAAGCTTCTGGGATCTGTAGTTTATGCACACAGCAAGGTAAGTTTATTGACAAGTCATCATCCAGAATTATTTGCTTAATTATCTTGGTTATAAAGAGCTTGGAAAAATTCAAAATCACACATTGTTTAACAGCAAAAACTGCTGTGTATCCTGTGTATTCATAGCCATATCAAAAAGTCCTTTTTGTTCTTTTGTAAATATTTTCCTGCCGTGCAGATATCCTCTAAATGTCCTCAGTATCTGCTTCTCCTTCTAATAGGAATTGGTCACTGCCTGGTACATCGGGTTCCTTGTGCTCATCTTTTCCTCTTTCCTGGTTTATCTGGTGGAAAAGGAGTTTAATAAAGACTTTGCCACATATGCTGATGCATTGTGGTGGGGCACGGTGAGTCTCCACTCCCCACATCTCTGCACAATGGTATATTCTCTCTTGAGTCATAACAAATCATATTCTGACCTATAATGAGCTTCACAAAACAAGTTATTTATATCTGATGAGGTGCTAGACATGTGTTCTAGCACCTCTGCGACTGATGCATTATTCCTGGGTCATTTTTTCCGGCTCTAGCTAATGGTCGACATTACTAGAAAATTGCAAGATGTGCTAGTTTCAGTTTAATATGATCATTGACATCAAATTTCTGTTCTAATTTCAGGCTCACCCTTTTTCAGCCTTTTGTTCATTGCCTTCCACCATGTTTGGGGTATTGAAACCTTTTCCATAAAGGTTATACGGAGGCCCATTAGATTCCATTTCCATGGAGATAGAAAGTAATCATGATGGGACAAAATGACAAATGCCATCTCTGGTCTCGCTTGAAAGCCCTTGACGCTTCATAGAAAAGACTTCAGGTTTCATTCAGATTGTTTCAACCCAAAAGGAAAAGACAAAGGCCACATATATGCATAAGTGAAGAGATAAACCCATACAGATATACAGTATAGATAATCATTTAGTACTATGGTTTGTATGGGGGGGATTTTGTTTTACCAAATTACACAAGGTAAAAAGAAAAATGACCCAAACTATATTAAATACCATCTCACCTGCAGAATGGATAAACATGGTTGATGTCAACCATATTGTGTTTTATGTAATGAATTAATGGTAGGTTACGATTAAAAACAAGCGTGAATTTTTTAAGGATTTTTTTTAATTTATTTTTTATTAATTAGATCACCCTCACTACAATTGGATATGGAGATAAGACTCCTAAAACCTGGACTGGACGAATGCTGTCTGCTGGTTTTGCCCTGCTTGGGATCTCCTTCTTTACTCTGCCTGCGGTAAACTTTGCACGCATTTTCTCATACCTTGTTCCCTTACACTGCTTAAAGTATTAATTCAGTGTCTGTGCATCTTGTCACTTCTCCAGATACAACACTAATAAAGAACCACATTGTAAATAATTTGCATAATTGATACAATTCCTAATGTTCTTCTTGGTTTCCAGCCTGCTCCACACAATTAAATCTTATTTCGTACCTGCCCGGGTGTCGCACACAGCCATCCAGGGCGAGGACAGATCTGAAGACTGTCATCGTCTCTAGGATGGTTAAAAAAGAAGCCCTGATGTTTGTTACATCCAGGGTATGCCCCCTTGGGAAGAGACTGTTGCACCGTACCACGTCTCTTCCTCGAAGCCCTATGGGGACTACTCCCCTTACCCCGCCATCTCTGGTGTTTTGAGGAACGGTAGTCTCTGACACAGCTACCAAAGTGCTCATCAGCTCATCTACAGGCATATTAGGTGTGCGGTACGCCTCTAGGCACTAGAGCACTAGGCACTAACTTATTGGAAAGGTATTCTAAGAATGTGCCCCTTAGGTCTTACAGTTTTAGTTTGCCTGGGGGGCGCACAACAGGCTTTGTCCCTGGGTATCGACTAAAATGAGTGTGCGTCTCTTGGGGTTAATTTTTTATACCTTTTAATGTTTGTGTTGTAGCAGGCTGGCCCTTTCCACACATTCATGGATATTATTAATGTTGAATTGGATTGAACCCAGGCTTTGACTACACTGTAATCTGTTCCCTGTGCATACTTCACAACCTTATTGGTCAGGCATTTTTCATTATAGTGACATGGGTATTAATGTTCCCAGAGCGTCAATGCCATGACGCAGCATTGAGGTTTACTCTAAGGAACTTTTTAGGTTATGTATGTAATCCAGTTCCCTGAGAGGGGAACGTGACACTGCGTCGATTTACGACATTTCACGCAATGCCCGAAAACGTCTTCCCTCAGACTATTAGAATCTGGTGACGTGCCTTTCAGGCGTCTATTTATGGTCTCGTTGACACGCTTGCACTACGTCACCTGACCACGCTGTTGGCCAATAGAATTGGTGTTTTCCCACATGTGCTTCAGACACCAGCTCAGGGAACCAGAATACATACTGTATGTAACCTGAGAAGTTTACTATAATAGTCCTATTGTCTAATTCTAACAGTATTACTGACATGGTTCTACTTCACTTGCATTGCAGGGCATTTTGGGTTCAGGTTTTGCCCTAAAGGTTCAAGAACAGCACAGACAGAAGCACTTTGAGAAGAGAAGGAACCCTGCAGCCTGCCTTATACAGGTTAGACACAAGAGCCGTGAATCTGCCTTCACATTTGGTGATATTACACAATCTTGTACAGTAGAATTTGGTTTATAGTGTCATTTTTATGACAGAGAATTTGATGGAAAATGTCATTCCTCTAAGTCACCCGGGGGGCACGCCCCACACTTTGAGAACCACTGCTAAGTAGAGTGCTGTTTGCACTAATGGTACAATATCTTTTTTTATGTACTGTTACTATGATTTGTGTCTGAATGCACCCCAGTGGTTTTGTTGCCTGATAAATCTTTTATGAAATGTCTGAGACTGGGAATTGTTTTACCTCACAGACAAATGGTTAGGTTTAGTTCACAGCAAATATACTTTTATTTGTTTGGACCAGTGTTTCGCTAGCTTTAATGTGGTTTAAATGTGGTTTTAATACCAGCAATTAAGAGTTGTACAAATCTCCTGAATTTGTTGCAAAATATATTGGAGGAACTTCCCTTCTCTCTCTCTTTGTGTGTGTGTGTGTGTGTGTGTGTGTGTGTGTGTGTGTGTGTGTGTGTGTGTGTGTGTGTGTGTGTGTGTCTGTGTGCGTGCGTGCGTGCGTGCGTGCGTGTGTGTGTGTGTGTGTGCGTGCGTGCGTGCGTGCGTGCGTGCGTGCGTGCGTGCGTGCGTGCGCATTGTGTTTCTGCTCACTATGTTTTACTCTCCCTAACCCTGAATAAGGCTGCGTGGCGATATTACTCCACCGATGGTAGTCGTCCTTACCTTGAGGCCACTTGGCGTCACTATGAGTCTACAATCCCTGTCCCGAGGCATGTATGGGTGCCTGCTCTGACCGAAAAAAAACCTGTGTAGTTTTTTTACTAATCTGCTTTTTTCCTTTTTTTTTCTTTTTTTTCCTTCCCTTTCTCTTCTATGGGATTGTTCTTCTTCTCTTTTCCCTTTTTCCTTTATCCCTTGTTCTTTTGGTTTTATATATTTTTGCATGTAGTGTGTGTGGCGTAGCTATGCGGCTGATGAGAACTCGGTTTCCGTTGCTACCTGGAAACCTCATTTGAAGGCGTTGCATACCTGCAGTCCTACAAAGTACGTACAAACCCCCTGGCAGGTGCTATTCTATATCCTCTCTGTTCCCTTGGTTCATTCATTTTTTTCACAAAGGAATACTTTCCTCTTTCCCTCTATTAAGTTGTTAAATTTCCCCATGTAACTTTATTGTGCCTGTCTCCCACACAGTCCATTTTTCTTTTCACATCCTCTTCATTTCACCATTCAAAAAACTACATATGTCAGTTTTTATGTCCATTTCGCATTTGTCTGATACATTCATTGCCACCCACAAGAATCATTGTAGACCAGGTTCTATTGTAGGTCTAGCTGTCCATAAAATCACCTGATTGCAGTCTTTCTCTCAAGGTGAAAGGGGAAAAAATAAGCAAATGGACAGTAATGTTTCTCTCCATTTTGGATTTATGCCCACGTTCTGTTTTATAATGACACATTCATGGATAACGTGAATATGCAGTAGTTGTCCATCTAATAGTATTATCAGCAGTCAAATTGACTACCTGATTGAGGAAAAGGTTTGATTGCCTTTGCCTTGACCATGAAATGTAACTAGACCTGCTGAAAGCATTACTTTAAACACACAGAGAATAAACTAGATATTCAGAAGGGCTCCAAATACATATGGCAGATTTATTTGCTTGAGCTTCTGAATTCCTTGCAATACTCTGCATGTTTTGATTCGCATGTATATGCATTATGTTTTAAACTGGCTGTTGCTTTTTGTGCATTAGTATGCATGAAATATTTTATGATAAACTGGATGAATCTGAATTTATGGCATGTGTAGTTTATAAAAAGACTGTTTACTGTAGATTCATTTAATGTCTCACATTTAAATATTTCTCTTTCTACATCACCTTTTGACACCCACAGAAAGGATCAAGGAGAGCCATCTACAAGGTTTGTGTTATTTCATATCCTATATATACTAGAAATAAATTACAATGAGACAGACTTTTGAAAATTGCTGTTATACTAGTGTAATACCTAATTTGACCATAAAAAAAAATCACACTGTGACTTTATATCCCAAAAATGGGCCTTTATTTCTTGTAATTCAGACTATATTTCTAGTAATAATCATTAGAGTTCATATCTTCTAACTGTGTCTTTATATCTCAAAATGTGACTTCATAATTGGCAATATGACTATATATTTCATGATTGCAACTTTATTCCTCATAATCATGACTTTTTATCATAATGCAAATTCAAATCATGCAATTTGACTTTATCTGTTATGACATATCAATTGTGACTTTCTTTCTTGTAATTGCTACTCACAGTGTTGTTTTATTTTTTCAAAATTGCACATTTATGTCTCACAATTGTGACTTTATTTCTTATATGAAACTTAATCTCGAAATTAATTTTCTACGTTTTATTCTGAGGTGTAAACAGGCTGCCATATTTGATCAGTATTTCCCTCTGATGTCTGTTTACTGCAATCTGTTATTAAGTGCACTCTATTTTTCATCAGGCACATACATTGGGCAGATGGAATATGAAATAGCAATGAATTGAGATGTTTTCATGCTTTCATGTTTTGTCACTTACCAGACAAATGTGATTACTGGGGGTTTGGCTTCAATTAGAGAGAGAAAATAATGGAGATGAGAAAGTCAAGTCAGACTGTTTGGAAGACTGCATTACACGCCAGCTACTAAGACATGGTGTCATCAGTCCAGATAACAGAAAAGAGCTAGTGGTGTCATTTGCATAATTACTAAGATAGAACTTCAGATTGTGCCATAATAGTATTTCCAGTATGAACAAGGCCAGACAAAATCATTTCCACATCATTATGAATTTATTAAATACAGAACAAAAACATGAAATTCATCCATTTGCCTGAGTGTGAACAACAGATTTCAAAGAGGTGTTTGGATATGATACTTCTGTGGGTTCTAAACATTTTTTTGTGTGAAACACCCATCCATCCACTCATTTATGATTCACTACTCATCAATGACCAAGAGACAATGATACCATAATTAGCATAGTTGCTAATGTGACATTATTGAACAGAAGTGGATGACTCACTGCAGTGCTGCATTTTTGAGTGGCCGCTGCTCTTTTTGTTCAGTAGTTATGTTCAGCTGTCTGACCTATAATGAGTGAACTAGTATTTTTTTAAGATAATAGAACTAAAGATAAAACGACCTTTTGTAAAAACCAAAGTAGATACTTATTAAACAGAAAGCCCGAGTGTAAGACCAACCGAAAGTCAGAGACCAAAAGACTAGAGGTGTGATCACATTTCTAGTTTCTCTATAAAATGTCATGTTTGAAATCTGAAAAAAGTCTCCATGTAGATTTCACATTGGTTCAAGTTGGTTACGTAATTTCACTGTGTTGAACTGTGTTGAAAGCTGCTTGGGTAGAAAGTGACCTCTGTGTGAGCAGGTGTTTTTGCATCACATTACTGATAGATAGATAGATAGATAGATAGATAGATAGATAGATAGATAGATAGATAGATAGATAGATAGATAGATAGATAGATAGATAGATAGATAGATAGATAGATAGATAGATTAGATAGATAGATAGATAGATAGATAGATAGATAGATAGATAGATAGATAGATAGATAGATAGATAGATAGATAGATAGATAGATAGATAGATAGATAGATAGATAGATAGATAGATAGATAGATAGATAGATAGACAGACAGACAGACAGATCTTTATCTTATTTTATGGAACATTGATATTAATTCAGAAGGATTTTTATCCCTCTGTCGTCGGCGTTTCTCTAGAGTCTTTCATCTTACATTACATATTGTCTTGGCATATCATATCTGAAGGGGCCTTTCATAATGATTGTTTAGAGTTTATTTGACTGCATTTCTAATACTATGGGAGTCTAAGCAAGCAATGCAGATCTAATAAATGACTTGGCCTCTGCACTTTTTCTACTTCATACTGCTCTTTAATGGCCATTGCCATGGCTCATGGCTGGAAGGAAAGTGCTGTTCTTTCTTTCACTCTCTCATTCTCTCAATTTTCCCCCTTTTTAGTCAGAAACTGAGTTTTAAGGACCGAGTAAGAATGGCAAGCCCCCGTGGACAGAGCATTAAAAGCAGGCAGACGTCCGTTACAGACAGACGTTCGCCCGGAGCTGAGATCAGCACTGATGGATCGAGTCCTGCCAAGGTCCAGAAGAGTTGGAGTTTTAATGACCGCACCCGATTCAGACCCTCTCTCCGTCTCAAGAGCCAATCACGGTCTACCCCTGAAGGTGAAGCAAATTCTGATTGGAGGATTACATTGAACCACTATGTGCATTGAAAAAAAAGTATTTTTATTCTATGCTGTCTATGTAGTGTAGAAACATAATGAAATTCAAGATTAATTAAGACAATACAAATTAAAATCTGATCATAACCTGTAAAATATTTTTTGTTTTTTGTTTATTTGTTTTGTTTTTTGAGAAAATATGTTCAAATGACAGACTGTGACTAGACCAAAAATCTCATAATTTCAGGAGATAACTAATATAATTACAGTCAATCATGATGAGACATTAGAGAGCTTATTGACATTGTGATAGTAATGGTTATGATATTAATTATCATAATATTTGGTTGTCACTAAAAATAATTTTGTCCCTTTGATTGAGATCATTGTAAATTCAAATGATCCTGACTGGGTCCCAAAGGCCTTTGACTGAATAGGATTAATTCCTTCCTCATTAATTGAGGGGAACTATCTAGTGTACGGCAGATAAACAATAAAAACATTGCACTGAATTAGACAACTCCATCCACTCATTGGACTACACTGCTTAAGGCTCTGTTTACATCCCCTGTGAGGTTAAGACAACTCTTCTGTTGTAAATTATGTATTATGTATAATTCAGACACATTAATGAATGCATATATCAAGGCATGGTATGATTTAGATGTAATCTGAAGTCTTTATACACAGTGGGAAGGCTGCAAGGCACTTGATGTCATATACATTATAAAATCTGAATAGTTTAGTCAAATGGTTAATGAAAAATGATTACCTAACTTTAACTGTATTACTATGCTTGTGTCTTGTACTCTGTTGCTCTGCGGCCTAAGACGTGAAGGCCTTAACAAGCAGGGGCCCCACAACAAAAGCCTACAAGTATCCGCATAGGTTATTTCAATAGTACAGTTCAGACATTCTACTAACTATAAATAACTTTGCAACTGACTCAAATTAATTTGCAACTACATGTCTACCACATGTCTACTTTTTAATCAGTAGTTTGAATATAAATTTTTAATATACAATAACCTGACATACAGTTTAAAGACTTGATTACGTGTATAAAGAGGCCTTTTTGGGGTCTTGTGAGGGACACATGTGCATCCAATAAGTGGGGTAACGTCTGTGAATTCTACAGTCAAGAATCCTTTTGCCTCTAAGCACAAAGTGGGAACCTTCATATTTTAGCCAGAAGCGTATATTCCTTCCTCTATGATGCCCTATGGTTGTAAATATCTTTCTCTTTTATCAGACTGATCGATTGCAGCCTCTCGAGTCAGTTTGTGTGAATTCTTTATGTAGCATAAAGCAAGATGAATCTGCAACCAACACCAATTTTCCTTCTAGTCTCTGGTTTACATCATAGGTGTAGCCATAGATAAATTTTATTGCAGAAATGTGCTTGAATCTGGGTAGAGCTCCCATGGTGTTATCTGTATTGTATAAGCACTCTGAATGATTTAAAATTGTACATACTCTTAGAAATGTATTTTAGTAAAAGTACAATTGATCAATTTCAATTCAAGTTCATTTGGACTGCACTACTTTGTTAGTTTATATGCATTTGCAAATGTTGAATTTTTCCCTCTGATGTTGCTCTCAGATGTTGTTTTGATTAGATCCTCTTTCCCTTTTTTAAAATCGAAAAGTATGAAAATGCTTTATGTTTGCCTTTCTCTTGCTTATTACTCTTCCATTGTTCTCAATTCTTTGAATTTGATGATGACTTTCACATACTCTCTCCTTTCTGACTGACTCTTTATTCTTTAAGTGCTGATGACTTTGGGATTTTCATTGTGTTTGTCACAGGTGAGGCTAACGTTGGTGTCGATGAGGGTTTTGATGAGAAAGGGTGTCATTGTGACATGCCGGCTGAGGACCTGCCGTCCGCACTGAAGACCGTCATCAGAGCAGTGAGGTAGTGATTCTTTACTTCCCTTCATGCTGCAATATTTCAAGTCAAGTCACGTCAAGTTTATTTGTATAGCGCTTTTCACATTACAGATTGTATCAAAGCAGCTTCACAGTATTAAATTAAAATAATACAACAAAGTTTGTTTCAAGAGGAATTTATTGATTGATAAAATTAAATTAAATTAAATATCCCCAAAATATCCCCAACTGAGCAAGCCAAAGGCAACAGTGGCAAGGAACCGAAAAACTCCATCAAGTGACCTAATGGTGTCCTAAAACTCCATCAGGTGACCTAATGGAGAAAAAAAAACCTTGGGAGAACCCAGGCTCAGTCGGGGGCCAGTTCTCCTCTGGCATTTATGAGCTAGAGGCCGGATTGTAGTTTGAACTGTAGGATTATATGAATGCCTGGCTGAAGAGATGCGACTTTAATCTAGTTTTAAACTGGGAGAGCGAGTCTGAGCAACGAACAGTATCAGGAAGACTATTCTAGAGTTTTGGAGCCAAATGTGAAAATGCTCTCCCTCCTTTGGTGGTTCTGGATATCCTGGGTATGACCAAAAGCCTTGAATTTAGTGATCTTAAAGAGCGCAATGGATTATAGGGTGGTAGAAGATCCGTTAAATAGACTGGAGCTAAGCTGTTTAGGGCTTTATAAGTCAGTAGCAATACCTTGTAATTAATACGGAGCTTTATAGGTAACCAATGCAGTGATGATAAAATCGGTGTTATATGATCATATTTTCTTGATCTCGTAAGAACTCTAGCGGCGGCATTTTGGACTAACTGTAGCTTGTTTATTGAGGATGCAGGACAACCAGCTAATAAAGCATTACAGTAATCCAGTCTCGAGGTCATGAATGCATGAACTAACTTTTCTGCATCAGAAACTGATAGCATATTACGTAGCTTAGCAATGTTTCTAAGGTGGAAAAAGGCTGTTTTGTAACATATGAAATATGATTTTCAAAAGACAGGTTGCAATCGAGTATAACACCCAGGTCTTTTACTGTAGAGGATAAAGTAACAGGACATCCTATGATGTTAAAGTTGTATTGTGCGAGGTTTTGTGGGCGGTTTTTTGAACCGATAAGTATTACCTCTGTCTTGTCTGGATTTAATAAAAGAAAATTACGCGTCATCCAATCTTTTATATCTTTAACACACTCTGTCAATTTGGAAAATTTAGCGTTTTCATCCGGCCGTGATGAAATATATATTTGAGTGTCATCAGCATAACAATGGAAACTAATTCCATGTTTCCTTATAATATTTCCAAGTGGCATCATATATATGGAAAATAACAGAGGGCCTAATACAGATCCCTGCGGCACTCCATAGTTAACTGGAGTTATGATCGATTTTTCTCCATTTAAATAGACAAAATGGTAGCGGTCAGATAGGTATGATTTGAACCAGCTTAGTGCTTGTCCTTGAACACCAGTATAATTTTGTAGTCGATCTAAGAGTAATGTATGATCTATAGTATCGAACGCAGCACTAAGATCAAGTAAAACTAGTATTGAGATACAGCCTTGGTCAGAAGCTAAAAGTAAATCATTTGTGATTTTAACGAGCGCAGTTTCAGTGCTATGATGCGGTCTGAATCCAGACTGAAACTTTTCATAGATATCATCTTGTTGCAAGAAAGAGCCCAGTTGCTACAGAGCTACAGGTAACACTTCTTTCAGTAGTTTAGTTGGTATAGGATCTAATAAACATGTTGTTGTTTTAGATGAAGTGATAAGTTTATTTAACTCTTTTTGTTCTATAGTTGTAAAGCACTGTAATTGTTCTTGCGGGGTGATAATTGAAGCTGAATTATAAGGCGCGATTGAAGATTGAACGTTTACAATTGTGGTTCTGATGCTTTCTATTTTCTCAGTGAAGAAGTTCATGAAATCATTACTACTGAACTGTAACGGGATATTTTGTTCGGTTGACGTCTGTTTATTTGTTAGTCTAGCCACGGTGTTAAATAAAAACCTTGGATTGTTTTGGTTGTTTTCTATTAGTTTGCGGAGGTGCTCAGCCCTGGCCGCTTTTAGGGCCTTTTTATAACGTGACATACTGTCTTTCCACGCGATTCTAAAGACCTCTAAAATAGTTTGTTTCCGTTTACGCTCTAAAATACGGGTTTCTCTCTTTAAAACATGCGTAGTATTGTTATACCATGGTGCTTTATTTTTCTCTCTGACCTTTTTTAATTTAATAGGTGCAACCACATCCAATGTTCTAGAGAGAATGGTGCTCATAGTGCTAGTTAGTTCTTCTAGTTCATCTGTTTGTTTGGGTTCAGGCAGCAGCTGAGACAGATTAGATAAGCAATTTGAGAAATTATCTATGGTGGATGGGAGGATTGTTCTGCCTGGTTGATAATGCGACGCCGCATGACATATTACAGCAGTACGTAATATGCAAGTTACCATGTAGTGATCAGTGACTTCATCACTTTGTGGAATGATATCTATATCGGTTGGATCGGTTCCATGTGATATAATTAAATCGAGTGTATGATTAAGACGATGGGTTGGTCCGGTGACGTTTTGCTTGACCCCAAATTAATTTAATAAATCTGTAAACGCAGCTCCTAACGCATCATTTGGATTATCTACGTGTATGTTAAAATCTCCAACAATTAATGCTTTATCGACATTGACTAATAGGTCTGAGAGAAAATCTGCAAACTCTTTTAGGAAATCAGCGTAAGGCCCTGGCGGTCTATATACGGTAGCCAAGGCTAGAGATAATAGGGATGTTTTTCTAACATCTAAGAGCGTAACATTTAGTACAAGCAGAGCCGGATTAACGCAAAGGCAAACTAGGCACGTGCCTAGGGCCCGATTGGCGGGATGGGGCCCAGACAGAGGAGAAAAAAAAAGAAAAAAAATTTACAAATGTCCTATCTACAATTTATTTCAATAATTATTAATTAACTAAAAATAGTGACGATGTTTATCTTAACCATAGACTGTTACATTACTGCAGTTAAACCAATTAATGTGTCCGTTACAACGCGGGTGCCGGCTTCTGAAAGTATGTGTAACGAACGCATCCATCAGGTGCTGCGAGGCAAAAGCATAAGCATACAAAGAAGCACAGCTCGTGATGCAGGTGTGTGAGTTGTCGTCATCTATTTTGGAGTGATTGCAATGTATTCTAAATATAAACTTGTACTGTAGATCAGCGTCATTTCTGGAAAAATCATTCACCGCTTTATTACGAGTTTAAAAGAGCGCGAGCGTCATTAACGTGCCCAGACGCGACGCTTTGAATTTGCGCGTACAATGAATAACATCGCGTCGGGAGCTGACTAGTAAAAAAGCTACAAAATTAAAAGACAAGACGTCTGTATTCTAAGTTAAAAAGCCAACACACTACAACATTTTTAAATGTTTCAAATAAAGGATCTCATATCTATGGGTATATCTTCTAAATTCTGCTGATGATTAGATTATACCCTGACATTACGCCAATAATATCAGTTTATATATTTTTTTCTGCTCAGTAGCGATCGTGTCTTTCTCTTCCACTTGATTTGTGTATAGCATATTTAAGGTAGCAATGCAATATAAAAGCACTTATGCTCATCTACTGAAGTGGGATTCTGGAACTGTGAATAAATTGAATAAAACAGCAAAATAACAACAACAACAATAACATCTTCATTAAACAAAAAAGAGATTACCTTAGATAAAGTTTGATTAATATGTACATACAGTACCGGTAAAAGTCTGGACCCATTACTATTTTTAATGTTTTTGAAAGAAGTTTATTATTATGCTCTACAAGCCTGCATTTATTTGATCAAAAATACAGAAAAAAACAGGAATATTCAGCAAGGATGTGTTAAATATATAAAAAGTGATAGTGAAGACTTTTTAAAAACAACTTTTTAATAATCAAAAATCCTGAAAAAAAGTATCACAGGTTATAAAATAAATATTAAAGGAGAAGTTCACTTTTAAAATGAAAATTCTGTCATCATATACTCACCCTCATGTTGTTTCAAACCTGTATGAATTTCTTTCTTCTGCTGAACACAAAGGAAGATATTTAGAAGAATGTCAGTAACCAGACAGTTTTTGGGTCCCATTGACTTCCATAGTAGGAAAAAATATACTACCTACTATGGAAGTCAATGGGACCCAAAAACTGTCTGGTTACTGACATTCTTCTAAATATCTTCCTTTCTGTTCAGCAGAAGAAAGAAATTCATACAGGTTTGAAACAACATGAGGGTGAGTATATGATGACAGAATTTTCATTTTAAAAGTGAACTTCTCCTTTAAGCACCATTTCTAACATTTGATAATAAATCAGAATATTATAAAGTTTTCTGAAGGATCATGTGACACTAAATTCAGCTTTGCATCACAGAAATATAAAGTATAGTAAAATAGAAAACCATTATTTTAAATTTTAATAATATTTCACTATATTATTTTTCTGTATTTTTGATCAAATAAATCCAGGCTTGATGAGCATAAGAGACCTCTTTCAAAAACATTAAAAATAGTAATGTGTCCAAACTTATGTACTGTGTAAGTAAAAATATACTGCTTTTAAAATTAAATGTTGTATAAATAAAAAGGTTAGGAATCATATTTGTTTCAAGTGTTTTTTTATTGTGGGTGGGGGGCCTCCAACATGAATTTTGCCTAGGGCCTCCTAATGTCTAGAACCGGCCCTGAGTACAAGTACTTCAAATGAAATAAACTTATAACCCGTTTTCTGAGTAAAATTTAGAATATCTCTATAAATGGTTGCAACACCACCGCCACGACCAATCAGACGGGGCTCATGCTTATAACAGTATCCAGGAGGAGTAGACTCATTAATACCGAAATAATCATTTGGTTTAAGCCAGGTTTCAGTAAGGCAAAGTACATCGAAGCTATTATCTGTGACTATTTCATTTACAATAACTGCCTTAGGTGTGAGTGATCTAATGTTTAGAAGACCTAGCTTTACAAATAGTTTTTGTTTACTAATAGCAAAATTTTCTGTTTTAATAACAATTAGATTTTTCCTAGATCCTGCAGTAGATTTATTATTTGATCTCACTAAACGAGGAATAGACACGGTTTCTATGCAATGTTCTACACTAGTATTTATATCAGTTAAATTGGTGCAGCAGAGACTATGATTTGGACTTTTGGTTACTAGTCAGTATTTCAGAGCTCTGAGACATTACAATTAAAGCTCAGCATTTCATGAGCTATCAGTGATTATTGAAATGAATTCACTAAAAGTTTTAGCATATAGTATCAACCAAAGATAATTCAAAGCTATAAATATTTTTGTGTCCTGTATGCATGATAAATGTTTTTCAATCAATTGTGTTAATTCTGTGCCATTTCAATTTGACAAACCAAACGTTGACTGACAGGGAACACATGCTATAGGATCGTTCGCACCGAACGATACGATTTAACGAACATTTTATGGTCCTACGCCTTCCACAGACGACATATATTTATAAAAATACGTTTAGACCGCTTAACAGAGTGATTGCTATCAGGATATGAGGAGACATTCAACCAGCATAACAAAACATGTTTCTGCAGAGAATCATCTACGGCACCTTTAATATTAATATCAACCATGACACTGACACAACCAATCAACCATGCAGACCATGCAACTTCTTTTAGTGTTTTGAAATAATAACTGCTTACAGCAAACACTGAACCAGAGTATTTAAATGTTGACCATGCAATCTCATTGGCTGCAGGATTAGCAGGGACCAATCAGCTTGTGCCATGCAGTAATTATGTGATTACTTGCAGTTTCATGACTAAACTAGACTTATATATATATAAAATAAGCAGAAACAATGACATGGAAAGAGAGACGGTTAGTCTCTAAGCAGGTTAGTCGTACAACATTTGTTTTTATGACAACGACCACCGGTACAACCTATTTAAATCCACGATTAGCTCAAAGTAACTAAACTCAAAATTGCCTGGCTCGCTGCTTAAACCTGCTTTATGGTACAGGCTCAAGCAAACTCAAAAATGGCAATGATTTAACAGCACCACAAAGCCACAGAGTTGACACTTTTCAGGGAAATCAACCTACAAAAGGTTTACTTAAAACCTGTAGCCTAAGCTGAGATAGGAGAAAGTATTTTAACATAAATACACAAAACTGCACACATCACCTTTAATGAATTGTCGGCTTGTCAGTCTTATTTAATTATTCTCACAGTCACTGTGAGCATGAGATGAATCAGCGGATCATCTCATTTCTCTAATTTCACTTTCAAGAAAGAGTACTGTCATCCACACACTTCACATATCAAACACGCAATTTTCTTTTTCTTTTGTCTAGTAGGTGAGGGTCAGTGGCAAGATGATTTCTATATTGACAGGATGTGCTCATCTTTTCCAGCCTCTCTGTTTTGCTTTTATAATGAGGAATGAAAAATGTTCTCAGTCTTCTATAGCGTGTCCCGCTTGACTGAATATTCCAGCCTGTAGCTGAAGTGCTTTGGTAACCCTGTAGCTTTCAGCTGGGGCCTGGTTGGACCCTGACGTTTATGTGATGCCAAGCTCAGGCTTTCCCAGGGTGTTAGATTTGTCCATGCTGTCATTTGGTCACCTTAGTTTTCAGAAACATTGCTGTGGTCATGCTGAGTCAACCCAAAATGCAAATCAATTGTTTCAAGACATTGTTTCAGTTTTTGAATTGTTCCGTTAGATAATTTAGATGCTGAGAGTACATCAATTCATCCTTTACTATTTCACTCAGAACAAGAAGACAAATTGGCACATAAAATATCTGTGCTGTCATATTTGTTTTGAGCTGTATACTCCTTAATAAAAGTATAATATTATCATATGGTTCTGCAGGATCATGAAATTCCATGTGGCAAAGAAGAAGTTTAAGGAAACTCTACGCCCATATGACGTGAAGGATGTAATAGAGCAATATTCAGCCGGTCACCTAGACATGCTCTGCCGAATTAAGAGTCTGCAAACAAGGTAAGACAAACCAACTACTGTCTGAACATGTTTTTCCTTATATGCAAACTATACACTAACATTTAAAAGTGTGGGGTCTGGAAAATGTATTTATTTATTTTGACAAGAAATTAATACTTTTATTCAGCAAGGATGCATTAAATTGATAAAAAAAAAAGTGACAGTAAAGACATTTATAATGTTACAAAAGATTTCTATTTCTCTTCCATCACCGAATCCTGAAAGAAATGGTATCACAGTTTTCACAAAAAAATATTAAGCAGTACAACTGTTTTCAACATTGATAATAATAAGAAATGTTTCTTGAGAACCAAATCAATGAATGAATTTAGATCAGCATATTATAATGATTTCTAAAGGATCATGTGAAATCAAAGAGTTTATTAGTGGCCACTTTTATGACCTCTACATCATATTCACACTGGTATGTCTGGTTCATATTAATGCCATCATGTCACATGTGTTCTGATGGCCCGAGGCAGTGGTTCTCCTTGGTCATATATGGGTCACTGGGTGGTGGTGGGGAAGCCCTGAGGTTCTGCCAGACAATGCGATGTTGAGCGTTTAAGAAGCTATGTATCATTATTGCATATCATTATGTACCATTATTCATCATGGTTATAAACATTTTCAACTCAAAACAATCCCTGCTCTCAAATATGTGCACTGAAGTGCTGTACACAGTATGGAAAAAAATTCAAATGTGTAGAACGTCTGAATACTCGCTATTCTTGATCGACCTGCAAATTTATGGAAGTAAAATAATGACTAAATGTCTTTGAAACAAAAAACCATGTTGAATTGCACTTATAAAAAAATTAATAAAAATGGTTTCATTAACAATGCTTGCATTTTTGGAGGCTGAAATTCAGCAGGGTTGTATTTTTAAATTGTTAATATTAAAATGAAAACATTTCCTACACAATATCATTATTAAAAATGTAAGAATCTGTATTCTCCTTCCAGACTTAATTTCCAAAATATTCATTCTGTTCAAATCTCACCTATAATATTCGGCAGGCAATTTTCAGTCCATTTTATTTCGCAGCGGGTGATGACATTGACCAAAACAGTCATTCATTCATTCACAAAAACGTATTTACAGAAATGGAGCAAGCGGTAAGTATATGTTATGATTATCATGCCAGTATATATACAGAAGGACACGAAATCTGCGTTTACGTTGAATTAAAAGTCTTCACGATTACTCTTATGCCCGTGTACATGTACAGGTAAGCAATATTCTCCACCGCAAAGGAGATATAATGTTATTCACCATGCCGCTGATGTGCAGACCAAACATTACATCTGAAAAAGACTGTAAATCAGTTTTTGTGAATGAATGAATGAATCTACCTGTTGTTTTGGTCTTTGTCATCGCCCTCTTGTACCACCTGCTGGTTTGGTGGACTGTGTATGCAATGCTTTTTTTCCCTTTTTTTTTTTATAAGTGCAATTCAACATTTTTGGTTTGTTTCAGAGACATTAGTCATTATTTTATTTCCATACAAACAATATTCAAATGACATATTGCATCTACTGAGCTTCTGAAGTGTGCAGTAAGTGGACACTTTGCTATCCTGAGACGAGATGCAGTCTACATTTAAAAGTAAACAATTACAACAAAAAGGCAGACAATATGTGCCAAGCGGCTCTTTTTAAGCCATTTTTGTCTTTATAAGCATCATAGTTCTTATGGGCAATTTATTTTTATTTTTTGCTTCACTGAAGCCTATAGTGAAGTCAAATGATCAAGGTTTCAATGTGAGACTAGTGCCACCATGTGACCAACACCGGATATTACAGTTTATGACATTCTTCATAGACTCTAAATTAACAAATCAAATGAGCTGTGAGTCTATATATTTTTGAATTCTTCACTGTATATTTCAGTGTACAAGATACATAATGAATTCTGATCTTGAATCTGGTAGTAGCCTACACTTATAGTAGCAGTTAAGTGTCATGGGATTTGTTGTGGGTAAGATTTTTTAAAGGATGCCAGTGACATATTGTGTTTAAAAAAAGTTTTTTTTGTTGTTGTTTTTTTTTCAGTTCTCTGTCTACTTATTGGGATGTAAATATTCATTTCTTTTCACACATTTCATTCCTGTATCTTTCTGCACATGCCTCTCTCTCACTTTCAGGGTGGATCAGATTCTTGGTAGGGGCCAGATGCCTGTGGATAAGAAGGTCAGAGAAAAGTTGTTATCTGATGGAGACATTCTGGAAGATGTGAGCATGTTGGGAAGGGTGTGTAAGGTAGAGAGACAGGTGAGAATAGAGACACTTGGTTAAACAATGCATTACACAATACAATGTACATTGAATCATTCCATCTCATTGAGTCCTTGACAGCATGAGACAGTTTGTTGCTTCAACTATGGGCAGTTTTAGCCCTGTGGAGGTTTAGAAAAAAAGTATCTTACAACACACTTTTCTTTTTTTTCTGAAAGTAATGAGTCTCATTTTTTTTTTTGAAAGATTACTTGTGTTTAAGAACATTCTGGGGTGAAATTGATGGCGCTAGAAATTACTTTTAACATTTTTATCGTAAAATGGCCGACTCCTCAGTCGTGATAAGGCTTTTTTATAGTTTGTGTTTTATGTATACTAAATACACACAAACATATAAAATGTATGATTCACAGTTTTTGAATGGAAATGATTCACAATATACATTATAATTATCCTGTTCAGAAAATTGCCACCTTGGAATTATAAGGCTCTATTCGCATTCTGAGCAGTTTTGATATATAGAGCTTTTGCATTCCACTCGACTTTGTAGATATAACCTTTTTTGTTTTCTAAATGAAAGGTCCCAAAATGTACACAACATTAAAAACAAAACATCACATAATGTTAATAAGTGGTCACATAATAAGAATATGTGAATAACTAAATTTGGACAAAAATGTCAGATAGAACCTTATAATTCCAAGGTGATGAATTGTATTAACTTTTTTTTATTATGTCATTGTCTTATGTTTTGCTGTTTGATTTGATTGTCATATTAAACATAATACTATTAAACCAGTGGTTCCCAACCAAGGGGCCAGGGTCCAAAAAGGGAACTCAGCACAATTCCAAGGGAGCCTCAGGATGACTTAACAGCATTGAAACTAATAAATTATTATTAACATATTAAAAAAACCTACCTAAATTAAAGTGCTAAAAGCATGTAAAATCAAGATCAATCTTTTTTTCCCTTCTAACTATTGTTTATATCGAGAAACATACAGTTCTTTAAACTTCTAGAATCTCAAAATGAATCATGATTAATTTAATATATCAATAGTCCCAGTTTCTGTCAATAAAAAAGTTTGAGGAAAAAACAGCTTTCTATCATGAGAACTCTCTAAATAGATTAGCATTGTAATGGACATGGCAATGTTAAGGAATTTGGTATTGGCAGAATAGATCTGCTATGACGATGCTGCTGCTGCTGTTGTTGATTATTGCAATACATTCACAGACAAGCTGCTGTGAACATGTAAGACATACCGCTGCTGCACAAATGTGACCCTGGACCACAAAACCAGTCTTAAGGGTATTTTTTTTTTTATTGAGATTTATACATCATCTGAAAGCTGAATACATAATCTTTCCATTGATGTATGGTTTGTTAGGAAAGGACCATATTTGGCCGAGATACAATTATTTGAAAATCTGGAATCTGAGGGTGCAGAAAAATCGAAATATTGAGAAAATCGCCTTTAAAGTTGTCCATTTCTATTGGCGATTGTGCTGCATCCATTCACAAAAATAAATGTTTTATATATTTAAGGTGGGAAATTTACAAAATATCTTCATGGAACATGATCTTTACTTAATATCCTAATGATTTTTGGCATAAAAGAAAAATCTATAATTTTGACCCATACAATGTTTTGTTAGCTATTGCCACAAATATACCCGTGCAACATAAGACTGGTTTTGTGATCCAGGGTCACAAATAGCATATATGAAATGACCTGTAGCACATCTGCACAGGTGGAACTGGGGGAGGTGGAGGGTTTATGATTGCTGTAAGCAATCACAGAACCAAACTATTTAAATGTTGAGCAAGCAAGCTCATTGGCTGCAGATGCAACTGAGACCAATTGGCTTGTGCCATGTAGTAATTGATGTGGTAGCTAGCAGATAACAATCTATCATCAAGAGTTTTGTGACAGAACTAGATATATGGCCTTTGAGTCAAAAGGTTTAGAACCACTGTATTAAACATAACATAAACATAATGTTTTCTGACAAAATATATTTCTGTGTTCCATATATCATGTCTATAGGTACAGTCTATTGAAGCTAAGCTGGACTCTTTGCTGGACATCTACCGGCAGGTTTTGCAGAAGGGTTCGTCCTCTGCCCTCACTCTCTCCTCTCTTCCTCCTTTTGGGTTGGAGGAGACGTCAGACTATCAGAGCACTATCCTCAGTAAAGATCTCTCTTGCTCCTCCCAGGTCAGTCAGTCCATCTGTGGCAGTCATCCCAGGGCTCTCCAACTAATATTAGCCCCCAATGAACACAACCTCAACCAGAACAACTCCACAACATCTTCCCCAGGGCTCAATCCAGCCTCTGCCTCCCCTTTTAACCCATCAACCTTCCAGGTTCCTTCAACCCCATCCATGGAGTGTCCATCAGCACAAGGCAGTCCATCTCAAATCCTCAGTGCCAACAGCTTTCACTCCTCTGTAAGCCACTTTCCATACGTTGGTCAACCAGCTCCACCTCTTCCACCCACAGCCTCTTCAAAACTTCAACTCTCCACTGTTCCTCCACAACCAGGCCATGCCCGCAGCATGGTACCCTCTAGGTCAGACTCCGCCGACTACGCCAAATCCTACTTTAGAGGAGTTGGGATAGACTTTGGACTTAACTCTAGTATGGGCTGCAAGCTTCAGCAAAAAAACAGACCAAATGCTAAAGAAGACAGTTCTTGGAGGAGACATATAAGCATGGATGCAGAGGTGGAGATGGACCCCCTTGTTCCAGTTTCGCCTCTTGTCCCGGTTCAAGGCCAATGCAGTGAAGATAGAGGATTGGGGAAGTCCCTCTCTGTGCAGGACCTCATGCAGCCCGCTCTAGAGGGTCTGGACATGCATTCTAGTCAGGCTAGTTTCTCCACTAGTGTTAGCAGCAGCCAGGACTCTTCAGCTGGGGGCATTGAGATGGGAGTAGCGGGCTGGGGAGAAGCTAATCTCTTCATCAGCGATAGAGACCTGGAGGTCTCAAAGACACATACTCAAGGGTTTGACTTACTTTCTCAGCCCCCGATTGATGTATCCTACTCCTCGGAACTGCTTAGGACAAGTACTACAGCTGGTGCTAGTCACAACCTAGCACATGGACATTCACCCAATACGGACAGCAATGAGACTATGAATATGCCACATGTTCGACTAAAATAACTCAATCTCTAAAGTGTTCTTAGAAACCCCCTCTGATGGAATGAAACTTTGATACGAGAGCTTATTTTATTTTGTAGTTTTTTTGTATTTTTATGAGGAAAAAGTACATTTAGATAATTTTTTTACATGTTTTATTCGTTTGGTTTATTTAAAAGAAACAATTATGATTTTGTATCGTCACCGTACATGACATATCATAGCATGCATTGTTCTTTTTGAAATGTACTGTAACATTTTTTTTAAAATCTTATAGAATTAATTAAGATTAATAATCAACCTGCTGAAATGATCAAAATCATAGATGGCATGAACTATTCACTGGACTGCATGAACACTGCATGTCTTCAGCATACAGAAACACAGTCTCGTTTAAAAAAAGCCTTGTCAACCCGAAATTTACAACTTGCCTAAAAATAGATAAAAATGGTCAGAACATATTTTTCTCTTTCTGAATTTATCATATTGTATTAAAAGGTCATTCACTTTTCTTATGTAAAAAAAGTGCCAGAAACTGAAGGAAACTGATGCTGCTGAAAATGTTACAGTTTTGATAAAGCAAATTAAATTTTGAGAGAAGCACCAGATAGTTTCCATACTACATTAGTTGCTGTTTTTGTAATAAGTTCTGATCACATCGCAGCTACAGCCCAACTTAATTACAGCTCCAGCTCCTACCTGTTAGTTTTGTGAATATAAATTATTATTAACAACAATAATAAAATAGCAATTATGAATCATTTTAATACATTGTATGTATGTGTGTGATTTATCATAATTCAAAATAAATGTTATTTTATTTTGTTGTTAATTATAGATTGTAATATTTGCTAATAGTTATATTTTTATAGTCATTGTTTTCATCATTTTAGTTTGCATGTGCAACAGCAGTGAATATTTGTGTCAGATCTCTCCAAAATCTGACGTAAATACAATAGCATACATGCCTATACTCATCAGAGATGCTTGTGAAAATATCTTCTGAAATATCTTGTTGTTATTTCTTTGTCTAGTAATTTAGAAGCAGACATCAGAGTTCAAATGCATTTTATTGTTGGTTAAGAACCGACACACATTAGATAATGGAGAATCATATTCTCGTTAAAGTACATGAGTGCAAGTGCAAACAGGGTAGCTCATGCTTCTTCAGAGCGCTGTCAGGGTAGACAGTAAAGTGCGCTAGCTACTTTAGCTTCATGCACAGAAAAAGACTACAAAAAACTACATCACGTCCCAACACATCAAATCAGAACAGACTAACATAGAATCTTCAACCCAATGGACTACAAGCCAGGTCACATAAGCAATGTTAGCAAGAGGGTTTAGGGATTGCAGACAAGCTGGGATACAGGATAAACAAAGCTTACTCCACACTCCCACTAGAGGCAGATCTTCTTAAAGTGCTTATAACAATTTAACAATAGAGCAAATACCACAACGAAGACTTAAAATTCTAATTGAACATACAGTTAAACATAAATATACTATCATAATCATTGTCAAGCAGGCGCAAGTTTTACTTTTCCTTCTTCTGCTTTTGCGATGCATTGTGATAATTAACCAAGCTTTGTTTATGGAGTTGAAAAGAGGAGGGATGGTGTGGCTGACCCAAGTGTTAGCAGCCCAGCACAACATTCATTTGTTCTTCTGGGCCTTTTGGGCAGACTTCGTGACCTTCCCGGAGGAAGAAGTCTTCTTCTCAACACCCTTGATGACGCCCACTGCTACGGTCTGACGCATGTCACGCACTGCAAAGCGACCTGGGAAATGAAGATCATAAGAAACACAGTGCTAGTTATGATTATAAATCAAGGGTCTTCAATCTCCAAAAATCAAGAAACTCCCTGATTCATACTGCATTTACGCCTTCCATTTACATACTACAGCACTGTAAATATAAACAACTTATTAATGTATTAACATTTAAATTACATTTTAATTTTACTAAGCATTTTGAGGTGCATTATTGTTCTGCAAATTTCCGTAGCTGAAATTCGGGTTCAAGATGGTCATGCAAATTCGCCATACTGACCAACAGAAAGTTTACTTGTGTGAGGTGGGCTTCATGAATTGATATTATTATAATTATGAATTATTTTGTAAGAGCCATAGCCTATTTGGGTGCAAGTTTCAATCCTGGCTAAAAGTTCCCCTCTCTTCTCTCCTATCACTTCCTGTCTAAACTGTCCTGTCAAATAAAGGATAAAATGCCCAAAAAAGGGTGAAATATTCTTGAAAAATCACTTGGAAAAAAAGGGAGGAATCTTTGCAGTAGGAGTGACTTTGGTTAATAAATTGTTTTAGTAAGGAATTAGTAACTTTAAATCCAAATTAAGATATTACCCTTACCAAGAGGAGGATACTCAGAGAAACTCTCCACACACATGGGTTTGCCTGGTATCATATCTACAATAGCAGCATCCCCAGACTTCAGGGACTTGGGATTATCTTCTAGCTTCTTCCCAGAGCGACGGTCAATCTTCTCCTTTAACTCGGCAAACTTACAGGCAATATGAGCAGTGTGGCAGTCAAGAACTGGGGCATAACCAGCACTGATCTGACCTGGATGGTTCAGAATGATCACCTGACCAGAGCAGAAAGAATCAAAGTGAATAAAAGTGCAGTTTAAAAAGATAATCCCTAACAGGCATATTCAGAAAAATGAGATTTGTAATTGCAACCCTATAAAAACACATAACTAGGATCTTTACCTGAGCTGTGAAACTCGCCGCCTCCTGTGGAGGATCGTTCTTGCTGTCACCTGCAACATTCCCACGTCGGATATCTTTGACTGAGACATTCTTCACATTAAATCCCACATTATCGCCTGGAAGAGCTTCAGATAGAGCCTCGTGATGCATCTCCACAGATTTGACCTCAGTGGTCACGTTCACAGGTGCAAATGTCACAACTAGACCAGGTTTCAGAATACCTGTCTCTACACGTCCCACAGGCACAGTACCAATTCCTACACAGAAAGAGTGCAAAGGTAAAAGAGGGATGTTTATTGCTATTATTTACTGGAAATATCAGTCTTTGTGATGTTAGTTATTTTATTTTTTTAAATATCCTAATGGGATTATCATACTTAAAGGTGATGTATATAATACTTTCTCAAATCCCATCCTAATATACATAGAAGTCATTCATAGGTCACACATCTTTACAAAAAAAAAGATTAGCTATAATGTGAATATGATCTTAAAGTTTATTTTAAACAAGTGTTCTTATTGAGACCCTTTTTAAGTTTGGGTGTCCTTATACCTCCTATTTTGTACACATCCTGCAGCGGGAGTCGGAGGGGTTTGTCAGTGGGGCGGGTTGGAGGCTGAATGGCATCCAGAGCCTCCAATAGAGTTGTCCCAGAAGCACTCCCATCCTTACGAGTGATCTTCCAGCCCTTGAACCAGGTCATCTACAGACAACATATTATTATTAATATTAATGGCAGGTATTGAACAATTGGAAGCTCTTAGGAAACAATGGAGGGGTCAGTAAGATTTTTTTTAAAGAAATTAATGCTTTTAATCAGCAAGGCTGCATTCAATTGATCAAGAGTGACAGTAAAGACATTTATAATATTACAAAATATGTTTATTTCAAATAAATGCTGTTCTTTTGAACCTTTTATTCAGCAAAGAATCCTGAAAAATTGCAGCACATTTTCCACAAAAATATTAAACAGCTTTCAACAGTTTTCATAATTTCTAACAAGATTTTTTTTTTTTGCACTACATCAATGAATAAATGTTAATGTAGATCAGCATATTAGAATGATTTCTGAAGGATCATGTAACACTGAAGACTGAAGGAGTAATAGCTTCTGAAAATGTAGCTTTGCCATCACAGAAATAAAATACATTTAAAAAAAAAAATTAGAACAGAAAAGTTTTTTTAAACTGTAATAATATTTCACAGTATGACTGTTTTACTGTTTTTGATCAAGTAAATACAGCCTTAGTGAGCACACATCTTTCAAAAACAATAAAAAATCGTACTGACTCGTAATGTTTTAATGGTTGTGTATATTGTGTAATGCATACAATATTGAATCTACAAATAACATAAGTATAATAAATAAGAGGTTGGCTTGCAAAGACCTAAATTATGCCAGTGATATTAATTACTATCTAAAACTATTGAGTCTATTGATAATATGAAAGATATAATAGGAGAAAATACAAAATAGGAGGTATAAGGACATATAACACTAACATTTGGGCTGGCCTCCAGCATGTTATCCCCATTCCATCCGGAGATTGGCACAAATGCCACTGTATCGGGGTTGTAGCCGATTTTCTTGATATAAGTGCTGACTTCTTTCACTATCTCCTCATAGCGCTTCTGGCTGTAATTGGGTTCCGTAGAGTCCATCTTGTTGACACCCACGATCAGTTGTTTGACGCCCAGGGTGTACGCCAGCAAGGCATGCTCGCGCGTTTGTCCGTTCTTTGAGATACCAGCCTCAAATTCACCAACGCCAGCTGCCACGATCAACACAGCACAGTCTGCCTGTATCAAGAGAAATGAAAGGTTATTCAAATACTTTGATGGAATAAACTTTTTGGTGTGATATATTTTTTTTTATGAGAATATAAAAACCTGTGAGGTGCCAGTGATCATGTTCTTAATAAAGTCTCTGTGTCCTGGAGCATCAATGATGGTGACATAGTACTTGCTGGTCTCAAACTTCCACAGGGAGATGTCGATGGTGATTCCTCTTTCTCTCTCAGCTTTGAGTTTGTCAAGGACCCAAGCGTACTTAAAGGAGCCTTTTCCCATCTAAAGGTGAGGACAAATACAAGTTTAGAGAAAGATCTGTAACTGAATTTCTTGAACGAATTGCCTCTGTCACACAAGTGCATGATGCAACAGTTATTTTCAGTCCTCCAATTTGATAGGTCAAACAGTGTTCCAACCGCACAATTGTGTCACTATCTGTATCACTTCACTGGTTGTTTATGGTGTTCCAGACCAGAGTAGCCTATGGAAGTGGAGCAAAAATGGATGTGGAATGGGAAGCAAAGTTGTGCCATTTTGCCTGGAAATTTAATACTAAGTCCCCATGTGGTAAAAATCAAGCTTTTATGTTGTTTATTTGTATTTGTGACGTTTTAATATGCTTTAAGACAAACCATGTGCAAATTCATAAGTCAACACCATAAGTCAACAACACTTTATTTTCTCATTACACCATTTTAGTATTTTCTCCTTAAAACTGCAGTGAACCAAAGAGTCTCAAAAACGCAGTTTGAAATCACTGGTGTTTCTGACATCACAAACTACCTTGTTAACTAGTCAACGTGATCGACAACGAGTGGATCTCTGAGCTGGTGTGAGTGAGTGGAGGCGGGGCTAATTGGTATATTTATAGAACTGCGCATACTAAATGGGGCAAGGGTGTAGAGTTCCATTCAAGCTATTTTGAGGCATATTTTTTTTTCATGGAAAACAATGCTTAAATATGTCATTTTGGTGATCAAAGACGAGTTTTAAGGGATACAATTATTGACTACAGGGGGACTTTAAGAAAGAAGCTATTTGTCTCAGTGATTTATCCATACATTGAATGTCAATGGTGTCCAGTGTTGTTTTGGACCTTGCTGACTTTCATTGTTTGTACAAAAACAGTTCTTCATTCTTCAAAATATCTATTTTTTGTTCCACTGAAGAAAGTCATAGTGCTGAAAACATGATGACAGAATATTATTTTTAAGTGAACTATCATTTTAGGTTATTGGATCTAACTTATTGTTAGAATTGATTATAAAGCAAACGTACACTCAAAATCTGTGATGAATGCTGATTAATGCACTCTTGCTTATTTGATATTGCTTGAGGTCATATTTCACACCGTGGGCCTCTTTGAATAATTATATACATATGATAACACGTCGGCAACAAATTGTAGCTATATTTTTTTGGTCTTGCATATTTGGACTGCTATACCTCTGCAGCTTCCTTCTCAAACTTCTCAATGGTCCTCTTGTCGATGCCTCCACACTTGTAAATGAGGTGGCCAGTGGTGGTGGACTTCCCTGAGTCCACATGGCCAATGACCACAATGTTGATATGGAGCTTCTCCTTACCCATCACTGGGCTCTCGTTGGGTTACAAGGCAGCCTACAACAGGAAAAGGGAAACTAAATAATTAATCAAACAAATAAGTTATTTATGGTCCAAATGCACTCAGATGTACTGCAACAACCACGTAATAGCACTTTATACTTTTGCATATGTTGTTAACTCTTCTTTATTCAGTTAGTGTACAATAGGTCAACTCAATATTTGGCTGAAAGTTATTTATAAAGTTATGAAAAAAATTATACTTTTTTATCAGTATAGCGATAAGCCATATTAAAAGCAAACACTGTACAATAAGCTACATTTACAGACTCGCGACTCGATATGATAAACTAATGATACCTCATCATCATTGCACTAGAAAGTAAATATCTCATATTATTTTGTATGTAGTTATATATAAAGGGTTATATAAATGTGTCCTTTGATATTGAAAGGAATCTAGTGTAGAGAGTTTAGAAATGCTGTTAGTACAGCCATGACCTCTAAAATAATAACATTTTATTCATTATAAAATTCCTCCTTTAAACTAATTAATATTTTAAATCATCAATCTGCAACTTTTGACCTAAATTATTCAAATTCTTGAGATAAATCGGCTAATGTCACAGTATCCTTGAAAGCTTGTCCATGTTTTTCCCAGTGTTGTCTGGGTTACAATGTCAGCACGGGCCACCTGCCGTATGCGGCAAAATGTAGACTAAATTAAAATATTTTATTTCAGAAAATTTGAAGTACTTTTTTTCTTATATGATCTTTATTTGAATAATAATTTATAATCATTCCGATATTCACCTCATATCGAGCAAATATGACATGGTTATGTAATGTAATGCATGTACAGTATGAATGCCACACCAAGAAAAGCGTTTGTCCTGATAGTCTGCTTGCCAAAGAGCAAAGATGGGACTGGAGAATAAAAGGATATAAATGTTGTTTCCACAACAGACCCTGTCAGTTGCATCAGCGCCATGTTCCGTATTATGTCCTTACTAGAAATAAAACTCAAACACAGCACATCATGCATTCGCAATACCCAATAAACCATCCGACCGCTTAGCTTCATCGGCAAGTAATTATAAAGCGTTAATGTAGGCTATAGAGAAAACGTAGAGAGGGTGTGTTTTTCAGGTGTCCAACCTTGGAGAGGTGCGCCTGTAGTCCAGGGCAGCAGAACGATAGTCGCGTGTCTATCAGATACTGCTGCTGCCTAGGTGCCGCTGATGTCATGAAAGGACGTTTCTAGCTGTTCCACTAGAGGGAGCTGTCGAACAGCACATGTACAATAACCACGTGTGTAGGTATTTGGGTTTTCGGTGTGTTAAAGGGATAGTTCACCCAAAAATGAAAATTCTGTCTTCATTTACATGTTCCATATCTGTATGAATGTCTGCTGAACACAAAATAAGATTTAAAAAAAAAAAAAGAATACTTGCCCCATTTACTTCCATAGTATGGAAAAATATTTGGTTACTGACATTCTTCCAAATATCTTCTTTTGTGTTCAGCAGAAGAAAGAAATTCATTTAAGGTGAATAAATGATGACAGAATTTTCATTTTTGGGAGAACTATCCCTTTAACTTTTGCATGAGGTAGTTTCTTTAGCTTTTTTTGTTTACCAAGATCATATTAGAACTGTTTTGGATTATTACATCAATTATTTGGCTATATATATATATATATATATATATATATATATATATATATATATATATATATATATATATATATATATATATATATGTCAGTACATAAATAAATAAATAAAGATGTAAAATGATGCAACACCTGCCAACATTCATGATTAATTGACCTCACTTTGTGTTTGCTGTAATAAGTGATTTCACTTGAAATCCTCCCCTTACCAGACATTAAAAAGTTTGTTGCATTAAAGGGATAGTTCACCCACATTTTTTTTTTTTTTTTTTTTTTTTTGTCATAATTTAGCCTACTCACCCTCATGTTGTTCCAAACCTCTATGAGTTTCGCTTTCATTTTGCTAAACACAAAAACAGATATTTTGAAGAGTGTTGGTGACAGTTCACGGCACCCATTGACTTCCATAGTATTTTTTGTATACTGTAGGGTGTACACCCTAGTAACTGTCTGGTTGCCAACATTCTTTAAATGGGTTTGGAACAACTTGAGGGTGAATAAGATGAACATTATTTCATTTTTAGGTGAACTTTTCCTTTAAGTAGGCCTATTATTTTTCACTTAAATAAAGTGTAATCAAATGTGCCCTTAGTGCTGTCAATCAATGCTATTTAAATGAGTTTAATTAGAAAAAAAATTTCAGTCATGCAAGATTTGAAATTGCAACCCAAAAAGCACAGTGCATTCTGAGCTACATCTCATATTCAGATGAGAGCCTAAGTCCGTCTAGAGTCTGTTGCCCCTGCCTTCAGCTATACTTGGGCCATACAATAATTATATAGCATTTGATAAAATGAAGATGACCATAAGCCAAAGCCGCTGTGGTACAATGTAAATACATACACTCATTGTTTGATGAGTGTTTGGTGCTGTTATCATTATTACTGCTTGTTTAATCATCTTCCCAGTTGTTATTACATGAAGTGACTCGAGCCAGTTCATATGGAATCCCACTGTACCTGCCAGTAACTTTCCAAGAGCCCTGAATGTCAGCCGGAGATGAAAAACAATCAAAGAGTTCATCTGTGAACATGTCTCTGGCTTGGGCCTTAAAAACAGACAAGCAAAAGCTTAAAAACAAAAGCACCTAGATAAACTGTGCACTATATGGAGACTTGTCTGAGAGCATTTACAGCACAACAGTTTTGCATAAGCAACAGGATAAACAGCAAGGTCACATTTTTAGATATGTTGTCTTTGTTTTCTAAAACTTTAAGATATGATTCTACAAGCTTGTCTTTTGTAAATAAAAGAGACTAAATATAGCTTTAGGTGGGAGTCTTCATTATTATCAGTGTTATGTGCGTGATTAATTATGAACAAACTGTAGCAGGCCAAAACGCGACGGAAACTTTAAGTTCTAAATTAAGAGTTGTAAATAGATCACCATCTGTGTCTCTGTAGTGCCATCACCCCTCGGATCTCTCACAGCTTACTATATAAAGTCCTTCATATATATCCAGCGCATACATCTGATCCATGGAGCTGAGAGTATGGAAATGTGAGATTCCATGGTTAACTTTAAATGTTATCTCAATGTATTCATTAACCCACTCCCCCATAGCATATCTATTGCAAATAATTGTCTCAATAAATATTTTGAGATTTCATTGTGTGGGCTAGTTGTCTATACAGAGATAAATAGAGAGATAACGCCTATTGTTATACAGGGATGGATTATAAAATAATTCATGTTGAAATTTCAGTCCAAGACTTCAGTCCAAGGTTTATTTATATCCCTAATGAGGTCAGATAAACTCTTACAGCCAATGAACATATGCTTGCATGTACAACATACATCAATTAATCACTGTTGAAAAAATGCAACAGGAAAACAGAGCTTTGAGTGCCTATGTGTTTTTTATTTTATTATCAGAACCATGTGTTCCCCCTGATTCAGTATAATTAAATCTGGCCATCAACAATGTGAGTTTTTATTTTATTTTATATATATATATCATCTCTCATTTGCTTCAAACAAGATTCTTTAATTGTGAAGATGCAGAACATTCAAGCAACAGTTCATTTCTATATAAATGCGTGAACTGTACTTCAGTCCTAGCTAATTTCATCGAATCTCTCTCTCATTCTCTCATCCTTGCTGCCTCTATGATTGGGTGATATTTTTATAAATCTAGGTCCTGAGGCCACCTGGGGAAAACAGCACCAAATTCAGGCCATGTAACAAACCCGGGCCAGGCGAAAAAGGACTTTGACGATGATGCGTCATATCATCACAACTTTCCACAAACAGAAACAAAACACAGGTCATGAAATAGTGAAACAGGACTAAGCTCAGCACCTCAGCTAAAGACACCTGTTTCATTCATCAAATCTGGATTGAGATGTAAAGCTTTTTTCCATTGGAAAGGAATATCAAAGATATGGTAAGTGACCCTTTTTTTCCTATTTCATTTGCTTCTTTTTTTGTTTTGTTTTTTGTTTTTTATAAAGGAATGCATCCGATTACATAACAAGTATTGTGGGTTCAGTTTTAAGACAGTTTTTTCACTGATGCTGGGATAGGAAAACATCAGAGATCTCTAAGAATGAACCTCGTGACACAATTTTTTCTCAGGATCAGCAGTTTGTTGCTATTTCTGAGGGACCCAGGACCTTGGAAAATGTTTATTTTACATCAGTAATCACCATGGAGTTTTAAATGGAACTGCATGCTTCAGTTATCCTGATTGTCATAGTGAACAGCGGATCAGCAGAGATAATCTACTTTCAATATGTAGTTACAAAATGCCATCTGTTAGAGGCTTCATATGGTCACACATTACACTGTAATTTACAATGGAACACAGTCCACACCAAGACAAACAGAAGGAGACAAAATGTCTAGCAAAATGGTTTATCATAAATCTTCACGTCATTTTATTGGCAGTTTACAGTGTCTAGTGAACAGTGTTTTTGCCTGGTTCTCTTTTCTTTTGCATTATGCTCAGATTTGTTTGTGTTAATGACATTTATCTGCAATGCTGTTTCAGTCCTTCACTCCTCCTTTACTTTCAGCTCCTTTTCTTTTCCTTTGTCCTCTGCTCCACTCATCTCATCTCAGAAGCACTAAGATGGTGACCTACTTGTAATTGTCAGCGAGATTAAACTCAGATATGGCTGCTATGTCCCCGAAAATGCTGGTGCACTGGAACCAGTTTGATGATTTGAGATCCCATAGGTGTATTTCTTAGGTTTGGAAAGGGATTTTTTTTTTATTTATTTTTTATATAATATGTATTAAAAGAGCTAATAGTGTGATTTTACCTTCACACTATTATTATTATTATTATTATTTTATTATTTTTTTAATATTTTTTTTATTCTTCACTCAGGGATGATTTGGGTGTCGTTTTAAAAGCAGTGTATCTTTAATAAATTTCGAAGAACGGTTCCTATATAATTTAACAAAATGTATTTTTTTGTTGCCATTTTTTTTTAAATATGCATTGTCTATAATAGGCTACATTAGCCTCAAGTCCTTATCTGGATTTAGCTGTTACTTTATGGATGAGATTACTGACTTTCCCACGGTTTTCCAAGTACTTTTTTTTTCTCTACCACTCCGTGCGCGTGCTTGCCTGACTCGCGAGCTCAGGAAAGAAGCAGCGGGTATGACGCTGAAGGAGGGAGCGCGCATGTGGGGATAAGGTTTGTTGAGCTGGTTACATACACGGAGAAAGACATGTAGACTTCGAAGAAAAGAATGACGACGTCTAACAAGTTTGTGATTGTTTGGGCTGTGGTTGTGGTTTCACAGTTTTTCCTCAAGTCGGAATGAATGAAGGTCAGGTAGGTTTAGACTCGTTTATCCGGACCCGGTAGTGTTGTTTTCAAAATGTAAAGATAAACTTCCTTACTTAGCCTACAGAAACTTAAAACTTGTCAAGCTTCATTAGAATTGAAGTCGGTTACAGCAGTCAATGGGAACAGATCGACTGTCAAAAAAGAGGGAGACATAATATGATTTGGACACCTGCTGCCTGTTATACAAAAAAATAATTCAACATTTTAAGAATGTAAAAAGAAAAACCTGTCAATTGGTTAACGGTAAGCTTAAAATAATGTTTTGTATTATTTTAATATGTAAAAATTGTTGTTGTTGTAAATGAACAGTATGAACAATTTACGGACAAGTATTTAATCTATGTTTTGGTTAAAAAAAAGTATGAATAGCCTTGGTAACTTATGAGAAAAGGGAATTCTCAGAATTCCTTACATGAACCATTAACCTAGTACATTTGTTTATAATTTATGTTGTTTCTTATTGTGTTATCAATGATGTAGGCTAGTGTTTATGTTAGATTTCATGTTATTTACCTAATGTTAAAAGCAGTTTAGTGTCTTACCCTGATGGTGTTTTTGTGGATATCAGTGTCCTCTGTCATGTTAATAATGGCCAAAATCACAGAGGCCTTCCATCGCCATCTGTGCTAGTTTCAGTACATTTTACAATATCAAAATATTTTATTCGATCATTTAGATATAGATATATTACACTTATATATTACAGTTTCTTGCAACCTCCGCTGGCATTTTTCTTACAGTAAATTTAACAAAATATTTACAGTGCAACATGAAAGAATTTGAGAGGGTGTTAATCCTGAATCATGCATTTACACAAAACACTGATATAAATAGTGTATAAAATACATATTTGGGTAAATGTATTGAGAAGAGAGATAATTAGTTGTGCGGGTGGTGTGGCGCAATGGATAAGACACATGCCTTTGGTGTGAGAGACCCGGGTTCGAATCCACTGTGAGACACCAATGTGTCCCTGAGCAAGACACTTAACCCCTAGTTGCTCCAGAGGTGTGCGACCTCTGACATATATATAGCAATTGTAAGTCGCTTTGTATAAAAGCGTCAGCTAAATGAATAAATGTAAATGTAAATGTAGTTGATTTAAAATACAGACTGACAGGTTTCTTGATTTCTCTCTGCTGTAGGTAAGAGCGATTGACACTGTGTCAGTCACTCGGCAACATCTGTGTCTGCAATCTCAGCCAGTGTGAATGAGGACGTACTATGCACCTGGATATACACTGTTTTTTTAGTCCCAGTTTTATCTATTTTATGTACTGAAATCTTCAAATCTGTTCTTTTTATCTGTAATCATGATTAAAAGTGAAAACAAAAGTGAACGGGCACTGAGAAGTGCATCTCCTCACAGGAATGCCTATAAGTCAGACTTCCATTCCATCAAATGCTCATTTGATGGGAGCGCATCAATCAGCTCAACTTCTCCCTTCTCCTGTGGAGGCAATGAGACCCGTGGCAGACCGCCGGGCGACAAAGTGAGCAAAATAAAAAATATGTTCTTGCAAATGGATGAAAAACAGAATCAAGACAGTCCCAATTTCACCAAACCTACATCACCCAAATTTCCACTGGATTCCACCCCTTACAGATCCAGCCTGAGTAGCGTTTCCAGTCTAGATTCAGCCTTCTTTGAGGCACGAAAAACAGAGGATGTTTCCATTGACAAGGCAGCAATGGCTGAGAAGTTCTCAATGACCAGAAAGCTGTTTGAGAGTGGCCTTAAAGAGCAGTCTCCAACGGAGAGATCTGCCTCTGTTAAAGTTATCTGGTCCCAACCATTTGAGAGACAAGACAGGAAAGTGTCAGTTACTGGAGAGAGAAAGGACAAACCTAAAGAGCTAGAGGGACAGGCAAAAGAAAGGGAGTATGAGGAAAAAGGGAGAAGCGAAAGTGAGACACCATCACATAAGCTGAGTGTGTCCATGAATGCCGGGCCAATATCCAGACGTCTGGAGAGTTTTATGTTGGACAGTGATAGTGAGTCACTATCTGCAGCTCCCTCAACTGAATCCCACAGTCCCATAAGCCATTCCCAGTCACCCTCTGCTGCTAGTGACCATTCTGATCCCCCTTCATCACCAGACAGCTGTAGTTCCCCAACCTCTTATTCACTATGGACTGATTCTCCGGCTGAAACATGTTTGCCCAAGTTAAATGGTTCAGATTCACACAGTACCCCTTTAAATGGAGTCTGTACGGAGAAGACATTACATAATACTAGTTCCACAGCAAAAGAACATCTTAATGAGTCTTCAGAAGATAGCGTCTCCTCAGATCCCACTCTTCTGGATACAAGCGAAAAGATCCATCACTCGTCTACAAGGAGTACCACTAGTCATGGATCTGTAGCAGAGGATCCTGCACATCAACAACAGCAAGTTGAAGGCAATAACTCTGAGAAGGTTTCTGGTTTGTCCACAGTCAGAGCTGAGCTGGTAGTGGTGAAGACTGAATCATCCGAGAGTGAAGGCAATGAGGAGGAACATGTTGAGGATGATGTTTTTGAAGAGGCTGGAAAGGAGAACCAATCCCCAAATCACAATTCTGGGAGGGTGTTGACCGACAACGAGGAGCTACAATTAACATTCCTTGTGAAGGAATCAAAACAGAGCGTTAAGGGACATGAGGAGGGATGGAGGGCGGGTGAGGAATCTGTACAGACTGGAAGAAAGGAAGACCATAGAGGGGAGGGAAAGTTTCTTGAGGAGAACATAATGGAAAAAGAAGACGAGGAGGAGGAGGAAAAAGACAACAAGGAAGTAGAATTAAAGACACACCGAACTGAAGAGGAGCCCGTACTGGAGACTGTTATGAAGGAAAGTGAGCAGAAAGCTATTGATGTTGAAGATAAGGAACAGCAGGATGAACAGAGGAAAGGAGACGATGAGGAAGTAGAAGCTGTTGAAGCTATAGAGGAGGACGATGATGAACAAGACATGGAATATGACGTCTCATCAGGAAAAGAGAGGCAACAGCAAGATGATCAGTGCTTGATGGGGAAAAGATCTTTAATTTGTGGTATTGAGAATGCAGCCTTTGTGGATGACAAGGACAACAGGACCGATTTGGAATGTCAAGTGAAGGAGGAATCCCAGGAATTTGAGGAACTTCCAGGGCTCTCTGATGAGGAAGACCTCAGTCCAAAGAGAAAGATCAAGTTCTCTACAGCACCAATCAAGGTACAGTATGTCTCAACTAGTCTTACTATTTGGTAGAAACCTATCAGTTAAAGAGTTTAAAGTACTTCAAATTATTTTTTATTCAGCTTTAGCATTTTTTTCTGTTGGTTTGTACTCCCTCTGGAATGGTTTAGAAGGTTTTCGTTAGAGCTTGAAGGAATTAGCTTGCCGGCAGTGACCCAAATCTGTTTGCACATTTAACAGATGCCCGTGGCTCAATTCGGTCACCACCTTAACTCTTAATTTTATGAAGCATTCTTATGGTGGTACTACTGCAGCTATTATTCAAGGTTTATATGACAAGATCCTACTTGTTTGAAGGTATTTGGCACCCACGTCTTTTATTTGTTTTGCCTCAAAATACAGAAGAACTTTATTTTTTAGCACAAGGAATATAGCTTACCTGTCTGAGACAATTAAGAAATTATTCTTAATTGTGGCTTCACCAGTGGTTCTGGATCAGTGTAAAATATGATCTACCTGGAACATTTAAGGTAACAGCTCTCAACAGAGGTCATGCCTGAGCTTGCATCAGTTCAGGCATGTAATATCCTATGTCTCTCGTGTACTGACAGACTTTTTTTTTAACAGAGAAATGTGTAAGGATTTAATTCCATATCTTAGAGGCTTTACCCCTGGCCTCAGTTGATATGACTCAAATACGAATCGTCATGTAACAGACAAACACGATTCTCCAAAACAGACCATTTACTGTAAAGGGATCACAGCATATGTTTCCTCACTAAAGCTGCTCATAAAGACTGACTGGTGAGTGAATTTAATCTGTTAGCATACAAGTGATTGTAGCTTAATATTGAGGTCAGCATCAGAATGCACATTCACATAATCAGATTCAAAAACAGACACTATCCAAAAATTGACAGCTACAGTCTGATTGGCTGGTTTCGACACCATTTTCAACAGTTCAACTGGTATAAAAAAAAGTAGTTTGCAAGGTATATGCTGATACAGTGAGTAGATCAATTAATCTCTCTGTATATTTGGTCTTTGTTTACAGAACAAATATCTTGACATTCTTAAATCAAGAGATGTCTTCTTTTCTTAGAAATGTATCAAAATTAAGTTTATGAACGAGAAAAAAATATCATAGGGTAAGAAAACAGGTTTATTTTTCCTATCCCATTGGCAGTTATATTTTTTTAACTCACTTGATTTTGATAACTTTATTGTGCATCTTTTGTTTGAGGTGTACAGATTTGTCAGATATTCACAAGCAGAACTATGTTTGTGAATCATGTCTGATTTATTTGTGTTAATTTTTAACAGAAAGTCTACATAGATTTCTACTAATTTATTTGTGTTAATTTTTAACACTCTACATGGTTTCTACTAATTTATTCTGTGTTCTTCTAACTACTTTGACAATGCTATGCAAATTTGATTATTTAATTATTTGATTAATTAGTTTGAACTTTTTTCCCATTGTATTGTGTACACTATTTAAGATAAACCTTCCCTAAACAGCACATACTGTAAATACAAATCGTATAAAGTTTGTTGCTCTATATGTCTTTTCTGGCCACAGGAGACTTGTGCTAGTAAGTACAGATTTTAACTGATCAAAGCAAAGCACACAACTCTTTGATCTTCATCTGTCTGAGACCAGGCACTGGGTTGCATAAAACAGAAAATGCATTGTGCTGTCATTCATATGTCTGACTTTGGGAAAGTGGAATGCTTTAAAAGGATCCTGTATAGGGACGGACAAGTATTCTGTGTGTGCCTGTGTAACTGCTGTTCTGTGGAAGCTCATGCCTTTGCATTTTATTCAGAGTACAGAGTATCTATTATTCTGTTCATTTGTGAGAACAAATGAAAGAAAGACAAATTAACTGTGTTACAGTGCAGTAGGTGGCAAAAGTCCACCGTTTTGCCCAAAAGACCAGTCAGTAACTATTGGCTGTATGTGTGTTTCATTCCCTGTGGACTGCAGTTGTTCTCAGCACTCTTAAAACATCTCTTAAGTTTGGAAACCAGGTCATGTATTTCTTCAGAGCCTCACAGACTGAAGATGCCATGGATTTATTGTCTGGGTCAGAACATACCAAGTCAGTAACATTTCAGATTACCATAACTGAATGTTCAATACGTCACGTCCGACATCCCTTCCTCCTTGGTGTGCCCTCTTTTAGCATGTGGATTAGGTCAGTGTCAATTCGCTGTCAGTGTATTTATAGAAGTTGGATGAGCAGCAGTTGGTAACTAAACATTTGGCTTGCACTATGATAGTGTTTTCTCTCTAAATCAGGAAGCACAGGTCTCCCCCCTATGTGTACATATCATAGTGTTCCAACATTTTTTTTCCCCTTCACCCTCAGGATGAGCCTGTTTCTTTATTTGTGGACCTCTTGTGTTTACTCATCCTGTTTCCCATATATATAGGATCCGCAGGAACCTCATATAGGTTGCGAATGAGGATTTCCTTTCAACAGATGTTTGTGTTGGACACCTTTTGGACTTTGCTGAGACAATGGGCTTTGAATATTAGCTCATAAACTCATGGTTTGATCCCAGCTGTTCTAGACAAAATGTGTTGTCTTCACAATCCATCTTTAACCCAAAAATGCAGATTCTTTTTCACCCCAAAAAGAAAATTCTTTAATCATTTACTACATTTCAAAGCTGTACGTTTTTTTTTCGTTTTCCTTTGAAACATAAAATATAAATTTTGAGAAATGTCTCATCATTTTGTGTGTGTGTCTGTATTTTGTTTTATATATTTTGTTTTCTGTATTGACTTTCCATACAATGGAAGTCAATTAGTCACCAAAACTCAATTATATATTGCTGACTTGTTTTTATTGCACACCAACTTGTTAACAACCATTTTTAACGCTGCCAATGGATCAGTTTCCTAATTAGAACAGTTTTATTCTTTAAGAGTTCTGATAATATTTCTTGATCATACTGCTTTTATGTCATTCCAACTCTGGCTTTCAGTTTTGATGCTCAACCTGAATGCTGTGACATCTGTTGTTTCTTCCTTATTGTAAGTCATAGTTCCCTGACAGTCTCTCTCAGTCCTAGTAAGAAATAGTCCTGTGTTCTTGCTAAAAAGCCACAGCTTAAAGGAGTGAGAGAGGGAGAGAGGGAGAGAGGGAGGGAGGGAGGGAGATAGAAAGAGACACTGTGCTTGAGCAAGTTGGGGAAGAAAAGGACATTGTTCAGAGGTGCACGCTTACTCCATGACAACTAGAGACACTAGACAAAAGAAAGTAGAGAAAATAAATGAAAGAAATGGAAGAATGGGAATGTGGTATAGAAAGAAAGATTGAGGAAAGGATGGGTGGTGGAAGCAAAAGTGAAATGGTACGAGAAAAGAAAAATAGAGAGGGAATACTGTTACTTTGCAGTGTATAATTGATTCAGAGGCAGTGTTTTCCTTCTGTTTAATTCTGCTGCTATACGCAGTCTAAGTCTGGTGCCAGTATTAGAAATCCATACCATTGACTGAGTCTGAAGTAGCTTCATTATTCATAGGTGTGGTTTGGGCGTAACGTGAAATAAACCAATCAGAGCGACATCTCACATTCCCTTTAAGAGCAGGCGCGCTTGTTCTATAGCGGATTCCTATTATAACGGCGGATTTGCCAGGCGTGCGCCAGGAGCGGTTCACAGCCGAGGAGACCGACGTTCTCGTCAGGGCCGTAAAAGACAGAGAAATGACGTTGGAGATGGAGAAACACACCCAAATTAGCTTCGGTTAAACAGGCGTATGATCATTTGGGTAAATGTGTAAGCTAGATGTATGCTTTTATAATAACTATCTATCTATCTATCTATCTATCTATCTATCTATCTATCTATCTATCTATCTATCTATCTATCTTAATAATGTATGATTTGAAAAAATGAAAACGGCTGCTTCTGTATGAGAGAATCAAAGTGTATGCGCGTTGTGCACACGCTACATTGATTATGGCCAAGCATGCACCCTTAAAATAGCATATGAATAACATGCGCAATGCGCCACTGACTTGAAACTAGTTTTTTTTTTGGTTAATGGTGGAATTGTTTTCTAAACCTGCAAAATAGCACGAGGGAACGTTTGCGCCGGAACACGCCTCCTCTTTGCGCTGAACCGCCCCCGCGGGAGCGCAAGTGTATTTCTAACCGACGTGCGTCTGTGGAGGGAAAAGTCCGCTGTGCACGGGTGCAAAATAGGAATGATACATGCGTCGCTGTACAAAGTAAATTGCGCTGGGTGCAAGATAGGGCCCAATATGTGAGTACTACTTTGATATAACATCTAGTTTTTAACTACGATTTAAAGCAATGCATGTTAATGCAAGTACGTTTTATTTTTATATAGTGGGGTGCCGTGGCAAAAAAATTTAATAAAAAAAGTTTGGGAAACACTGGTGTATTGAAATAATGTTTCAAAATCGTGATTCAAATGGAAATCGCAATATTGATTTATAAAATTGTGAAAGTATTTTTTTGTCCATATCACACAGCCCTAGCCTTAGCATCAAAAGGCATGCAAAATGCAAAATATAATAAAAGTCATCCACATGGCTGTTGCACTGTATTCTAACTGTTGTTGCTTTATGTGTGGAACAATTTAAATCATTATTAACTGAAAATCTTGATATCCTCCCTAATTCTTCTTGCCGTGATCACAAGAGTTTATGAGAGAAATAGTGATGTCTGATTTGTGGACTAATCACTCTTAAATCAGATCTTTTCAAAGAAATGTTTTGTCAGGTTCACGAAACTGATCTGAATGATTTGTTCACAGATCAGATAGACTCAGTTCTTGAGTTCAGCTCAATGAATGGTTTTCCAGTCTTAGCTGTTGTGTTAACAGCTCACTGAAGAGAAAGATAATCAGTGAGTAATGGCTTGAATTTCAGTCTGTTCCTCACACAAAGTACTTGCATCTCTTTTGAAGACTTGGCACATAGAGCCGGAGTCATATGGACAACTTTTGTGGTGTTTTCATGTAGGCCTATGTTTTGAAGCTTGAATGCCTCATTCCGTATTCATAAGTATGGGCCAAATTGCTAAATTATGCTACCTTCACATGCTATCGGAATTAGCGTAAATATGAGTTTCCTAGTAGGAAATTAGACATGAATGCCCTCTCAAGTTGTATTTACTTCTAGGAAACTCAGAGATCATTTTGAGTTTGTGAGTTGGGCATGCCATAAACTTTAAACCACAACAGCTACATCGCCTTGTCTTGCTGTTAAAGTAGTGCATATTTTCATAACCTTTTGAAGCATATTGTATGTTTTATACACAGCAAAAATAGCTTGTATTGACCCAAATTCCAGAATTGTCAGCAAGCTGAATATCTAGGCCATATAGCAATTTATGGTTGTCAACGAATGAGACACTTAATTTTATTAAAAAAAGATTTCCTCAATAATTAAGCAAGACTATACCTGGTGCCCTCTATGTTTCCTGCTCTTTCCGACAACAAAGCACTTAAACGCGGCAAGCTCATAATCACGATGGCATGTAAAGGCAGCATTAACATGTAAAAGTGGGCAGTCATAAACAGAAAGATTTATGAATGACTATTTTTTCACAAATTACCTGGGTGGACTTTTTCTTATCAGAACATAGTGTTACATCAACATAAATTGTGAAATCAATAAATCACTGATTCCTATTCAATCAGGTGTGGGTGTGCATAGGTGTGGTATTTCATTGTTTTTGCTCTTTCGCAGGTGTACTTTACCTTCTCTAATGAAGATTATGATCGCAGTAATGATGATGTGGACCCTGTGTCTGCATCTGCTGAATACGAGCTGGAAAAGAGGGTTGAAAAGATGGATGTTTTACCTATAGACATTCAAAAAGGTTTCATTTACACTTTTATCCAAAAATGTGTTCCTGAATTTACTGTCAAAACTTGCATGAGTACTGTATTTTGAGCTGCCTTTTTTGTGTGTGTAGGTAACGATGGCCTAGGAATCAGTATTATTGGGATGGGGGTTGGGGCAGATCAAGGATTAGAGAAGCTGGGCATTTTTGTGAAAACCATCACAGAGGGAGGTGCAGCTCACCGGGATGGACGGTAAGAACTTATCATATTTCACTTATGATATTCAGAATTAAACCTTCTCTGTGTGGTAGTGAACAGTGTGACTAATCAAACAGATTCTGGTGATTCTGTATCCAAATGAGCTTTGGTGTTTTTTTCTTAACAGAATTTGGGTAAATGATCAGATTGTGGAGGTAGATGGAATCAGTCTGGTTGGTGTCACTCAAATCTTTGCTGCCACCACTTTGAAGAATACCAAAGGTCTGGTCAAGTAAGTATTGACACACCAAACTAAAGTTAAATTGATTTGTTTGGAACTGTAGCTAAAGTTCAGGACCAGTGACATTGTAACTTTCAAGCCCCACCAGAAATTAGCTGTGATCTCACACTATTGTGCAACTCACTCCAGGTTGCTCTCTAGATTTTCCCTGTACTACCTTTACTGTACGTTATGGACAATGAACATGTATTACCTATTAAGGAGGAAGTGTTGAGTAATGATTCACCAGGCCAAATCTAATCGCATAGTCAGTAAAATACCCGAAAGGTTCATAGTCCCAGAACCTCATGAAGGAATTTTACGTCCTCCAATGCAGGTTTCTCATTGGCCGGGAAAAACCAGGAGTGGAGAGCGAGGTGGCCCGTCTGATCAGCGAGACTTTACAACACGAGGCAAGCCCTGAAAACAGTGAGCCAAAAGATGAAGACCATTACGAAGCCAAGAACCATCAGCTACAGGATGAAAACCAAATTTCTCAAATCCACGACCAACATCAGGATCAACAGGAAATTGTGCCATTAGCTGAAAAGAGTGTTGTGCAACAGGTCTGTGAACTGAACATATAAAGATAAGCTTGTTGTCATGAATAAATGAGTCACTAAGTCATTGTTGGGACCATATTATGATTGATACAGGATAAACAGAAAGAGACTGAAAAGGAGCAGGGGACAGAGGATGCGCCCAATGACTTGGCACAGGAAGTGTTTTCACAACTGAGGAGCCAAGGCATTGATCTACCTGAAGATATCGATCCTACTGAGCTAGAACAAAAATTCAAAGAGGTATAATGTCAATTTGCATCTATTTACATACACCTTATTCATTATTGTTAAGTGCTCACTCTTCATTCTTACTTGAATTCTATTTTTATAGCTGCAGATAAAACACAGTATCACAGTCACAGAACTCAGTCAGTTGAGAGAGAAGGTAGGATTAAAAATGCTATTTTTTATTTATTTAATAACTTCTGGACCTGGAGAGCTGTTTAACTCTTTATGTGTATGTTATTTCATAGCTACAAGTGAGTGAAGCAGAACGTAAGTCTTGGGAGACTCGAGGTGCAGCTCTTGAAAGGAGTGTTGAAGAGAGCAGAGAGCGCATTGAAAAGTTGGAAAAACACTGGCTTGATGCTCAGGCCCTCTGCAAAACCATCAACCAGCGTTTGAATGAAGCCCAGAGTCAACATGATTCCCTGCAACTCAAATACAATAAGACCCTCACGCTTCTACAGGAGCACCAACAGAGGTGTGTTTGAGCATGTAATGTGTTGTCATAGCAGAATCATTCTGGGAAGTGTTGGTGTGGCATTCTCAGAAATGCACTGATTTGCGGAAATATGAATCAAGCTGAATTATTGGAAATTCTTATGCTCCAAACAGCAATAGATGAGACAAGAATCTTAAGCAGAAATGTATTTTGTCATGCTTTGTTAATGGTGAGGCTCTTCTTGACCTGTAGAGAGTCTGAATGTGCAAGGAAAGAGGCAGAACTGAAGAGAAAACTGGAGCAAAGGGAGGGAGAATACAAGAGCAGTGTGAGGCAATTACAGCACAAGGTAAAACTACATCCTGTTTATGTTCATGTTCATTTCTCTTCTTTTGAACATTGTGAGGCCACAAACATTAATATCATTCTGTTTTGAGTTTTCACTGGGTATATGATTGAATGTGTTATACTTGCGTCGTCACCTTTATTTTTATAGCACTTTATACAATACAGATTGTTTCAAAGCAGCTTTACAGTGATCAACAGGGGAAAAAAATTCCTGGCAAATATAGTTCATTTTGACAGTAAAGCAGTTCTAAAAAAAGTGTTTTAATGTTCATCTAGATCATCAACATAATTAAACAGAACTGATCATTCATTATCAATTATTAAATTAGTTCAATTCAGCTATAAAGCAGCTCTGCAGAAAATGTCTCGAGTTACGACTGTAGCCAATGTTCCCTGAAAAGGGAACGAGACACTTCGTCGGTTACGACACTTTGGGGAACGCTCCCCAGCATAGTGCCTCTGAAGCATGAGTGAAACTAAGCCAATCTTGATTGGTTTTGCGTCATGACGTAACGCGTGACGGCATACACGTAAGCTACAAAGGGATGCCGGCACACAACAGCGTCTGCTTCTGTGATGAAGCAAGTCGCTCTCAGGCAAGGGAAGGCGTGGCGGAGGGATGCTCGTTCCCTTCTCAGGGTATATGGGTTACAGTCGGAACCCAAGACGTTCCCTTTTGAGGGAACTCGAACTGCGTCGATTACGACACTTTGGGAAACGAGTACCCACTATGCCACAACGAGCCCTGCCTGTCCCAGTGTGAAGCTGCGCACAGGCACACTTAGGACAAGAGCACTAGAGTGCCACTAGAGTGCCAGGTGTAGAAGGAATGTACAGACTGTCAAATCTAATAACAGTGTGAGGGGTGGCCCATCCAGCTGCATCGCACACTTCTTGGATCGGGGCCCCTGAAAGGATGTATCTAGAGGATGCTATGCCTCTGGTTGAATGAGCCCTCATGGCCAAAGGTGGGCAAACTGCGCACCTGATAAGCCATAGATATAGCCTGAGCGATCCAGTTGCTGATGGTCTGTTTAGATGCGGGAAGCCCCTTCTTGGGCGACCCGAAACACACCAGCAACTGGTCTGTCTTCTGCCATGAAGAGGACCTCTGAATATAAATCTTGAGAGCTCTGACTGGGCAGAGCAAATTAAGTCTCTCTTCATCCGCCGTCACGTAAAGTGGAAAGTGAAAAGCCTGCAGAACCGTAGGCCGTGCCACATTAGAAGGCACTTTAGGCACGCAGCCCGGCCTGGGATGCACGATAGCCTTAATGTCGATCACCCATGAGATATTGAGAGCGCCCGAAGGTCTCCTACTCTCCTCAGAGAAGTAATGGCTAGTAAAAAAGCTTCCTTGAGGGAAAGGTTCTCGGCCTCAGCTGACTCCAGAGGTTTGAAGGGGGCCTCAACCAGCCCTTTGAGAACCACTGCCAGGTCCCATGTGGGAACCCTGGTACGAGCCGCAGGTCTCATCCTCCAAGCCCCACGGAGGAAACGTACGACCAGCTGATGTCTCCCCAGAGGCCCATCACTCAGAGGAGCGTGGAAAGCCGCACTGGCAGCCACGTACACCTTGAGTGTGGACGGGGTAAGACCTGCCGAGAAGCGATCTTGGAGGAACTCCAGCACTGAAACCACCGGGCAGTTAACTGGGTCCACCTCACGCTCTCTACACAAAACGGTGAAAATATTCCATTTCAGGCCATACAATGTCCTCGTGGAAGGAGCTCTAGAGCTGAGTATGGTCTCTACCACTCCTACTGACAGGCCAGCCTCTTGGTACTTTGCCCCCTCAGGGGCCAGACCCACAGTTAACAAAGCTCTGGCCGAGGGTGAAATATTGAGCCCTCTCCCTGCGTCAGCAGGTCCCTCCTGATGGGAATCTCCCATGGAGGGCCGTCCAGGAGCGATATTATGTCTGAGAACCATACTCGGGCTGGCCACAACTGGGCTATTAATTAACAGTAGACTGACCCCGTCGCGACACCCTCTGTAGAACTCCTGGGCGCAGAGTGATTGGGGAAAATGCGTACAGATGCAGCCTCGGTCACGTCTGCACCATGGCATCCAACCCCAGCGGGGCTGGATGTGTGAGGGAGAACCACAGTGGACAGTGTGTCGTCTCTCGAGGCACGAACAGATCCACTTCCACTGGCCCGAACCTCTGACATATTGACTCCACCACCTCGGGGCCTTAACAGAGTCGCCGTACAGGCCAGAAGGTGAAATCGGGGCTTCAAGGAGGAAAGCCCTGTCTTTCTTCTTAATGCCCGATAAATTCAGCCAGAGGTGTCTCTCCGTGACAACCATAGCCACTATGGCCGATAGAATGGCCGATAGCGTGGGCCGTTTCTTTGGTGACACAGAGAGACAAGTCGGCAGCTTTACGCAATTCAGCTATATCTTCAGGTGTTGGTCCCTCGCCCTCATAAATATCCTTAAGAAGGTCGGCATGGTAAGCCTGCAGCACCGCCATAGTGTGCAGACTGGCACCAGCCCGCCCGCCATATAAGCCCTTCCCACCAAATTAGATGTACCACGGCAGGGTTTGGTGGGCAGCACCGGGGTCTTCAGGGATGACACAGTGTCGGGTGAAAGATAGCTAGCCAATGGCTCTTCCACCCGAGGCATCATCCCGTAGCCATTATCTCTCGCCCCCGCGATGTAACTATAGTCAAGGAAAGTGGGGTTGGACAAGTGAGATGTATATGGAGTGTCCACGATTTACACAACTCATTGTGTAAATCGTGAAAAAATGGCAGACCCCGGCAATGAGGCTGCTCTCTGTGCTGCAGGAAGCGCTCATCCAACTTGCTTTTGCTTTGCGCTTCCTGCCTTTCAAGTGGCCAACTAATATTTAAACGGGCCACGGCACGAGAGACAACCTCCACCAGCTCCTCATATGCGGGGACAGGGAGTGGCAAATCTTCTCCAAAATCCCCGCCTTCGATGCTTCTCTTCTGAGGAAGATGCTACTGTGCGGGCTTCCGCACGAGGAGGGAGAATATCGGAACTCGCAGAGAATTCCTGAGAAGGTGCATCAGCAGTCTCAGGAACTCCTGGCAGATGCATTTGTGAGCCCCATGATGAGCGCCGCCTCAGCGGGGTTCGCGAGCCTGCCCATCATCATCAAAGATAGTCAGGCGGGAGCACAGCACTCGGATCGGTAAAGCTTCACAATCCGCGCAAGCAGCCCCCTTGAGGGCTGTCTGCGCGTGCTCAATCCCAAACAGTGCACACACAATTGGTTTGTGTCCCCACCCGTGATGTAACAAGGGCAGGGATGCACACACTGCTTGTATCTCTGACTCGCCATTTTTATATATATATATAAACAGGATGTCCTGTCAGTCACAAGCACACACACATATATATATATATATATATATATATATATATATATATATATATATATATATATATATATATGTGTGTGTATACAGTATATATGTGTGTATATGTGCTTGTGACTGACAGACAACATTAAATAAGACACACACGACAGAGAGCGCTTGCTGAAGAACAGAAAGCTGACGATGTTGTGTGCCGGCGTCCCTTTGTAGCTTCCGTGTATGCCGTCACACGTTACGTCATGATGGAACACCAATCAAGATTGGCTTAGTTTCATTCATGCTTCAGAGGCTGGGGGGCGTTCCCCAAAGTGTTGTAATCTAAGCAATTTGAGTTCCCTCGAAAGGAAACAGTGATGTCATTGCCCAGTTCAGTTCTCATCCAATAGTGTTTTTGTGCAGTCAAATCAATGATATTGTTGAATATTAAATGTCCCCAACTAAGCAAGACAGAGGCAACAGTGACAAGGAACCCAGACTCCATCTGGTGACAGAATGGAGACAAAAAAGTAGGTGGCTCTTTTAGAAAAGTAGAAATACCCTAATTACTCCAGTACACAAAGCCCTATGCAACTTTCCGTTTCTGACGCCTGCTTTTCACGGAGAAGAAAATAAGTCAAATAGTATTTGCATTATCATAAACAGCAGTTCAGATTTCTGTATGCACTATGGTGTTTATCAAACAACACCAAATACAAGAGTACAGAAGAGACAATTCTGGATTCCTCCTCTACTCTCTCTCACATTTTGCAAAAATACAGCAGCAGCTCTGGTCATATGATCAAAAGGGTGAATCTTATTGGTTGGTCAGCTTTATTTATTATTATAACACCTCCTTAACACACATTAAATGCGGTTCAAACACACACACACACACACACACACACACACACACACACACACACACACACACACACACACACACATATATATATATATAATTTTCGCACCAAACATTTGTCTTGGTGTGAACAGGTCTTAGCCACTGGTGGTTACGGTTGGTATCACACATAATGATTAAGCTACAACAAATGTTAGTTGTCCATGCAAAATCATAGCAGAATTTTTTTGCCTGTTCTACCTGATGCTTAAGAGTTATGAATACACATTTATTTCATTATCAGTTTAAGAAGCATTTAGTGATTGTAAGAAAAAAAGAGAACAGGATAGAGTCTTATGAGTGTATATGCTGGTAATACTTCTTTGCATTTCTCAGATAGCTTGTCTGGAGGGCCGCACTGGATCAAACCAACCCGAAGAGTCTTACAGCCCTGCAGGAGAGAGTCAACCTAGCAGTCCGACCTCCGGTTCATCTGAAAGAAACGGACTGTCTACAGACGACCTTCAATCTGGTACAAAAGTCCAATTATTTATTCAGTGAAAGCTGGTCAAAATAAAGGACTAACAGTTATATCTTGCTCTAGTTACTCTAGTTTATTTGGCTTGTGATACCTTTATTAATTATTATTTTGTTCAGAAAATATTTAAACAGGCTAGCCTGAAAGTGTAGTCTTTTCTGGTTTTGAGATATTGGTGTCTGTCGTTCCTCAGATGCAGACTGGGGAGATGTTCCTCAGACGGCTCGTCTGGACTGTAGTGTCTACAGAGCCAAAGCTAAGCTGGCACAGGGATCCCAACGAAAGCGGCCATCTCGAAATAAACTCAGAGAGTCAGCAAGAGGCTCACAGGCACCTAGCCAATCACAGGTACCACAAACATTTAAATACATCACAGAGTTTCATTGCAGGTCACATAACTGTAAGGTTAAAGGGATGGTTCACCCAAAAACGAAAATTAGCCCATGGTTTACTCACCCTCAAGCCATCCTAGGTGTACATGACATTCTTCTTTCAGACAAAAACAGTCTGAGTTATATAAAAAAATGTCCTGGCTAATCCAAGCTTTATAATGGGAGTAAATGGCTGGTGAAAATTTTAAGATAAATCTAGCTTCCACCAGACGACCGTACGCATACTACGCAAGTCGACTTGCGCCACAAGAGTAACCCGTCACGGCATGTATGACGTAGGATGTAGGAGTATCGTAAGCTTAGACCCCTCTTTTGCGGTTTAAACAAATAGGACTGTGCAACAAACTGAAGCTCCTTTTCTATTATATAGAAATCCTCGTAATTTCTCTTAAAAATTTCTAATTCGCGACCAGTGTTTTGTTTTGCTCTTTCCTCTGAGCTTCCGCGTTCGTCATTACGTCGTGCGTCGGTTCAGGGGTTAATCTTCCACCGTAAATCGATGCGTACGGCCGTCTGTCGGAAGCTAGTGATTAAGAAGTTTTAAATATGGGTATTTTCCTTACACAAATGCATGGCTTCACTTCAGAAGGCCTTTATTAACCCCCTGGAGCCATATGGATTACTTTTAGAATGGATGGATACACTTTTTTGAACTTCAAATTTTCACTACCCATTCTCTCCCATTATAAATCTTGGAGGAGACAGGACATTTCTTAGTATAACTCCGATTGTATTCGTCTGAAAGAAGAATGTCATATACACCTAGGATGGCTTCAGGGTGAGTAAATCATGGGCTACTTTTCATTTTTGGGTGAACTATCCCTTTAAACTAGCCTCTACTGTAGGATTTAAAAGAAAGTCTCACAATTTCTTAAAGTGTAGATGAATTAGACTTGTTGTTTGGGAAAATAACAGTGTGGTCTGTCCTTCTTTTTTTCTTTTTTTTTAACAAGATTTTCCAGGTCCTTCTTAAGGAGGAAACTTTTGATTATTTAATGCTGTTATTTACAAATATACACTTTTCAATTATTGCAATTTTGCAATAATTTCTATTTGATTTCTTCAAATCAAAGTTTATCAAATTAAATCAAATGTAAATTTTATCTTGTTTATAGGAATCTGTGTGCATACAAGACAACAATCAAGAAAGAACAAACAGTGAAAGAAGGCGATCTTACCTCGAGAGCCTAGCCATACCCATTCCATCTATACAGTTTGGTCATGACCAAACAGGTGAACCAGGCGGAGACGATGTATTCATTCAGAGCCAAACACCCCAAGGAGGCAGCAGCACACAAGCTAGCCTGTCTCCACCAAAAGACTCTTCTACCCCTCAGTCCCCATCCTCCTCACAGTCCTCCTCTAGTCTATTTCTCAATCTGAGAAACAGGAGGAGCAAAGGCAAGGAGCGCAGCAAGAGCAGAGCAAGCAGAGGTACAACAAAAAAAAATAAAAAATAATTCCAATGTTTTCTTGAAGTACTTTTTCTTTATATCTCTTACTACCACTGGTTTACCTGCTCAGGCTTTTGATTTTTATTGTTCTTTCATTTTTCAGATGAAGAGAGTGATGGTTCACCAACACGAAAGTCCAAAAGACGATTCCCAGATTTCAGGTATGGCCTGGCAAGCAACTTGCTCTTGTGTGCCAATATCGGTGATATTACAACAGGGAGTAGATGGGCCACTTGTAGGAAAATTAATAGGAGAAATCATACAGCTAGCAGTCCCTCCTTTCTCTGATTTTTTCCCCCCCTTATGTTGTTTTAAATTGGTATGGCTTTCCACCGTCTATAGAACACTTTTTTTTATGAAAGTCAATAGGACCCAAAACTTTCAGGCTCCCAAAAATGTATTGAGAATTTAATCCATACAACTCGACTGGTCATGATATTTGGTAACGAGGTGTGAGAACCAATGAGGTATGACGTTGACATTTGAGCATTGACGTTAATGTTGACATTTGAGCTTTGTGTTACCGTATTTTTAGGATTTTAATGTGATTTGAGAGTGAATAAAGGCTTTTTGATCTGCACATTATACAAAGTGATCATGTCTCTTCAGGAGACTTTGAATATATCGAATCATATATATTATATTAATTTCTCGGTAACTTTGTCCTTTTTGGACCTCATTGACTTTCAGAATATGAACAAAAAAGACCAAATAAATTTACAAAATAAATATAGAAAGACATAGGAGTTTGGAATGACACAAGGGTATGTACTTTATGACAGAATTGTGAACTTCCATTAAAATTCTTTTTTGACAGAGGCATTAAATGTGCATGCTTTTATTATTAAGCATGATTTAGCATATATTCTTAATGTAATTTTTTATTTCAGAGATTTCTTTCCCCAATCAAGTACATGTAAAACACAAAAGAATTTAACAGTTCTGACTTGTGCTCTTTCTTCTGTGTTGGGCTGTAGTGGTATCCGCAGGTCTGGAGGCAAAGGCAAAAAAAGGGAGAGCATCACACTCAGAGGATCTGTAGGGAGCAGGTTTGAATATTAAATGTCCTAATATTAACCTACAACATATACTGAAGTTAAGTTTAATATCATTACAAGTCTGTAGGTCTCGTCTGATACAGATTACCTAGAATGGCTTCTGTTGTCTAAACTCAGGGGATCAGGAGACTTACTGGATGAGTCCAGCAGCAATGTTTCCCCCTCTGGCTCCATCTCTTCCGTCCCTTCCTGTATGCCATTTTCCTGGTTTGGGGACAGAGAGAAGGGAAAAGAGAAAGAGCGAGAGAAAGAGCGTTCTGCATCCAGCTGCAGTCTTCCTCGTACTCCTTCAGAAGGATACATGGAGGATCGTACAAACAAGGTGAGTAGGGACCAGATGATGAGACGTTTTTTGTGTAGACCCTCAAGATGTGTTTTTCATAACTGTCTTGAGTAAGAGGAAGAGATTAGTTAACAAGTTGTGTCTTCGGTAATTGAAAGCATTCATTTTAAGGTGGTTCATTAGGTTATACCCATTTAAAAGGAATTCAGTTTGTGGTTGGTTGCATTCATTTAAGGTTAATATTTAAGCAATCCCATAACATTCAGCCTTTGAGCTTAACAGGAAGTAAAGTTGTGTAATTGGGCATATTCTGAAGGCTGAACTGTACTGTTGTGGTTTTGAAAAGACATTTTAAAAGTTTTAGGATTTTCTTAAAAACAAAGAAACTTTATTATTATTATTATTATTAAAGATTCTGCAGTATTAGGTCACTACAACTCCTTTGTACAAAAGGTCAGATGTTCTTGCTTCCATTGAAGTACAAAGATGCTCTTGAAGAATTCTCAAATCATGCAGGACCCCGCTGTATGTAAATTTGTTTATGCAGAATGTGTTTTTCGCGATCTCTTCTTTCTCTCAGACCAACCTCTCCTGGCCATCTCTTCTCTCTCATTCCTTAGATTTGGTACAGTATGCATTCAGTTCCCCAGTTCATGTGTCTGTTGTGTGAGGACAGTAGTACACTTAGTTGATAGCAGTTGCTACTAACCCTAGTGGTCTCATTTTTGGTGTGGTTATGTTTAAAGATGAAATGCATCATTGTAGTAAAGGCATTCTTACATAATATAACCTTTGGCCCTCACTGATAAAGCTCAGTCCTGTTTCATAATGGAGATTTCTATGGAATGTGTTAGTTCAGTGACGTAGTTTGTATCTGAGGATGTACCCTCCCCTAGTAGGGAGAGATTGTTCTTGATGGTTTTCCAATAACTGTATTTAGTAAAATACATACATTTAATACATTTTAGTCATCCATTATTTTCACTATCACATGAGAAGGATGCATGCTAGTAGTTGTAGTGTGCGATAGCGCTCCATAACCAGCTCTCACAAGTAATAGAAAATAGTTTTGTGTTTCTACTGGTTTTGGTTTCTGGAACTGTTCTCCACTGGTACTGCTTCCAAGGCACTGAAGGTAATATCACTGCTTGTCACTGCCCCATTTTTCCAGATTTAGTTCAAAAAAGCATTCAAGGGAAGAAAGTAACAAAGCTATGATTATACAGTAGTAAATAAATGTCAATGATATGATTTATTTATTTATTTATTTTTGTTACACTTTATTTTAAAGTGCCTTTGTTACGGTGTAATTATACAAAAAAGTACAGAGTAATATTAATTAACAACATGTACTTTCTGTTTAATTAGGGTCAGAGTTTGGTAACGGACAGATGTGTAAAATAAATGTCTTTCTTTCTTTCTTTCTTTCTTTCTTTCATATAATTAAATTATAATTTATTATGTTTGGTATTTTTTGGAGGGTGTCATAAAGCAGACATTTTTCATTTTAATTCATTAAAATATTAAATGTATTAATTAAATAATTAATTATATATAATTTACATTGATATCAGTACATTTTTTATAAATCACTTTTTGTAAAATTAAGATGTGTACATGTGTTCAGGGTATAAATAAAATATTTTTTCTCTTTTTTATTGTTACAACATTCATATCATTAATTGTACATACACACGTTTCATGAACTGCACGTAAACTATATTTTTCATTTTCTTCACTTTATCTTGAACAGTCTTTTTTTCACTGACCCAATTACACAGAAACTCTCAGTCTTGTTTAAAAAGTTGTTTTAGTCTGAACATTGAGGAACTGGTTAGATATATTTGTATTGATATAACACATTTAGTAACCCTTAAGCCACTAGCTTGATCTTTATTAAAACTGAGAAGAGCATGCTAATTCATCCCAAACTTCCCTTTTATAAATACTATGTCAAAACTGTTTGTGAGAAAATCATTTGTGTCTGTTTGTGTGTGTTTACGTGTGTATGTCCCCATGTCCTACTTGTTATAGACCTTATCTGTGACGGATGATTCAGTCGCAGGTAGTCCTCGCTCTGTGTTGGCGGGGTTACTGAAAGAGCCCCGTCTCCTGGGGCGTTCACACACACATACCTTCTCCTCCTGCGAGGTGAGTGGCCGTGGGGTCACCACTGCATGAGCTATCCTGTAATTAAAGGGATAGTTCACTTTGAAATAAAATGTTGGTATGTTTTAGCTTACCTCAAGGGCATCCAAGATGTAGGTGTCTCTTTTTCCGCAGTAGTTTCAATTTTGATATTTTTAGGTCAAACCGTTCTTGTCTGTCAGTCATATAATGCAGGTCGATGGTCACTGTCTCAAAGAGCATGCCAGAGTCCAAATTAAAACAATTCCCCATCGTCCAAATTAAACAATTCCCCATCGTAAGTACACATTGATGGCCTAAGACACGAAACGAGCGGTTTGTGTGAGAAAACGAACAGTATTTATATCGTTGTTACCTCTTGAACACAGCCGCGTCCAAATGATCTGAGGGCGCGGGCGGGTATAGATATATACACTATATCGCCTTGGCTACGGTTTCGTTCCAATGAACTGCAGTAGCCAAGGCGACATCTAGTGTATATATCTATACCCGCCCGCGCCCTCAGATCATTTGGACGCAGCTGTGTTCAAGAGGTAACAACGATATAAATACTGTTCGTTTTCTCACACAAACCGCTCGTTTCGTGTCTTAGGCCATCAATGTGTACTTACGATGGGGAATTGTTTAATTTGGACGATGGGGAATTGTTTTAATTTGGACTCTGGCATGCTCTTTGAGACAGTGACCATCGACCTGCATTATATGACTGACAGACAAGAACGGTTTGACCTAAAAATATCAAAATTGAAACTACTGCGGAAAAAGAGACACCTACATCTTGGATGCCCTTGAGGTAAGCTAAAACATACCAACATTTTATTTCAAAGTGAACTATCCCTATAATGGTTAGCATTCGTCACACACTAACACGTATATTTAATCAGCACTGAACGTGAACTTCTGGTTTGTGAGGTGTTTTGAAGAGGAGAGCAAGTATCACTGGTGGAATGTGTGTGTCGTGAGGAAGGAATGGAAAGAATGAGATCATGCTCATGAAAAAGAGAGAGGTGATAGTTCAGCATGCATGTCTTTCTGTTTCACTTTTATAGCACAGTATTTTAAAGATATGGTCATGTTAGTGAAATGTCACAGAAAATTTGAAGGCAAACAATGTCCATTGTCAAAAGTGTAGCAAGCAATGCATGAAGCACAGCTCACACAGAAGTCATGAAGAAGTCTGTTGGTCAATGCGGATAATTTGCTTGACCGACTTGAACTTGAGTGGAATCTGCATTGGGACATTTTTTTGTCCTCACTCGAAACTGCCAATTGAAATGACAGGATTTCGCCTGCGGTACGTGGAATTTCCCAAATGATTGCAACAGTCTTTCCACGTCCTGTTGGTAAGATGTTGCCACAGGTAACATTATTTCACAAGTTGTGTTAGGTGTGTCAGTAGCTCAATGTTAAAAGAATTAAAAATCAATCATTATTAATTCCCCCTCATGTTGTTCCAAACCCATTTGAATGACTTTCTTCAGGGAAACGAAGATGTTCTGAAAAATATTCATACTGCTCTTTTCCGTCAAATTTCTCGACGGAAAATGACTGGTGAATACCCAGTTTTATCCCTTCCTCTTTTTTTTCTTCTTTTTTTTCTGTATAAAAACTCACTATATATATATATATATATATATATATGCACTTAAATAAATGTGCAAATGAAAACTGAACAATTATTTTTTTTTGTCATCATTTTCATAACAAAGCCATAAAGATGTCCTACAGGTTGCCTGCCACAATGGCAATGGCACACTGAAGAGCCAATGCTTTTTAGTGTCATAATAATTTCAGTGAATGTCTTACATTTAGTCATATTCTTGAGGGCAGTACTCCAATACTTGAGTCCTGGCTTATGGTCCTTCCTATTTCTGTTCCCCTCTATCCTTTCTCCCACTTCCTTTCTTCCTATATTGTCTCATCAAAGAAAAAAGACCAAAAATATAAATAAATAAAAATAAAAGTTAAACAATTGATTAAATATATTGACGAATTTATGATGTTCCACTATTGCAAGTCACTTTGGAGAAAAGCATTCCCTAAATGCATAAATGTATAACATCAGAGGATTCCAAAAGATTTTATGATTGATCAAAGGTTCATTTATTGTGGAGCTTGGAAGCCCCTGGTCACTACATGCATTCGTTTTATTAAAAAAGAAAAAATTTCAGAACATATGCCTTTAGTCTTCAGTCCATCTTGGTCTTCTTGATGTCTTCCACTGTTTCTGACCTGATTTTATAAGTGTGCTCCAGATTCACAAGTCTGCCCTGGTAGGAATCTCTGTTAATCTGTTAACAGGCACTTTTAATTCAGGCACACAAAATGAAAAGGAAGTTTGCTTGAAATATGCTGAAGGTATATAGGTTAGGTATTTCTTTTTTTTCTTTTTTTGCATGGCAGGTTGGTGTAGTGTTTTGACCAGCATATGCATACTCTTGTTCTCAGACTCTTGATGATGGCCCTGCTCCAGTTGCAAAGCAATACATGTGGCAGAACCGCCCCCTTTCAGAGTGGACCAATCAGCAGGTCTGCCACTGGTTGATGGGCATGAACATGGAGCAGTATATAGCTGAATTTACAGCTAAAGGTGTGGATGGCCAACATATCTTATGCATGGACAGCAGTAAACTTAAGGTTGGTCTGTGTATTATTATTATTAAATTTTTTTGGTTGTAGTATTGGTTTAAATAATATTATACTGAAATATGTGTTTCCTTCCAGGAGCTTGGTGTTTCTAGCCAAAGAGATCGTTCCACCATTAAGAGGAGACTAAAAGATATGAAGAAGGCTCAGGAAAAACTTGAAAAGCAGCAAGTTAAAAAAGAGAAAGAAAGGGGGAGAGAGAAAGAGGCCAGGAATAGAAGTGGCCAGCCAACAAACGTTGAATCGGCCTGCTGAGGTAGTAACCAAACCCGTTCAGTCAAGAGACCGCAAATCCGGTAATGATAATGTGTGCTGATAGATTGTCTCGCACACACAGGTGATTTATAGACTGGTGAGAAAGTAACAACATGGGTGAACACTAGAGGTCTTCTGCCAGTAAAGCCTGTAAATGCGACTTTAATAAGTTTGTCGTTAACATCTGTTTTTGACACAACCCAGGAGTTAAAGAATCGAATCCTGTCTGCCACACTGACTTTTAACATGCATAATGGCACTTTGAGAAAATGGGAACTTTATTAATAATCTAATCATCCAAAAGGTTGTTTCATTGGCTTTAACTGAGTTGCATGTGTTGGTGCTGTACATGGTACTAAAAATGATTTTACTGCTGTCCACCAGAGGGCACCGATGTTAAATATGTGGCACTATGTAATGATGTTGAGATTGTGAGTCTTGTTCTTCAGAATTAAGTGGCAAATTATCACAAGCCAAGCTGCTAGTGCACAATCTGCACTTTAGCCAAAAGTCAACTAATAATCCGCGTGTGGATGTCTAAATGTGATGTGCACACATTCCCAGGGTTAGTAGAGCACACCCCAGGTATGGCTCCCTCTCCTAGTGTGCACTTTCAAGTGAACACTTCATCACCCTATATAGACTTTCTTCTTTTTTTTTAAAGAATAATTTTTTTAAATGTCTACTGTACATAACTTTTAGTAATGTACATTGTACTTCAGAGAGGAGAGCAATTCATTGTCTTCTATGTCACAAATGATGATGATTTTACTTGTGTATTAATAAATAAATATTTTACAACTACAGATTTTTATTTATTTTTATCTGTTTGATTTTAGGACATTTGTTTTGTAACTCATGACACATGCAAAGGTATTTCAAGCGCTGCCAATTAAATTATCTTTCAAAATAATCTTGGTACTTTCAGTTGTAACTTGATTTTGCATTCATTCATTCAGATGCATCAAAAATGTTGCATCACTGATTTCATGTGTAAATATGAAGATAATTTCATGTTGTCAGCTGTGGAAATTATTTATTGCCATAATAGCCTTAATAGGATCCCATGAACCCTTCCATCTATAAATTAGCCTTTCTAGGGTTTCAAACTTTGGGCTGCTAATAATTTTTTATTTACTGTGAATCAAGGCCAGGAGCACTGATTTAATTGATTAAAAAAAGAAAAGAAAAGCTAAGTTTAACTCAAAAAATTATTAAAGGCACAGCTAAATGTGACATTAATATAACATGTCTCAATGCTAAAGATATTTTCTGCTGGCCCATTCCGATTTTTACATACTGAAAAAAATTATTAGTTGAAATTAATTAAAAAACAATTATCGTAAGTGGTTGCATTCAATTGATTTTATCTACATTTAAACAAATGCATTGTTAATCATTTAATCAAATATATATATATATATATATATATATATATATATATACCCATGTAACCTTTTATTTTAAGCCACTAACATTTTACAAACCAGTGAAATTTGTGTACCACAACAAAAACTTCTATCCTAACTGATATGAAAGTTCAAAATTTTTTAATAAAATGCTTTTTTTATATATATTTAAAAAGAAACACGTAGCAAGTAAATGTACTTTACACTTACACATTTTTAGAGTTAAGAGTTCTACCTTAAGAGCAAGGAACTTAATCCTTGCTTCTTGCAAGAAGGTAAAAATATTGTAATTTCTGTGCCTGTCCAGCACAAAATAACACCCATTTCACAACACTACTTTTGTCAAGCCAATCACTAATCCTGTGCTTATTACTCAACCCTAAGTATCAGAGACATTGTTTTATGTAGCTCAACCTTGATTTGTCTGTATACTTTGAGAAAATGTTAGTACCATTAAAGTACATATTATTTCCTTTTGAAAGGGAACCAGTGACAGCTTTTGTACCTTTTCTTCAGAGAGAGAGAGTGCCATCTGTTCAGGCATCTGTTCCTTCAGACCCAATGTATTTTTTGCGTCTTCATATTTCATCAATCATCAGTGACTACATGTTGTCAAACTTCACAGCTTCTTTACCTGTTTTTTTTTTTTTTTTGCCAAGTTTAACTAAAAACATTTGCACCTCTAACGTTAATTTTAAGATCAGAACAAATCTTTATTTAGAAAATTAAAACTAATTTCTAAGAATCATTTTCATTACTTCAGTGTCAATTACGTGTGAGCTAATACATTTGTAAGTGGCTAACATTTAAACAATACATACAATTGTCCAATTCAATGTCACTTTACAAACAAACAGAATTAATACTTTTCATTATTTGAGCATTTGCTTTGCCAACAGCTGCTGTTTTAAAAAAAAATAAAAGCAACTTTACATTTAAACAAAGATACTTTCAAATGACCTTCAAAAAGTAAAAGAATCCTTTAAAAGCTGATCTAACAATGGATTGTAGCAGTCAACTGATATCATATCAAACATCTGATTATAACAAAGTAGTTGCTAATAAAATATGTCCCAGTTTTAGTTAAAGTACAGTGAACACTTGCCTATGAAAATGAAATATGTACCTGACATAAAAATAAGCAACAAATAGAAAAAAAAAATCCAAAGACAAATATTTACATTCATCCAGGCAGTTTGAGCTGGATATCAAGAAGTCCTGGCCCACACAAGCCATTCATAAAACAAAACAAAAACTTTTAATCTTTGGCCTTTGTACAACAGAAAAATCTGTTGAGAATAAATACATTAAATGTATATACATTGTTGAAGTGAATTTAAACTATGATATGCAAATTGGGTGGAACATGAACGCAAACTTCAATATAAAACAAAACTCAAGTATCTTTAAAAATCCCTATCCCGGAAATAAAATCTCAAATGTTTCCTTTATTGTTTTGATGGAATATTAACAGTAAGAAGAGATCAGTGTGTGCAAAAGTAAGCATTAAAGGCCTTGGGAAGGAAGTCTTTGGTTTGCTTTCAGTTTAGCATTTAGCTATGAGTAGCTCTCATTCTCATTCCAAGAAGTCATCCATTGTTTCTTCTCCGGAGGATCCATTTCCTTTTTCCCCGGCATATAGTCCCTCTCTTCCCTCTTTTCCCTCTTTATCCGCACAGCGTTATAACTGGGGACGCTGTCATCATACTTGGAGCGTTTGAAAAATCCACACTGTTCGGAAAAACAGGCAATTAGCATAGCGTCATGCTAACAATGCTCAACAGCATCATTTTTACTGGAAAACGAACAAAGACATAGTGATGTTGTGTGTGCAGCATGCCTAGAATGAGGTCAGAACAAAACATTCAATGTTTTGAAGAAGACATAAGCAAGAATCATGTGCTGAAAGCGAGAGAGATGCTCCGATAAATAACCCAAGCAGGCCAGAGAAATGTGCAAGTTCCTGAATCAAGCCACATCTACAGGCTTAAAGAGCTTTAGAGACTCAGACATTCAGTCATACACAGTCACACGCACCTGAAGCTGAGTAAAAGTGAACACAAACATGTATAAACCCTTTTCCAACAACAACGACTTCATACATGATTAGTTTGCATTCCTCATAGCATTTTGCTTATCACTGAGCAATGAAAGCCATGGAAACTGCCACCATTACCCCACATTTGGCATTGACAGGCAGCATGTGCATCAGACAGCAGTAGGTTAGCATTGGCTAATCCAACCTTTCATGCTAGCTCTGAGCACACAGGTCAACTTGATCTGTGAGTTCTTTTACCCTAAGAAAGAGGTTCTCGTTCTCTGTCTGTTTCACTTTACGCATCTGAAGTCAGCCTCTCTTTTTCAGGTTCTTTGTCGCTTTTGCCGAAAAAACCACACTAAAAGGGGTAAAGGTTTCTGTTTTAAATACGTAATGTCATATGAATGAAAATCTGTTTTACACTTTGTCAAAGTTGAAAAAAATGAAGGTAAAAACAGGTTTAGGTAATCCTAAATGGGTTAGGTTGTGAATTTAGTCATGTGACCTTACCTTATAAAGCAGAAAGACCAGTAGGCCCAACAAGAGGAGTCCTAGTAAAATGGCCACCAGAATGACCCACCAGGGCATACCACCATACTGTGCTACTTTGCGTTCAGGAAACACAGTAACGCGTACCTGGAACAGGACAAATTGTATTTTAAAGTGCATTCTTTACTAAGCCCTGCATATCAAGTCAAATTATTAAACATGGAACAAATCATGGAAGGAGAATGAATAAATGCTGTAAATGTCCTCACCAGGGCTGGCTCATTTTTCAGCTGTATATTTGTAGCTGAGGTGAAATCGAGTGATGCCTTGACAATAATATCAATGTAGTTCAATTTTGAATATTCCTGTAAGAAATAGTTGAAATTAGCAAAAGTATACTTACAAATGACAAGGGTAATAATAGAAATGTTACTCTGTATTCAAGTTCGTTTCATGTTTTTTTTTTATGATTTATGTGATATAACCATCAAGAAAAAACAAAAATACATCTTGAATACACACGAGTGAACGCATCTTATATGATGATGATTTTCATAAAAGGTTTTTAAACATAGTTTGCAAAGTAAAAAGTAATTTACACATGGCATTTTACCTTGACTTAAACACTTTTTTCTAATATTAAAAAGCAGTGAAGCAGTTTTGTTAATATATATATATATATATATATATACATACATATATATAGTTATAATAATAATATGTATAGATAGATAGACGTAAAGTTACCAAATAAAGTTTCTTTTCAAGAATTTTCATTTTATTAAAGAATTATTATTATTATTTTATTTTTTATCATCCAGACATTATTTACTCAAATTATATTCTGAATTTTAATTGGGAAATTTAAATCTGGCTCATCATAGAGGATCTGCATTCAGATCATTGTAGGTATGAATTCCATGTGTTTTTGAATAAATGTAACCATTTAAAAATGAGGGTCACACCTCTAATGAAAGATCACACTCACCTCCAGGAAGGTAGCGTTCCAAAGGTAAGCTCTCAGGCTAATGACAGCATTGCTGTCCATTCCCATTAGAGGACATCTGAATGTTATACACTCCGCCCCATCCTCACAGGACTAAAAACACAACAAGCCAGTGATTACAAACAAGAGGCTGATTATCAATGAAATTTCATTAAGGAAATACATACAATGCATTCCGAAAATATCCAGCCCCCTTCAGTTTTGCAGCCTTATGCTTAAATGTGTCTGAATACTTGCCAATGTGTTCAGATTTGTTTCTTTTTGCAAAGTTATCACAAATACGTTTTTTTGCTTTGTTGTTGTGAGTAATTTAGTGTAGACTGATGTGATCAATTCAGCATAATGCAGCAACATAACAAAATGTGATACAAATTAAGGGGTCTGAATACTTTCTGAATATTTGAGTGACTTTACCAAAACTGTGTATTTCCTCTTGTCAGTAAAAAGAGAGACTGTTCCCTCTTTTGCCGGAGTTTCCCCAATTTCACGTTTAGTTCGTGACACTAAAGGCTCCTAGATAACACATAATCAGTTAATTCCTTTATAGAAGCATATCTTTTATTTCTATTTATGAAAACTAAAGATCATTTTGACAGTAGTTATGATATTAGGACTACCTTCAAACTGAGTTTGTTGACCTCATCTGGTTTGGAGCAGCTGAAGCTGTCTAAATCGGTTGAGGTTATCTTCATGAGGTACAGCAGCCACTTGCCTTGGGAGTTATGCTTAGGCCATTGGATAATCATAGATGCCGTGCCGAACGACTTGAGGGGTTTGCCCAAGTTAGTAACCTGTCAGTCAGTATAATGAACAGGATCCATCTTTTAACAGGCTACTAAATATCTTCACATGTTTGATAGCTAGAATGCAATTAAAGAAATACTCATACAATCAAAGGAAGAATTGTAAATGTACAAAATTCCTTCAATGATGTTAGGAAATCTCATAGTTACCCTGAATTCATAGTCAATTGGACTGCCAACATCAGTTGCCAGTTTCATGGCACTCTCTCCTTTAACTTCTCCAGTAAAGTAGACCTGAGATGGCTTAGCTACCCTGCAGATGATACACGATGACATAACATGATGTTACAAAGACAGAACATTGATAATATCATCATCAGAAGTGTAACTGAGAAATAACACTGCTGTTTACAAACCTACCCTGTGAGAGACAACAGCAGTTGGATCTTAACAATGGCTTTGGCTTTGACTGCTGGTAACTGCTTCTGATCACTTGTCCTGCAATTAACGAAAAGCAAAAAGAATACATCAATATGTAAATATGGACATGGCTAGTGCTAAATTAGCTTTGATAATGTGCCTGTATACTATCCAGTGTTATGTTGTCACTCACGTTTTGAGTTTAAGGTCAATTTCAATTTCAGTGGTATCCAAAGAAATTCCTCCCGTACTCAGAATGATGTAAAAAGTTGTCTGAAAAAGTGTTTGTTTTTTTCATGAATGTTAAGTCCAAACTATTTAAATGATATTGTCAAATATCATTTTAAATATTTACCTCTGCATTTCTAATGAACGGATTTCCAAGATCACAATCAGCTTGAGACCCGTTCTGATTGGCTAAACAGCTGATCGGTTTTTCCTGTAAAGATTTAAGAGCACTTAAAAACCAATTCTTCATAATAATAACAAACAACGAATAAGTTCTATATCTGGCAGCTGGACTTACACTAGATTTAGTGCGAACGGCAGAATAAGAGAGGGATTTGGGGAACGAGGCAGTCAGCTGCGCTTCATAAGCATCTTCACCCTTGTTGTTCACCTTGAGCTCCAGGGCAATGTCCTTCTGATCGCTAAGAGACAGAATGGGAACTCCATTTTCTCTGTGAGGAAAGAGAAACAGAGAGATTAAAGATACACTCTTCTTCATGGCACTTTCTTTTGCCATTTGCTTTGATTAAAAAAGAGTACTTTGCTCATTCGCTTTCAAGAATTACGCAACTGATGTCACTTGAAACAAGACATGAGTGTGCAGTTATGACATAATAATATGACATGATAGTCATTTAATTGAACCCCCCCCACAAATATACAATAACAAATAAAAACTTACTCAGGTAATGGATGAAAGATGTCCCTGTTTGGTTCCCTAGAGTGTAATTTATACTGTAGTTGCAGGTCACTCTGACATACATGGTCAGTACCACATCCTTCCTTGATAAATTGAACCTGAAAGGCAGTATGATTCAGAATTAATACTGAATGAGATGTAAAAGTATAATATAATGAAAAAGCTGAGCGTTTTTTTTTAAGAGCTATAAATATAAAATCAACTGAACAGTAACAAACAGAAAATGTAAATGTTTTATTTTTTATTTTAAATAGTTAACTCAATACATGTAGCCTATCTGATATAATTGATTAATGTGAATAATGGTTGTGTAATTAATCTGATTATTATATGATAATACACTACCATTCAAAAGTTTAGGGTCAGTAAGATTTTTATTTTTTTTTGAATTTCAGGATTCAACATGGATGCATTAGATTGATCAAACGTGACAGTAAGTCAACCATTTTCAACTATGATAAATACAAATAAATGTTTCTTGAGCACCAAATCAGCATATTAGTGTGATTTCTGAAGGATCAGAAATCTGAAGACACTGACTAGAGAATGGGCTGCTGAAAAATCAGCTTTGCCATGACAGGAATAAATTATATATTTTTTCAAGATATTAAAATAGAAAACAGTTGTTGTAATAATATTTCAAAATATAATTGTTTTAATTGTCTTTTTGCATAAGGTACTTCTTTCAAAAACATTTTTACAAAATCATACCAATCACAAACATTTGAACGGTAATGTATGTAATGATATGGTATATAGCTGAAAAAAAGATGTAAAGCTCATTATTGTTATCAACACTTTGGTTAAGAAGAAGGTGGTTACATTGGTGACAGTACTGGCTTCTTGACTGGAGTCCAGAATGGGAAGCAGGTTAGGGAGAGCAGTCTGTCTCTTCCTGCGAGCGGTTGGCTTCAGGATCTCCACAGAGACTTCAATGGGAATGCCTCTCATTTTGTCTTTTAGGGTTTCCTTTGAACATGACATACTTGCATTATTAAAATCCACTAACATAATAGCACTAACATTGACACTCCTGATGTAAAAAACAATCCCAATTTAATCACCACTAGGTGGCAGTACTTCCTTTTCACTATATTATGGTAAAACTGTTGCGTTGTTGTTACAATTTATGTTGCTACTTAAACAACATGTACGGAGCCCTGCACATGACTAATTCGTTCCCTTGATTTATTTTTCTTGCATGTCATGTGCGGGCCTCCGTTAACATGTCACTCAGTAGTTATTATATTACCCTCTAAATGGGATGCTGTAAAGCTGCTATTGATCTGCTGTACCTGCAGTCTGAGGTCTCTCGTAACACAGCTTTCTGTGCCCTGACCCTTGAGCAATACGTTCCCTTTGCTTTCATACTCATTGGTTGAGCTCGGGGTGAAGATGACTCTAGAAGGAAGATTAAGTTTCTTCCTTTCAGATTCAACTCTGATAATGTATGCCACCTCTGCAGAAGAGAAAAAGACATGTTCATCAGCATACAAAGCAACAAAAAAACATTGCCATTTGTTTACAGAGATGAGATTCTGGACAACACAGATGAACAATTACTGAGAAACATGAACTCACGCAGGTTAGGACTGTAGGTTTTGGGGTTGGCAGAAAAACTGAAACAGGCTTTCACGCTAAGGCTAGAACACAAAATAAAGCTTTGCTTCAGAAAAGGTTTACCATTTGGTAAAATGTTTAAAGGGTTGGTTCACACAAAAATGTTCTGTCAATGGAGGGACAGGAAGCTCTCATATTTGATCAAAAAATATCTTCATGTGTGTTCCAAAGATGAACGGCTTTGGAACGACATGAGGAATTAGTAATTAATGACAGAATTAGCATTATTGGGTGAACTATCCCTATAAGGATTGCTTGTTTTGTTTATAGTTTTCTCACCATATATTGTCACCACAGTTTTTCTGAGTAAGGTCTAGCTCCTTTGGTGTGGTGGTGACAGTCTTTTCAATGTTGATCACTGACCGTGCCCTATAGTGTAAAACACATAATTAATGCATTCAGTGAATTTATCAATTTATCTATTGTGCTAAATGAATAGCAAATTTTGTAGCCATTTTACACCATTTTATAAAATGAAGACATAATAATGCATGTTAATACTATTATTAAATTATTTGTATTATAATATTAATGATAAATATAATCAATGATTAATATATAATAGTGTTCTTTCATTGTTAATAAAGAATCCTTTAAAATAATGATATGTTGTCTATCAATATGATCATACCTGTACACAAGCACTGAATCAGAGAGAGATCCAATAGCCAGATCTGGGTAAGAATTTCTGTCCATATCCATATTCCCAGCAAGAGAGTATCCAAAGAGTTTCACATTGTGATCTTTTCCTTCAAGAACCTGAAATGATTGAATATACGTTATTTAAAAAAATGAGTAAATGAAAGAATGTATTAACACTGAAAGACAACTGAAAGAAAAGAAAAGTGAATATATGGCTAAACCTGGGATTTTGTTAGGCCTTTAGGTGAACCATGGAATATATATACGTTTCCAGCTCCATCGCTCTCATATGGGGCACCGACAGCAACATCTGAGAAAATAAATTACAAGTTATATTAATAAAAAATTATCTTTGTGATTATCATAATTTCTATATCATTACTATAAAAGTGTTTTAATATTATTTTCTATATAGATTCACATATAAGTGTAATGTTAAAAGGATAGTTCACTTTGAAATTAAATTTTGGTATGTTTTAGCTTACCTCAAGGGCATCCAAGATGTAGGTGTCTTTTTTTCCGCAGTAGTTTCAATTTTGATATTTTTAGGTCAAACCGTTCTTGTCTGTCAGTCATATAATGCAGGTCTATGGTCACTGTCTCAAAGAGACGCGGGCGGGTATAGATATATATACTAGATGTCGCATTGGCTACGGTTTCGCAGTAGCCAAGGCGACATCTAGTGTATATATCTATACCCGCCCGCGCCCTCAGATCATTTGGACGCGGCTGTGTTCAAGAGGTAAAAACGATATAAATACTGTTCGTTTTCTCACACAAACCGCTCGTTTCGTGTCTTAGGCCATCAATGTGTACTTACGATGGGGAATTGTTTTAATTTGGACTCTGTGCATGCTCTTTGAGACAGTGACCATAGACCTGCATTATATGACTGACAGACAAGAACGGTTTGACCTAAAAATATCAAAATTGAAACTACTGCGGAAAAAAAGACACCTACATCTTGGATGCCCTTGAGGTAAGCTAAAACATACCAAAATTTAATTTCAAAGTGAACTATCCCTTTAAGAATTTGAGGATTTGGAGTAGGTTATGTTATGTTTAGCGTATGTTTCTAAATGCATGTTTAATGTTTTTATTATGTATATATTTAATGTGAGTTCTAGAGTGTCATCACGATGTATGTACATTATGGCATCTCTTCTTCTCTATTTATCTTTCCTGGAAACTGTTTGCATTACCAGCACATACCATGATAACCATCCAGGTTCACATCTCCCATGCTTTCCACAGCCAAACCGAACATGGAATTGGCTGGTCCCTCAAACCTCTCGGGGGTGATCTTGTCCCAAGCCCCTTCCTTATTAAGGTAAACATAGATGGCCCCACCGATATCACCTTCTTTAATAAAGTACTGAGGTGCTCCGACTACAATGTCCTGCCACCTGTTTTAATAATCAGTGCAGCAAAATGATACATGTTGGTAATGATTGGTAACTAAAACGATCAAAAAATATATAAAATAAATATACATTGTATTAATTGAAATTAAGTTCAATTAGAATTATTAGATTAAAAACTTAAACTTAAAAGAAAAATTTGAAATGTTGCTTTGACAACTAAGTGAAATAAAATAATTAAAGGTTAAGATACTAACAAATTAAAAATATTACAAACGAAAACTGAAATAAATAAAAATTCATACTAAATGCAAATATTACAAAGATGAAACTGAAAATATAAAAATAAAATAAAATATTTAATAATATATAATATAATATAATATAATGATGTATTTTGGATCTTACAAATATTACAAAGATGAAACTGAAAATATAAAAATAAAAATAAAATATTTAATAATATATAATATAATATAATATAATATAATATAATATAATATAATATAATATAATATAATATAATATAATGATGTATTTTGGATCTTACCCATCTCCATTGATGTCTAGCACTGCAAGGTCATAACCAAAGGAAGAGGCAAGTCCGGTACCCTCTAGTATGTACTCAGCCGTCAACAAGGATGATTGACCTACTTCCTTCTTTAATAGCACAACTGCCCCACTGTGATTGGCTCTTGGAGCCCCAGCAACTATAGTCAACTGACCCCTCTTGGTCAGCATTTTTCCAGAGTCCAGAGAGAAACCTGTCACAGATACAACCAATCAGAAGATTTGCTAAAGATTTGTTAAGCAAAAGAATACTGAAATTATGTCAGTGATTAAGAAATATGCAATGATAACCTACGAACAACATGAATGTGAACATTCATGGTTCTGATTGACTTGGACACTCCATCATTTTACCCATGCGATGTGAATGAAAACAAGAAACCAACAACAACAACAACAACAACAACAACAACAAAACACAGTAATGTAGCAACAACATTCACATTTTGTTCACAAAAACGACACAATGTATAGAATGTATAATGACCAGGATGAACGCAAATAATTGATAAAGTTGGCGTCCAGGAAATCCCACAAACCTAAATAGCTATTGGATACCACATCATAAATGTTCTCCTTGGCCACCTGAAGGGGAGGTGACTGATACACAAACTGATCAGGATGATTACTAGATATGCTAGACATGAACAGCACACCTACAGTTTCACAAACAAGATTTGTACTCAATAAAGCAAACAGCCAAAGTTAGAAGTCAAAGTAGAATAGGCAAATAGAAGCAAAAAGGAGTAAATCCAAACAAAAGGTAAGAAAGGCAATACATATCTATGCCTTGCATCCTACCGACACCCATGTTAAAACTGTGCTGAAAAGTTTATTCACTTAATCGAGTTCTTTAGCGAGTCACATGATGGACTAATGATCGGGTGATATGGATGATGAATGGATTGTTATGTGAGGATGGACTCACCTAAATAACTGTTGGAAGGGACAGGCACCAGGTCTGGATCCAGTCGGCTTTCGTCTCCAACCTCATATGGGCCATCATCAAAAATATTTTCATCCCACAGAGAGCTGTTCTTCTGTTCCACCCGCACCACTCCTGATATCCATCCAGTGGAGGAGTGAGTGAACAAGGAAAGGAAAAGGGTGAAGGGTTGAGGATGGAGAAAGTGAATGAGTGGAGAGATGGAGCAAAGATGTCAAAGTTTAAATAGTGGGGGATAAAATACAATACGTCAGATGCAATGAACGGACAAATCAAATCTGATGTACTAACGTCATGAGGGCGCCACGAATGTGGGGAATTATGGGTTTTGTTCGACATTGGCCATTGTAATTGATCTAACCTTAACAAATGATGTAAACTGGATTTTCACTGAATATTGAATATGCCAGAAATAATAAGATTTACCATGAAATTTACCATGAAGATCGTAATACATACATGCAGTAAATACAAGCACTTTAATCCTCCAATACCTTTCCAGTTGTAAGCACCCGGTGCTCCAAACACCAGATAGTGATAGTCTTTTGTGAATGTAGCAGACAGACCCTGCTGGCATGAACCAAACCGCTCGTGTCCTCTGTTTCTCCCGTTACAGAACATCCAGTCCCCTCCATCTTCATCTGAGCCTGCATCAATCGTCAGGTCCTGACTTAGTACGTAGCAACGACCCGTCACGTCACGTAGCTCCTGAGCTGTGTTCACAAATAAGCGCCGCTGGTAGCGATGCGCACAGACCTGGAGAGCGACACGGTGAGTTCATATTAAATCAATGAAATGAATAACATAATTAACTAAACTAAATAATAAATAAACACATTTCTTTGCACTGTTACAAAAATATATTTCAGCCAAAAAATTACTGTTCATCGGGTTTGGTGTCGGTAAAATGTTTTTGGTTTTTTTATGTTTGAAAGTCTCTTATACTCACTAAGGCTCGTTTATTTGATCAAAAATACTGTAGAAACAGTAATATTGTGAAATATTATCACTATTTAAAATGACTGTATTCTGATTTAATATATTTTAAAATGTACTTTATTAAAATTTGTTTAAATTTTCTATTAAATATATTGTGTAACATTCTAAATGTCTTTACTGTCACTTTTGATCAATTTAATGTGATAACAGGATAAATGTATTCATTCAAGTCCATACGAAGTAGTGCACCTTATTCCAGTCTTTTAAAGGGGAAATTTTGATTTAGCAGGAACGCACTTATTTATAGAAGGACAAACTGTACACACTTATCTTGTTGTTGATTTGGACATGTAAAATATTTGAATAGGATTTTAGAAGCTAGGGTGGAATACATGATTTACAGTAAATTTTATGTATATTTCAGCTTGTTCCTCACACAAAACTGAAGAGGCCTCATTGTGATAAACACTAAACACTTTGGACCATAATTACATTTGTTTTTAGTGACATGAGGATGAATAGATAATGACAGAATTTTCATTTTTGGGTAAACAATCTCTTTAAGGGATATACAGACATGACAACTAGCTCTTGTACAGCAATTTACATTAAAACTATGGGATATCGGTTCCATATCGGTTATAGGCTTGCTCATTTCCTCAATTTTTTACACTTGCAATGTCATCTTTAGCTAATCTGTAATTCCTTGATTTACTTGTAGCATATAACATGATCGATTTTAATATCTTAATATGATTCTAAATATCTGCATTTACCGGTCATCAGCCATAACATGAAAATAATTATTGGCTTAAAGGTATTGGTCAGATTTTTAATATTGTTGCTTCCCTAATTTAAACGCACACGCACACACACACACACACACACACACACGCACGCACACACGCACGCACGCACGCACGCACGCACGCACACACACACACACACACACACTCTCTCTCTCTCTCTCTCTCTCTCTCTCTCTCTCTCTCTCTCTCTCTCTCTCTCTCTCTCTCTCTCTTACCAATATCTTTCCTCCAGGTCCCTGGCTCTGTACAGTAGCTCCCATCCACTGGTTTTGCTTATTTTCGGTTTGCAAGTTTTCTACATGCACAATAAAAATACCTCACTTAACACACACACAAACTCATTATAACGTATAATGTGTCATGTTTTCATGTGTTTGCGTTTACCGTCATTGTCAAACATTACTCGTTGGCATGACTGACTGGGAGAAGTTATGTCACAGTTGTACATCCCTCCCGTAATTGTTGACGTTTGCTTGGACAATGCTTTAGCTCTTGGGGCACCAACCAGCAACCTGTAAACCAACAAACAGAAATGTACTCATGGATTTGCAATTTTGTGAATTTAATATTAAACAATATATGATCTTTCATTCTTCTTCTTGCTAAAGCAGCTCCAAATTACACAAAAGAGACTCAGTAACCAAAGCAGATAACATACTTGGCATGATCATTGTGTGAATAGGGTTAATATGCTTATCAAGAAGTAAAAAAAAATTTTTGCGGAAACATGACCAATAATGTGGTAAAAATGGCGATCTTATAATAGTTTTAATAAATGATAAATCTGATACACTCTTTGCAACAGACTCAGTCAACAATTGAAAGTCTGGAGCAATATTTGCGCTTGTTACAGTGATTTTGAATAAGTAAATGGCTTCATGGCATCATTATCTTGTATTTCCCCACACATGGGTTTTCAGTAGGATCCTCAGTAGAAACAATGCAGATTCAGCAGCCCACACTGAAAACACATGCACACTGTGTATTAGAGAGGGCACTCATTCTATTCTTTCCACTGAAAAACTCAAGAGAAGATAATTTCTCTTCTGAATAAAAGAAAATGTAGGCCACAGAAAGCCTAGGTATCCACCACTCAATGGCTGTATCTCTGGTTTCATTTCATTTATGAGAGTGAAAGGCTCTTTTCTTTTCTTTGGATTGACTGGCTCAGCGATAACATTCATCCCAACACTTCACAGATTTTAGCTACACAAGTTCTCTTTGTGGGCATAGACAAAAAGGGTCTGACTGAAAGAAAGCCTACATGTCCCACAATTCCCTCACCAAAATCCTGAAGGAATAATAACAATGGGTAATGTCCTAGAACTTTACAGATGCATACACTGGTTTTACCTTTTGCAGATGCATATATTTTTTTGCATAAAATAATAGAATAATAATAATAATGTTTCTAGAATAATAGAATGCACACAAGGCATTTAGGGGTGGGAATTCCCCCCATTTTCATAAGTGTATTTCATGCCTAGATCTACTGATAATTCCATCAATCCCAATTCCTTCTGTGCCTAAGACTTAACAAGCATATAGACCAAGACTCTGTGTCTGGATCACAAAAAGAGAATAGCTTTAGAGTCACATTTTCCAAACAGACAGAGACAGCACTGTTTTTCTGAAAGGGCAACACAAACTTTTCTGTGTTGGGCAAAAATAGCCACTGAATACCTGCTATTCATTCCACTCTCAAGAGCATACAGATTGCTATATCTGATGAAAATGCTCATGATTACATTAAATCTAATGCAATGCACAGGCTGAAATGATCTACATTACACATTACACATCCAACAAAGAACAAAAAACATTCTAGTGTCTTTTAACATTATAAGAAAAACAAAAAAAGATTTTACTTACAAAACATTCATAAAAAATATTCTCATATAAACACACTGTAATAGTTCATTACAGTTCAAAACTCAATTACGCCAAAATTCTATTCAAAATTGACTTTAATCATGAACAGACAATAACCAACAGAGGACTGAACTGAACAGAAAGTACATACTGTATGTGGGAGATTAAAAAAAAACTGATGATTATAAATAATCACAGAAACAGAACATGATCAGAAACCAAAACTAAACAGAGAAGGAAAACGTGAACTAAAGGACACAGAAAAGAATATTAAAATAAGAGTCCAAGACCGTGACACACATACACACACACACACACTGGCATGGCAATTCATAACTATTTTATGTTTTTGCCAAATTCAATTTATACAATCTCATTGATACATTTTCATAGGATCTGCTTACGCCTCACTGAGGGTTCTGTTTAGGTGCGGACCTTCATGCTTACTTTTTTCATAAATTTTCGAAGAAATCAAACCATACAAATTTATACGGAATTGCCAGCTCGTAAAATAGTTAAATTTTCTCATGAGAGCGGGTTGATACATACTCTGTAGTTGCAAGATTTCCGAAAATGACTGCACACAAAACCCCTACATTTCATTAAAAGCTTTGTTATTGAACCCGCATCGCATCTAAATTGACCTACACGTTTCAGGAAATTGCTATAATCTGGATCACAGTCAACTCCTAAACAGCATCATTCCATTCTGCAAACCCCAAATGATTTGGGTAGAAACAAAACAATTTTGAAACACAAACAACTTAAGGCTGGAATGCACTACACAACTCTTGCCTAGATTTTTGCCACAATTTACAGTCTGGAGGAATCAACGCTAGTTGATTAGCTAGCTAGCCAGTCTCCAGATATTGGGCAGTTTGAGTAGACAGATTTAGCAGAAAATCATGTAGTGTATGCTGGCCAGTGGGAACAGACTTTTTAGCTTCACAAATCTTAATCTATCCAGTTGGAGGATATCAAACATGTTTTGCATAATTTAGAGCATATATTGTTTTCATCAGTCATGTGTCTCAAAGCAACGAGGCACACGTTCCTGAATGAGTTTGTTGTGTTTGAAACAACTTGAAAGTCTGGTAGTGTGTGATTGTGGGTGATGTAACGTGTCTCCATTAATCATTCCCCAGGGGGATGTAACCAGTATGTATATATATATACAGGATAAACAAGGCCACAATTCCAAGGTAGAATAAATAAATAAATAAATAAATAAATAAATAAATAAATAAATAAATTGGAGAGAACATCACACAAGAACTAAACATTTTTATTTTAAAACTTAAAAAAAAAAGTCCACAAGCACAACCGAAAGATGTAAGATTCATAAAGTGAGAGGGATAAAGCGATAGAAGGAAAGAGAACAGAGAGGACAAGTATTCTATTTACTGAGAGCTCATTCAGAGATAGAGCTTCATGTGTCCTGAGGCCAGAGTCCAACACTGGCATTCAATAATGATACAGACACAGAGAATTATGTCTCATCTGTTAACTATTCCAGGCTCTCAACATAATGAGAAAGAAACAATTAAGCAATTACTCATTCTAGAGAGCAAATGGTCTTGACTTCTAACGCATTTCATATAGTTTCAATATAAAAATAAAAAAAATGCTGTTTTGGCAAATGGAAAAAGGTTACTCTGATCTTGTAAAGTATTTTGCAGAATACTTTTTTTACTCTTGCAACACTAGCCACTCATGTGTTGGGATGTTTGACCAAATATATTATTTCAATCAGTTCATAAATCAGCAATATGCCTGCATTAAAAGTTTATAGGCTAATGGCTGGTGAATTTACAATACAGTCATATAGACAATAACCAATAGGATAATATCTATTTCAACTGCAATATTTTGTTATAATTCAAATCTTAAGAATCTTTTGAATAATTGCAGAGCACAAGACATGAAAGTGTAAGAGAGTTTGGCACTATTGTCAATAAACTTAATCTGGCTAGCTAAATATTATGGTGCATTTGAGTATGCCATGTCAGAATTATCATAATTTTAGTTTCCAACTCGTCCTTACATATCTTTGTCCTTACATAATTTTGTGAAAGCTCCAATTTGACTGTGACATCATGTAACACCCAAAATGGCTGCTAACGGTAGTAACTTCTACACAAATTTCTGTTATGCCATTTAGCCAGTGTTGTTTGTTGCACTTTATTGATTACACAAGAGAAAAGATGTGAATTTTGCTGTCAATACCAACAAATCCACACTAAGATTCATTTTGGCATTTATGAGCTTTGCCGTAGAAACAAATAATTTCTGAAACGTAAACAACTTAAGGCTGGAATGCACTAAACACTAAACAGCCTGGAGGAATCGTCTAGTTTATTAGCTAGCTAACCAGTGTCCAGATATTGGGCAGTTGGAGTTGACAGATTTTGCAGAACATGTCGTGTATGATGGACACATACTTTTTAGCTTTAGGAATCCATCCAGTTGGAGGATTTCAAACACATTTTGCATTTATTAGAGCATATATTATTTTCATCTGTGTCTTAAAGCAACGAGGCACATGTTCCTGTGTGAGTTTGTTGTGTTCGGATTCGGAACAACTTGTCTGGTGTGATCTTCATTCGTTTGATGCCCAGTTTTTCTCTGTTACCATTTACAAAGTCAGCAATAATGTGGCAAGTGTACGGAAAATGTATGATAGTGTTTTAAAATCTGTTCAGTTTTTAAAAGTCGTGTAGTGTATCTCAGGCTTTAGGCCGTGTGTCCACCAAAGTGTTTTTAACCAGCTGAACACACCAGGCACTCTTCTAAAAAGAACACCTAGCAGTTTAGCTTTTTTTTCAGTTGAGACACTTTGCTTGCTATGATACAGAATATTTGCATAAGTGTTACTAGATCTGAATATAGAAATGCCGACACAATATAAAGTATATGCTCTGGCTCTTGTTTTCGTTGTACAAGCAGGGTGACAGTTGGTCAGTGTGGCATTTTCCCTGCCTCTCCTCCTCTGTGATTGGAAAGCTGGGTAAAACAGTGATGAGCGCTGCGTTTTACCCAAAGTCGAAAACTTTTAAACTCGGCACCCAGAAAAAAATGCCAAGCACTCAGCGTGAAATAAATGCTCAGCACATGGTCACGCAGCTGCTGCCGTTTTTAAATACGCAGCGCTCTCATTGAAAACAAAAAAATGCTTTGATGGACACACGGCCTAAAGGACCATTCACACAGAACGTGTTTTTCAATGTAGCTATCAGTAAACACGCTTGACAGACGTCTTTAACCATTGCACTCACTTCTTTTGACACTTCTTTTAGCAATAATTCCAAATTATATCCAAATTCCAAAACACTGCATTAGTCTTTAATTCAAAACTTTATCTGAATGTTTTGTCACATCTCTTAACCAACACTTGTTTACTCACTGTTGGCTAAAAGCAAGTTTTTTTGTTGTTTTTTTTACTTGAGAAGCAGTAAATCATGGTAATATAGTGTACTAGGCCAAACAATTTTATCATAATTTTGTATGGAATGTTAAGCATTGGTGTTTTAAAGAATCTACAGAGGCGGCCACTGCTATGGTGCAAGAGCTGGTTCTGCTGAGGAGGTTTGGAGTGTCATGGTTCACATTACGAACTGACAGCAGCTGAATTACAGCTCCAGATGTGCTTCAAACATTTCAAAGACTCAAGGCTTAAAGATACAGAGTGCAAACTGATATTACCTGACCTACTGTGCACAACATAGGTGCTGCTGGAGAACAAGATTTTCCGACTCCCTTAAGGCAATGATAAATGAATGACTACATAAGTCTAGGAATGGATATTCACAAAATATGGTGTTTGATAGAGCCAGGGCCATCGCTAACATTCACAGGGCCTGAGAAGAAAAAGGGGGAGTGGAGCTTTGATCTTTTGGGGGGGTTGATCTTTCTCCATGGCTCAATAGAATATACTATTCAAGACCTTAGAGACAAGTCTTAGTGGCCCCCTTATCATAGCTCCTGGAATGTTACAGATGCAGTAAACTGCAGGTTTACATACATAAAGCCCATTAAATATGGTAGTCAAAAGCAGGCACGGCGCCAGGATTCCAGTTTTGGATGTGCCAGACCAATTGTGGGTGGGCCTTAAATTAAAAACGTTATCACATCACTGTTTAACCTAATAAAAATCTGTGCTTACATAATAGAGATTTTAATAGCTTGATGCTCTTTAAATATTTTGTTGCATTTTAAAAAGTTTCGGTGCATGACGGACCTATCCGCGATCACTCTTCTTGGTTCTGACCAAAGAAGAGCGCTTTGGAATCTCCATTACGCATCATACCTGGCTGTGCTTTAGCGCATCTCTCTATAGACCTAAGGCCTATAGACTGTAAAAGTGGTCAGGAATCCAATATTTCCCCAAAACATAGTTTAGTTCTGCTCGTATAACATGAAGCCGAATATTTCACAATTCAGTTCAATTGTTTTAAGTTTTCAACAGATCAACAACACTGCCCAACAGTTTCAATCAAATCCGGTCATAAGTGGCAATAGACCTGTTTGACGATTTCATACAACATTCATTTCTTTCGATTTCATTAACAACAGACTGAGCTTGGCTTATTATACAGAGAAGATGCATTAAAATGTAGCCTATAGGCTACTACAAGATAATAACTAATACAATAGGCTACCGCCAATTCATCCACAAAGATTAACAGCTACATCCAATCCCGAACCTCACTGTCTGCTGAACTTGCGCAGAAACATCAAAATAGACATAACCAGCTTTTTTAATTGTTTTGAAAACTCGACTGTTGCTAGGTGACGTCACCTCGCCCCATAGGAGCCACAACGAGACATAATTAGAGCTTGATTAAAATCTATGAAACTTTGAAAACATTTAGACTATTTTAGCACAAATTTTGAGCTTATTTGCCGATTTTTAATTATTCTTGACAAAGTTAAAATATATAAAAAGTTTATTTTATTTTTGAAGAAAAGTTTTGGGTGGGCCTGTTGAAAAGTGGGTGGTCCTAGGCCCGTCAGGCACACCCATAACGCCGTGGTCAAAAGCTCAAACATGCTTTCAAAGAGGTTTGTTGTCATGCATCAAACGATTACAACCGAGTTGCCGTTGGCCATATTTGATGTGCTCTATGTACCTAAATTAAATCTGTTCATCACTGTATGAGCAGTTTGTTTCTTCAGAAGACTTGTAAACCGCTAAATTCAGATAATTACTTTTTCTATCCTTATGATTTTTTTGAAGCTTAAAAGTTTTGGTGGAATGGACTTTCAGTGCAGAAATCTCTAAATTATATTAAAAATATTTGTTTTTCAAAAAGTAAAGATATGTGTCGTGTATACTGCAAGTTCGAAAGATGAAGATGAGTCACCAGTTCCAAAACAAAAGTCATTTTAATGACAATAAACCACACGCGTAGCAGTGTGCACTAAACACAAACAATAACTGATAACTGAACAGCAACACAAGAGGAACTTGAATACACAGTGATAACGAACTGAATAGCAAATAGCAAACAGGAGTGTGATAATTAATGAATTGACATAGCAATTAACGATCAAACAGGAACAGAGAACACAGGAAACAAAGATGAGCAACTTAAAAGTCCTTAATAAAGAAACAAATTTAACATAACCGTAACAATATGAGGGTGTGTAAACGATGAACGTTTTTACTTTGGGGTGAACTATACTTTTAAAGATGATCAAGGAAATAATGGATTCAGAAAAAAAAAAAGAATAGGGATGTGTTGTTCTGATATAGTAGCAGCAGAATAAGGCATTATTTGTCCCACACGGTGCATAATTTATTAAAGCTTTTTGCTTCATATCAATTAAATTACAGCTTGTTTAAATGGGGCCACTTTAAATTTAAATAATTGATGGACTTTTGACATCATTACATTGGTGATTGTAGTAATAAGAAAGTAGAGGGAGGGATGGAAGGATGGAGGGAGAGTAGAAATGGTATCGGGACATGACACATCAAATTTCTACCTGCATCCCCAATTTCCCATGAGCACACTGTAGTGGGGAACACTGTTTAAGTTTCTCAGAGAGGTGTGGATCTAGCATGACAGTGGGGCTGGCATGATGCATCCTGTGGACAAACTACAGTAGGATAATAATCCTTGAGACTATTCTATAGGCCAATGCAATACAGTGATGTATAAGGCCAATAGCTGCCTGTTCTCACTGATGTACAAATTCAGCCCAAGATGAATTGCTACTCCTGCACAGGAAGCTAAGAGAATCACAGGAAGAGGAAGAGATAGCCAATTTCCATGCCAAATGGACCCACTGCTCTCTGGGATATGGGCCAACATATTATTGTATATAAAACGTTTTCCTCCTACATTATTCCACCATATGTTAAAGCCAAATCAGATAAAAAGTTTTGATTATTGTTGTTCACACATGTGTCCAGGAAACACTATAGATACCCAAAGAAACCTTCAAAATATGTTACAAAGTCAACTGTGAATGTTGATTAAGACAAAGAGACCCCTGCCCCCACAGAGACTCAGGTTCTGCTTACACCAGGACATGTCTCCTGTGACCACCTGTGATCGGATTTCAAAAGGAGGATCTCAAATTCCAACATTACGTGATTTCGTGACTACATCACTCACAATGTCAGAGTGTTACTGGTTTTCAGATTGAACGCTCATTGTTATTTTATTTAGTTAGATACTTGCATTAGTTGAACTCTGGATGTGCTTGCTTCACATAATCTGTCACTGCATTTTCTGTGATGTCTTGTGCATTTATATGTATGGGCATTCATTTGGTAAATTTGGTGTTGATAAATTGTCATTGCTGCACAAACCAGTAAAGTTTAAAACCGTTCTTTTTGCACAATTGTTGACTCGCAGGTGAGTAAGCGATCCTTCACTCAGTTGTCCAGGATGCATTTTATTAATTAAATGAATGAGTAAAATTGGTGGATATTGGTGGAAATCTTTCCAAAAAAAGAAAAAAGAAAGAAAGTGCTTCAATTGTCTTACGAAACAACTCCCATTGTGAAAGCACCACCAGCCTGCTTCAGTGGAGTACTGGCAAGTCAAAACCAATGAATTGCTAGTGCCAAGATCAGGGCTCAGGTTCAGTGAGAGCTTAGATCTTAAACGTACTTTCTGCCAAGTTATGTTGAAGTCTGGGCACACTTGGTGCAGTGTTTCCCAGTATTCTTACATATTCTCTGTTGCAACAGAACCATTTCACAAAGTAACACAGAAAATAAAATGAGACTCCAGGGTACTCAATACAATACATCCCTAATGTTATATTGACTACAACTACAAGTTAATATTCCACACCTTTGACAACTGAGACATCAGTGAAAAAACTGCAATGAGATATAATATTTATAATAGCAGTGAGAAATAGTATTTTAGATAGGGATATTGGTAATAAAAAAATAAATAAAAAACAGGTCCTGGTCAGGATTTTCATGTAGCCCACTTGACATCAAGATATATTTTCTCTTTTTCTGCATTTGTGTTTTCAAAAATGAAAATGATGTTATTATTTACTTACAATCATGTAGTTCAAACATACTTCCTTTGCAGCTTCCTTTTGTGTTCCACACAATAATAAAAGCTATATGGGTTTGAACAACAGGAGAGAAAGTGAATAATTTTAATTTTGCATTAACTATCCCTTCAACATTTAGATGTATTAAAACAGTCCAAAAAGTGGCTTGTTATTATCAGCATTATGTGTTTTTGTAGTGAGCACACACAGAAGAAGAATGGAATCACTGTCCAGGTATGCTCCTCATTCCCAACTATTTTTCACTTGAGCAAAAGAGCTAACGTGCCAGACAAACATACACACACAGCAGCTCCATCGTGCCAGCTATATGACAAGCCAAGGAATGCTACATCAATGCCCCCAACACACACCCTGCCCTGCCTTGGCCTGCAGTAATGTGAATCACCTTCACACATACACACACCTGTAGGGCATGTGTTACTAACAAGCAGAATTGTTGTGTTCCAACACAGCCAGCCAGTCTGCCAAGCCCATGCATGAGATACACACTGAGGATATGAGTCAGAGCACACACATACACACACACACACACATAAATGTGACTTTCATACACTGGGTGTGGTTTGAAATATTTGAAATACATCATAAATCCATAAAAAAATTGCACAATTCAGCTGGAAGACCAAAATTAGTGATGATTTGCTAATAAACTCCAGTTTGTCTTACTTTGTCTAACTGCTTTTCTGCTAACCATGAGTATGAAGTTTGAATTTTACAGGAAATATAACCTCAACTATAATGTACTTCCTATATAATTTTTTTTTTAACTTTTCTGCAGTTTTGTTTATGTGGTGGTCGTGCTTACTCGTCAACTTGATATTGCAGTACTTTGAGAATTGTTGGCTTTTGTATGATAAAACAGATTGTGGTGTTCCTTATTTGCTGCTTTGGATAAAAGCATGTGCTAAATAATAACTAAATGTAAATGTACATCTCACACATGTTCTAAGCAGTTACACTAAAGCTCATCATCAGTCACTTGCATAACTGGTGGACTCTGCAGGATCACCATGAGGTCAATCCTGGCAGTCTCTCTTCTGTGCTGCCATGGTTGATGGCAGTAGTGAGTTTGAGGAATGAGTTACAGGCTTCTGCACACATTCTTTCACTTGCGTGTTAGGCTTGAAACTAGCAATGCGTGTCTGGTGCTGCCAAGGCAACACAGTGTGTTTTTTTAAGTGAACCACAAAAACAATATCAAACTGTCATGACTGAAAATTCAATAAAATATGTTCTAGAAACACTGTCTAAAGTCTATGTCTCTCAAATAACTTTAAGTGCTAAGGATCCTACCAACAATCTAATCCCTGCAGTGCTTGAAGTCAAAGGATGAAGGAGAACAGACATCTCCACAGTGAGAAAGGAGAAGGAGACTGGACATCTCTAATGACCCCAATGAAGCTAAATATGCACACTATTTCCAAGTAATGAGCACACTGTTGGGTGGTTAAAGTTATGCCCTGAAATGCCCTTTTTCAGCAGCTGTCTTTCTCATGTACCTTTTATTCTGAAATATCATTCTAGTGCACTGCTGCTGCGCAATGCATAACAAACAGTCCCAAATCAAATTCTTTATTTTTTACTATCCTTCATGTTGTTCCAAATTTGTATACATAAATGTCTGGCCCACGTTACTTTTTTTCTTTCTTTTTGTTGTTGTTGCTACATTCACTGCCATATAGCTTTGTTTAAACAAACTCAAATTTAAGTCATTATTCACTAATAATCTTCATCTTAGATAGTCAGTGAGTCGGACACATTCGGTTCAAATCATTCAGACCCTGTAATGGATCTACAGATTCATTTAAAACATCCGACTCATGTGAATCATTCGCTACTTCTCTTGAAGACGATTCAAGGAGAGCTAGGGATGTCATAATTATCAGTCATAATTCAATTGAAGTATTTTCTTTCACAATTACAATCGTATGGCTTTCAGAAAATCCAAGAGGTCTACGTTATACCATTCAGTGATTTTGCGACTTTTTAAGATTTGGGCAGCTCATGAGAGCCTACATTGTTTTGCATGAAAAATACATTATTCTCATTTTGTGTTCACCAGGGTGAAAAAATATATAATACGGGTTTAAAACGACATCAGGCAATGTGAGTAAATGATTGCAGAGTTTTCATTTTCGATTTAATGATTTAAGGATCACCCTTAATGCTCTTGAACTGGTGCAATGGGGGCGATCGAATATGTCTTACAGTAGCCTACGGTTAGGGGTGGATGTGCAATTGTGCATATTACCAGCTACATAGTTGAAATGACAAAAATGTTTAACAACCAAAGTACCTGATCAACTTGCTGCTAAACTCCCTAAGAAAGCCACGATACCTGAACCCCAAAGAGGATGAAATAAATGCTTACATTCTTTTATCAGATGGTCTGAGTTGTCGGTGCATTGCCAGGGAGAAACCGAACAAGCTGTTGGGATCTCCCGTTTTCCTGATAACATTATCTGTGTCCAGGTTGAAGGCAGAGATCAGCGTCCATCCCAAAAAACTGAGAAGAGGTAAGGTTAAAGTCCTGTAAGATCCCATTGTGCTGTTGAGTTGAGTCCCGTTCGTGTCGGGTTCGTGCTTTAGAGTTAAGACTTGCAGCCCGTTTCTGCTAGGTTTGTGGATGCCTATAAGGGAGGAATCTCTCTTACGTCCCTCCTCTCCTCCTCTCCTCCTCCACCCGTCTCCACCCTCTGCCGTGCCTCTACCTGCCAGTACAGCACGGGGCTTCGTTTTTCCTCATTATTCAGCATTCTTTTGGTTATTCGAGCGTATGATATTAGAGATTTATCGTCGTAAAAATAGCAACGATTTCCTTCGAGTGTCATTTCACACGACTCATGATGAGTCTGGTGAGTAAATAGCTGTATGAATGAGAGCTTTCTACACCAAAAACATTGCATTCTGCAGGGAGTAGGCTAACTAATAAGTTGTAACACATTTAAAAGTCTGTTTTTTTTTTTGTTTTTTTTTATATGTTTACCATGTTCTTATATTTTATCCTTATATTATGTAATTTATCTGTTTATATATCTACAGCCCTAAATTGTGCTTGTAGACTATAAGGTACAAAGAGTGTACAGACAGCATGGTGGTAATCAAATGTAGCCTACTTTATTTAATACAAATAAAATAATATTAGCCTATAATTATAATTTGTAATTAAATGCAGGGCCTTGGCTACACTTGAATGATATGCCATTAAACAAACATCTGCTGATTTAGAAGATACCAGCTCTGTTATTTGAAAACATGCAACAGCCAAGATTGCAAATCAAGTTATAAACATATTATAAGACATCCAGGTTGTACAGAATTGAAATGTATGATAGTGATTTCTAATTGGTTGGTTTTACATTTCAGCACTTTCCGTTCTCCCCTACAGCAATATTACAAATTAAAATGAGCTTATCTACATCAGGGGGGTTATTGCAGATAGCACCGAACCACACAAGCATTACTCTTTATCTCTGTTTATCTCTGTGTTTGTGAGCATGAATTCTCAGATGTGCAAATTAACACAGACATCACAGCCTCTAATCTCTGGCTTGTTAGACCTCCCTGTGTTTTACTCGATGTGGTTTAACCTGGCTAAAAGCCTTGTATGTCCCAAATCTGTTTTTAGACAATTGGGGCATTGAAACAATGTAAGCATTCTAATAAAACTGAGCTTGTTTAATGCTACCAAGAGGATTGGGGTGGGTGAGGGTCATACACAAAAGGAATGAAAGACAAAAGTGAAATAGCCTAATTAAAACTGACATTTGAAATAGAGACAAATACGTCACTCATTTATTGACCTGTTAATATTGTCATTGAATATATGTGACCCTGGATCACAAAACCAGTCTTAAGTCGCACGGGTATATTTGTGGCAATAGCCAACAAAACATTGTATGGGTCAAAATTATCGATTTTTCTTTTATGCCAAAAATCATTCGGATATTAAGTAAAGATCATGTTCCATGAAGATATTTTGTAAATTTCCCACCTTAAATAAAAAAAATATATATTTTTGTGAGTGGATGCAGCACAATCGCCAATAGAATGGACAACTTTAAAGGTGATTTTTTTAATATTTCGATTTTTCTGCACCCTCAGATTCCAGATTTTCAAATAGTTGTATCTCGGCCAAATATTGTCCTATCCTAACAAACAATACATCAGTGGAAAGATTATGTATTCAGCTTTCAGATAATGTATAAATCTCAATAAAAAAAAAAAAACCCATAATACTGGTTTTGTGGTCCAGGGTCACATATTATCAAACATATAATAATCAGAGTATCAATTCATAAAAAAAGGTCACCAAAATACTAAAATAAAACCTTCATAATTTTACAAATAGCACTTCTGATGCATTATACTTACACAATAAACAGGAAGTTTAATTCAATTAAGGTGACTTGGAGGGAAAAAAACAGTCACATGAACTTCATTGAGAATGGCCATAAGAAGATAACATCTGTGTACTTTCCTCTCACAAAAAAATGGCAAGGCAGGAGTAAATAGTAAATAAATATTTATTAAAATATTATTTAATATTATAAATAATATTTAAAATATTATTCAGTTATAATAATAACATTATTGGCTTAAAATAGTCCATTAATCTCCACAATCTCCACACGTCAGACCCCTCTGATTATTAGTATAGCCTAGTAAATTACCTCTGGGATAGTAATTAAGGATGTTAATTCAGGATATTCACCCAGTAATACAGGGATATTCACCCACAAATGAAAATGTCACCCAAAATTTCTGTCATCATTTACCTGTATGCCTTTGTCCCGCTTTGGAACACAAATATTTGAAAATGGCTGGTTTTTTGGGGGTGTTTGGTGTTTTTAGCCCCCAACGGCGCTTTCCAGGCAGCGAGGGGATGGATAGGTTTAAGGTTGAGGTTAGGGTTAGCTGCCTGGAAGGAGCCATTGGGGGCTAAAAACACCAAGCGTTTTTTTTTTTTTTTGTTTGTTTGTTTATTTGTTACCTCTGGTTTGTATTTTGCCAACAGCTTGTGCAGATCTGGTCAATAAAATGTTTGACATTTTTAATGTTGCAATGAAGTAGAGTTGACACATCTTTTTTTTTTTTTTTTTTTTTTTTTTGTGTGTGTGTATGAGTGTAACTGATTATTGAAATAAAAAATGTTAGGTACGTAGTTTTATTTTTTTTTTTTGACAATTGTTGATTGGATTTTGAGATGTGGGTGTTGCAAGGCAGATGAATTAAGGCATTTAAGGGGACTAAATGATTGGAGAAGTCCTGCATACTATACATCACAAGAGAGAAGTTTGTTGTTTCACCTGGATGTTTTTTATTAAAACTGCAAGGTCAAAAAGAAAAAAAAACATGCATGAATGAATCATTCACAATAAGTAACATGCATTTAGAATAGAATGGGGGTGAATTGTCATTTGACTACAACTTTAAAGATGTATTATTGCAATGTTGCTATGTCAGTGATTGAGGCCACCACAGAGAATCTCTAGGGTGAGACCTGCGAAAACAAATAGACACACAGTGGTTTTCTGATTCACTGACCTGGCATACACAGCCACTCCCTGTGAAAGATGACTCACTTGGTCTAAGCATCTCTCTCTGTACTTCAACCAGGTGAACTTTGCTGTTCTGATGTCAGTAGTGTTGAAATGCAATGCCTGAGGCTAAGAATGTTCAGAAACACTGGGCGTGCCTGGATGAAAGTCTTCTTTTCTCCCAACCCCTCCGTTGCCTCTATCCCTTTCTCCTGTTCTTTATCCACCCCCTTCCCTCGAACATAAGCACTCCAATCACTTAGTATGCACTCCCTTCTCTCTTTCCTCCTCCTCTCTTTTTCTCAGTGACATTGGTGGTCGGTGTTTCTACACAGCAGCAGCAAATAAATCTGCATGGAGAGCAGAATTATCCCAGAGCCGTAAATCTCAATCTGCTGTTGCAGTTCCATTCTGGTTGCTTTAAATCATATTAATGTCCCCTCTGTTCTGTATTTCCTCCTAGGTTTTTTTTAAACATTTTCTTGTGTACACCGTTCTGGATTTTCTCTGAAGGTTTGTAAAACTAACAGATTTTTAGATATTCTGTCAGCTACTGTGTCTCCAGAGGTTGGGCTGGGGCTGAGAATGGAGAGATATGTTGACAGAAGCAGGTTTTGTCATGTCCGAGGGTGTAAGTCATTAAACTACATGCACTGCCTTCCCTTCATGGCAAAAACTGATCAGGGGATGGATGTTGGTACTTCATTATAATGGAAATCCCATGCAAGTTTTTAATCAAGAGAAAACATTTTTAAATTTAAGAACAGGTTCTCTTTAAATGAATTAGTGTGAATTTGAACTGAATTGAAATGACAGGAAATGGAATTTACTGAATTGTAATTCAAAGAAAGTCCACGCTACAGTCACCCAAAAGTTTTGCACTAACAATAATTAAATCATTCATTTTGACTAATCATGCAGATTTTTCCCCTGATAGTTCAATACTGTCAAAATAATCCACACTGCCATCAAAACAGATTTGAATTTTGCCACAACATTTCAAATGGACTCCAATCATATAAATATTTACATAAATTTGTGGTAAATTAAAGCATTGGGTTATTACGTGTAATCTTGATTAACCAATGAAGTACTTGTAATAAGATGTGAAATCAATGTTATAAACAAGTTAGGTCAAAAGTAATCAGAAAGTAGTCAAATTATATTACCTTATGTAATGTAATGGGTCATGTTAATAACAATAATTTTTATATAATTTGGAATTAGCAAGTAATCTGCCCAGAACCGATTCTGGAAAATGAATTGTTCTTCCACCATGGTCCATAACATTTGACATTTTTTACTTATTTTAATTTTAATATTTATATGAAGAGTTCAGATGCAAAAGCCTCTAAGTGCCATCTGAAATTTTCTTCTAGAATGATCATTTTTATCAAGCTCGTATATTTAAGTTCAGTAATTTCACTTAAATGGCAATGAAAATTACCTATTAATCGTCATTTAAGTGAAATTACTGAACTTAAATATACAAGCTTGATAAAAATGATCATTCTAGAAGAAAATTTCAGATGGCACTTAGAGGCTTTTGCATCTGAACTCTTCATATATACTTTTAAGTAATTTTCTATACTTCCCAATTCAAATTGAAAATCTACATTCTGTTTGCTACCTCACTTCATATTCAGGAATTCTCTGTTTAGTTCTACATCCCTCCTGTACATTGACAGTATTGATCCTTTCCACCCTATATTAAACACACATGACTAATTTATGATTCTGAGGGATAAAGCATGGGAAATGTCACTGTACTGTTATCCATCACACTCACTTTCTGACTGAATCAATTTAAAGGTATGTAAATAAATTGCAAAATAATGAATTTTATTATAATGGAAATTTTTCAGAATCAGTTTTCTAAGGAAGAGAGACCTTTAGCTTTCACTGGTTTGTGACAAGACTGAAGAAGGAAATTGAAAACATTATGGAAGATTATAATCATTACAAAATACATTTTTAAATATGTTTATGCAGAATTAAAGAGTTTAGGAATATATATACAGTTACCTTCATGTGCAGACGCATATTGGTATTGATTTGAATCTCATTGCTCTTTCCTCTCTATTGATTATTGACATGGGACTGATGTCCTCTTTACAACTCTAGAACCCAGTCCTCATGACCTCTTTTTTCTATCTGGCCCTTCTGCTGTAAGCTTGTCTTTCCCTTCAGCCAGGTGGGATAATCCATCAAATTCTACTTGCCAACAGCGTTTGTGTGTGTCAGTGTTTGTGAGGGACACAACTGTTCCTATATTTGTGTATCATGTAATTGTATTATTTCCTAGACAACAGAAAAACCCTTGTAGCTCTTCACTGTCACAAGTGTGTTGTAGTCACACTCACATCCACACATCACCAAATTAGGAGTATTGTACACTTTTTATCAATGCATATTAATTATGAGACTGAGTTGAAAAAAATTTTTTAGCTTCACTATACACTGTCCATACACACATTTCTATTCACGTTTTCTTTTCTCACTCCGCGTGAGCGTTGCGTCTGAGGAGGAGGGGGCGGGGGAAACGACGATCTCATATTTTGAATTTGGACTGCAGTACCTGAAGGACTTTCGACCACTAGCTGTCATTCTTACAGACTGCACCTTTAAATAAAAGACTAAATAATATAAAGATTAAGACTGTTAATGTGCACTATGTATAAAGTGCAATTATTAGGGTGCTATTAATAATGATTTACGTAAAAATAGACAGTTCCAATCCTGGATGCAGACTAAAGCAACAACGACTGCACAGTACCAATGTGGCAAAAATGTTAAGTGCAATTTTATTTTTCTTATTTTATTTATACAGAGTATGCAAAGATTTTTTTTTGCAGACATGGAACCAAATGGAAGGAATTGAGGTGTTCAGTTGAGTCATCAGGCATTGTTAGTGTTCAAGCAGTTCAAGTACCAACTTATCTAGTAAAGAACACCAGGGAACTATAAAACAGTAAAGGGCTCAGCGCTGAACCCTGTGGGACCCCAGTTGTGAGAATGCAGCAATTGAGCCTTTTCAGCTGACCAAATTCAAAGCACAAATTCAAGTGCCCAAGTATTTTGGATTCAGCAGAATGATATTTCTGTTCTGAATACACCTGAGAAATCATACTGGCTTAGTGTAGATGCTTTGGCTGACAGAACTTTGGAAATTGCAAGTAAAGCAGCTTGAATGATACAGCCATCAAAACTGATTTTAATTTTGCCACAGCATTTAAAAATGGACTCCATTTTTATCATATAAATATTGATATAAATTTGTGGTAAATTAAAGCGGCAGTGCTGGGTAAAGTAACTAATTACATGTAATTTTGATTAACAAATGAAGTACTTGTAATAAGATGTGAAATCAATGTTATAAACAAGTTAGGTCAAAAGTAATCAGAAAGTAGTCAAATTATATTACCTTATGTTGATTTATATGGGCGGGGTTGAGGAAAAGTACGAAAAAATTGATATTCTGAGAAAAACGGTAAATACTATAATTATTATTTTTACTGTACACCACAGATTTGTGGCTGTTTCTGCCCGAGCAAACAAAAGCAAACTAAATCCTGCCGGGAGACATGGCTAAACACACACAGAGAGAGTGAGGTGGAAAACAAGTAATGCCATGGCAACAGGAAACAATACTGTAAGAACTTGTACCCAGTATGCATATGTGGTGTGTGAATAAGATTACTGCGACTTTTTATTACAGTTTGGCTGAGTGCGCTCTGGAACACTGGGAACGCAGATTTTGTAGCATTGGCCTTTGAGATTAACTGTAGACTGTTATTTTTTTAACCATAAGTTAGTGTGTGAGAATCCCTAGACTATGTAGCATATGCGACTGGTTTTGTGTATGTGGCTGTACTACCGATGTCTGACGCATTGCTGTCGTCCTCAGCTTTTCCCTGTCCTTTTCCCTCTCCTCAAAAGCCAAGACTTCCTTCCAGTTGTTTTTGTTGAATCCAAACAGCCATTAAGCCATTGTAGTTAAAAATAAAACTTTAGTGGAAAAAAGAGCAAGGTTGGGAAACATGACTGGTAAGAGCAGGAACGGCCATGAGCACGTGCGATGATGGTTTCACACATAAATTTCAACTGCAGATACTGGGTGGGTCTATAACTGCCTCTGTCATTATATACACTGGAATTTTTTATTGTTATGAACCTGAATAAAATGTGTGAACTTATGCTGTTTTGTGTGTTGTTCCACACTATCTGTTACAGTCTGCCTATTCTGTACCCTATTCATTTTATCCATGCTAATTTCATAGTGCATTCTTTATGTTCATGTTGGGTGTGGAAAAGAGAGGGGGGATAGAGAGAGGGAGGAAGAGAAATAAAACAAGAATGTGACTTTGCCTGTTTTCCTCACATTTGTATTGGTCTTTTTTAAAACCACGTGTTTGTGTGTGTATGAACTCTGTCATTCATTGTACCTAATTTTCTCTGGTGAAAGGAAAATGGGTCCCACACTGCAAAAGAAAAATTGTCAAACCAGTTTTCTCCACAGCTGAACCAAACAAAAAGTTTCAACACACACACACACACACACACACACACACACACACACACACACACACACACACACGTGTGATGCAACCTCAGGGCACACATACCTGCCAGTATTCAACCTTGTCCTTAAGGACAAGACCAAGCAGATTGCATCTGTTGCTTCTCTTTCATGCAATCACACACACACACACACACACACACACACACACGTTGGGTTTCCATGTTTTTTGGGGAATTTTTATACTATACAAACTCTATATTCTATACTCTATAACCCTAAACCTACCCATCACAGAAAACGTTCTGAATTTTTACATTTAAAAAACAACAAACATTTAATATTATTCACAAGCTGTTTTCCTCATTGTGTCATTGACATTTTGTCCCCCCAACATAGGGAATACCTGAACCACACTAGGGATGGATTACTGACCGGGCCTATGGGGCCAGTACCCAGGGGCCCTTGACTACCAGAAGCCCTGGGGTTTAAGGCCACGCAATCCAGTTTGGTTCAGAAAACCCATTAACAATGAAAACAAATGTTTATTAATGCTGTAATATATGTGTCCCATAGCCTACAAGGCCTCTTAAACGAGGCTCTTGGACTATGAGGGCTCCCTGGAACTTACTGTTGGGCCCTATGTGAATATGAAGGCCCTGTGGAGTTACAAATTTAAGAATCTGTATAAGATCTGCTGATCTTATGTCCTTACATAACATAACATGAAAAACTAAGGTAGAGCACACTGAATTTAGCATTTAAGGTTATGATGATGATATCAGCTGTTAATCAAAGTTTCTAGCAAGAGATTTCTGCCAGTCCTGTTCTCTCTATTGTAAGTTAAATGAGTCAGATTACTGAGACTCTCGCCCTCTGGGCCCTATTTTAACGATCTGAAACGCAAGTGTCAAGCGCAAAGCGCAAGTAACTTTGTGGGCGGGTCTTGGGCGCTGTTGCTATTTTCCCGGCGGGATAAATGCCTCTTGCGCCCGGCGCAAATCTAAAAGGGGTTGGTCTGAAGTAGCTTCATTATTCATAGGTGTGGTTTGGGCGTAACGTGAAATAAACCAATCAGAGCGTCATCTCATATTCCCTTTAAGAGCAGGCGCGCTTGTTCTAAAGCGGATTCCTATTATAACGGCGGATTTGCCAGGCGCGCGCCAGGAGCGGTTCACAGCCGAGGAGACCGACGTTCTCGTCAGGGACATTGGGGATGGAGGACAGGGACAAATGTGTAAGTTAGATGTATGCTTTTATAATAAATTGTCTGTCTATCTATCTATCTATCTATCTATCTATCTATCTATCTATCTATCTATCGTAATAATGTATGATTTGCAAAAATGAAACCTGCTGCTTCTGTGTAGATGAGAGAATCAAAGTGCGCGTTGTGCACACGCTACATTGATTATGGCCAAGCATGCACCCTTAAAATAGCATATGAATAACATGCGCAACGCGCCACTGACTTTAAACTAGTTTTTCCTGGTTAGTGGCGCAATTGTTTTCTAAACCTGCAAAATAGCATGAAGGAACGTTTGCGCCGGAACACGCCTCCTCTTTGCGCTGAACCGCCCCCGGGAGCGCAAGTGTATTTCTTAGTTAACCGACGTGCTTCTGTGGAGGGAAAAGTCCGCTTTGCGCGGGTGCAAAATAGGAATGATACATGCGCCGCTGTACAAAGTCAATTGCGCTGGGTGCAAGATAGGGCCCTCTGTCTTTAATAGATCTTGGAGCCCATATCCTAGTCTTTGAATAGTTATGCTGATTGGATTAGGATTGGTAACACTCTAAACTCTAGGGCGGGTTCCTAAACCTGTATACTTCATTTGCATGCTTTGTTTAGGTCGTCACCCAGGTGCTTTGTCTCCATTTCTGCCCTCTAAATGTATATAAACTACAATGTACACTGCCTTAGTAAGACTTGATGACTGCAGCTACCGACAGCTCGTGTTCTCAATAAAGAATCCTGCTGAAGATACAACCAAGTCTCCTGGTCTTCGCTTCTGAGTTTCCTACAGCCCCAAAATGTCTTACAGAACTATTGTCCCATCCTGTTTAAAATTATATTTATTAGAACCACTCTTTGAGCTTATTTTTGTGTGTGAAAGGTATTGGAAAAATAACTATTTATTATTACAGCATAACTGCCCATTTTCCCTAAGTTGAAGTGAGACACAAATTTTAAACATTGCCTCATTTTTTATTTGCCTCATTTGCATATTTTTTTGTTGCCTAATTATAAATGATCCAACAAAATGGGCCTAGAGAGAGCAATAGAGTATGTTTTAGCATAGCTATTATTTAACTGTAAAAAGTAAAAGCGTACACCCTTCACTCTACAGTTGTTTGAACGACTGTAAAAGATGCACCTTCAAATAAAAAAGGCAATTAAGTAGAGTTTATATTGGAAATTACAGCTTTTTTTACTGGTCAAACCAAATTTTAGTAGCCACAGCACTCGAAGCGACTGGTCCAATCAGATTGTAATACCTATCACAACTAGACTAAACAATCCACAGGATTTTGTGAGACTATGAGGAGTGGATCTCGGTTCTTCTAGATTTGGGGGCAAGATATTTTCTACATTTTAATGCATTAATCTGTACTTTGAGAGTTCAGAAATATAAGAGCTCAAACCCATGTTCAGCAGGCAACCTATGAATATAAATCAAACTTGCATCACAAGTGTATTGTTATTCTCAAACCATTTGCTGACCAAACAGAATTTCATTAAGTTTAGTAACAACATGTAACAATGTTTACATCAATTAATTTGGATAAATATCAGGTACCGTATATACTGTAGCTACATGTTAATTTTTCTCAAGGACAAATCTCTCACTAATGCTGTAAACATACAGGGAGTTGATATTATTATTAAAGGTTGATATTAACAACTCAAATATAACATGGTTTTTATAATAATAAAGTTTTAATATTTTTAATGATATGAGTAAAATTATGATATGTAATATAGTGCATTTAGCAAAAATATTCCTCTCTATAGGCCAGGTTAATTTTCTAGCTATATGCTGTGGTCATGGCTTTTCTGAGGTAAATGTTACGTTACGTGACATATTGTTCTCCAGTTGTTTTATTGACCTATTTCCATGGTTGAAGCACTGATTGAGTGATTACATGAGACATGATACATTTCAGCAAGTTGTAGGCTACTGTATCTTCCAACATAGTTCATTCGAATTTATTTACTAACTAGAGAAGAGCTTTAGATCAGTTCACGTGCCGCTTGAACCGTGATGCTACAGCGATCTGTCACGTCATGTTAAAGAGCGCCAAAACAGTATTTATTGTTTGAATTTTGTAGTAAAATTGACATAATTTGAAAGCTGAGACTATGTTTCATATCAAAAGCAGGGGCGTTTGTAGGTTTTAAAAACATCGGGCTGAGCCCGAATCGTCAGGGGCTGGGGTTATAAGATTACATGATTCGATACAGAGAATAATATTGTAGGCCTATATGCAGGGGGCAGACTGGTTCGAAAATTCAGCCCTGGCACTGTAGCCACACCAGCCCACATTACCACACAAACACGCGCATTGAAATGTGAGGTATTAGGGGGGTTCTAAAATGTGGATTTCTCAGACCTACACATGCCGTCAAAAAATTGTCAGTGGGCAGTAGCATACATTATTTGTCAAGCAGATAACAGATTCGTAACCATGAGAATGAGGATAAATGTTGTAATGAATGATCCACAGTACAAAATGGAAATGCAGAATGTTTCTGCTTATTGTTGACAATACACAATCACATATTCCAAACAGGAATGGCCTTAAATGAGAAATCTTTCAAGGATTATTTTGCATAGATGTTACATTTCAATCAAACACCAGTGCAATCTTTTTGTGTCCAGAGGCAAATAAGCAATTTATATATTAGCATTAAAGATTGGTTTCAGTAACTTTTTTCTTTTTAAAAGTTAGAAGTTAGAAAAAATTGGATTTTCTTCTTTGTTTAGTGCCAAAAACATTGATTAACCCAAGAAAGAAAAAAGTTGCTGAAACCAACTTCGTGGGGTGGGGTGGCTACAGTGCCAGGGCTGAATGAATCATGTTACAGTATCTTATAGCCCCTGACGTTTCGGGCTCAGCCGCGGATGTTTTTAAAACCTAGAAACGCCCCTGCATGTAGCCTGAAAACATCTCATCTAACAGAGGACTGTGTGGCGGTGCTGACTGCTTTATTTTTTATTTTATTTTTATTGCTGTGAGATTGTTTGCTGTTGCGCGCAAATCCTGGAGATATTCTAGGATAGGCTGAAATCACTCACGTCTCTGTGTGAGAGATTTCTACAATCACCAGTCAGAGACAGCAACAAAGCCAAAGCACAATGAAATAAGGCAACTTATGATTTCGGGGGTTTACATAGGTGTTTGGAGATAACTGGCCCCAAGGCCTTTACAAGTCATAATCCGTCCCTGACCACACACACAGACACACAAGCCACTAATTTTTCCACAGAACAGTAACATTAGATGCAGTACTGAGGAAATGGAGCTGGAAAGTTGTCAATTTGATTTCTCAAGACAAATGTCTCGGATACTCATGTAACCCCTGTTCCCTGAAGGAGGGAACAGAGACGTCACACCAGAACTGACTGACGCAATGGGATCTCACCTTAGAGCCCAGACCCCTTCGAGTGGTAACAGAACAAGCCAATGGACATTGGTGTGTGAGATTTGCATTGGTATAGGGGTTGTGGCGGCAGGAAGTTTTTTTTATTTTTTATATTTTTTATATTTGCACAGAAGAAAAAAACAATAATAATAATAACAAAACATAAAATATATAAACAAAATATATATAACAAATATTATCAATTTAATGATGTGCAGGAAGAGGTAAAAAAACCCAACTGGGCTTATTTAACGCCTCCACCTATAGACATAATTACAATAAAATCAAAACAAAAAACATAAAAAACTAAAACATTATACTACATAAAAGTAACAACAAACTAGTGAAATACATATATCCATAACACACACACAAAAAACACATGCACATACATGTATACATACACATAACATCAACACATTTTAATGAAAATTACAGTAATAAAAATAATAAACAAAAAATATGATCAAAACATAAAAATAAAATAATTTCTATATTAAAAATTTATAACAGCAGTTAAATGGGCTTTTAAATATCTTTTGTAACTTTTTAATGAGGAGGAGTTTATTGCTAAGTGGGAAAAAGTGTTCCATAAATTGGTACCCCTAAATCTGATAGTAAATTGACCTCTGCACGTAAGAAACTTTGGAAGATGAAGATCTAAGGATTGACGAGTTGAATAAGAGTGAACCTGTGAGTTAAATTTAAAATAAGTCTTAAAGTGTTCTGGGAAATTTTCATAATTAGAATATACCTTATAAATAAAAACACATATTTGAGTGCTATTAATATCATACACAGTAAGTATCTGAAGATTCTGAAATAGAGGCACAGATGAAGAATGTGACTCAGATCGGGTTGCAATCCTGACAAAACGTTTCTGAAGAACCAAAATTTTTTGAAGTGCAGAAGGAAAAGTGCTTGCCCAAACTATATTACAATATGAAAGATATGGATAAATTAAACTGTAATAGAGTGTAAGAAGACAATTTGTAGTAATAAGATTGCTAATCCTCCTAATTATACCAATAGATTTATTTATTTTCTTGCTAACCCAGTCAATTTGTGTCTTCCAATTCAAGTTCTCATCAACAAAAATTCCGAGGAATCTTGTTGTTGAAACTTGGGATATCTCCACAGTCTCCATTTTGACTTTTGAGAGGTCCTTAGAATATGATTTTTTTCCACTAAAAATTATATAATTAGATTTTTTTGTATTCAACGATAACTTATTTAATCTGAACCATGTAGCATATGCAGTTAAACCAGTGTTTACATTTTTAATCAGAAAATTAACATTTGAATGAGAATAAACTAAAGTTGTGTCATCTGCAAACATTATTGGAAAAAGAATATTTGACACATTTGATAAATCATTAATATAAATAAGAAATAATAATGGTCCAAGAATAGACCCCTGTGGGACCCCACAAAGTAGTCTGGCTTTGTTGGAGTAGCATCTATTAATACAAACAAACTGTTGTCTGTTTGAAATATAGTTTTTTAACCATTCAAACGTAACATCATGAAAACCATATTTTTTCTATTTTTTCAATAGAATATGATGGTTGACTGTATCAAAAGCTTTTGAGAAGTCAACAAATATACTACAGGTAAATTCATTATTTTCTAATGCAGCGGAAACTTTGTCAATCAAATGAAGCAAGGCCATAGATGTGGAATGACTTTTCCTAAAGCCATACTGATGTTTATAAAGAATTTAAATTAGAATCAAGATGGAATAAGATCCTTTTAAATATAAATTTTTCTAATATTTTTGAAAAACAAGGCAATATGGATATGGGTCTATAATTATTGAAACAACAAGGGTCATCTGTTTTAAACAGAGGAATAACTTTGGCAACTTTTAAATCCTCTGGTACAACTCCTGTTTTCAGAGAAAGTGAAAAAATGAAAACCAGTGGCTGCAAAATAAACTGCTTGATCTGTTTGACAAGGAATGAAGAAATGTTATCATGACCGGTTGAAGATGTTTTCAATTCATCAATAATATCCCTTATTTCTTGAACATCTGGAGGGTTAAAAAAAGAAATAGGGGAGGATAATTCCTTATAATAAAATCTAGTGGATTACCATTACAAGCAGGAACTTTACTGGCTAATTCATGTCCAATGTTAACAAAAAAATTATTAAATTTTTGAGCTATATCAAATGAGTTATTAAAAGAATTATCACCTTCATAAAAACGTATCGTAACGTATCGTTCCTTCCTTCGGGTTCACGTTCCCTATCAGTCAGTCATGGTCAACGTTACATCAGAACTGACTGATGCAATGGGTCCCTATGGAAAGCGGCAAAACCACTGCCCCTTCCCAGCGCACTGTGTAAGTCGCCTAGATCTCTGTTCCTGGTGGGACGGAAGGACAGGGGGATGTCGATAGCTGCTGCTCCGTTCTTATACCCTTATACAGCCACGCCTGGTTGGATAACACTGGGGAAGAGTACCTAGTCCAGACGCAAAGGAACGCTACGGAGACCACATCGTGCCCACAGGGAGGGAACATGTAGAGTTACACATATGGATTGACCCGAGGCAGTGCTACATGTGGAAGATCTCTGTGGATCCTGCCTTGACAGGGATGGAATCAGTACCAATACAGAGATGGGCAGAGTGGAATTTGCCCAGAGAAAGACACGGGTTTACCACCAGGGAAACCATACAGTGGAAGAATACACATATGGAATCACCAAGAGGGAATAACAACATATGGGGCATCTAGTATAGTACAGGGGCTTATCGAACGGGCATGCACACAAGTACTAGGCCTGGCATTGGACACCTCTGCGGCGTCTGACTGCCGAAGGATGCTGGAGGAACTCCATCCAGGGTTGACCAAACGGGTAACTCACTTGGAGAGCAAATAGGCACTTGTATCCCCCCATGGGAGAAGAATGGCACTGCAAGCGAGACACAGAGCCTGCCTTCCCGCACATTACCTGTTTGTACCCAAAACATGGAAAGAAACCGGATCCAGTCTGAGATTGTAGAATCTTTCAAATGTGTTAGGTGTCACACAGCCTGCAGCTCTGCAGATGTCTGCCAGAGAGGCGCTGTGCACCAACGCCCAGGAGGGGGCAAAACTCAGAGTGGAGTGAGCACTCATCCTATCGGGGAACAGGTCGCCTTGGGATTGGTATGCCAAGACAATGGCATCCACTTTCCAGTGGGCCAACCTCTGTTTGGAGACAGTGTTTCCCTTCTGCTGGCCTCCAAAGCAAAAAAGAGCTGTTCTGAGCCTGAAGCTCTGTGTGCAGCCCAAATTCCAGATGACTGGCAAGTTGCGACATGCGATGTGAACGTTGATCACCCTAATGGTTGATGTACGCCACCGTCGATATTTTGTCCATCTGGAGTAGTACATACTTGTCCTGAAGCAAGGGTCGAAACTGGCCAGCAGTACTGCTAGCATCTCGAGGCAATTGATATGCCACTGCAGTCGAGGTCCTGTCCAGGAGCACCCCAGCCCGTAATGGAGGCATCTGTTGTGACAAAAACATGCCTGGACACTTGTTCTAGGGGGTCTCAGCCTGTAGAAAGGCAAGGTCTGACCAGGGGCTGAAAGAACAGTGACAGATCAGTGTGATTTCACCCGATGTGTGCCATGGTGCCATGCCCATCTCAGGACTCTGCCGTGTAGCCAGTGCTGAAGTGGTCTCATATGAAGCAATCCGTGTGGTGTGACCACTGCTACGGATGCCATATGCCCCAGGAGCCTCTGAAATAATGTCAGTGGAATCGCTGTCCTGCCCCTGAACAAATTCAAGTAGGTCAGCACCGATTGGGCATGCCGTCATGTTGACCAAGTCCAACTCCATACTGAGAAAAGAGATACGGGGGATGCATGGAGGAGAGCATGCACTTTTCCCAGATGGTTGAGGTACTGGAGCACCAGGTCCCTGTGTTCGCACAACTGATATTGAGAGTGGGCCAGAATGAGCCAGTTGAGGATGAGAATGCCCATCTCCCTTAGCAGGGCAAGGGCAAGGGTGGCCTTTCTTGAATACGTGGGTGACAAGGACAGCCCAAAGGGACTTTGAAGACCAAAAGACCTTGTACACATATGCCCGCCCCTCGAACGCAAAGCGCAGAAACTGTCTGTGTCGAGGTATAGATCAATACATGAAAGTCGGGTTGATCGCTGCAAACCAATCTTGGGGGCGAACGCACTTGAGGATGTGTTTCTGCGTTAGCATCTTGAACGGAAGCTTGTGAAGGGACACAAGACACCCAGATCCAAGATTGTCCATAACCCACCACCTTTCTTGGGTACGTTGAAGTATGGGCTGTAAAACCCTGACCTCATCTCGGCTGAGGGGACCAGCTCTGTTGCTTCCTTTGCCAGCAGGACCACAATTTCCGCACACAGGACAGAAGCATCCTTGTCTGCCACTGAGGTAAAGTGGACGCTGCTGAATCTGGGGGGATGCCAGGTGAACTGAATCGTATAGCCGAGTCTGATCGTCCGAATGAGCCAGCGAGACGGGCTGGTAAGCGCTAGTCAGGCCCCCAGACACTACCCGGCCCTCCTCCGGGGGAAAGAGCGGTGCGCCCGGTGCAGAGAAGCCAGATCGGGCAATAGCAGAGAGGACTCAACCTTTTTCAAGGTATTGGAGTATCGATCTCAACATCGCAATGGTAATCTTCCTGCAGCGGGTACATGACTCATCAACGAACGCTACCTCAGCATGCTCACTCGAAAGATGATTATCAAGAGCACAGTGAGAAAACCGCTCGGCTCCGAAGTGAAAGCTTAACTGAGGGAGTGTTGCACGCTACCTTATATATCTGTATGTACGGAGATGGCTTGCCATGCAAATCTCACTCACAAATGTCCATTGGCTTGTTTTATTACCACTCAAAGGTGATTGGGCTCTCAGGCGAGATCCCATTGTGTCAATCAGATTTTGCGTAGCGTCGAACGTGACGTGAAGGGAAAGACGAGATCTTCTTTAAGGGAGTTACACTGATAAATAAAAAAATGCTAACCTAAAATCTGTGCCTCATGTGGTAATATCGAAAATAATTGGTCAAAAATATTTCTACTTTTTTACCGTGTCTGTTTAACCTTTTCTTTGAACTATTTGCATTTTTCCTCTCTTTGAATATAGGGACACCAGATAAATTATCTGCGGTCTTCATTTCTAGTTCGATCTGATTAGACTAAAAAAAAAGAAGTCAAATCTATTTTGGAATTTGATCTTTTTGATGTTGTGCTAGGGCAGCTCTTTTACCAATGAAGAAAAGGTTCAGAGACTGGTCAGCTTCCCTAATCTGGACTCATAAAGGACATTTCATTAAGTTAAGTAATTTTACCTTAAGAAGAACATAATTAGATTTAGGCAGACATCCAACCAGAGACTATAACTGAACTGTTGGTGGCTTCCAAGACATGATGGTCTGATATTTCTCAAAAATGACAGGAGAATTGTTATTGATTTGTGTTAATTTTTGAGTAACTTCTGAGTTACTTTTGAGTCAATTCCCTCTGCCTTGTTTTCAATCACACACACACACACACACCTGATTTTAATTTCATGCTTATTTTCAGCCTCTCCCAAATTCAACTTAGATGCTTTGCTATAGCATTGGCAGTGCAAAGGGATGCGTTTGTTCCAAAGTTACAGCTAATAAACTCATGACTAAAGGACATGACCTGGCTTTAAAAATGCGTATGGAGACAAACATGCTTACTTGCTCACTTTCAGACCATTTTACGTGCATCTTTATCACCCTTACTTTCACACTTCATCTTTCGCTCTCTTTTCAGAGTCAGGTGATGTAAGTTTACAGTGTCTGTAAAGCATTCCTGTGGGTTAGCCACACTTAATGATCATGTGATTCCACTACAGACTGATCCAACACAGTGTAATCCTCATTTTCTAGAAATAGCCCTACAAAAAGTATTTTATTTATTAAAAAAAATACATATAATTATATCACAATTACCTATTACAATCTAATTCACAAACATTTAAAAAATATAATTATAGACATTCTTAACTAAAAGTCATTCAAACCTTGCTGTGTATTCAGATGAATTTTTTTTTGACTTGACACAGTATACAGTATATTGCTAGTATTTAGTATGTAGTAGATGTTTTAGTTTAATATCCACCTTATTTTGCAATGCAGAAACAAGCAAAACAAATTGGCAAATGTGTGGGAATTCATTAACTGCTCTATGTAACTAAGAATAACAATGTACAGTAAACACAAACTATTTTACCTACCAACCAGTGTGTTTATAATTATGATAATACATTAAAATAATATGGTAAGAAATACCAGTTTGCAATTTCAAGCAGCACAACAAGCTGTTTCGTACAGCTAAAAAATAACTGGAAGCGGATGACACTGGAAGCCAGACACATTCAATTTACCAATGGCCACGCCCACTCTTACATTAAAAAATATATAACTGCCTGATTCTATTTGGAGGATTTTTAAACACATTACATTTTGCTCAAGATAAAGGTTTGTAAAGAGTTTGTGACTAAGCATGCAGGTCTACCAAACATTTCCATTTATCCCAATGGCTGTTTCTTGGCTTGTTTAGGGAGGTACATCATTTGAAGTCTGACATCTTTTCTCATGGGCATAATTGTTTGTCAGCCAATCATCTGAGCCATAAATGCCATGTGAATAATCACTTTGGAAGAACAGGAAGATGAGAATATGATTGGCTAAAGGAACATCCTTGGTTCAAACTCCCTGCAAGATAACTATTTAGCTGACTAATTGTTCTAAAGAACAATTACAAATAATTTTACTGTACAGAAACCTACCAAAGTCAGCAACTTTATTTCATTTCTCTTTGGGTTATTAAATGAAATAACTGGACCCTTTAATCTTTAATCAAATAATAAATAAAAAAAGTACAATTCTCCAACAAAAATGACAGGTCACTGAACATTGTAAACTGAGGGTCACATGAATAAATCAGTTACTGGAAAGCCTTACAACTGGTGAAATATATAAGTGAAAGATAGCAGTGCATTAATCTGGAGGACATTCAGTGTCCAAGATCTAACAAACATCTAACATCTTGTAGATGAATGTTTATATGTGAATATCATTTCATTTGGGTGAACTAACCATTTAAATGTTTATTTAGTAAAGTTCCTGTGTGTGTGTATGTAAATAAGAGTAAATAAAATCGCAAGCTCAGTTTGTAATCATAAACAGATGCACTGACATACTTTTACTGTCTGGGCTCCGAATGCTTGAACCACACCCAGAGGGTTTATAAACCAAGGTTATAAAGCAATGGAAAGGGAGGGAGAAGAGAGAGAGGAGATGAGGCAAAGGAGGATAAATGAGACGATTGGGACATACACGCATTAATTCACACCAACTCACTGTATGAAACACTTCATAACATGAGTGTTTGACCTCTGGCAAGGATGAATCTGATCAATGGTATTTTATTTGCAATTAATTGCTTTGTTTCCATGGAGAATACTTAACACCCACAGTTACAGAAGACACATCATGCACACCGACACCATTAAGGAAAGGAAAGTGCTAAACCAATCACAACCTCCAGCAAACTCTTACGAAAAAGAAGTATATTTCAAGTTTATTTTATTAAGAATACTTAAGTAAAGTTCAAGTATATTTTTAAGTATACTTTATGTAGTAAGTATACTAATATCAATGTACTAGAAGTAAACTTGTAAGTGTACTATTTCAATACTGCTTGGGTTGGGGAAGAGTAAAGTAGATTTGAAGTAAATTCCTTCAAACAATGTTTATAAGACAGTATGTAAAACTATGTGAATAAAGTATTTAATAGGCTACTCAATCAAAAGAGTAAACACAACTACAAGCTAAGCATACTTACAATACTTAATTATAATTTTAAGTATATATCGATCAAAATATTGTACAAGTATAGGCCAAATATACTTAGACTTTTCTGTCAGTATAAGTCGAGTATACTTAAAGGGATGGTTCAGAGTAAAATCAACCTAGGGTCCTTTGCACCATGACCTCGAGCCAAACACCTCGAGTTCATTTAAATAAACTCCTGATGCACTTACAAACTTTCCAATGCCTCGTTTACAGAACGTATTTTTACTACTGTATAAGTTTGGTACCATTCTGGGCATTATTAGTGGAGTAATTAACGAGATACATCCTTGGATCCGTTAGCGCCTGCACTAAGCCATCCGGCTGATTTCTCTAAATAAGCTCTAACTTTAATAATGTTCAACCAAGGGAAAAAAGGCTTCTGGGGGGGTGTTTGGGTCGAGGTCATGGTGCAAAGGACCCTAGGTTGATTTTACTCCGAACCATCCCTTTAAGTGCAATTTAAAGTATATTTCTGAGAAAACTTCATTTTTAACTTCTCTGTTGGGATTATTTGTAGTCTCTGATGTTACTGTTGTACACAATAGAGATTTACAAAAAAATCCCTTTTAGACATAAAAAAACATGTTAATAAAACAGCTGCTTTTTATCATCCCAAATGACCCCTTGTATCTTGACAGGACATAAACTTTTCCCAGATTCCTTACACCAACACAATTCCTCGCCCTTCTCTCTTCTTTATTTAATTTCACTTGTAACTTGCTACTGTAGTTACCCTTGCCCTCCTTTTCCTGCTTTCATAAAGATTTTAGTGGATTTTATAGGGAGAATGTTGTTCTCTGTCTCTCCCTCTACTCACTGAAGACACGAGGATGTTATTTATCCTGCTAACAGCTTTTGTCCATGAACAGAATCCAAGGTATGTCATATAACCTGTAGTGACAAGACAGCAAAAGTTACCTTGAAAAAAACTTTACAGTGGAATTGCCTAAAATTCAACTACGTCTCAAGCACACATAAATTGTTGTTATTCTTACTAATTTTGTAGGCTGGGATTTTAGTTAGCATTAATATTTGTGGTATGGTGTTGTACATTATAAAAATAAGAGGATTAAAACTAAATGAATTGGTTGCCCTCATGTGAGTGTCTGGGTGTTATGGCAGTAATACAGAACACATCTGTAAGAACTTTCGTTCAAGTGTATTTTACCAAATGTGAAATGCCACCAACAGCTCTTAAAGGGATAGTTCACCCAAAAATGAAAATTACCCCATTATTTACTCACCAAAGGTATATAGAGTTCAGATGCAAAAGCCTCTAAGTGCCATCTGAAAATTTCTTCTAGAATGGTCATTTTTATCAAGCTTGTATATTTAAGTTCTGTAATTTCACTTAAATGACAATTAGCAGGTAATTTTCATTGCCATTTAAGTGAAATTACTTAACTTAAATATACGAACTTGATAAAAATGATCATTCTAGAAGAAAATTTCAGATGGCACTTAGAGGCTTTTGCATCTGAACTCTTCATATGACTTTCTTCTTTCAGATGAATACAATCTGAGATATATATATAAAAAAATGTCCTGGCTCTTCCAGCTTTATAATGGCAGTGAATGGAGGACAAAATTTGAAGCCCCAAAAGGGCATCCATCCATAATAAAAGTCCTCCACACGAAAAAAAGAAAGAAAGAAAGAAAGAAAAAGTCCTCCACATGGCTCAGGGGGGTTAATAAAGGCCATCTGAAGCAAATCGATGCGTTTGTGTAAGAAAAATATCCACAGATTTGTTTGAAACAAAAGTAAGTCTTTATTGTCACATTTGATAAAAGTATTACTGATTTCAAACTTTTGACCAGTAGTGTAAATACTTTTTAAACTGTACAAACTGTATATTCTATCCCATAAACCTAAACCTCCCCTTAAAAACAACACTCACAAAAAACATTTAGGATTTTTACATAAAAAAAAAATAAAAAAAAAACATAATTTCGTATGATTTATAAGTTGTTTTTCTCATGTGGACCAAAAAATGGCCCCACAAGATCAAACATTTCTGGTATTACTATCGAGGTGGGGAAATTTTGGGACAATGACATTATGTCCCCACAACATGGAATACCTGAACCAACCACACACACACACACACACAGAGAGAGAGAGAGAGACACACTCACATGGGGGATTGCCCCACCTGCACAGCTCCTCCTAATCTTCAAACAAACCTCACCACCCCTCGATTCCTCCCAGCCCTCCAGCTCTCTTTTTCACATGCTCCTGCAGGTCGTCTTGTTCTGTTCTGTTCTGTTCTGTTCTCAGAATGCATTTGAGCTGCTGATTGCAGTTCAACAAAAACAGTGAACATTTTACGCAATAGACCTGTGACTGAAACTTTGGCTGTTTACCAGTTATTTTAAAAAATGGTTGTACATGCTGTCCCAAAACAAAATGTACACACAGACTTAAAAAAATTTGCTTTTGTGTACTAATATTAGTTTCTTATCATTCAAAAGCATAAATGTGTTTGTGTAATGTGTTTAAAGACTGTCTGATATGACCATCAAGGATATTCTTATATCAACATCTTCTTTAAACCCCTTAGCTGCACACTGAGGGAATACATCAGAGGGACAGAGACCTCTAGAACTTTGAAATTCTATTCGTCTGAGAACATGAGATGAGCAAATCTATCAACTTCATCTGGAAGTGATATTCACAACAGCACAACTGACAGGTGTGCAGGTCACATCAAGGGTATAAAGGGATTGGATTTGGGGGGAAAAATGTTGGAATGTTACCCTCATAAAAAAATACTACTGACCATGTTGGTTTGTTTGATTCTACATTATTCCACTATAGTATATCCTCTGGCACAACACATTCCCTTCTTACTTTAAGAGACACATTCTTATGTTAAGAGACACAAGGGGGAACAAGATAAAACAAAATCTGGAAATCGGGATTATGAATCCACAAATGAATCTGTTTAGAAGTATTGGCTGTCAGGTCCTTCCTCAGAACACAAAGCACACACCCACAGGAAATTCACACTCTTTGGGACAATGTGAATGAGGATGATGACTAAGAAACACTCAGCAGGGTTGCACAAAAAAAATCATGTTTAAGACAAGAAGCAGCCCATTTAGAGAGTCATTTTGATAGCTGGAAAGCTAATGCGTCATATTCTTGTAATATTAGTATGCGTGTAGGGCATTGTATTTAATATTCAGCAGTAAGTCTGAATGTAACCGGAAACTAACCAGACTAACCCCGTGTTTTTATTACTCTTAGGGCATGAAAAACAAGATCGGTATACTTTTATACGGTATACATATTTTACTTAGAGATTTGAAAACACCTGATTGCTAGTTTTTCCACAGTCTGAAAAATCAATATATCAATGTAGAATGCAGTCTGAGGTTTTCTCAGAGAGAACAAAATTTGTCCATTTCGAGCATAATCAGAATTATCAGCTAATAATGAGCGTAAGCATTATCTACATAGTCTGAGGTGAGTTGTAGCTTCACTGGATGTAGAGACCATTTTTAAAGAAACGCATTAGAAGTAATGTGCATTACGTAATCAGATTACTTTTTTGATGTAACAGGTAGAGTAACACGTTAAAAGTAATGTGCATTACTTTTTTGATGTTACGAGTAAAGTAACGTATTACAAGTAACATGCATTACATAATCAGAATACTTTTTTGAAGTAACTGCAAATTACAATCTAATAACACAGTCAATTTATTTACAGCCAAAAAAGTAACTGCAGATGAAGTATTTTCAGGAATAACAATAGTCAAAGTAGATGAATTGTAGCTGAAATATAGTGATGCATGCTGTCCAATTTAATGGACAGATGATTATTCAGAATGTCCTACCAATCTAAAATCAATACTTGGAAAATGTAACAAAGATATTACTCCGTAGATGTTACAATTGTTTTTTATAAAAAAAATGTTTTACCTGCAAGAGTATCATAGAAGGAATGGATCGATATTCTGGAGCAATTTGGTATTTCTAAATGGCCGTCGACCATATTGGTTTGGAGAAGAAAAAATATTGACATACAACGGCTTGCCACTTGGTGGCAGTGTATACAGGATGATGCACTAGTGTCCACTGTAGTGGTCGATGTGCAACTATGCCATCAAAGCTCATGCATACGCAAGAAAATGGCTTTTTAATAGCTGTCCACTGTAATGACCTCTATGCTTGAAAGGGTTAATCACAACTTATTTTGAAAGGTAAGTAGACCAAACAAAGTTCAACAAACTCTAAACAGATGATTAAAGTACTGAACAGATGAGAACACAGTAAAAGAATAAACAAAGTAAAGAAAACTGTACTTAGGGAAACACAGCCTAGAGCGTACTTATTATCTAAACTTTGTCTACTGCTGATTTGGTCTTCTCCAAAGAAAGCTGACATGTATGTTGATGAAAGCCAGGTGTATCTATTGTTGGAGCAAAGATGTTTGCTTTATGTTAAGTGACCTCTCTTGGGTTCTTGGTAATGGATGTCATTGCATATAGTTTGTGATACTGATTAAAAGAAATCTGTTCTGCATTTGATTTAGTAAAAACGGTCGTTGAATAGTGTAGGCCTGTTTGTTGTAACATATAGTTGATATTTGTATTTAATGTGTTCCTAAATCTAAATAATTCCTGTTCATTACTATACTTAACCTATATGACCTCTTTCATCTAATGCACAGTAAAAACACAATTGCCTGAATAAGTAGGTTATTTAAGGAAACAGTGCCATCTTGTGTTTAGTAATGTAGTTCAGTTGCATGAGCTAAACAGTTTTAAAATAAAATAAAATTCATACTTTTTATTTGAATAAAAATGGCATAATTCTTATTTTACATTATATCATTTTATAATACATAAATTCGCTAAATATAACAAGATGTTATGGATATGATGTGTCCAAACTCCATCAGCTACAATTTAAATAAAAAGGTCCTTTTGTGTTATTGCATTCACACAAAATCTCAGAGAACCTTTTGTTATCTTCTAAAGTTAAAACCTAACTTTTATTTATCCCATTTCATATAACCTTATAATCTTGTCACTGGATACTCAGATTTGTTTAGTGGCTGTTATAAATTTGTAAATAAATAAAATAAAGCGTTTCTGCTCCTAAGAAAGATAAAAAGGTAAAATAATAAAAATATTATTGATAATAATTATATGCATACTCCGCGTGGAAATTTGGGGTGAATTTACTGCGGAAGACATCTCTAAAAAGGCCATTTCACATTTAAAGACGCAGGAGGGCGCCAGAGGTCCCCTCTACGACTGGTCACCTGCACACCTGGGGCCTCATTTAGAACCGTTGCGTACGCACAAAACTGGCCCTGAAAGAGGCGTACGACACTTCAGACGCATACGTTGTGATTAATAAAAACAAACTTGACGAGAAAATTTGCGCACCTGCACGCAAACTCTGACCCATTCGTACGAACGTTTTGGAGACGGAGCAGTTTGGCGACACCGATGGGGAGCTTTTTGGTCACTTTTAGACAGAACATTTTAAGAAAATTATACATACAGCAAGATAATACAAATATAATTTCACTCACCAAGCCTATCACATGAAGCAAACATCCATCCATTCTTAAATGTCCGCGCCACCGAGCGCGTTGGGCCGTTTAGTGAAACTGGCGCATATTTAACGGCAGATGAAGGAAAACCGTAAATCTTCATTATGAGTCCTAATCATAAATCCAATGCATGTTCACAATAACAGTTTAAATAAATAAAAGAATGATTTAAACTATGTTTTAATTCTGATATACACATTTATGCCAATCTCGAGTTGTAAACACTTAAATTACATGAAATCATTACTGAGAAGTTACAAAAAAAAATTGTTATATTCAATAAATATTTGTAGTGGATGCGATGCTTTTGAACACTTTCCCTGTGGCATGTTGTGTTTTAATGTTTTAACTACAGAGAGAATTGCTTATCATGATAACAGCAGATTGTCTGAGAAAATATTTTCGTGCAAATAATGCACAACAAGGCCTATCTGTTTCCATTAAAAATATAAATAAATTAAAAATAGCCTACTATTTGGCCAGTGGAAAAGATTGGAAAAAAAAATCATCTGTAATGTATTTTACACTATTGATTTATTTATTCAAAAACAAGGCAAGGATAGGCTACTAAATTATTTTTAGCTATATAATGTGACGGCACATCCGTATCTCATATTTCCCTAATGTCTTGTAGCCTACCGTTAAACATGGTATCACGTGGATGAATATGCATATGCAAATGATATGCAGATGAGGATATGCATAGTAAAACTAGGCGTTGTAAGCTCCATATATGGTTATTTCGGGGAGGAGATGCATGTGCGCACAATATTTTGCTAACTGGGATTTATAAAGTGAATTTTGAGCAGGTTCTGGCGTACGCACGGTTTTATAAGTCTTGAATATTTTTTGGTGTACGCCATTTTTGACTTTCGGGCGCATGTACACTTTAAGTAAGGATGCATTAGGCACAGTTTTATAGGCTAAATGAGACCCCTGACCTGAGCAGAAAAGAGCACAGACTGACTTCAACTGCGAACTTTTGAATATCCATATAACTGTATATAGTAATTAGCTGCAATGCTGCATAGTAGGCCTAATGACCACCTATATTTTGATCCAATTCTTCATCCTTCAGAAAAAAAATTTATAATCTAATCGAGTGACGGCACTTATGCGATGTTATTGGCTACTTTACAGGCAATATGCTATTATAATAGCCTAATACTTTTAGTTTAAAATGTTTTATAAAATGACAAAATTCTGTTTTTTAAATCGCACCACAGCAGAGTCACCTGAGGATTACAGCTGGCAAAGCTTAGGCCACAGAGTTTGTTGAGTTGACAGAATACTTAGTAAATTGCCAGTTCTCGTGACTGAGGTAGTTTTCTATGTAGGTCTGTGTACGAGGCGTTTGGCGCGACAGAGCATCATATAGGGCTGGTTCCGCGCTTTATCCCTGGTGTTTACCGGGCAATAATTGCTGTTTTGCGCACCTGTGGGTGTGAGTAGACTGGCGCCGTCTGTGATTAGTCAGAGGAATGCAGACTGCTTCCGTAAGATACACTGACAACATTTCAACGATAGATGGCATTCCAGTTAAACCGTGCTTCTCAACAATGGAGAAATAGATCCCTTTAATCAAGACTGTAAGCTTCATTCGATAGTACTTTTAGACCATTAGTATGTCTAAATGTAGGTTATTGATAGAGTAATTTACATGCACAATGCTCCATTTGCCAGGTTAACGGTTCAGGCATCTTAACAAGGTTCCCTATAAACAAGAAACTTCAATTATAAATCAATCACATTTAATTAAATTATCTGCGCCAAAACGTTCTAAGGATAGAAAGGAACGTGCTTTATGTCTTTAAAACTTTAGAGAAAGCAAAAACTCCTGTGCATTTAAAGGCTTTTTCCATCTGGAAAAATAAATAGCCTATAGTCTTTAATTTTTTCTTTTATAGTCTCTTTTTGAAAATTTCCATATGTTGCTGATGTTTTTGGACTATTGAATTTATTTAGTAGATATTTTTTTGTAAATAAAAGACCTTTAAGACCAGAGCTGCAAGATGTTTTGTTATTCGACTTGTCAAAGGTCTTCCTTCAGCTGGCACAGACAGGACTGCCTGTGAAGCGATTGGTTCGCTTTACCACATGACGCCCAGTATATGGCCCGCCCGTCAGCATCTCCAAGGCAGAGACCGCCGCGGAGCTCAAACCCTCTATTAACCATGGATATGTGACTTGAGGCAAAACGAACTACCTTTATAAGTTTTGTGATTTTTGTTTCACCGATTAATTGTTCGAGGTAGCCTACAGAATTTGAACATTATAAGTGGTCACGGTGAGTAGCCTAAATTCAGTTTACTTTTTCCTGCAAAAATGACCGCTGTTCTGGATAGCCTTGGCTCGGATATGCATTCAAACCATGTTACCTCGAGCAGCTTCAGTACCGTTCACAAGTCGCAGGATTCCCCAACACTGCCGGTGTCAACTGTGACCGACAGCAGCTTCTACAGTAGTGCACAGACAGGACACTGCACAGGGACAGCGTACGCACAACTGGCATCTTATTCCTATCATCCTGGTACAGTGGGTAATGTTCACTACAGCCCCAAAGCTTATGATTTAGGCTATGCTGCTTCTTCCTATGGCGCTTATGGAACGTATGGACCCAGTTCTTCACCCACACCAACCGAACCGGGTAAGACCACCTCAGCATTCCCAAACGTCGTTTTCTTTTACTTCCATTGTCGTCTTATATTTTCTAATGACAATTTTGTGGTTCATTTTGATAGAGAAGGAAGAGAGTGAACCGGAGGTGCGCATGGTGAATGGAAAGCCAAAGAAAGTCCGGAAACCGCGAACCATCTACTCCAGTTTTCAGCTGGCGGCTCTCCAGCGCAGATTCCAAAAGACCCAGTATCTCGCGCTCCCGGAGCGCGCGGAACTGGCGGCGTCTATGGGCCTCACACAGACCCAGGTCAAAAGCGCAGATTCTTTTTGTTGCTATGAAATGTGTAGACTGTATTTCTGTAGTAGCCTACTTTTATTTTCATTTTACACATGTGTCCAAAATTGTGTTAGTTGTTTTGGAATTGTATTGCCTTTTTAACTTAGATTTGCGCGTTGTTTTGAATATCCACAGGTGAAGATATGGTTTCAGAACCGACGCTCAAAATTCAAAAAGTTGTGGAAAAACGGCGAGATTCCAGCAGACCAGCAGATTGCATCCGGTGACTCTCCCTCTAACACTCCTCCACCACAGGCAGGTTGGGATTTCCCTCCGAACCAGACAGCGAACGACGCGGACACGGTTTCAGAGCAGCCCGCGGGGCCACCAAACACCACTGCCCCATCGTTCTTGACAAACTATTCATGGTACTCCTCCACGAATACGGTCACACATCTACAGCCCAGTACCTTAATACAACCTCATCACAGCTCTGCAATGAGTGCAGGGACCATATTCTAACAGAGGACTGAATACACCTGTTGTAGGAGGAAATAATAGGCCTATCGTGTCACTGGACTTGTATTTTAGGAGAACATTAACTTTAAAATCTATTTTCAGGCTGGGTTTGCTAAAGATGTTTGCTGTGGAATACTTTGGATGCGCTCGAACAACGCACATTAAATTATTTTTCTATTTATTTATTTGTTTTCGTTATAGTACAATTGAAAGAGGTAATCAGATGTTTATTTCACATTCCAAGTACAAACGGGTAGCCCTTTTTCGTGTGTTGTACAGAATATAGGCCTACAGGTTTAGTGATAAATCTATTAAAATGCTTATACAACCTGCAGTCATAATTAAATGTGCGTTTTACTATCAATTAACGTTTCGTTCTTTGATTATCGCTTATGGATGTTTTCATTGACCCACGGTTTATCAGGTTTTTGTCTGTAAAAATGATACTTGATCTTATCAAAGGATCGTAAAAGTGTCGTGAAGGATCGTACAACTGGCATGTAACCGTGTGTGTTGATATTTCCACGTCCGTTCGTTGAACCTATGGCAACTTTTTTCTTTAAAACGCTCAAATCATGTGAATGAAACTATAGGCCTAAGTGTGAACATTTTGGACGCTCTCTGCGTAAATAGAACATGGGTTCATATGCACTAATCTACTTCTTTTTTTTTTTATATATATATATAGAAATTAAGAAATGATGGCTGCAAAGGTTTGCAGAAAACATTATTCTACAGACCATGCAGACTTTGTATGTGCATAGACAATCTCTGTTTCAGTGCATAGCATAGCGTTTTTAATGCATGTGTGATTATTCGGTTGAACGAATCGAATTCTATTTAATCCTTTGTTAAATTAAAAAAAAAAAAATAAAAAAAAAAAGAAGAAGAAAAAAAGAAAGAAATTGGTGAGGAGGTGTCCTCTACCTCTGGCATTCAGACGCGTCTTGGCATGCGCAGAAGGAGATGCGAGGGCGTTCCGCGTGCGGCGAGGGCTCTTCCCACTCCAGACTCTCTGGAGTCAGCTCACTCCTCTTCCAGACGTTTTATGAACGCCACTCAACCAGAGAAAAAATACATAAAACCGCCTCAAGCAGACCGCCCTGGAAACATTCTCCTCGAGCCCTCGCTTCCAGCTCCAGCACAGCCTTGAGCTATTCTTGTACGGGGACACACAGTTCTCATAGCTTGCCTCACGTCTTTACATGGTCACGTTCAATATTTTTGGAACTAAAATAGTTACTGTAATAGGTGGGAAATCCGGATTACTCTAAGGGCAAAGCATACAACCACTTGCCCAAGTGTTACTTTCAAGTTCAAATGTGGCTTTGCCCATGTTTGCATATTCTGCAGTCTCTGTAATCTAGTCCATGTAACCTTTTTGTCATTGTGAAATTGGGATTAAACGTTTCTGTAATTATAAGTATGGCAAATACATATTACAAACAGTAGATTGCATATTTGCTTTATTGGACGATTTGGCCCTCAAGTCAAGTGGAATATTTATGTTGTATGTCATGAACCTATTATTAATTTCTGAAATTCAAAAACATTTGTAGGCTATTATCTAAAAACAGTCAATTGTATTTTAAAAGTAAAACATAATGAAAAGAATACGCCTATAACAGGAAGAAATCAATCAGCTTGACCGAACAAACAAACACAGCATAATCATCAGTATTCCCGAAGTTTAGGCTACTCATCTATTTATAAAGAATACAGTTTCATGGGCTGTTGTAACTAATTGTTTATATTCTATGATTTGTTTCTTTTGAGGTTCATTTGTGCTTCCGTGGTTTTTCTAAATATGGGCATCGTGGTTACAGGCTACGAATTCTTTGATTCTTATTGAAAAAGACATCTATTTTTATTCTGATTTGGGGTATCTCATTCTCATTCTCAAACTCAAAGACCATGATTGTAGCACATTTGAACCGTTCTGCTTCACTCCTTATGTCAACATTCACAGCTGGCAGTAATTGAAATGCCAGGGCTATATTTGCAACCACACCAGTCCAAATGACTGCTTCCGTTTGGATTCAAAGCTATCTGCATGAAGCAGGGTGTTTGTAATATTTCTAAAAAAATTCATTTGAATAACTTTTGATAAAGCTTTTTGTAGACTAATTAAGCAAAGGTTTACACGCTGGGTGGCCTGTCAGTAACGCAAAATTTGCAAACATTTTGATTTGCAAACATTTTGCTCGCTATTCTTTTCTTTCCTTTCCTATGACCACAATTATATTGTAGCTATAAGATTTAGGAGAAATCAAAGAACCGCATCTGGCTATTAACTATTCAGCAATAGCATATTTCAACTTCAAAAACTAAGAAAATATAATGAAATGCTGTAAATAAAACACAAAATTCGGAAAGAAAATGCTGAAACGAAAAGTGAGCGAAAATGCTAATGTATAAGGTCAATATAAGGATCAGGAACCTCGTGACAGACTACAACACCTGCTAACGGTTCAGCATGCTGTATCATCAGAAAAAAAGCTGATTGATTCCCTGCCTATTCCCTTTTTCTTTTGTCCGACTGAAAAGATTCCCTCAGCGCCAGAAATTGCTCGTAATTGCGACAGACAGAGGAAAATGCGTGAGGATGCACAAAAACTAAATGGCTGCAATTATGATTCGATTTAATGAGCAGATTAGAAAGGCTGGAGGCACCATGTGCGGTCAGAGTGTGATCAAATCACAAATAGGCTAGACCTTCAACAGATAGCCTACAGATTATTATGATGATTAATAATAATAGCTAATAATGTAACATAGTAGGCTACATCATCTTGATAATCTGACTTTTCTAGATTTTTTTTTTTTTTTTTTTTAAAGGCTATATGTATTTTACGCTAATGTGTTTTCATATTAAAGGCTGAAAATCCATCCGCGCTGCCATAGCCTTATTAAAAATAAAGACGTAGGCTACACGAAGGCTAATTATTCATGCACGTTTAAATCTGTTATCTAGTCCTAATAATATAGCCTATCTCTTGAAAATAATATGTATTTTAATATAGGCTACATTATTAAGGACACAACTTTTGTATAGGTGATTTAAGTGTAACTGCGCGTTTCTTTAGCCTAGATAGACCTATACGGACGTTTTCAAGCAAAAGCAGGAATCTTCCCAGATGGCATAGCAAACGAACCTACGGATTAACTATAGTAAGGGTCACAGTGTAATTAAGTTGAATTGTAAAACCACTAAACAGATGTAGCCCAGAATGGAAGTCGGCTCGAGATTCGTGCTCACCTGAACGCACTTTCTGGTCATTTGTGTTCATCCAACGTGTTTTTGAAGCGATTTAATAGCGAAGGCTACTTGTAAAATATGATTTATTTCTTCTGACTTCAAATAGTTCATTGTAATACTGGACACACAGCTATTTTCACTGAGGATGCATGCGCACTTCTTCAGGCAGCACAATTCAAACTCTGTCAAATGTCAGACAGCATACGCAGTCTCCGAATGATGTCGTGAAGCAGATATAATTATAGGGTATTCTTGATAAGCTACACATGGCTCATACGGTAACCCATGGCCCATAAATATAATCACCTCTCGAGAGATCCACAGCGCTAACTACATTACTGCGGAGTAATATGATGATGTACGGAGAAACCCCGCCATAATAATAAGACATAATGACATTTCATTCCCTGTGCTTTCAATGAGTTCTGTCAGAGATGACATCAGAAACCAAAGAGTTTGGAACAGTGAAGAGATTGTGAAACTCATAACACAATAACCTACATGCATTAAGTAATTAAACCCATTAATTCAAGATGTAAAAACCCATTAATGGAGCTGCACAGCTGTTTCAATAAGACATTTGGTCAAGCTAATAAAATAATACATTGTCTACATGTTAAGAAACACATTTATTTAAATAACAGCTTGTTATTCTAAAAACTTCCAGATCACACGTCACACTTCAAGATGTTCCATAATTCTTGTCCAGTCAATCTTCATCTGGTAGTTTAGTCAGAATCTCTACACCATCGCAGGTGATGACAACCGTGTGTTCAAATTGTGCCGATCTGAGTATTAACACACAAGACAAGAGAACACACACACAGGTGAACATATGTTGAGAGATTCAGTCTTCCAACTTAATAGAGCAGGTTTTCAACCAGTGGACTGGGTCCCACTAGGGGGCCTCAGCAAACTTCTAAGAAGGCACTTTAAGGGGGGCCTTAAAATTACTATAAAAAAGATTTAACAAGCATTAAAATAACTAAATATCAAGATAAAACAACTTAAAAATCAAGATATTTTAATTTAACCCCTCAACAACTTTTTTCCCCCCAAACTTGTTGGTCCCCCAACCAGGTCCCTCCAACCTCACAGGAAAAACGAACTATTTTACAAGGTGGTGATTTTGTGTGAATCTTACAAAAACGTATGATTATTAGAAAAATGTAAGCATGGTCCACCTCTAACCCAGCCTCCAAATATACCCGTCACTGGGGCGTAAGCAGAACGTAGGAAAATGAGATTGTACAAATTCATACTCAATAGCCACCAATTTGCCAAAATGTAAAATAGTTACGAACTGCCATGAGATTGTGATATTGTTTTTTTTTCCTTTTAAAAATTCTAAATGTAAGCTGTCATAAAAAAATTAAATAAAAATAAAACTCAATGAGCATTTTTATACATTTTATGAATATATATTTTTCTAGCTATGCCAAGCTCTAAAATATTTTGTCAGATAGAAATATATAGAAATATAAGATATATGTAAAAAAAAAAAAAAAAATCCTTATCCAGAAAATCACAAACAACTGGACTTAGGTGGCCTTGGAGTCAAAAAGGTTAATAACCACCGCCTTAGAAGTAGAATTAAAGAAAGGAATGTAAATATCCATTTTCTTATAATGCATATTACGTCATACATATTATAATTACTTAAAAATCAGAGCTCTAATCAACCACTGACCAAGTAGTAACACTCTGCTCTCACCTGCCAACAGGGCAATCAGCTCATTTGCAATTAACATTGGAGTGCTCTCCAGTGAAATATATGCTGTTAAAGGAAAGTTTATAGCAGAGCACTTAGCTCTCTGTGTGCTTCAAATTCTGAGGGTACTTAGTCTTTCTGAGCTAAATGTCAACAGCCAATAGAAACAAAGTTCTTGAAGATTCTCAATAGAAATTGGCCACTTATTCTTGCATGAAGTAATGAATGATTAATGTAGGCTACATGTAAATGGCTGCATTGGGTTCTCATTAAAAAGGTGGTGAAAGAACTGTGGGTGGAAAAATGTAACCACACCTTTTGTCATCTACAGATACAGCAGTCCACTTGTCACTCAGGATCCTGAATTCTGAGGATCCCTCCATAAGAATGGGTTCTGGAAAAATGGGATATGATGGTTAAACTTCCTAAAATCCTACAAATTCATGCTTCCATTGATGTGCTCAATAATTGTCAGTCTCTCTGTGATCTAAAACAACGATCGGTACACACACAGACCTATGGTGAAGGACATGCCCTCTTCCATCTGTAGATCATTGTCATTGGCTGTAAAAGAGAAAAATAGTATGAACCCTGGTGATAATAAGGGTAAAACATCTTTGCTGATCACGTCAATCCACTTCATCCATACAGTTACAATAATATAAAAACTAAATCGCTAAATAAGTAAAGCTTAGATATATATTAAATGGTTTGTTCACCCAAAATGGAACATTCTGTCATCATTTACTACCTTTATATTAATCTAAACCTGCACAAACATAAAATACGATACTTTGAACAACATTAGTTTCCAAACAACATTGGACCTTTCTGACTTCCATTATAAGGACGAGAAAAACAAGAAGAAAAAAAACCTGAGGCATTTTTCAAAATATCCAGTCATACAGGTTTGGAATCATATGAGGGTGAGTAAATAATGACAAGATATTTTTGCGTAAACTATCCCTTTAAGCCAGCCAATCAAGGCTAATGAAGATTCGAATTAAGCACAATGAATGAATAATACGTTAAATAATTTGAACTCTTACCATGATGCCATATCTCCGGATGACCATGGAAATAAGTTCCGATCCCATGACCGATAAAGTATGGACACACGCGGAATCCATTTGAATGAGCTATATTGCTGTAATTCAAAAACAAAGATAATACTATGATTTATTTTTAGCCAAGTTTATCTTGGTTGCTGTATGATACATTGCTCGTTTATTTTTTCTCTTTTGGATAAAATTTTCTACTAAACAATTAACAGGGTAGTTCATCCAAAAATGAAAATTCTGTCATCTACTCACCCTCAGACTTCCACTTTGACGCTTCAAAAAGTTCATAAAGAACTAATCCATATGAATTGAGCGGTTTATTCCAAATTTTCTAAAGAAACACAATCATCACTTTATATGATGAACAGGCTGAATTAGGCTTTTATACACATTCATCAATGCACACATCAGTTATGATAAACTGAAGCTCAAGTATGTTCGCTTGATGTGCGAGAACCAATGAGGTTCATTCTCATGTGTCGCGCAGCACGTTTGAGCCTCTGCAAGAACCAATCAGGTTCGGTTGAACTTTGGTTTGTGTTTACTGATCAATGCTGATCAATTCAATGAACAAATTCAATCTGTTCATCATATAAAGCAATGGAGTCTCTTCAGAAAATATGGACTAAACCACTAAATTCATATGGATTAGTTATAGGATCTCTTTATTAACTTTTTGAAGCGTCAAGTGTCTGTTGTGTAGCTGTCAATGGAGGGACTGAAAGCTCTCAGATTTCATTTTAAAAAAATCTTCATTTGTCTTCTGAAGATGAACGAAAGTCTTATGGGTTTGGCACAACATGAGGGTGAGTAATTGATGACAATTTTTTCCATGTCATTTCCATTTTTTTTTAAACCTTCAAGTGTAAAAGTAAATGTACACATGGGGTCAAATAATTCTGGTTTACCAACGAGTCTACACCCAATTAGGGCGTTGCCTTCTACATGTCAAATTTAACCATGTTGCCTACATGTAAATAACATTTCAGACAGCTTTTTACAGTGTCTGAAACGCACACTAGAAACATTCTAGAATAGTTGTTTTTTTTTATATTCGGGGAGGGGAAAGGTAGAGGACAAAGAAGGTGTATAACACAAAAAGAAAAAGACAAAAGAATAAAAGACAGAGACAAAGAAATGCAAAGAGACAGTTTGAGAGAGGATGCCAGGGTGCCAGCATGAAAAAAAATAAAAGGGAGAGAAGGAGTGAAAGAGAGGTCTAAGTGCTTTTTCCTGAGGAGAGGTAATTGTTCCCTCTGTGTGTATATAATAACAGTGTATGTCCCTGTAGAGGCTCAGAATCCTACGCAGAGAGAGAGAGAGAGAGAGAGAGAGAGAGAGAGAGAGAGAGAGAGAGAGAGAGAGAGAGAGAGAGAGAGAGAGAGAGAGAGACAACAAAAGCATTGCTTCCTCAGGCACAGAAGGAATATCTATTGCTACACTGCACAAAATGCATGGAAATCCTCACATTTAATCACCTAAATGTATTCATTTCAAGATACATATAAAAACACACATTTATGTCATGAAATTAAAGTAGAAATAATAAAATATTCACAGTACACTTTTGTCAGGTACACGTTTTGACCTTGAACCAATTTCAGCATCTCTACAATTGATGTTTTGCAGATTTATGTCTTTGTATTAGAAGTGTAAAGTCAATAAGATGCTGTTAAAGATGTGTCTGTACTGTATGTGAGTGATTGAGAATGTCCTCTCTCTGTGAAAAGGCTCCTGCGGATCTTTTCGTGTCTCTGTGGGGAGCTGAATCCACCCTGGCAGAGTCTACGATTCTCAAAGACAGCAGGAGCAAGCCTGTAATTTACTTCGCTCTCTCTCTCACACACACACGGACACATGCACACATCCAACAAGACAAACTAACCTGTAATTTACACCCCTTTGCAGGAAAAACCCCAATGCATTCTGGGTAATTGCTTGCTCGGAGCTCACTGAGAAATACATTAACTCTGTGTAGTCCTTCTTCAGACACTACACTATCAAATAAGGGCTTCATAGCCTGACAAGGCAAGATTGCTGTCTTTTTTCTACTTTTGTGCACTAGAGGGATAACAGAGAGGTTTAGGGGTTATATGTGCTATTTTTAACAAAAAAAAAAAAAAAAAAAGAGCAAGTGGGTGAATGTAATGAATAAAAGAACACATCTTGAAGGTGCTGGATGCTGTTAAGAATTCAACCGGCAATGCAAACTGGGATGAGTGTGGGAACGAACCTTATAGTGTTGCCAATGACGCACAGAGGTTGTCCTGGTCCGCAGGCGGCGATGGCCTGATCTCTGCACTGACGAGCCACATCCACTAACTTCCTCCCCTGTTCATTGACTGAGCCAATCAGAAATGTCTCTGAGGTGTCACCGTGGTAACCTTCCAAATAAACCTACAGAATGCAAATCCACTATTTACAGATACTCAGATGCGTGAAATAGAACTTCATTGGAATATAACAACAATTAACTAACAATTTAAAGAGAGAACTTACTGTGACGTCTATATTGATGATATCTCCATCCTGCAATGTCCGACTAGAAAATTAAAAACAATATTGTCTGTATATGGGTCAAAGACAAGACTGTTGTATTAATATCATTCATTCACTAATTCAAGATGTTCAAAAATACATTAAAGATGCAATTCATACATTCTTTTATGATAAGAATTTCTGTCAGGACCACTATCGTCAAATACGATTGACAATTAGCATACAGTTTTGATTGGTGGTATGGTTCTGTTCTGGGCAAGAACTCCCTGTACATCCATGCAGCCTAGCATGGATAAGAGCAGGGAGAGCAGCAATAACCCCCCTTAGGGTAAACAGAACAGAAACAACAGGATTGTATTGCAGATTTCATTATTTAATTTTAATGTACAACATAATTAGAGAATTTTAGTCTGATTCAAAGGGGAATCAGAATGCCAAATCCTGACTGACGAGAGGAGGAGCTGGGGATGGAGGAGGGTAATTGGCTCCTGAGAAACGCAATAACTGCTGATAATACTGAAAGAGCTTATATATGTATACAGTGATAGTTGTCCTATTCCTATAGGTAGACGTGGATGAGTTGAGAGTCAGCTGATGCGAGCTTGACTAACGAGACCAGCCAGAACTGACGTGGCTTGATGTTTTTCATTTCTGAATAAAAATTCATTTTGAGCTTTTTTAGGGAATAACATACAAAATGTCAGGGTGATACAACCGTCCTGAAATCATTGCGAAGAAAAAATCCTCAGTAAAATAATTCTTGAAAACATAACCTTAAGTGTTAAATATGTTAGCATAGTCTTTTATTATTTGTTCGTAGTTTCAGTGCTTTGTAATATTTGAAAAACATTTATTCACAAAATCAAAGTTATGTGGTGCGACCAACATGCAGATATATGCAGAAAAATTTGGTGTGACCAACATGCAGAAAACAATTCAAGACTTTAACTGTGTACCAGAGGCTGCATCATTTAAAGGACTTAGACTTCAGAGGCCTGGATTTTGTTGACATTTTTATTTAACTGTCTGAAAACAAAACAGGGTTCACAACCTGCCTAAATATGTTTACAGTGGTCCATTTCTGTACATAATAATACGTAATGTAATCCTTTGTCACGCCGCTGTGACGCAATCGGCCTTCAAAGGATGTAGCCTCTGAATTGGGACACAGCTTTTGTATCAAGGTCAATAAGTCAGATAATTTGATAACTTTTTACGACAAGGTAAAGTTAAATCCGTTACATGACTTATTTTGTCACATGACTCCCCAAAAAGTTTATTTTATAATAAAAAGTAAAATATGACTTTTTACTGGATGGTTACACTACTCAATTCAAACTTTTATTGAAATTGGTATAACAGTTTGAAACCAAAATTAATACAAAGTCTAAATCTACATGTTTAAGAAGTTGGCACATGTGCATTAAACTAGATTTGTAAAAAAAAAAGTCATGATATTTGATGTCAGGGATGCCCAATCCTACACCTAGACGGCCAATGTCCTGAAAAGTTTAGCTCCAGTCCAAACTTAAGTTAAACACACCTAAACCAGGTAATCAAGGTACTTTTGAGTGTGTGAAAAAGAGCCTCCAAGGTTGGATATCAGTAGAGGTGAGGCTTCAGTATGCTGAATAAACTGCTTTTGTGAGAAAACAGATCATCACTACAAGAATTGACTACCTGTCCAGTAACATGTTGGCCATTAAATATTTATTTTTTAGTGAGATATATATTTGGAGTTTACAACAAAAAAATGCTATTTTTTCACAAACAATTTTGCAATCGGTATGATTCAGTTCCGACACTTCTCATTCATTTCTATGGTGTTCGCAAACAGTGACTGACTGTCATACAACTCTGAAAACGATTCAGTGACGTCAAGGCTATAATGTTATCAAGCCACAAGTGATCCAAGTTGACCATTGGACTTTCTCCAATAGTAGAGCTGCGTATCTCTGCTAGAAACTTCTAGGAAGGTGTTGGAGCAGGTTGTACATAAACTCTTCAGGACATTGGCCCTCCAGGAGCAGGATTGAGTACCCCTGTTCTATGCCATTGACCCATATACTAACAGACAAATTTATAGTCTTTCAGTCACAACAAAGCAGTCACATTTAATAGCACTGAGTTACCTGTCTGGAATGCCATGGCATACTACATTGTTAACAGAGGTACAGACTGACTTCGGAAACCCCCCATAATGTAAAGGAGAGGGGTAGGCATTGTGTCGAACCGCTTCCTGATGGACTATAAAGTCTATTTCATCTGTCGTCATACCAACCTGGCAAACAAACAATATTGTGAGGTGTCTGCAAATAACAATTCAAGGACATGTCACATCAAGTTTATTCAATGTTACAGTCTCAAATTTCAGATAAGTGTAGAGTATACCTTCAAACTCTTTCCTGCCAGCAGCAGTACGTGTCTGGCTAGTTGGCACGCTCTTCTTAATCCCTGGATCTGCTCCTCATCTTTAATCTCTATGTAATCTGGCCACTCAGGCACTTTGCTGGATGACACATAGTCCGGCCTCTGAATGTGCTGAGAAAAGAGCAAGTCTTTTTCAAATTTGGCATCAAAAGTTGCGATAGTCCTTTCTTTGCTATTAAGATGTATATCTGAGTGAAACGGCTTCTCGAACAAGAAAAATGTAGGGCGAGACTCGATTTTGTCCGTAAGGAATAGTTTGGATCATTGTGGTTTTCTATAGCTGTGATCTCATGTGAGTGACAGGTTGTCCCACCCTCGCGCCAGTAAACACTTCATCAGACAAGAGAAGAGCTATCGTTGCAAGAAGGAGGGGAAATTATTTTTATTAAAGATTACACATGAATAAAAAAATAAAATAAAAATTGTAATGTTAACATAAATCATTTATAATAAATTTGTCAATTTTGATTTCATAGTGACTATAATCAACATTCAACTTTTAAACGTTGTCAAAACCATCCATACAGGGATCCGCAATTTTTTTTTTAAATGCTGTATTATGCTGCCAGGCCAGTAGTTGGCAAGGTCACTTTGTAAAGAAAAACTACATGTCTATAGACTGACCGAACATGTAATACCATGCGCATGATGTCACCCTTTTCACAAATTTGCGTGTTTGTAGTTTACACCAGGACAATAACGGAATCGTTTTCAAAAACGTTCACTTTGAAACCAGTTTTCAAAAGTTTGTGTTTTCAGGCCCCCAAACCGCTGTTGAAACGGCGTAGTTGAAAACGGTGTAGTGTAAACTCACCGGTGTAGTGTCATTTGATGATGCATTGATTACCTTGGGTACAGCATAAGAGGGGCGCACTATGGCAGGCCGGACCACACTGGAAATGTTTGATTTCCTCCAGAAGAAGCATCGGCGAGGTGGGCATTGGTTGGCACCAGATGAGCTCCTGTGGCAGATGGGCAGCTGTGCTACTCTCTGTAGCAGACTTGAACCACCTATGCACAGCCAAAAAGATGAACAAATGGTGTGATAGTGCACTGCAAAGATTACTTCTCTCTTTCGGCTATCAAGTGTGATTCCAAATTATAGTGAGTGTAAATGTTCAGTCCAAAGGGCACTTCAAATGATATACTGTATGGAACAAGACTCTATATCGATAATCTCTTCATAGGATGTGGAATTTTTTTTTTTTTTTTTTAAGGTAAAACTGTTGGAATTTTTAACCAGCTTATTTCACTATATAAAGTACACCAGATGTGACCATTACAATGCCATAATTATGACTATAGGACAAATAACAGTTAAGAAAATTTAAATTAACGTGTGTTTGTGTGTATACGTATGTTCATTTAAAAAGGTGTCTTTTCCTAACTGTTATTTGTCCTATAGTCATACAGTATATATATATAATTTGTGATTAATATTGGCTGTTTAACAAGTTAAAAAAGTTCACTTCTGTAATGTTCTGAGAAAAAAATCTTAATTGTGAGTTTATATCATGCAATTCTTCTTTATATCACTTAACTCTTTATATATTATTTAGTTCATATTCTTTATATCACCCAATTCTTCACGCAATTCACCATTTGTTCTGACTTTATAGCTCACATATCAAGCAACTAAGAAAAAAAGTCTGAATTGCGAGATGTAAACTCACAATTGCGAGAAAAAAGTCAGAATTGTGAGATAAAAAGTCGCAATTACTTTTATTTTTTTATTCTGTGGCGGAAATAAGCTTCCATAGTTTTTACATTAGAGTTTCAATTTGAAAATATATTTATGATTACCAATTTTAATGTTAAGTGTGATTAATCATGATTACTTACAGAAACCTGTGCAATTAATTATTATTTTTTATTGATTCACAGCACTAATTTAGATATAGAAAATTCACATTGATGAATTAAATTATATAGAATACACACAAACACACACACAAATATATATATATATATATATATATATATATATACACACACACACACACATATACATAAATATATATATATATATATATATATATATATATATATATATATATATATAAGAAATTGGTAATTCATAATATTTATTTACACTAAAATAGTATATCATAATATTCATATTTGTGTGACTCAAGTGTTGTCTGTGTTTGATGACATTGCAGGGCATTTCAACCAAATTTTCAAATTAATTTTGCCAAGTGAAATTAAGGTCTACAAATATTCCTTGCTTAGACTCTGTGAATCATGTCCCAAACCCATTCCCTTTCTCAAAAGAACAACACAGCTGCAATGTAAACAAATAGTCCAAACAATTACACCATGCAATGATGCTCTCATAATATGATGCTTAATTTTTTATCTGAACCACATATGAAAATAATTCACCACCATACATCAACAACCATGTTGTAACTCATACCAACAAGGACTGCAGAGGTTTGTCTACAGGGGAAAAAAAAGAAATAACTTTTTTTCTGAAGACACTGCGGTCAAAAGCCCAAAATAAGTGCAGTTATACAGGGGTTGAGTTACAAAGATGAAAAAACCACTGATGAAGGGAGTAACTCAGAAGCAGCGAGGGGTGGCTGGGGGGTTTAGAATAAAGGCAGTAGTGGGTTAACCCAGGGTGGGGTAGCGGGTGTGTGTAGTGACAACAATTTGGGTGGCAGAGAGCAAAGGATGTGGCCAAGGATGTGGATTGCTCTGAATTCCCTTTGTGTGTATGTGTGTGGTCGACTTTAGACTTATTCTGGTGCTTTAGCTGTAATATATAATCCTTCCTTCAGGACTGCAGTATATCAATGTCATCTGATAATCTTAATGTCAGTGCATTTCCATTAATTGCTCTGTAATCCCAGAGGTGACCATTCCCAATTCACATACCATATATCCTAATCAGTATGCTAGATTGGAATTAGCGTACCTCAAACAAATTCTGGATGGTCTATTATAATTGGTGATGGTTAACTTCATAACTACAAACATGGTGGAAATGTGAGCAATCAATAGTTCTTTATTTGTTATTAAGAAAATAATTAATGTCAAGAAAGCTTAATGATTAATGCTGTAAAAAAGACAAACTACTTTGTTTGTTTTACCTATGGCAAAACAGTTGCTCCAATTCATGCTTATTAATAATTATTGTCATGTCAACTGGATCATTTTATGTGTCTCTACTGTATTTATTATTGTGTCCTAAACATTCTTTAGTAATAAACTTGAAAACAATAAGTGTCAACACTATCGAATAAATAAATGGGAAAATCTCAAACAGAAATATGAGGTGAATGTATTTGCTTGGTTATTATTTATTTTGCTATTGATTGTATTACTGAAAAAAGGTGAAGGTCAGATTCCTTTTCAGAAAACTGACTTTTGTAGGGGAGACCATGGATGGTTGTAACACTGTTATTTTAACCACTTAGAAATTATAGGGATGAAATAAGTCATAACATTTCACTTTTGGGTTATAATTCATTTAAATTTAAAAGAAAAAAAAAATGCCATGGCTGAAAAGACAGCGAGAGTTGTAATGCTACTTTCCCTATTTACTTCTACTGGACCCACAACGACTCTGCCAAACCAGCAAACAATAAAGAGCTCCAAGACATGAGTCCAGCCTTTCCATAGTCTAGTCTTGGAACAGTAAATAGTGCTTGAATAAGTAAGCAAATTAAACTTATTTATTTTTAATTGTTAAAGATTTACTTGAAAGAACCAAATGTAAAAGCTGAAAACCCCATCTTAATCAACAACTAAACTGAATTTCCCACTATGGTGACTATAGCTTATAAAACAGCGCGGCTCTGGGTTTCATATTACACTTACGATAAGCGATTAAAAATAATAAGACATGAGCGAAAACTGTCTCGTTTGAGTCACTGGCTTGCCTTACCGTCCGAATGAGTATTTATATTCTACAATTTAGACAGAAAAGTCTACCTCTTCCTAAATGAACCTGTAAACCTACCTGTTCTGTAAAAGCATTGAGCGGCACAGGGCGCAGCCATGTTTTCCACGGAGGAGAGTCACGTGCTCTTCAAAACAAACAGTAGGGCGCGTCTTCACGTTAGATTATTTTGCATAGCCTACAGTATATTTATTAATTCAAAATTAACTAGTGATGTAAAACCCTAGTGTGGACGTGTAATTATTTTTTATTATAAAATCGATGTCACTCATATTCCAGAATTTAGTCGACTACTAGGGAAAAATCCCTACATTTAGCTAAAATATTGATTCTGATTTTTTAAGCCAGCTGCATCAATGTTTTAGTACACAGACTCCTAGTGAGCATGCTTAACAAAAAGCACTTTGTGTTAACTTGTTAAGCAGGCATGTTTGCCTTATTTCCATACATAATAACCCTCAATTTTATCTGGAGGGCTTGTACATTGTGTAGGCTATATGGTGTGTGAAAAGAGTCAAGACAAAGGGGGTCTGATGCTCCAAGGCCCAGGGAACATAAATGAGGGGTGTGAGGTCAAAGCAGCTCTGCACCTGCTGGTGGCAAGACCCCAGACCTCAGACCTGCACTTCTGAGACAGAGCTGAAACAATAATGGACGTTTCTGGGATTCAGAAGACAGAAAGACATTTGTGATTGAATAATATCATGGTATTTTCTCAGCTGCATAGCTGTTAAATATAAGGATTATCGCTCTGAATGCTATACGATAATACCATTCTGTAAGATCTGTCCTGTTTTTGAAGCTTAAATTGGTAAGAATGCATGAATAAAATACATAGATCATGAATCACATAGATCAGGGTTTTATAAACTGGGGTCCGGGGATCCACAGGGGCCGCAAAGGGAGTGATAGGGGGTCCTTGGAAAAGTTTAGAGAAAAACACTGAAAAAACTGTATTAAACGAACCAAATAATAACTAAATTTGATTACAATATTTTTATTTGATTTAAATAAATAACTAATTGATCAAAAATAATTAATGAACGAAATTTGATTTAAATAATTAATAAATAAACTAGATAAAAATAAATAAAAATGTCTGTAACCAAATAATATTTTTTCCACAGTATTAAAACTACAAAATGTCATTTTTTTCACAGCTAGGGGTCGCTAACCTCTTACAATAACAAAGGCGTAGATTGATGACGCAGTGAATAAGCGGAATCATGAACTTTGTCGTCATGCCGATGGATCTGATAATGTTTATGGGAAATAATGTTTATGGATGAGTGACATTCATGTTTTTTAACATGACTGGGGAATGAAGCAGATTGCTAATAAGAGACAGATATCAGCGCCTCAACGCGAGTCCTATGGATATAAAGAAATGAGGACATTTAATTATACCAAACTACCCGCAAGTGCTGAATTACTACTCAAACTGGTCAGTTTATGTAACAAATAAAAATTGTGAGGTAACGCAGCGCTGTTTCATTTGGTCTAATATTGCACTATCATACTAAACAGCATTTGAGTGTGTTGAAAGTTATAATGTTATTCTATGTGTTAGTTTGTTGGCTGCATGAGACAGTAAGCTAGATCAACATTAGAATAACATACTGATCATATTCTAACATTTCATCATGTTGAGCTATATAACATTGATTTATGTACATTTGCAAGTCACCTGTCTAATAAAGTACATGCAAGAGCGGCATCTCTGTCAAGTCCAAGTTAGTCGCGGACGTGGAGCTCTCGGCATCTCGAAAATGCCACGCCGATATTGATCCTCATTTTAGTTCTCCTTTTGTCCCAAAGTCTGCTTGCCATGGTCCAGAATGTTTGAACGAAATAACAACAGCGTTTCGCTAGACGTTACGCACTACGCAGTTCTCCACGTCTGTCGCCATGGATACTATGGCAGTACAAGTGGAAACCAGGGCTAACGTGGATATTACGTCATAGACAGGCGACAAGTGAACAGGGACGGGCACTATTTAAAATTGTGAATTTCTCTGAATTTACAAATTCTTGGAAACATGTAGAATAATGGAAGTAAACAATTGAAAGAAATTATATAACACTGTGTAAGTGGTTTTTGGATATTTTGATAGAAAATTCTTACATATTGTAGCCTACCTTTAATGTCTTTATACATGAAAATATATAATAATATATATGCCTTTTAAACTTTAGGATGGGGGTTCTCTCATGAGGATGATCATATTTGATCAAAAGAATAAAAAACCCTGACACAGATTGTGGGTAATTTGTAAAAAAATGTAGGTCTGTTTTCATGATTTCTGAGAAGTATTTAATTGCATGCATATTTTCTAGTGTCGTATGATTGCACAATGAAAAATAGCAAAATAATTTATCTTCTTCTGATAGCATGCGGTTCATGTAGAGCACACTGCATATCCCCAAAATACGGCTGTTATGTGAGCCATGAATAAAGGCAGCAGTGCAGTTGTTTGCTATGTGAGTTATTAGAGGAGAACAGTTTTGGAACAGGCTAGGTAAGACCATATGCACAAGACCTTATCTGTCTGGTATCTAAGGAAACATGCACCAACCGAAACGTTGACACATTTTCTCATGCTCATAAATCATGGGTGACTGCAAAATGTCTAATGAAGCACAACATTAATACAGCTAAATCTTCAGTCAAGGATCAGTTCTACAAATGTTTAGTGATTGTTTGTTTGGTACTTTTGGTTCATCTCAATGAATCATTTAGGAATTCATTCTGCCCTCTACTGATCTAGGGCTCTGACTCATGTGTGTATCGGAAGATAATTATATGAATGTTGACGATGTGAAAAACACAGTACAACTTTAAAACTAAGCTCTTTAAACTTTAACATGACCAACCACATTTAAGCTCTGAAAACAAATGGAAAATATGTATATGTCCAGTATTGTATTACACATTGTTTGTATTTATGAAAATAATCATATTTGTTTGCAGGCACTATAGAGGTCTCAAATCATTCATGAACAAATTGTATTCATTTTATTTAACATGATTTTGCATAGTGCTAAGAGCCCTAAATGAAACATATTTTAGAAAAAGAGCAAATAGCCTATGTCAAAACCTTTTAAAAAATTGTTTTGATAGATAGTCTATGAGAATTAGCCATCATAGAATGAGGTTGCATGGAATAAACCACCAGTCGAATTGAGGCTATGATAAATTCTGATAGCTGGTTTTCACAGTTGGAACATGATGGTCATTTTGCCTTTATTTTAACCTATAAAATGGAAATGATGACTTTAAAATAAAAAGATTAAGGTTAGGGTAATAAATAATTAAAATAATAATATTAATTCAATTCATTTAAAAAAAAGAATGTTGTAAAAGCTTCAAATTGAATTAGGAGGACTAAATGTTGTTTTAAATTAGCCATTTAAGAGGCTTGTGGCATCACAAAACGCTTTCAGAGGCTCAATTGCAAATGTACTAAAACAAAATGTGCCTTTTGCTTCGTTCATGAGAATCAAATCAGTGTGAACCGTGAACAGTATTGCATTCAGGAAGCAAATCAGGAGCTGTTTTAGCACAGGGACAAAATAATAGATTTTCTCAAGTAAATGTGTCTATTACAACAACAAAAAAAGAACAAAAAAAAGGGGGCATTGGGACAAGTCAAATGATACACTTTAGCTATGCCGCCCTTCCCACACATTGACGTACATCGTCTTGGATAATAAGTGTTGTATCTCCCTCTAGTGGTGTAATATGGTAAAGACAGAGGAGACCAACTCAGCTCTAACTCCACCCCATTGTGAACATCAAAATGGCCAGACAGTACCTTTTGGGGAGTTTGGAACTGTAAGGGAACAGCTGTAAAACACACTCTGGCTGCTCGGAGCCTCCGGATAGTGTACAGTTTTAACAAATACATTTTTATCGTTTTATATGTGCATTTTAAGTGCAGTGCTGTTCAAAAATAAGGTAAAGATCCCTTTGCCTCGCTGAATCACTCCGGAATAATATTTAGTTGGCGCACTGGTCTATACACACGTGGGTTATCTGAGTGTGTTTTGGTGGAACAGCTCCTCAAAACCACAGTCGATACAGTTTGGACCATGTTAAAATCTAAAACATTTGTGAAGAAGACCCGCTCTGGTGGAGTGTTGAAAATAGTGCGCGAACATTACCTCCGAGATGACATCTGGTGCGGAAGTGAAGTTTGTAAGGAGTGCAAAGATGAAGCTCCAGTGTTACAAGAGGACGCGTGCATAGAGAGTAACCTGTGCTCGTATCCTCACTATTTAATACCAGACACCAATGTGGTTTTACATCAGGTAAATGGTCACTCATTTTAATCTCATTTCAATTTAATTATTTCAATTCGCTGTTATTAACAATAACATGCATTTTTATTTGTTTTTGTAATCAATCAACTGTCATATCAGCATGTTAGAAAATCAGATGACTTCTTGTTTAGGTCAGTGTGAGTGTGTGCCATAATACGAAGCACCAAAGAAACCTATTGCACATGGAAGGCATTCTTAGTATAGGTGATCCTCAAAAAAAAAAATCGTTTTATCATAACTGCAATCCTAAGCATCTTGCAATTGCAACGTTCATGTCACTTTGGATAAGGTAATAAAAAGGACTATGTATCACCATATTTTCCAACTTGATTATTCACAGTATACAGATAAATTATTGCATTGCAAGTTTTCTGAAATGTAATTTAAATGTGCAAATAAAGCCACATCTAATTAAATATGCACTGATTTGCATAAATGTTTTGAACTCAGAAATCAGAATATTTGAATAAAGCCAGGTTCTAAATTCTTGTTTTTATTTTGTTGACATATTCAAAGTTTTTACAGAGGGGATTTGGGATATCTGTTTTATCACTCACTTATTAATATAAAAAATGTCAACAGCTCGAAAAAAAAAAAGACCATATTTTAAGGAATAAAATGTTATACAAACCAGGCGAATGATGTATGAACAAACCCTTCTGTAAAAACCTTCAGAATACAGATGGGAATAAAACAGTTTGGTGCATTTAAGTGCTACTGAAGTGGAGATTTTGAGAAAACAGCCTTTGAACATATGTATTGTAATTGAAATCGACAGAAGCACATAAATAAGATGTATTAAAATAAACACTTAAATGTGTTTTTTTTGTATATTTTCTTTCCACTAGTCTGAAAAAATACGTTTTATGGGGCAAAATAACCCAACATCTCAAAATTGACCAATGCATGAAAAAACAATGGTTTTGCTTGGAGTGTGTTGCCTTAAATGAGACGTTACTGATTTGCTTTTCAATTCTGACAGCTTGACATCCTCGTGGACCCTCTGATCAGGAACGTCGTCATTCTTCAGACCGTTTTACAAGAAGTCAGACACAGGAGCCCCACGGTCTACAAAAGAATCAAGGATGCTATTCATGAGAAGGATAAGCACTTCTACACCTTCACTAATGAGCATCACAGGTAACACATCCTGAGAAGCTTGTCTTAACAGTACATTCTTGAATGCATCTGTCTCATAATTCTCTTTGATTAAAGGGAGACATTCATTGAGCGAGAGCAAGGGGAAAGTGCTAATGATCGTAATGATCGAGCCATCCGTGTCGCTGCTAAGTGGTACACCGATCACCTGGCTAAAGTGACCGATGGTGGCCCACTGAAAGTGGTTCTGCTGACCAATGACCGGGCTAATAAAGAAAAGGCAGAGCAGTGTGGTCTGATTGTGTACAGATGTAAGAAACTTTTTTTTTTCTTTCTTTTTTCTTTTATTGTTCTTGATGTCAATGTGGCACTGGAAGTTTGAAGTACTGTCTTTATTATGGCTAGTTTAGGGTTAGTTTGAATTTAATTGTTCATGTTAAAGGGTTAGTTCACCCAAAAATGAAACTTCTGTCAGTAATCACTCACCCTCATGTTGTTCCAACCCCGTAAGACTTTCGTTCATCTTCGGAACACAAATGAAGATATTTTTGATGACATCTGAGTGCTGGCTCACTCCTTCATAGGCTGCAAGCATAGACTGTAAAAAAATATGGACCTAGTGTCCGTGACGTCACCCGTAGGTTTCTGAAGAGCATTTTTGAAGCCTAAAGTGGGCGGAGCCGGCCGTCGCCATCTTGGCCTTGCGTCACTCCCGGATAACAGAAAATAGGCAAACAGGCGGGGCGTGAGTGGAGCTAAGAAGCCTGGCCATAGATATGAGCCTGGCTATCTGAAATCACCTAGCTCGACGTGATCGAGTTAGCTGATGATGTAAAGCCAATTAAAAGTTCCTATTTTTGCCCTTCGAAATATTATAATAGTTAAAAGACATGGCTACAAGTGAGACTGTGTATTACTTCGAGAGTGTTTGTGCGTGACAGTGATTTATGTGCATAACGTTACATGTCAGTCACTCTTTCATGGTCCGTCAGCGCGGCATCGCTCAAGTTCGTAGAGAGCTTATTCAGTCCATTTTAAATTCTGATTTTGGCCGCCTCTCAAATTGGTTAAACCGTTAAACCATAGATATATTGCCTTTGAAGTGCAAGTAAATGCGCTAGAAAATCCGCGCTCATTCATGTGCATTTAATGCACGGACGGAGAAAGCGCCGACGCCTGCATGATTTCATCTGACAGTACATAAACATATTATAATCCATCTGTTCCATGATAGCAGAATGAACGAGCCTTTATTGACGTTTTAAATTTGAGAACCCCAAAAAGCAAAGAAATTGTCAGACATCCATCCATGTTCACAGAGGAAAACAACTGAAATACAGCGCTGGTTGTTCTCTCAAACGATAACGACGGAATCCAAAGACGTGGGCTTTGTACCCAAGTATTACATTTTATGAAATAACCCCGAAAAAAAGCACAAACACTGCAGAGAAGGCAAGTTCAGCAGCTAACATTTGCTGAGGTGAAGTGACGGCTAGTAACAGCAGACAAACGGCTAGCATTGACAGCGGCAATCCATCTGTCACTCAAGTGGCCACACCCTTAAATTTAAATATTAATCAACTAAACGGACGAGTTATAAAAAAATTCACCCCCCTCACAGTTGTTATGAAGGGCAAAATTAGCTGTATAGACCAAAGCCACATAGAGATCCAGGCTGTAAACATGTTTTTTTCTGCTGTAAAGTTGGCAATTTTAACATGAGGGAGATACAGATTTGACTCACTTCTGCAGCCAGGCCAAGCGGCCAGTTAATGAATTGCAGTTTAACTCACTTCCGTGTTGGTTTCAAGAGAGAGACGGGGAGGTTGCCGCTTGGCTGCAAGGTAGAAAAGTTAGTAAAGACACCGTTAAATTGGTCCAAGTGACTACAGTGGCTCAACCTTTATTTTTTCAAGTGACGAGAATACTTTTTGTGCGCAAAACCCCCCAAAATAACGACTTTATTCAACTATTCATTTTCTTCTGTGTGGGCTTCTGATGTGAGTTCACGTAGTGTAACAGCGTAGAAAATGAATAGTTGAATAAAGTCGTTATTTTTGTTTGTTTTTGCGCACAAAAAGTATTCTCGTCTATTTGTCAAAGAATCCTGAAACAAGTATCACTGTTTCCACAAAAATATTGAGCAGCTGTTAAAGCTATGGTGGGCAATTTTTGGAGAGGTTAGCAATAGCCAGCTAGCTTTGAAAACATAAGAGTGAAAATGCCTTCAGAGTGTCTCTAAAGCCACGCCTCCTCAAAAACACATGAACGCACAGAGCAGAGTCTGCAAAGCATTACGGTGGTCAGCATTAAATGACCTCAGCATTAAATGACCTCATGTCTCAAAGCGTATAACATTGCAGTGATAATGAATGTAAACAACTTGCAGAGCTCTGTCTTGTACCAAAGTCCCTTTCAAGGAAAGTCTGTTCACTCGGCGGCCATATTTGCAACGCCTCCGGGCAGCTATTTCGGACATCCTATCTATTTGAATGGGGAAATCCTGAAATCTCAAAAACTGCTTGCCGAACTCACAGTTAAATAACATATTTCGAATCCGCAACAAAATCTGACATGAACTGTCTCATAAATGTTGTTTCTAATGCTCATAAGCGTTTTTCAGGCTAGACGAGCCAATGCTCATGTGCAGTCCTAAGCGCGAGTCTCAGGTTATTATGGGAACCGGAGCTTCTAACGGCAGCTGCAGTGAAGCGCTTGACTTTACCAATCAGCGATTGGCTCTTTTACCTAAAAGTAACGATGCTGAAAATTCAGCTTTGCTATCACAGGAATAAATTACATTTTAAAATATATTAAAGTAGTCTGTTTTTACTGTATTTTAATTAAATAAATGCAGCCATAGTTACTTTCAAAAACAATCAAAAAATCTTACCAACCCAAACTTTTGAACGGTAGAGTAAAAATCGCATTAATTTATAATTAGGAAATTTTAATTGACAGCCTCAATCTTCATGTAAGGATATTTGCATAATTGTTACAATTAAGATTTAAAAATGAATGCAGGTTTTATTTCTATATTCTTTTCTAGGTGAAGAGTATATCAAGAGCTTGATTGGCAATCCTGAGCTTGTGGACAGGCTTGCATTGACAGCTGATGATCAAGTGCGTACAATGTGATGATGAATGATCAAGAAAGCTTTTCGTTTTTGTAAAAAAAAAAAAAAAATTGTTTTATATAATGACTTATGTCTTTTTTTATGATTCTCTATAGAATGAAGTCACTGGCAGTAAGTTACTCTTTCCAGAGCACCTGCCCTTATCCAGGATTCAGACTGGCATTAAGAACGGAACGTTTCTTCAGGGCACATTCCATGCCAACAGAGATAACTATCTGGAGGGTACGGTCTTTATACATCGAGAGGGGGCGGATATCAATGAGGTAGGCAGGTTATCGTGATGAAAGACAAGCTATTGATTATTTAAATTTTATAAAATAATTTATTCATGTATTTCTAGTCATTTTTAAGAACATTTGTAACATTATATGTTCTGGCAGGTTCTACTTCGAGGCTTTCAGAACTTAAACCGGGCTGTGCATCAGGATGTAGTGGCTGTTGAACTCCTACCCAAAGAACACTGGGTTGCTCCATCATCTGTTGTGCTGCTGGACGATAGTCCAAATGATGAAGATGCTGAGGAGGATGAGACTGAGAATAAGGTAGGATAAGTCCCATAAGATCAACAGTTGATATAATTACTAGAATGTATCGAAAGACACTGTGTAGTTGCATCAGAACCCTTTATTTCAATAATGTATTATGGGTTTATGTATTGTTGTTAGGGATGAACCGGTATGAAAATTTTGGCCGATACCGATAAACCTTTATATTTGAAAGCCGACAACCGATATATTGGCTGATAAATCTAAATCCAAATTTTGATGTAATTTGAGAGCATGATTACAAAAAAAAAAGTCATGACCAATAAAAGCCTTGTCCCAAGCACACAATTATTATTTTCTCATTGCAATTTGATGTAGCCTATGGGACAACACATGTTGCACTTAACTGTATTTATACCATGGGCTGTTTAAATACTCGATTCTGATTGGCTGGAAGGTGTGCAGTAAAACCCTTTAATGCACAGGTAGTTCCAGTCAGTTTGATTACAGTTACAGTTCGAAATGAATCCGCTACTATAAACATTGGTAACCATAGTAACACAGTTACACTTGCAAGCAGAGTGAGAGACTCATATGAAAACGTTTATTTAGGTAGGCTAAATGGATGATTTTTGCATATCGTTTAATTTGTATGGTGAATATGGCAATTTTGAGAAATGGGCCCAGGCACAAGACGAAAAAGAAGACTTGTTGAATGACAAAAAGCGGCACAAAGAATTAACAATAAATAAATGACATGATTAGTTCAAATAAAGATTGCCTTGTCACTGTCAGTGTTGCCTGTCATTCATAAATAATTTTAATAAATCCATTAAAGAATCATTAAGTTAGCTATATGCTTAAGCAACGAGGGGACTGTAGCTGCTAGACTTTAAAGAGACGCACACAGGTAACGTTAACTCGCGCACGCATCTCTCTCTCTCTCTCTCTCTCTCTCTCTCTGTTCCTTCTCTTTCAGTTCTCTGTCTCTCTCTTTTAATAATGAATTTAAATAAATGTGATGAATCATTCAAATAAAAGCAATCCGATGGCTCTACTTTATTTAAAGTGGACGGAGTGCTAGAACTAACTTAAGAAAATAACCGTCATTTTTACACGTCTGTTAAAAAATTACACTGTGAACATCAGTTACAGCTTTAACTTGTTTTTAACTTGGCAAATAACCAAGGTATAAGCGGGATAATCCACAGCTAGCCATGCATTAAAGAATTTTAATGCACTTCGTAGAGGCAACCACCCTCCGCTTCGCGTCGGGCGGTTCTTCGCCTCTACGTCGTGCATTAAAATCCTTTAATGCATGGCTAGCTGTGGATTATCCCTTACTTATTTTCCTTTTTTAAGTGATTCAAATCATATTTCAAGTAATTCAAAACCATCATGGCGAACAGTGCGCATCTGAAGTGTCTCACCTGGAGGAAATAAATTCATTATTTATCAGATTTAATATATCGGCCAAATTTTCTTAGTGGGCCGATAACGATAACATTAAAAACGAACATATATCGTCCGATACCGATATGGTGGCCGATATATTGTGCATCCCTTATTTTTGTGACTTGTATGACACCTTTGTAATGTGTGTAGTGACTCTTTGCTGTTGTGTTGTAGTTGAAGAGTGAAGCATCGGAGTCTAGCGCTCTTAAGCCCACTGGACGAGTGGTGGGCGTTATAAAGAGGAACTGGAGGCCTTTCTGTGGGATGCTCTTACTGTCACAGATCAAAGAGGTAACAGTGATCAGCATGTTACAATGATTTATGAAAGATCATGTGACACTGAAGACTGGAGTAATGATGCTGAAAACTCAGCTTTGCCATTACAGGAATAAATGACATGAAATATATGTGAGTTACATGAAGTGATTATTAGTGTAAACTGAACTAATGAAGTTTGAAATGTGGCGGCAGAATAGTTTTCTTATTGAATGGAAATCTCATTCTTTACAGATAAATGAACAATAATACAGTTTTGCCCATATAATCACTGTATTTTGGTCAGTATTACATGACTGCTTAGGGGGGAATTAGCTTTTTTTCTTTTTCCTTAATCTCTTGATGTTTGTCTGATGCATTGCATTAATGAACTGTTTTGAACTTTTAACACCAGGCAACAAGACACCTTTTCACCCCAGCAGACCGACGAATCCCACGTATTCGAATTGAGACTAGACAAGCAGCAACTCTGGTTGGACAGAGGATTATGGTTGCTATAGATGGCTGGCCTAAAAACTCCAGATACCCAAACGTAAGTGTCAGTCATTTACGCTCTTCACTTTATACAAATAATGGCATGCTGATTTGACTCGAGCTTTAGGCAACAGAATTCCCTCAGAGATGCATTTATATTGTGTTTTTATGCAAGCTTGCATTTAGGATTATCAATCCTGCATACTGTGTATTAATATCTACTTTTTCTGCATCTTTACACAGACTGTTTTAAATGAATGATTAAACATAGCTTGAGTCTGGAAGCCTGGATGTTAAAATTCCACTGGTCATTTCAAGATCACTTTATATTATTTTTCTCCATGTCTCTCAGGGACACTTTGTTAAAAACCTGGGTACTGCAGGAGATAAAGAGACTGAGACAGAGGTGCTTCTCCTAGAACATGATGTTCCTCACCAGCCCTTCTCTCAGGCTGTTCTCAGCTTCCTTCCCAAGATGCCCTGGAGTATTACTGAGGAGGTAGGGCAGTCATGCTTTGTTGTGTCAGAATGTTTCATTATAACTCTGGAAATGCTCAAGGCTTGATGTTTATCTGTGATTTCCTGCAGGAGTTAAAGGTCAGAGCAGATCTCAGACACCTCTTTGTGTGTAGTGTGGATCCTCCTGGCTGTACGGATATTGATGATGCTCTTCACTGTCGGGAACTGGAGAATGGAAACTTGGAGGTATGTGTAAAGTATTTTGAAAGGTAAAGGGAATGTAGTAGTGCTGTTCCTTTGGGGTTTTGTATTGAATGGCATGCTTTTCTTTTAGGTTGGCGTTCACATAGCAGATGTCAGCCATTTTATTCGGCCAGGAAATGCACTAGATCAAGAGGCAGCAAGCCGAGGCACTACAGTCTACCTTTGTGGAAAGGTACTTGTTTATGGAAAAAAATGATTATGGATTGGCTGGGTCAAAAGCTATAACCAGAAATACTCATTTTAAATAAGCCTTTTGTTTAGTTTTACTATTGATTAATTATAAGGTTATTAGTGTTATTTTTAATAATAAATTAATACTTTTATTTAGAAAGGATGCTATAAATTGATCAAATCGACAGTAAAGACCTTTATATTGTTACATAAAAGATATTTTAAATGTCATTCATTCTACTCGTCAAAGAATTCTGAAAAAAAAATATCACAGTTTATACAAAAATATTAAGCGGCAGAACTGTTTTTAACTTGTAATAAAAGGAGGTTATTTTAAATTGTAATAATAATTCATATTATTACTATGTTTTACTGTATATTTTTATTAAATAAATACAACCTTGGTGAAGCATGAGACTTTTAAGATTTTTTTTTTTTTAAATTTACCAACCCCAAACTTTTTATTGGTAGTGTAGGATTAATCTTTTAGTTGTTTTTTTGTTGTGCATATTACTTTTTTGTGATAAAATAGTCATTCCTTTCCACAGAGAATTGACATGGTTCCTGAACTTCTGAGTTCCAACTTGTGCTCTCTGCGGTCCAATGTTGAGAGGTGTGCTTTCTATGAAACCATTATCCTCTATGTGATTATGCTTTGTTAACTCTTTATTATATATTTACACATTAAATATGCTTTAACCTTCACTGTCTAATATTTACTTTGACACTCAGGTTAGCATTTTCTTGTATTTGGGAGATGAACCACAAAGCTGAAATCATCAAAAATCACTTCACAAAGAGCATCATTAACTCCAAGGTATGCTGCCTCTAATTTGAAAAAAATGTGTTTAAAACTATGTTCTATGATGGTCTTCAAGTTAGTGTTGTTTTGTCTTGTAAGGCCTCCCTTACATATGCCGAAGCTCAGATGAGGATCGATGACACCACCATGAATGATGACATCACAAAGAGCCTGCGGGGCCTTAACAAACTAGCCAAGATCTTAAAGGGCCGGAGGATTGACAAAGGGTATTTCCATTTAACTAGATCTGTAATTTTGAAACTATGATTCTGAAGCAGACTTTAACCCTTTGCGTTGACAGTTTGTAAGGGTTGCTTATTTGACCATTTTTCAGAGCGCTGACCCTCTCCTCTCCCGAAGTACGTTTCCATATAGACAGTGAGACGCATGACCCCATAGATCTGCAGACCAAAGAACTGATGTGAGTTCCATATACCTCTTTCTGCCTTTAAGTCTTTAAAATATGCTATGTTTTCTTTAGGTTTTTTTTGGTTATTTCTTATGTTGAAGAATAATAAAATATTCCTATCTTTGTCTGGATTCTTAAAGTTTTAAATGTGCCCTTTGTTTTGTCGTATATTTTTCCCTAAACCTAACTAAGTCCTATCTCATCTGACCCAAGTCTACCTGGGCCTATAATATTTATACACATCGACGGCGGCTGAGTCTAATCCTAGCGCGTCTTCACATCGACGGCGGCTGTGTCTAATCCTATACCCTAGTGCGTTTACACATCGACGGCGGCTGTGTCTAATCCTATACCCTAGTGCGTTTACACATCGACGGCGGCTGTGTCTAATCCTATACCCTAGTGCGTTTACACATCGACGGCGGCTGTGTCTAATCCTATACCCTAGTGCGTTTACACATCGACGGCGGCTGGGTACTAATACCTGTTCCCGTAACTAGCTTACTTCCTGCGCAGGAATAATCGACAAAAAGACCCCAGCAAATGTCCTTTAAATGCTTTAATCACGGCCGGAGGACCTCTCGCCTTGCTTCTTTCAGAGAATTTCCCCCAAGAAGAAGCAAGGCCAGAGGATTTCAGACAAATTCCATTGAGAATCCCACCAGCTAAAAGAATACAACAGTTTTTATAGAATAAGGAGGTATGGCAAAAATGTCATGCTGCATTACATCATTTCCCCACAATTTGATTGGTTTTCATAGACAAACCCTTCTGTTACCAGGTAAAGCAAACTTTGTTTTAATGATTACTTCATTGTTAATCACAAGGTTCAAATTTAGTCATCTGTCTAGTTTCAATTCCCAAATTTGTTATTTATACACAACCACAGTAAAAGGGGTATGGAAACACAACATACAACATTCAAAAACACAGGACAGAACGTTTTAGTACATTGTGTTTCAAAGTGTTATCATGTTAGGCCTGAAAAAGGAAGTAAGGTTAGATGTTAGAGACATGGTTAGTTTGATATACAGTTTACTATTTTATCTATTAAAAATCCACCACAGTTTACACTATTTCGAGTCCACTTTAGACATTCTACTAACTATAAGTAACTTTGCAATTACATGTCAACTAACTCTCATTAGAGTATTAGTAGACTGTTAGGTTAGGGTTCGAGCTAGTAGAATAAGTTGACATAGTTGCAAAGAAACTTAGTCAGTAGAATGTTTGTTGGGTGGACCATCAAAATAAAAAGTTAGCAGATATTAAACAGACAGTCTACTAATACTCTAATGACTGGAAGTTGACATGTAGTTGCAAAGTTACTTATAATTAGTAGAATGTCTAAAGTGGACCATTGAAATAAAGTGTTACATGACCTTTACATATTTCCCCAGGGAGACTAATTCTATGGTGGAGGAGTTCATGTTGTTGGCAAATATCTCTGTAGCGCAGAAGATCTATGATGAGTTCTCAGAATGTGCCCTACTGAGGAAACACCCTGCACCACCACCATCCAACTATGACATCCTCATCAAGGCTGCAAAGTCAAAGGTGAGTGGATGTTCTTTGTATTATGTTTCTTCTTTTTATTTATATATATATATATATATATATATATATATTAAAAAGTAAGGCCCCAATATACTCACGGCAAAGTTACACACCTTTGCAGCTATACTGTTATTAACATCTGGATGTGTTTAGATGATGTTATATGTGCTGTGTGTTTTCTTCTCAATAACAAATTTAACACACAACAAAAATGACAGCGATAAGCAAACAGCAGTAAAGAAGCATCTGAGCACAAGCTCTAATATTCAGGACTCCAGTCAAGTCATGTTTGTTTATATACCACTTTATACAATATATTGATTTAAAGCTTTACAGTATTAAACATGAAAAAACAGTTTCAGTGTCTCTTTCAATTAGGACTTCAGTTTCTACTACAAAGCTGCTCTCTTTAGTGTGTTCATGTTTTTACTTGCGTCTGACTTCAACGGACTGAACAGAAGAAAGATTTCCATCTCAAAGAAGGCGGAGCCTCCACGCACACCTACCTATTATGTACAAGGGCTTCTTTTGGGTTTTGGCTGTGGAAATTATACCACTAACTTACCAAGTGCACAACCACCATCATTAAATCAAGCCAGTGTCAGAAGTTTTTTATTTAGTTTGTGCCCTTGAAAATCAATTCAAGCAGGACAATATTCCCCATATTTGTCAACTAGAATTGATTTTCACGGGCACGTTTTACCTGGTAAAGACCTTCTATATACAACAGTGATGTAAATTTTGATTGATCCCAAAATGTTTGATTACATTCACCAAAAAGATTCATTAAGATTAAAGTCAGTGTATTTTTCTAGTCTGTAGAGCAGGGGTTCTCAACCCTGGTTCTCGAGGGCCACTGTTCCTGCAGAGTTTAGCTCCAAGGACCAGGGTTGAGAGAGCCTGCTGTAGAGGTTACATCATTAAGGCTTTGATTTACTTGAAGTGAAATCAAAGAACGAACACATTCGAAAGTGATGCTCAGCATTAATTTTCCCTATAAACATTGCACATGTTAAACATCTTCAAATTGCCAATGGTCCATGATGATTACTTAATATGTGGGTGCTCTGGGGCTTCACCTTCTTTGAAAATCTTTTCAGTTTAATTTGACTCGGTTGGTCGAGATTAGACAAAAATATGACTTAATTGCAGAGTTGGTGTAAACATACTTGCATCCCTATAATCAGATACTTTTTTAAATTTGTTCTTTTCTCCTTTTTCTCACTGTCGATTTTGTTGAGCTATTGAGAAGCAGCAAATGTTTACATGCAAATCTAAAGGGCTCCTAGCATGGGTAGTGTCCTAATGTTTGCAAACAATATATTATTGCAAAGCCATTTCAAACTTATTTTTACCCCTGAGCAAAGGTTAAAAACTTTTTTTTTTTTGTGAGTATATCAGGGTCTGTAAACAAATAGGTGGCGAGCAATGTATATTATTTGTGTGTTGTGTTAGTCAGGGCATCTATAATCATCTCACATTTTAAATATGTGCAGCATTTTGGTCAGTTTTATTGAACTTTTTGCCATGTTATTTCTTTTCTCTAGGACCTCGAAATCCATACGGATTCAGCCAAAGCTCTAGCCGATTCCCTGAACAATGCAACGACTGAGAGCTTTCCATACTTCAACACTCTGCTGAGGATTCTGGCCACCCGCTGCATGATGCAGGCTGTGTATTTCTGCTCTGGCATGGACAATGATTTCCACCACTATGGCTTGGCATCCCCCATTTACACACACTTCACATCACCCATCAGAAGGTGAGCCAGACTAGTCCCTGTAAAATTGTTATATTCAATCAATTTAGAGGCATAGTCAAACCAAAAATTATTTACTTCCCCTCATGCCATCCTAGATGTATACCTTTCTTTCTTCAGATGAACACATTGACGGTAATCCATACTATCCCAGTGGATGAATCTGTGTCTGCTGAAGCAAAACGATAGGTCTTTGTATAAAAATACTAATATTTAAAACTTATTTTAATTATAGACAATTGCTGCCAACAAGCTGTCATACTTGCATTTACGAGGTTGTTACTTGCATTCAAAAGAGAGTTTACCCTTGACGTAAACCTAAGCATGTTGTGAACTGGGACGTTACACAGAAGCACAGAGGACCAGTGCTTCAGAACACACTTTCTTTAAATCAAAAGTAAACTCGACCCTCTCATGAAACCAAGTATGACATTTGGCAGGAAGCGATGGTTTATAGTTAAAGGGTTAGCTCTCCCAAAAATGAAAATTCTGTCATCAGTTAATCACTCATGTCATTCCAAGCCCATAAGACTTTTGATAACTTCAAAACACAAATGAAGCTATTAATGAAATCTAAAAAAGATATTAATGATATTAATGAAAGTTATGTTCCACCATTGAAAGCCTATTCCCTCAAAACTCTGATGGTTCAAAACATTCGTAAAAAGATTGTGAAATGAATCCATATGAATCAAGCAGTTTAATCCAAGTCTTCTACAGAGACACGATCACTTGGTATTATGAGTAGATTTAATTTAATTGATCAATGTTTGTAGGTCAATAAAAGCCTGAATTAAATCTGCTCATCTCATAAAGTGATTGTGTCTCTTCAGAAGACTTCGATTCATATGGATTTATTTTTCGATGCACGTCATGATCGTAACGTTTATGCACATTTTGAAGTATCAAGAGTTTTGGGTGAATAGACTCAATGGAGGGAGAGAAATCTCTCAGATTTCATTTAAAATATATTTATTTGTGTTTTGAAGATTAACGAAAGTCTTATGAGTTTGGAACAACATTAGGGTAAGTAAAGGATGATAGAACTTTCATGTTTGGGTGAACTAAAAGTTAAAAATATAAAAACACACCGATTCATCCACTGGGGTCGTATGGATTACCTTCATTATGATGTACCTATTTTTCACCTATTCATAAATTGACCCTTCTTGACTGAACATTTATGCTTGTTTTTTATTTTTATTTTGTAGATACTCTGATATCATCGTTCACCGTCTGTTAGCGGTGGCTATTAATGCAGACAGCACGTACCCAGATTTGATGGACAAGCATAAGCAGTCGGCCTTGTGCAGCAACCTCAACTACAGACACAAAATGGCCCAGTATGCGCAGAGAGCCTCAGTGGCATTCCACACTCAGGTAAACTGCAAGCACTAACATCAACACGTCTCCAAAAAACACGACTCTAATGGTGTGTGGTATAATTTTTTAACATGGTGTCTTTCTTCTCGTCTCTACAGCTATTTTTCAAGAATAAAGGAATCATAAATGAGGAAGGCTTCATTCTGTTTGTAAGAAAAAATGCCATCATAATCCTCATTCCTAAATTTGGTTTGGAGGGCACTGTGTTCTTTGAAAACAAGGACAAACCCAGTCCTCATCTCAACTTTGACTCTGAGGTACGCATAAACCTTGATCTCAGTCTGCGCAGCCCATAACCAGGCAATGCTAGCCTTAGCTCAGGTTATATTCATGAGATATTGCTTGATCCTATGAATGTTCTGAGGTTGTTGAATGTTTTTTCTCTCCTCAGGGTCCCACTCTCAAAGTGGAAGAACACACTTTCCACATATTTGATAAAGTCAAAGTGACAATTAGCCTCGATGCTTCCAACCTCCAGCATCAGAGGATCAGAATGGCACTCATTGAACCAGTGGTACGTTTTTGCTAGCACATTACATGGCTCTCTTGAATACATGATTCTGATTGGTCAATTGCAGCTGTGATTGCTTTTTTTATGTCCACAAAACTATAATTAACCACTCTCCTACACCCTACAAGTTTAATGGCTTTTATCACTCCACTTTATTCTTAAAATGCAAAAAAAAAATTTTTAACTCAAATCAATAGTTTTTCAGTTGATTCATACAGTAAATGGCTATTATAATACTCACCAGGTGTCTTCTATCATAGAGGGTCATTTTGCAATAATTATGGGATTTATTACCCAACCAAATACATCATAAATGGACAGTAAATATTGATTTAAGTTACAATTTTTGTTTACCGTATTTTGTTTTTACAATAAAGACCATCCTAGTGCTCATTTATCCCTTATGTCCCTTTGTTTATGGTATATTTGTAGTGATATCTCTCCCTGGGTTTATTTGTTGATTATTATAAGCTACATCTCTAGATAGAAGTTAGGTCAACAGGTCGAAACCATGTAGAAATAAAGTAAATTAACTTTTTAAAATGTGTCACTAAAATATAGTTTTGTATTTATGCCTTTTCCAGATCCCTGGGGTTAGTGTACCTGTTCCTGAATCGGAACCAGTGGCCAAAAAACCCAAGCTTGACCGCTGACACCTGTGGACCAAGAAGCAGAGTACTTATTATTATAAAAGCAAAAATTAAATCAAAAGCTTTTCAGATCAGCTACAAGGTAGTTTCAGGGGAGCCTTGAGTGAATGCACAAGTGAAAGAAATTGATATGAAAGGGTTTTAGTAGTTTATTTTTGTTTATATCAGTAGTTTTTGCTTTTTTTTATAAACTAGCTAATACACCATTTTCTACAATCTGTGATAAACTGTAGAATTATCATTTTAGCTGTACTGTTGTCATCCATCTGGATTCATTTTCAGTGAAAACAGAATATCAGTATTACATTTTAAATATGAATATTTTAAGAAATGAGTTTTTTGTTACTTTTTTGTTCAGTAAACACAATCATTAGAAATGAGCTTTTCCATAGAAAAGTGTGAGATTTTGTGAATGCCTTTTGTGAAATTCATTTATATAACCAAATTCACATGCCCAAACATTTATCCTCTGAAATTGACACTTGTGTGATTTTTGACTTCATTGTTTGATAAGAACAAATGCTCATGAAAGTTTGTCTGAAAACTATATTAAATACTTTGTAGAGTTCAAGGGATTATCCAAATTTGTTCTTAAAGTGTAAAACATTGTAATACAATCAGAACCACTGACAATTTGTTATGAGCATCAGATTTAAAGACCACTGTATCAACTATTATTGTACTATAAGTGATTATAACCTGAAAACAAAAATCCTAAAATGGGCAGACGAGTGGAATGGCATTGTCTCTTATTGGCCATGCATGATGACATATCTAAACTCTTCGCCATGTTTTGATGGTGCAGCAAGGCTCAGATTAAATGTTTTAGGACAGAGCACAAGTACATTAAGAATATAATTATTTATTTTTTTTAAACCCATGACTTTTTCCAGCCTGAATATCATAATTGTAAAATTCCCAGAGTTTCTATGACAGTGGGAACCCTGTATATTTTGGTATGCAGAAAGAAACGTGTGCTTTATTTCTTTACATTTTAATTGAAAAACTAACACACATCAGCTGTAAGTACATGCTGAATATATTCGGCTCTAGTTTAGAACAGCTGTGTACAAAAACAATGTTATGTGCCAATGTGACATCTTTTGATTTTAAAAGAGACATTTTTCTCTTCATTAGATTTTCTTCTTTTAGATGAGCAAAAGTGTTAATGTTATTCTTGTCTGTAAGAAGAAATTGCAAGCTGGTCAAGGACACTGGCACTGTTTTTATTAAGACATTTTATTACAATTCAGATACACACGCTGCCATAATATACATGTATACCTTGTGGTATCTCCATATGTTTTAGTGATTGATTAATTCATAAATTATTTTAAGATTGTAAAAAAAAAAAAGCCATATAAAAACAGCTAGAGGAAATGGTTACATACCTGCCATCCTCTTAACAAAAGTAATTGCAAGCTACATTTACATTCCACAATCAAAACCATACAAAAGTATTATTCAAGTCTCAAATTCATTCATTTTTGATGCAAGAATAAATAATGCTGTGGATTAGTCAGTAAAAAAAAATAAAAAATTAAGGCTCAGACAGTAATACCAACCACAGTATTCAGCATTCTCTATGAGATGAAATCAGTATTCAGCTTGATGTGTAAATCGTGTCTCCTCCACAGCTTTGGGCGTAAGAGTGTGTAAAGTGCCTGTTTTGTCCCTCATGCTCAGTGCAGTGGGATGAACAACTGCAGAAAAAAACATATCCTCATTTAAAAATGACCTAGTGTGGTTATGCACAGTGCGTATGTTTTATTCATACAAACTAATCAAGTGAATACAGTGTATTTTGAGTGTGCACATAAATAAAACTAAAATGGCTCAAAACAGCTGAATAAAGTATTCAAATGTGATATAGTTGGTTACAGAGTGACTGATGTTGGCTGTGTAGTGTGTGTGTGTGTGACATTACCTTTGGCTTAGTGTGTCTAGTGAAAGGTACACCCTCCTCAGCAGTGTGTGTGTCCAACATTTCCTTACTCTGGCTGTCTGAACTGAGGGCGTCCATTAAGCTGTTAGTGCACACCGAGTGAGTGTTATAACCGCTATCCACCTGCACACAGAACATGAGGGACAGATTAGACCTAAACCTGACATGAGATTAAGCCTACAAATTAGTTGGAGACCATAGTTCACAATTCCATTCAAAAAAGCTTGCAAAAACAATTTTCTATTTATAAAGCAATAACTAAAATAAATAAATAAAAACTACAGTTCTTGGAGAGAGAGCGGTTCAGCTGCTACTGCCACCACCAGCCAGTTTCACAACGGTTTTACGTCAGCTACACCAGCTTGGTTACTGTTTAAACGACTCTTCATCTAGTTGTCTAGTATTTGGAGGCTACTTGGAAGCCACTGGTGTTCTGGTCATCTGACAGCACGCATACTAACCTGCATGCTAATGTCATACGGTGTGATGCTCCCTTCTGCTAGCAGGGATACGAACATGTGCGTGCTCTCAGCGTTTGGCACACTGCATGTTTGAGAGCTGGACAGTCTAGCTGGTGACGCAGTGTCCTCTTCAGGAACCCAACCACAGGATTCCTCTCTGCTCCTGCTGATGACCTCATCCGCCTCATCTTCACTTTTGTCGGTCACAATATTTCCTTCCATATCCTTCACAAACTGCTCGTCTTGATCCATTTGCTCTGAAACATCCACAGAGGCCTCTGACTCACTTCCCCCTGATAGCAGTCCTTCTCGCTGGGCATTAGGCCCTGTCGAGCTGGCGTCCAGGTCCATGGTGGGTAAAGGTTCACTGGGATGGATGTTCTCCTTGTCGTGGAGGATTGGAGAAATGCGAGTAGGAGAGGCCCACATACAGACTCTGGGTCTGGACTGAAAGGGGGAGCAGCTGCGAATAGGGGAACAGCCCTCCACCAATGGGCTTTTTCCACATCGGTTCACATCCATGTCCAAGCTGCCCGTAGGAACACCACTGGGGGACAGAAACGACAGCCTTTTCCTCTCACCTATAAAGACAAAGTTTTAAAATTCATCTCACATACACCTATCCAAGGTCTTACAAACGGTGGTTCGCAAGTTGGTGAAAAAAGAATTATATATATATATAAAACATACTCAAACATCTGTTTAGTTAACCTCAAAAATTATATATAATTGTTATAATGAGGTTTGAATCTCCAAAGGTTAAATTCCAAAATAAAACACTAATTATATCAAATATTTTATGTTTACTTGCATGTTATGTGACCACTTACCAACATCAGAGAACCGTGAACATGTTAAATAATTGAAATACAAAACAATCTCAGGGGGTACTTCAAGTAAATATTTTGTCTAATGGGTTTAGCTGACAAAAAAAAAAGTTTGGAAACCCACCAATCAATCCATCCGGTCATGCAAACTACATTTTAAAACCCTGGCACCATCTCAGATTTTTTACCTGATACAGGCGTCACAGAATGCTGAAGTCTGATAGGCGACAGAATAGGAGATTTAAAAGCAGGCGAAGACCTCTCTGAAAACATTGGACTTGTGATACTGCCCAGACTGTAGGCTCGACACTGGCCTCGGATAGGACTGGAAGAAAACTGGCCCTGAAAATTATGGGTAAAAACATAATATTAGATTATTAGAATCAGGTATCCTTGATCCAGATTTTTTTTGGTATATACAAGGGTGAAATTTCAGGTGAAATGGCCCTGGGCAAATCTATGATTTGGTACGTACAGACAAGGGCGTCCCGGTTGGAATGCCACACTGAAGTGGAGAGACGATAACAGAAGACATCATCTCTCGACTGCTGGGAGGTATGTTATGGGAATTTCTATCTGGGCTGGAAGGGGTAGAAGACTCTGAGCCGCTGTCATGACCATCCAGAAACAGCTTTCGTCGCAATGAAGAGGAGCTAAGGCTTTCCTGCACCTGTTCAGTTAACTCTTCTGTCTTATAGTAATCACCTGGTAGAACAGAAGTTCTCAAGTTAATATCAACAAGCAAGTAAGGTTGTAAACAAGAAAATGATTTGAACAACAGCTTCAGCGCGCAATGCTGCGCTGAGGTAATGCTAATCTGACGCTTCACTTCATAGATCAATGCATTGACCGTGCCCATCATGAGAAATCTCCTCAACAAGGTTAATATCAGACAGGCTACAGCGTTCATTTTGAGCGTAAAGACTGTATTTGTGTTTTATCAAACAAATTGAACACAAATTTCAGGTATATTGCCTTTTAAGAATTCAAGCATTTTTTTAAGTACCTCTTCATAAGCATGGCTGTTTCAAAGGTTTTTCCCAGTACTTCAATTTCAATAATTCAAAGTATGAACCCTGTTATTATAAATGACATTTTTGCCTACATTATGAATTTTTTGGATAATTTTTTAAAAAGTACAATTTTATCTATAAAAATATCAGTAATCTCTCTATTAATGAGGTCATTAAAACTGTTGCATAAAAGGTTTAAAAATATTTTTTTTTTGGGGGGCCGATAGAACCCCGAGAGAACCATTTAAGGCCAAGAACGATAACTATATATGCGTCCAGTCCACACCAGCGGACGATAATGTTCTGTTTATTATAAACGTGTGCTTGTCTGTCATTTTAAATGCTTGAGCTCTTTGCAGCAGAATGGATTCTGATTGGCTGTCAATGTTTATCTCGTTCATCAGCAGGATAAAAATAGTTCCTCTGTGCTGTTATCTTTATAGTTGAGGTGTGAACTCTGCTATTCTTGAATATTGAGAAAGATTTTTTTAACTATATCTTTATCGTTATGTTTAGTTATCGTCTTTGATGTGAATGTGCCTTAACTGTCAATCTTGATACATTTTTAATGCATTCTTACTGAATAAAAGTTATTTATTTTTTTATCTTACAGACCCCAAACTTTTGAATGGTATTATGATACATAAATTACATTTTAGATTACAACCTTCTTTATGAATTCACTTGAATCTTGAAAAAGTAAATATTTCATGTTCTCAATTAATGAGGTCATAAAAACTGTGTATGAAAGACAAAAGCATAACAGTTTGAGGGAATAATAATAATAATAATAAAAAATTATATTACTCCAAAACGAGAAAGAAATGAAAAGGGTTACCCAGAACTTTCTCAAGATTGAAGTCCACTGGTAGGGACAGGACTGTCTGACAGATGGCTTTAACACAAACAACAAGCAAAGACCGATTATTCTAAATCTACACACATATCTAAAATGATCATTTATGAACGTCTTAGAGCTGCTGAACAAACCATTGATTTTCTTTGGTGGCGGAGGCTCCTCTGCTACCAGTGGGGACAACGGACCTAAAATTAGATAGTTTCAATGAATATCCAAATGCTACATTAGTTGTATTACAACATTTCTCTTTTATGTGTCTGTGTCATGACTTACTTTTGTGATGTGGCGGTTTTATTGATTGTTTAGCTGTGAGTGGTCCCCATGGAGAGGGAACAATGGCACCTTTTGTAAAAAACTGTACAACCAAAAATCATTTGATGAAGCATCTTTCTCTTTAATGAAAAGAAAACATTTTCATGGACAAGGACTGTTAAGCACTGTTGACGAGGAGGAAAGCAGTTTTACCTGTTCAATAGCATGTTGCCGTTTTGCCTCAATCTCAGAATCTGCCCTTATGTGTTAAAAAGAAACACAGTTGAGTTAATATTTAATGAACATGAAAAAATAACTACAAATACAAGGTTATTAAAAACTACAGATAAACATAACAGCAATACATACCTGGCTTGGCTCAGAAACACTGCCTGGCGGTGAATGTCCTCAGGGTCTATTTCCACAGGAAGTAAATTTGCCATTTCATCAATGGACCACTTGAACTTGGCTGGAGTCTACAACAGAAAATACAAACAGAAATGACATTTCTATCGTTTTTCTTTATCTTCCACTGACACGCAGAGTCAGATACTCACCGCAGATGAGCTCTTGGAGCTTTTGAACACCGACGGGCTGGGCATCAGAGACTCATGCAGACGGTGGTAGTCGTTTGGGCTCTCAAACGGGTTCAGAATAGCAGGTCTTCCTGGAGTCTCGGGTGTTATATGAATCTCTGCTATATCTCCCATCTTAAAAACGGCGTCCAGAGACAAGCTGGCTACGTTTTAATAAGAAAGAAAAACGAGTGAAAGACTGCAGATTCTTGAAAATATCAACAACTTGGAGTGGTAAACATCCTGTTTGGTTATACACTACTGCATCTCATTAATAATGATCAAAAGAGTACTGATCGGGTTATCTACCTTTCTTAGTTTGCTATCTCAACATGTTTTTGATGCAATTTTTACCAGGTGATTAATGTTCTTAATTAAATACTCACAACGCAACGAGACTCAAACAAGCCCAACCGCGATCTCTGATGGGCTTCCAACGTCTGATTTAATTTTCGCTCAAGATGTGCCAACCAATCACAATTCAGCAGAACCTGCGAAACAACCAATCAGGTGAGGAGAACCGTCTCGACGTAACTTCCTTTCGAACGTTTACAACTTTATTGAGAGGATTTCCACAACAACAAGCGGGAGGTGTAAATAAAACGGCTGACAGTTAGTTTGCAATGTATTCTGTTTAATATTTATTTCGCAAAAGTGGGGAAGATACCAGGGACTATCAACAATAGACTTGTCAGGGTCATCTGAATGAAAGATAGTGCTTTGTTATTGTCGTTAAGTAATTAAATAGCTTTAGCACGATAGCATCATGGCCAATCCCGCGAGCGCAAACATGAATGCCGTCCGGGAGACTATGGATGGTAAGATTGAGAAAATGTTTTGTTTTTTTATATTATTTGTTTATTATTATTTGTTGTTGTGAATCATATCGGTTAATCATCGAATGAACCTCTGGACGACTAATATGGCTTCTTCTTTAATTTTCAGTTCTCCTGGAGATATCAAGGCTTCTGAATACAGGATTGGACATGGAGTCCTTGTCGATATGTGTCCGTCTCTGTGAGCAAGGGATCAATCCTGAAGCCCTGTCATCAGTCATCAAAGAACTCAGAAGAGCCTCGGACTCGTTAAAGGTGCTCACACTAATGCAGCAGTAGTTTTGTGGTGACAGTCTTATTTCTGTTTCTCTCCACTCTGTTTTTACCCACTCTCCCTTTTGAAGATGCAAAATCATGAGTATTTTGATATTCTTGCATCAGTAATCTGGGAAATTAGGTGAAGTCTGCCAGACTCAACATATTGACCTAAAGCAATTAAAGGGGGATAACCTAAACCATACATAGCTTCAGATTATGTTATTTTAATATATAATAATTTAAATATATATATATAAAAGTTATTTAATAATTGTATAAGTCATTCTGCAGCCCTCTCAGAGGTAGGCCCAGGTTCCTTGGTTGAGAACCACGGCCCTATGGTGTGACATGCTATTCTATTTTTTTCATGCAGATAATAATAATTGAGAAGCTACAGGGGTATATTTGCACTTAAAAATTGCACTACCTACTAAGAAAAATAATTGAATAGGACTTATTAAAATGCACACTTTACCTTAAATTTGTCTTATTATTAACTGTCCTTTTTGTTTGATTTTTTTTCAGGCTTCTGAAAACAGCACTAGTCAAGGATGAGTCTAGAAATTCATCTCTGACAAAGCAGTTTAAGAAAAAACTGCATGCTACACTGTATATAAGCATATATCTATGATTAATGTGTGAAAGCAGTTGTTTTTGCCTTGTTTGGCCTACTTTCATATGCCTCAGTATGTACAGTTGGACTGTTCAAGCATTTGCCTTTTCCTTATCTTTTTGTCCATTTAACGCTGTGTATACAAATAACTATAATGCATTTTTTGTTGTGTTTTGCTGCAGATTAAGTTAGTAACATTGTGTTTTTTGTTGTTTTACCCTAACTGTATGAAACATGCTCTTTTTATTGATATGGTCTCTGACTGATCCCTCAAGGGCATTTTATCTGTTCTGTACTACAGCCATGTTCATTTGTGTCTTTCAACCACACGATGGCGACATCAGTGCATTTATAGGTAAATCATCGACTACTTGTGCTTTGTATTGTAACGTAGCATTGTAATATCAATCTTTTAAGATTTCTTTCTTTATTTTAAACATTTATACAAAACATCATTCTTCTTTCGTTCTTATTCTCTTCAAAACAATAGCAGTTTAATTGGATCATCAAGCCTGTTTTCCATGTCACAGGTGCTTTTTTTGCCCAGATCTGACACCAGTTTTGGCCGGGAATGTTTAAGGTCACGTTTGGTAGAAGCGGCGTGGCTCTTAGATCAGCCCAAAAGGCATGAGCTTCATTAACACCCAGCCGTGCTGAGAGGGAGAGGTGGCTGTGTCCTTGGTTCCTGCAGATAGGAGGCATAATGTTTCACTCCTGCAGTGAGAATTCATTTATGTGTCTGTAATCACCTCCACCTTATGTTTGCTCTTATTGCTAAACATTTACTCTAGTCCAGTCGCTTTTCAAGGAGAAATTCTCAGGAGAATGTGGTCTGGGTTAATATCATTTTCATGATTCCTATTCCTAACTTTTAGTTGAATGGGAAAAGGCTGCAGTTCAACCCTGTTATGTTAGAATCTATTACTTAAGGCTTGTTTTAAGAGTGTTTTGATGGTAGTCCCTCAAACATTTGTTGACATTGTGGATGAAATGCCACCTTTTTTGTTAGTTGTTGCATGGGTCAAGGATGCACCATCTTCAGGCCTCCGTTGAATCACCTTTAACAAAGACACAAACAGCATGTGGAGAATGATTGCGACCGCTTGTTGGAATGACAGGTGTTATCAACTAAAGCGGACCAGGCGTGTCTCTTCATGAGGCCGGCTAATGATGCGCAACAATGGGGTAGTTTATTCCTCACTGTGAATTAGTATCATAAAGGTTGCCACTGTGACAGTGATATCGCTCATCAGCACCATCGAATCATTTTTGTCAGCTTTGTTTGAGTGACCATCGCTCTCCGATCTTCATCTGACTTCAATAGTTCTTTTAGAGTGGATGAAGTTGATGGTCAATATTTAAAAAAAGACGAGCACCATCAAAGTAGTAGTGAGTTTAGAAAGTGAGCTTATACACTGACTTTGGCTTATTGAACTTCTTTTAAAAAGGATGAAACCAAATAACACAATTAGGTATTCCGAGGTTGATGTGTAATTATCATATTCCCATCCTCTAATTCATGCATTAATTGCTTTAATTAGCAAAGCAATTAAAAAAACAATGCTAAGCTCTGTAATAGCATCCACCTTCAGTAACTGTTTATGTAAATTCCCTTGTGTTTGGTGTAGGTTAATGAAATATTTGTTATTAAATGGGAATTCTGTGTGTTCAAGTATGTAATTATCAATAGTTTAGCTGTAAATTTAATAATTGTGTTTTAACCTTCTAAATGATGCATGCAATGCAACAGGGTTCTTTGTTCACAGGTATGTGATAAACAACTGGTATTAATCTAAAGCTGATGGAAATGAGAATACCCTTGTGCAAGGTTAATTGAAAGTTTAAAATGTATAATTGTGGGTTAGAATCCATTATTTTTTTCAACATAATGCCTTTAAAAATAACAGGGCCTTTGACCTTTTTTGGAATATGCGCTCAGCCATTTTACTTGCTAAATAACTATTTAAGTATAGCCATTGACCCTGCTTGGGCTACAAACTCCCTTAGTTTCTTTTTCATACTTTTATAGTGATCACAATATGCCTACTTTAGGCAAGTGTCTACAATAGCCCATACATGAACACTACTGTCAAAAGTTTGGGTTTGGTAAGATTTTTTAATGTTAAGACATCTGTTATCCAAATCAAGGCTGCATTTATTGGATCAAAAATACAGTAAAACTTTTAATATTGTGAAATATTGTTACAATTTTCTATATTAATAAAATGTTTACAAAATCCTGTGATGGCGCTGAATTTTCAGCAACTATTACCCAAATCTTCAGTCACATGATTCAGAAATCATTGTAATATGCTGATTTGGTGCTCAAATAACATTTCTTATTATTATCACAGAGGAAAACGATTGTGCTGTTTAATATTTGAAACCATGATGCTGTTTTCAGCATTTTTTGATGAATAGAAGATTCAAAAGAACATAAACAGATATATATTTATATGTATATTATGTTTATGTATATGTATATTAATGTATATATATATATATATATATAATGTAAAGTTGTGCCTTTGTGTCACTTTTTGATCAATAAAATTTATCTGTGATGAATAAAACTATTCATTTAAAAAAAAAAAGTTTGTGGAAGATGTCTTTTATACTTGCCCCCTGTGTATTGTGACAACATGCCTATATCAGGGCCGGATTCACATGCAGCATGGCCAAGGCCAGGACTTTTTCCCCTTTAAGACAAACATGCATTCACAAACATCTTTCTATTCCATCCATGGTCTTATTTCAGAAATCTTTTTACAAAAGCTTTCACTGGTACATAGGTAAAAGGTACTAATGTACACTTTTGGTACCAATATAAGTACCTTTAAGGTAAGCTACTAATATGCACTATTTGGGTACAAAGGTGTATCTTTTGAAAGGGTACTGCCCCAGTGACAGCTTTTTTATGAGATTGTTGGATTTTGAGGATGACATTTTACATATTGCAGCACACTTTGTGTGTACTTTGTTCCCATATCTAAGTGTCCTACACAGGCCTGCATCTGCAGTAGCTAATGGTGGAAATGTTAAGTAGGTAGGTTAGGCAATTTGTTTTATAAACACTTTTTGTTATAGCCTGTTTTAAACTGTCTTCACATACTGATAGCAATCAATATGAGAAGTTTTCTAAATATTAAGTGTAAACAGCTCAATAACCTTTTTATTTCAAGGCTTAGTTTATGTCTCGTAGACCTGTCCGTTGCATTACGATTGAAGTAGTATCAATAATGTCAAAAAAGTGACGTGCAGTCAAATGTCCGGGTGTATGCTGTTTAAACAAGTGTTCTCACCGATACGCTTGTTGTGTTTAAGCAGAGTTTTGACAAGTTGTATAGACTTGATTTTGTTTCTTATTCAAAAGTGTATTCAAAAACAGCACCCCCAACCTAAAACATCTTCCTGCACCCCTGAGCATAAATATATATTCTGTGGAAGTCTCAGGACCAAAAAAATGTTTGTCCAATCATTGCATTTGGTCAATGAAACGATGGCCTGTCAATTGGTATTTCCATACCTGCATGCACCCTGCTCGGGCAGATATCACTTCATTAGCGTGACAATCATGCGGTGATTTGTCTCACAAAACACATCACAACTGCTGTGTTTGAAATTGTCCTCTACACCCTCATTCACTATTCCCTACATTACTCCATAATTTAGTCCACTGAAGGAGTGAATGAAAACGAGTGAGTGAATTCGGACACTGAGTGCGCCGTAAGAGCTGCAGCTTTTGCATGGTTTGTGCTGTTTAATAATCATTTGAAACATAGCAAACTGGCAGTTCCAGTAGTAATGAAAATATTTATCTTGAACTCTGTCATGGAAACTAGCATACATAAACTGTAATTAAACAATCTAATGATCAATTAAAAAGGAATTTATTCCTGTATGATATAGAGTGGTGCAGGTATGATAACACTTTGTAGGCCAAAACGCAGAAGCGAGTTAGCATTTTAGCACTTCCTGTTCCATCCCATTATGAGGGAAAGGAAGAAATCCTGGAGCAGTCCAGGTGAATGTGTCTGAATAAACTCACATCAATAGGGTTTTGGTTAAATGGCTGAAATAAGGTCTGTGGTGAACAATCTCAAGACACTCACATTTTATTCTACGACATAAAATACATCAATATTACCCCACTCGTAATTTTTTTAAGCTGTTACATGTCTTGAAAAATGCGGTTGCTAACAAGTAGCTAAATGAGACTACAGAGGCTGTCGAGGAAAGTAAACGTCATCACGCCGAACAGGTAAGCTCAGTCCGCTTTTACAGCATCGTTATGGTTATAATTGTGCTCTTACAAACTATTCTAACTCATACGTTCTGGGAAAATGTTTTTAGATAAAAACTGAAAAAGTTGTCGGAAGCTTGGTGGTGACGTTGAAGTCGAGCGACCGTGGTGTAGTTTGTTTATAGCCTACCTTTAGCTTTTTTCTTCATAAAAGTTGTGTTCATCTGTGATAATTATCTTGATGGACAAAACGTGCAAGTATCATAAACTTTTGTTGAACACAGAGCTGTTTTTTAGGGATGATACAAAAGCCTGTGGGAAAATCCTATTGGGTTTTTGTTGGGGGAACTAGCGTGATGCTAACTGCTGGTGGCATACAAAGTGACGTTATACATGCACCACTCTATTACGCTGTAGCAAAGTCCTTTTAGGCAAGTCGTGCCACTCGGCCGCCATCTTGGCAACGCCTCCGGGCAGCTATTTCGGACTAACAAGACCAGGCTCCTATATAAATGAATGGGCAGAGAGTCAGAACTGCACTTTCACTGGTCATCGGGACATAAAACCTGCATAGAAACAGCAGTAAAATATGATAAAAATCGCTGAAAAAGTTTGATGACTTTGCCCCAAAAAAGGTTTAAAACACCTTTATCCCCACAGGTTATACTTTTACTACACATGCGCAAGGGTTCACGACACCAACTTCATTTACGTCTCTATCCAGAATGCCAGTGTTGTGCCAAGCACTTAAACAAAATGCTCAATGTCATTTGTTTTATCAGTGTACCGAAGAGAGAGAGAGTGCGCACGCGCGACCGGGGCTCTCTCTCTCTGCTTGTTCTTTCAGTTAAATATGTGCCTTGTCACAAGCGCAGCAGTTCATCTCCATTATTCACTGATCAAATAAGACATATTTTGTGTCTTTTACTTAGAATGTAAGGTAACATATTTGTGGTCGATATAAAATGCTTTAACTACCTTGGTAGTCCGGTGCCTTCGCGTTGTTATCACCCTCTTCCATGTGGATTCCATCTGATCTTGTACACACCACAACTCGCTGTCGCCAAATCGTCTCCGCTGTCGCAAAACCTCAGCTGTGCTCATGCGTCAGTGGAACCAGACGATAGGCTTAAATGTTTCCCGGCTTGACTGTTAAAAGCAGATGATTGGCTTTCCAGCGGGAGGGGCAGGACATGTGCATAAAACCGCCATCTTTGCCGTTACAGGTTTTCCTTATATAGTTGTATTGAGGATTGAGGAACTGGCATGTATCTTATATAAATTGTCTCTGGCTGTAGCCACATTGGACCAGCGGTTTGGAAAAAGGATGGAGAGATGATTCAGCTGTGGGCGCCATCTTCTGGTCAAACGCGGTAATTTCATTCGACGCGCGACTCTCACAGTGCATTATGTGTATTCTCTAGCCGTTGGGCGTACACCAGTTGTACACTCGTTATTGCGGTGCATTGTGGGATTGAATGAGTGCACTCAGTAACGTCCATGGTTTCGGACACCACTACAAATGGCTTTCCCCTCAAATAGTGCCCTATTTAAGGGTACAGGGGGCGATTTCGGACACAGCCAGCGTCTTAATTGGCTTCGATTAATCTTTGCGCAGCTGCCACACCTGTCAAAAGATCCTCTAAGAGTAAAGTAGGCCTACTTTTTTTTCCCGCTTAATAACATCCTCTACCCTCTCATGTGGAATGTCAAAAAAAAGCTCTACGCCCAACAGACTTGAACTCTTCCGGATGTCAAGCCTGTTAGTAACTTCATCAGAAGTGCATCAATTCCCATTAGCTGCAAATGAACGTGCGCAAGGCGTGTCACCTCATTGCCCGTTTGATCAGCGGCACCGTTTAAATGCCACTTCGACTCACATTAACCTCCGCACCGGACATTTACCGTGCGTCCGAGCCGAGCTTCCCACTAGACAAACAAAAGGGGTTGATAATACTAATGCTTGTGTTGTGACAGCGCTATTTATAATGATTAATGATCCCGTGTTTTAGTTGATTACTGCACCGCCGAGTCTCCATACTTGTTTCAATTAGTGTTGTGAAGGTCGCTAAACTAATCCCTCACCCCCGTGAGCATAATCTTTTCTCATTAATAATCATACAATGCTTTCTGCCCTCGTGCTCATTTGAATCACCAACACTGCTAAAGGAAAAGACATCCTCAAGTACTACTGCTTTAGACAGGAAATATGAGGATGATGTTGATGATGTTGATGATGTTTGGTGTGCTCTTCCCAATGCTGTGACTCATTGACCTGCTCCCTCAAGGGATTTCTCAATTGAGCTTTAGCATTTAATACATCTTTATTTGTCTAATTAGAGTGGATGGAATGATATTTAGGCCTCACGCATTTGATCTGCTACCAAAATCTTTCTCTGCAGGCTTGAGTAAGTCATACAGCCTATTATTGTCGACAGGACCAGAAGCAACCTGTCTTTTTCCATCAAGCCCAGTTCGTTGCACTGCACACAGAGATTGAGATGTCATTACATGACTATATTTAAATGGTTTAAGTAACAGCATCCATAACCAACAACAGTACATTGCCTTGAGCCAGGTGAAATGATGTGGACTAAGCTTTTCTTCATTGTTGAGCAGACAGTTCTGCAGACATTTCTAAAGGCGATTCACTTGAAGTAAAAATAGAATGAAAGACAAAAGACCTTTGGACAGGACATTATATAATATTTCTATATACTTTGAAGACAGGGACTAGTTGACACACAGAGCTGATACAACGGCTATATCTCACTAAATAAGGTTTTAAGCCAATGTTCAGTTACACACTGTAAAAAATCCAACTTCTATTTTGCCACACTCTATTTTAAAAGTTGTTTAATGTAATGTAGAAAAAAGTTGAGATTAAGGTTAAGAACGTATTAAAGTAAATATTTTAGGTAATTTAGTATGAGCAATCTTATAATTTTCAATAGTGCAAACTTATGATGTCAAGTTTGATGGTGAGAGTTGAACTGACAGGCTACTGACAGGAACTGAATGCTCAGTTTAAGGCAGAACAAATCCACCTTGCTTATCTGCCATGATCACATGTCTTGATTTGAGAATTATCCATCCATCTTCTTCCGCTTATCTGGGGATGGGTTGTGGGGGCAGCAGTCTAAGCAGAGACGCCCAGACTTCCCTCTCCCTAGACATTTCCTCCAGCTCTTCCGGGGGAATACCGAGGCGTTCCCAGGCCAGCCGGGAGACATAATCCCTCCAGCGTGTCCTATAGGTCTTCCCCGGGGTTTCCTCCCGGTGGGATGCGCCCGGAACACCTCCCTGGGAAGGCGTCCAGGATGCCCGAGCCACCTCAGCTGGTTCCTCTCGATGTGAAGGAGCAGCAGCTCTACTCTGAGCTCCTCCAGAGTGACCGAGCTCCTCACCCTATCTCTAAGGGAGCGCCCAGCCACCCTGTGGAGAAAGCTCATTTCGGCCGCCTGTATCCGGGATCTTGTCCTTTCGGTCATGACCCACAGCTCATGACTATAGGTGAGAGTAGGAACGTAGATCGACCGGTAAATTGAGAGCTTCGCCTTACAGTTCAGCTCCTTCTTCACCACGACAGACTGGTACATCGACCGCATTACTGCAGAAGCTGCATCGATCCGTCTGTCAATCTCCCGTTCCATCCTTCCCTCACTTGTGAACAAGACCCCGAGATACTTGAACTCTTCCACTTGAGGCAGGAACTCTCCACCAACCTGAAGCGGGCAAGCCACCTTTTTCCGACTGAGAACCATGGCCTCGGACTTGGAGGTGCTGATTCTCATCCCAGCCACTTCACACTTGGCTGCAAACTGTCCCAGTGCACGCTGGAGGTCTTGGTTTGATAAGGTCCCCAAACCGGACACTCTCCGGCCCCTGGCTGCGCCTAGAAATTCTGTCCATAAAAATTATGAACAGAATCGGTGACAAAGGGCAGCCCTACCGTAGTCCAACATGCACCGGGAACAAGTCTGACTTACTGCCGGCAATGCGAACCAAGCTCCTGCTCCGGTCGTGCAGGGACCGAACAGCCCTTGGCAGAGGGCCCCGGACCCCATACTCCCAGAGCACCCTCCACAGGACGCCACAAGGGACACAGTCGAATGTCTTCTCCAAATCCACAAAGCACATGTGGATTGGTTGGGCAAACTCCCATGAACCCTCCAGCACCCTGGAGAGGGTATAGAGCTGGTCCAGTGTAACACGGCTGGGACGAAAACCACACTGTTCCTCCTGAATCCGAGGTTCCACTATCGGCCGAATTCTCCTCTCCAGTACCCACGCATAGACTTTCCCAGGGAGGCTGAGGAGTGTGATCCTCCTGTAGTTGGAGCCCTCGGCCTCTGCTTCCTCAATGAAAGACGTGTCGGTGGGATTGAGGAGATCCTCGAAGTATTCCTTCCACCGTCCGACGATATCCCCAGTTGCGGTCAACAGCTGCCCACCTCCACTGTAAACAGTGTTGGTAGGGCACTGCTTCCCTCTCCTGAGGCGCCGGACGGTTTGCTAGAATCTCTTTGAAGCCAACCGACAGTCCTTCTCCATGGCCTCACCGAACTCCTCCCAGGCCCGATTTTTTTCCTCCACAACTACCCGGGCTGCAGTCCGCTTGGCCTGCCGGTACCCGTCAGCTGCCTCAGGAGTCCCACAAGCCAGCCAGGCCTGATAGGACTCCTTATTCAGCTTGACGGCATCCCTTACTTCCGGTGTCCACCACCGGGTTCGGGGATTTCCGCCTCGACAGGCACCGGACAGGCACCTACCAGGGGCATATAGCCCCGGACAACATAGCTCCTATGATCATTCAGGTACCCTAATCCCTCCACCACGATAAGGTGACAGTTCAAGGAGGAGAATGAATCATTTCAAATGAATGAATTTCATTTTATTTTTGAGAATTAATAATTTCAAATTTAATATGGAATGTATTTATGATGTAAAATTGTTACACTGTATTTACCTTAAAGTGGACAGCTTGAGTTAGCTTTTATAAAGCTACATGGCTAAGTTATAAAGGCTATAAGCCTCCTCATCCCTAAGGTGCACCAGCAACAATCATACACCAGAGCTTCTCAAGAACGGAGGCCTTAACAGGATAGCTCCAGAAAGAGCAATTCAGAGAAAGCTAAAATAAAATAAGCTCAGCCTTCTGGCTCGCGAAGCGACAATACAATGACTCTCATAAGGAGAGATGGAACACTCCACACTTAAGTTCAGTATTCAGGAAGTCTCCCAGAGAGCCTAACAACCCGGTATACTACCCTACTGCCTAGCCGAGCTCTAGGAACTGAGGCCTCAGTAAGACGACTTTCTAAATATAGAGGAGACCTAACTACGTTCCACGTTAAGGACAGCCTGCATGGAGGCTCACAAAGAGCCTACAACTTTCAGTCACTATCCCAGTGGATCTTTCTTAATGTTAATTTCAACATTTACTAATACTTTATTAAAACATTAGTTAATGCACTGTGAACTAACATGAATAAACAACGAACAGCTTTATTTTTTATTAACTAACATTAACAAAGATTAACAAATACAGTAACAAATGTATTGCTCATGGTTAGTTAATGTTAGTTAATACATTAACTAATGTTAACTAATGAACCTTATTGTAAAGTGTTACCAAAGTTTCTTATGGGTCAAAAAAAATGTCTAATGGCACAGCAGACATGTCTTTACAGTTATCTGCATCTCCTGCGCTGCATCAAGCCACTCCCATGATAGCTGTCACCATTCAAATTAATGCAAAGCATAGACTAACTGTACATAATGTGCGTAAGACTCCAATAAAATTATTAAGCAATTATTCCCTTATGAATAAATCTCTCAGCGAGAAAAACTGTGTCTATATTATGATAGACAAAATAACATTAATATTAGTTTCAAAATAGTTTTTAAATTATTATTATTATTTTAAATTATTATTGTTCCTGGTTCAATAAGGTACACTTTTAAGAAAGTAGCAGTGGCTGGGACAGACTTTAAGTATCACCTCCACTTAAAAAAGCTGCAATCTAATCCTGTTTACACGAAAAAGGCCTGTTCCCGAGCAGGTTTGAGCTTATGGACCTGTTGCTATGACAGCAACTCCATGATGATCTTCGAAGTACCTAACAATCCTGGATCATGTCAAATTGTCAACAGTAAAATCCAGATAACTGAGTAATCCTTGTGCAAAGAACGGACCCCAGAATGAAAACGAAACCAAAACAGAACAAAACAGAATGAGACTGTTATATGAACAATGGTTTGATTTTCTTTCAAATTACCTTGTGCCTTTTTGCTGTTTCATTAATGTTGTGTATGAAAACATGTATTAGAGATCAATGCTGTTAATGTCTCTTAATTGTATTTCAACAACAGAAGCTTGTCTAGGATCACCACAAAAGAGAAACTTCTTCCCAAGGCCTAACTCAGCTCCACTAGCCCGAACTAGCAGCGAGTGTCTTACCCACAGCTTGCTCACTGCTGTAGTTGAGTGAAGGTTATTTGCCAGCTGAATGACCCCTCTTGTTTAGGTTTGATGGATGTTGTAGAAAGTGAACCCAGCAGGGGGTCTAAGAGGCAGAATGTGTGTTGGAGAGAGAGTGAGTGTAAGGAAAAGGATGCTCTATGATCTGTGAAGAACCAGAGCGAGAGAGAAAGAGAGTGTGCACCTGAGTGTTAGCATCAATGCTTATGAGGCTTATCCATCAAACTCAACTCACAGCTAAGCACGAATGAATAACCCTCGCCCTCTCTCCGCCTCAGGAGGAAAGGATAAAAAATCACACTGCCTTTGAGGTCACAGAAGTTGTTGGTGGAAAAGTTCAGTTACATGCATTTTAAAGGAAGCGTTCTTTCTCAAAACAGGTTAAAGACCTCTGGAATGGACGGCAAAGAGAAGATAAACCTCATAAAATAGAAGAATGAAAAATCACAGGACAAATCTGAGTTCTAAAGTTCAGCATTCCGAACTCAAAATATATTTTTCTCTAATAACAGCGAAGGCTGAAGCTAATAAAATGCTGATGGCACGTGTACCCATTTGGTCACTGTCATTTTGTCAAGTAAGACATGTTCCTGGATCAACAGAAACATGCTGGGTTGTTTCAACCCATGTTTGGGTCAGATATGGACAAACCCAACCATTGGGTTTGGTTGATTTGGATTGGGTTTGTCCATTTTTGACCCAAACATGAGTTGAAACAAATCAGCATTTTTTAGAGTGAACAACATTTCTGTCCGAAAATTTTGACCTAACCCCTATCCATAAGTTATCCCTGTGTCAGAGGGAAAAGGGTGAATAACACTGATATAGAAGCACCTAACCCTGGTTTCTAAGCCTAACTTGACATAAACTGTAAATATCCCTCAAATCTGATTGGTTGATTAGAAAGTTGTTCCAGGATTAACAAAGATGTTGATCCAGGAACATGTTGTACTTGGTGAAATCAGGTTCACCGTACACATTTAGTGTCCAATTGCTTTGAGGCAACATTTTGTAAAAGGCATTATTAATACTAAAATAATAAGGGAAAATCACAATTGCTGATCTATTCTGAAGTATTAAGTCTGCTATGAGGAGTCTGACTGTTGATTGGCCAGGGATTGACCAGTCATGTTCATGAAGAATTGTATAGAGAGTTTTCAACAACAACAACAACAACAACAACAACAAAACTAAACAAAACAAATATCAGGAACCCTTTTGTTGCACCAGTAGGTGGCAACAAGGCATTGTCGTTATGAGTGAGTCGGTAAGTCTTTCACTCAACTTACATTATTTGTTCATAAAAAACGGATTAATTTAGGAACTAAACACCAGTACTGTGTTGTTTTAAGATATACAGTTGATTCTACAGTGGCTTTGTTTTAGAGGGTTTTTGGAAATTATTAGCTGTACAGGTTAGGGGACCAGCTGAACCAGACCTGAAGACCAGTTTAAACCAGTTAAGCCAAACAAACCAGCTTAGGCATTGTTCATTCTTTACTTTATTTTTTTAGCAATATATATATATATATATATATATATATATATATATATATACATATATATACTGTATATATATATATATATATATATATTTTTTTTTTTTTTTACATTATTATTATATATAATAAAACATGTTTGTTTGTTTTTACAATATGCCCTAAAATTTAGTAGGTGAAAAACAGTAGACTACGTGAAATCAGTAGCATGTCTGAATTCACAGTATTCATAAAACAGTTAAAACATTAAAACAATATTTTGTTGAGATTCCGAAGTGTACATCTGATAAACACATTACTATTTATTGAGGCCACAGGAAAGGAGTTGTGAATGGCAATGAAAGGACACAACTTACGTAACTGATGTAAGCCCCATGACAAAGACAACATGCTAATACTACAATTATACTATATAGAACCAGCTGAATGACCCCTCTTGTTTTGGTTACATTTATATATATATATTATTTCCTCATTATGCAATTTTGGACAAAGCTAATGTTATACGTGCCATGCTGTTAGTCTAAATACGCATGAAAATAAGTTATCAAATAGCACTCAGCATTTTTTCAGAAAAATATCACTCTGACGTGTTATTGCTCAAATGACCCCTCTTGTGAAGCTGAGTGGCAGGATATATAAGAGAAAAGAAGGTTAACCTAACTTTTAGGTGCTTGGTGACTATTAAGATATGTTTGACAATCAGGGAGCGTTTTTATTTTTTATTTTTAGAATAACCTATTCAGCTTTCCCTCACGTATATATTTGATTAAATTAAACTTGTTCATTTAGAGTGACATGTTAAAAAAAGTTGAGTTTTCAGCTCTTAGGGGAATATCTTGTTCTGCATAATTACCCAAATTTGATTGGAACTGAACTTGACTTCTGGAGATGACTTTTAATGAATGTAAATCAGGCATCTCACATCCCCACGATTAATTTTGTCTGTAGAAAAAAAAGAAAAAAAAGAAAAAAAAAATCTTGTTAGAAAACAGAAAAAAAAAAGTGTTAAAGCGCTGACAGAGGAGTGCTGTCAGGCATTTTTCTGCTCTATCTCATCTCCATGACTGGCACTCTAGTGATATTTCCCCTCCCTCACTTTGATCATGGAAGTGATGTTCTAGAAGAAGCTGTGAATTCCAATGTGAAGTGGGCATCTCTTTAGCATACCTAAATAAAGTTTACTTAGTTTCGTGTGCTTCATGTTCTCTGACAACACATGTTATCATCCACGGTTCAAAACAAGGTCTCAGAGAAGACTGAATGTATCAAATGGCAGGTTACGCCCACAGTAAGGAAGGAAGGTCAGGTCACACGATAGTCTTTGATTGATTTAATGGATGCATGCTTCAGTAGATGTATGGCTGTGTGAAGTAATTTATAACGCAAGCATGACAATTCATCAGATAGGGATCTGTTTAAGAGGAAATGAAATTGTTCTCTAGTAGCCAGTTATTGATGGAAACGTTTGGTAACTTCAATAATTGTGTAAATGAAATAAAATAAGATTAGTGTGATCCAGCGCCACAATTGTATATTTCCTCCAAGCAATAAATAAATGTAAAAATAAAATAAAAGAAGAAGAAGAAGAAGAAGAAGAAGAAAGAAAAATAATAATAAAAAAATTGTTAGAAAGCAAGAAATAAAATAATTGTAAAACAAAAAATATTAATAATCTCAAAGCAGAAAGGGGGAATCTCCTCAACCACCAACAATGTGCAGCATCCACCTGGATTATGTGATGGAAGCCATAGTGCGAAAGTGTAGAAAAGTTATGAAGTCTTCCAAAGAAACAAGACGTGCATTAGGGCTGCACAATATATCTGTACCATATGTTGTATGGCAATATTTTTTACAAATATTTTCAATAAGATTTTCTACAATATGATTTTTCTATTTATTGGTAATGGTATAGGTTGATATTTCATACTTAATTGTACATGCTCATTTCCCCTATTTTTAAATATAATTTAGATAAGTGGTTATCAAACTTTTGCCCCACGTTCTCCAAAACAATATTGAAAGGTGTGTCTCTGTTATGTCTGCTGTGACCAGGCTGCTAGTTTTCAAAAGATTTTTTTAAATTTCCATTTTTATTGTTCACACACACACACACACACACACACACACACACACACACACACACACACACACACACACACACACACACACACACACACACACACACACACACACACACACACACACACACACACACACACACACACACACACAAATGACAACTTATTATTTTAATATATTAAATTAATTATCCATGATTTTTTTTTTTTATTTATGTCCTGTAACAATAGTTATGGGAAAATAAAAAGAAATATGATTTCAGTTCACATTTTGATTTTATGTTTTTTTTTGTTTTTTTTTTTTTGCATTTTAATTTAGATTAGAGTTAGATTATTCTAATATTTTAATATCAATAATAATGTATTAACTCCTTGATGTTTGCTGAGGCCCCCTGGTTGAGAATAAACACTTATTGTAGATTACTTGTTAACACTAAAATTTGAATAAAATTGTAAAAAACATAAAACAAAACAACAACAACAACAAAAAAAACCTCCATTTTCCTTACTATATTATTATAATGTTGCAATGTCTAAATTTACTTGTAGCATTTAAAAGAACTGATTTAAGTTTTTAGTGTTTTACTTTTAATTAATTTAGACAATATGATAGCCTATAGAATTGTAATACTGGTCATTTATTGTTATTGGACATATATGAAAAAAAAAAAAAATCTTTCTTGTTATTTGTTGTGAATTATGCTTTAAGGCAGTTTAAATATTTCATTTGAAGGTGAAGAATTTACGGTGTGGTAAATTTACACAGTCAGATTTTCCCCTTTATCCTTGAAGCTGAGAACAAATCCATACATTCTAATCTAACGAAGGACACATTCAAAGCAGCTCCCCAAAAACCACATCCATCTTCAGGAAAACAGGACACTGGCATTTTGGCAGAGCTTGAGTTATGGCACCAAGCGTCAGTGGCTGCATCAAACTCCACTCTCTTCTGAAGGACCTTTGTGGAAATGGCATGATTAATCCATCAGGGGACGTGGCTATGCAGGGTATATGCATGGTAGGGGGAATTAAATTACAGGGCTTGTTGGAGAGACCATCCCAGCACAGTGCATTTGAAAGTGTGGCAGCTTTAGCTGATGGATGTCGCTGTTCTTAATAGGCTGGTGGTGTGTGAATTGAGGCATTGACTCCCTCCCACTCTGTGTCCTGTACAGAGGTGTTAAGGGTGACATGGGAGATAAGAGGAAGTAAAACATGAATTCGAATGGATAGGTACGCAAATGTGAGAGGGAGATTTGATTCAAGTGAACGTCCACGAGGGCTTATGAGCATATGATGACGTTCTCATTGCACATCAATGTAGCAGGTGTATTGATTGAGAGAACAGCATCACTTAAACACGTCTCAGAGGAATCGATAAGCATGTGTATTCTCCTATTTTAAATGATATACACATGGTTGTATCTCGCTAAGTACTGTCTGTAGTTGAACGTATTGATCGCAATTGCGCAAAAGCATCGGATGTACATTATAACAAATGTTCTCTTTGCATTATAAAAGAGAAGCGACAAATGTGCCCGATCGATGAAGAGAAGGTCAGGGAATGGACTCTGGCCGCAGCTCTAATAGAGAAGTCAATGAGGAACTGCTGTAATCACTGTAGTGAATTGAATAAAGGAATGTGGAACTGAGGGATGCAGGCAGTTTCTGCCAATTACTTTAAAGTAACTAGAAAACATCAGTGTTAAATTCCTTCTGAAATGCATAAACTTGAGGTGACCATTCATTTAAAAGCCATGGTTTGAGTTAATGTTGGTATATGCAAGGTTATAACACTAGAAAACAGAACAGCTCATGATGGTCTGACAGATTGCAGTGGATATGAAAGCAGAAAGCAGAAGTGAACTCTTAAATGATAGACATATAAAATTGTTTAGTGCCCATCTTATTGTAGCAATAAAATGTTATTGTAAAATAATTGTAAAAAATATTGGCAGATAACATTGTGCATTCCTATTGTCGACTGGAGAACTGTGTTCTACACTGTGAAATGTCACAAAACCCAGTGCCAGACCGTAAGTGTCATTTAAATTGGGTACATAAGTGACTTCCAGCTGTATAGGGATATCATGATGCATATGAGGAGTGTATTATGATAACTAAGATTAATGTCGCTGTGACTCAAGAGACACCATAAGTGTTTGTTCTGAGATTAGCGGTTGCAAATGTTGAGAACCATTACAAACCATAGGATCTATGGTCTGTTATGAACACTTTATGCTTTTGAAAATAACAAAATAGTCGTTGACATTTCAGTTTAATTCTTTTCACTTCCTAAATCCTTCACAATAGATGGCAGTATAAGCTTTATATCCTGCCTCTGTGCATGCTTGACCTCACAATGTACCAAATAATTGGGAAATTATTCAGTCACACTTTATTTGATGTTACAGTGTAATTATATAATATAAATTAACTACATAGGGGTTAGGGTAGGATTAGGGTTTGGTTTAGGGTTAGTTGCATGTAATTATGCATAATTTACTGTTATTACTATGTTAAGTACATGTAACATGTTGTAACAAGGACACTGTAAAATAAAGTGTTGCCAATTATTCTATAAGTTTTCTCCACTCTTTAAAAGAGTGTTGCAACTGGAGTTGTTTTATTCTCTCTCAATGCTGACCAGTCATATGCTGATACTCATAATGTCCATATGGGGATGATGTATTATTGCTTAAATAATTTCTTATTCAGATTTTCAACGTGCTTTCTAAGTCATATCAGTTTTGTTAATACCATGTAATTAAAATATGTCAGTGCACTACAACGCTCAGGCTGTATTAATGACCGTGAAAATTGTTTTAATTAAATAGCCAATTATAGTAAAGCCCCAACCATGAGAATTGACATTTAAATGAGCTTTATTTAAATTGCTTTCAATATTGTTTCATCAGAATTTCTCACGCGGCGAATTAATCTCTTGCCCGTGTGCATGTACAAAGCGCCATTAACTATTGGAGTGCCGTTATTATTCATTGCATGATATAATGCAATAGCCTAAGTCTGTCCTTAACAAACTGACTATCGATAAACTGCGACAACTAGCATTCCAGCACTTGTTACATAACATAACTGAGGCATAGCTGTCAATGACTGCAAAATTAAAAATTAAAATTAAAAACCCAGCTCAATGTGTAGTCTGCTGTTCTGTTTGTTTATCTTTATTGTGAATAGATAAAGGATGCCTTGTAAACCATGCTCAACAAAACGAGTTCTTTTTAAGTTCCTTGTTCAGATCTACCTGCTCTGAAAGAAAGGAACACACGTGCGCGCTGTGTCTCTTCCAAAACTCTCTTTGTTTCTTGGCTCCTCCTCCGGACCACAGTGTGACAGATTCAACTCGTCCGAGCACCACTAGCGCAGCTCTTCACTTTTTCCCACTGTCACTATCACGCTTTGATCGATGTCGTGACGCACAGACAATATCTCGTTCCCCCCCCCGTGCCAGGCTCATTTTACTTTTCAATCAGAACGGAATTGTTTTTATTGTTGTTTTACTAATTCTTCCGTGAGACATTACTTTTCCCAGAATACTTTGAAGACATTATTTAGTGTTGAACATGGCCACCCCGGCTGCGCTTCTGCCCGCGACACCGATGTCCCACGCGCCTCCAATGTCGATCGCCGCGGCTGTCAACTCCTCGAGCCCGGCGACCCTCTCGTCCTCACCGTCCGTCACCCCAGCCGGACAGAGCATCTTCAGATCGGAACTTCTCTCCTCCGCGAGCCCGGGTATCACCATCGGTAGTCTCCCGCACAAACCCGTGTATTCCACTCCTTCTCCAGTGGAAAACACTCCTCAAAACAACGAGTGCAAAATGGTCGAGGTCCGAGGCGCAAAGCTCGCGTCCTTCACTGTCAACGGCAACGAACTCATCTGCCTCCCGCAGGCATTTGACCTCTTTCTCAAGCACCTGGTCGGTGGACTGCACACTGTGTACACGAAACTCAAACGTCTAGAGATAACTCCTGTGGTGTGCAACGTGGAGCAGGTTCGCATCCTCCGTGGACTGGGCGCGATTCAGCCTGGAGTCAATCGCTGCAAACTTATATCGAGGAAAGACTTAGAGGTCCTGTATAACGACTGCACCAATGCAAGGTAAACTTAGCCTTCTCACACTGTTATGTCCTGCACTCTTAAAAATAAAAGTTCCAAACAGGGGTTTTCGCAGCAGTGCCATAGAAGAACCTTTTTCTTCTATGAAAAGTTTGAAAGTTTCCATGGAACCATCATGCCAATAAAGAAGAGTTTTTTTTAGAGTACGATATACACAAAGGAAAAGTTCTAAAAGTAACACTAAACTAAAAATAATTAAAAAGTCGCACCTTGTACTATGAGCCTTTATTGAGCTCATATAAGTACAGTATCTTGCGCAGATGTTACTTTCACAAACTCTTTTGTTTTCTTTTGCTGAGCACAGCATATTTATCTGCTTATGATCCAGTTTGAACAGTTTGGCCTTTGATAATCATGCACATATCAGGTTACTTATACTGAAATGCATCACATTGAACATACAGCACACCACAGACACACACCTATCCAGAACTGGGACACCTTTAGGCAGGACAGGTGTCTTTCACAAACAGTTAGGTCAGAACAGCATTGAATGTAACTCTTTGTCTCTTTATAAAAAAGTATCATGTGTAAACAAACACTTTTGGAGACTGAAATGGAAAAGAGAGAGGGAGAGAGATCGTATCAGTCTATGATATGAATATTTAATGGGACTAGCCTGGTTTTGTTACAAGTTAAACTGAAAAACTTACGGGTCAATCGCCAGTTGTCCCGTGGTGTCAGGTCCACTAAAGGTCGGACTCGTAGTTTACTGTCTTTCGCTTTGAAATGTGAAATTTGCAATGTGAAAACCAATGAATTTTCAGTGACTCACAACGTGGCCTGAATTTATTAGCCCATATGTCGTTATCAGTTCAGACGACTGTCATAAAAAGCTCTGTTTAACTGTCATATATACTTTGCAACCGTTGCCATCAAAGTTCGCGCGCTTTGAAAAAACACCAACCCTTTAGTAGCCTATAGTATTAATAGCAAATTACGACGTCTGACCTTTAGAGTGATGGCAAGCATACTGATCCGTTTGCGCGCAAGTGCGCTCGAGAGCCTTGTTTGAAAGAAAAAGGGTTTGCTTATCTAAACCTCGGTGTCTACGAGCAAATTTATGACACCAGCTCATAGCTGTTTGATTATTAAAGAGCGCATTTAGGCACCCATCGGCACTGGCGAGGAGATGTTAAGCGCTTGTGACACAAGTTACTGGAACGAGATGGAAATCTCTGATTCCTGCCCGCGCGCTCGCTCTCCGCCGGTGTCTATATAGAAATTGATTCTCCGCAGAAATTAATTAATTTTTCATATTGCCTAGAGCGGCAGTTTTAAAAGGGCGCTCTCTAACAGTTCCCCCCTCCCATTTGATCTCCACTTTGAATTATATTCTAATCGTATTAATACCTTTTGCCTCAGGATTAATCTACAAATTTTCGAATGTTTTTTGAAAATGGTTTGTATCACGACACATGCACAAATTAGCCCATTGTCCTGCCTTCTGATTTTCTCTTTTATCTAGGACATGAGAAGGTATTTGGCCATTTTAAACGTTTCTATCTTTGTATAATGACTCTATTTAATCGATGTCTGGCCTCCTAATGTTTTAATTTTGGCAGAGCTGAATGGAGATCAGATAGCAAGGGCAGACAGCGTGGGCTAAACTCTTGGACCTCTGTCCCTTGAATCCTCTAAACACCTAACTGAGAAGTTTCAATTGAGAGATAGGCCAACACACTAGTGGAAATTAGTAACTATTTTACATTTTTGTGAATTGGTGGCTAATTTGTATGAATTATTTTCCTTTGTAGGTTTCCGTAAAATCTTTTTACTTCTCACTGACGGTTAAGTTATGGGGAGGACCTTCATGCTTAATTATTATAATTTTTTTAAGTTGTATGTTTTTGTATTAAATCATTCAAAGTCATATGAAATTGCCACCTCGTAAAATAGTTTTCTTATGAGATCGGGTTGGATAGGCTGCAAAGGGTGGGTTTTTGATTCAGAAATGACTCATGCTGAGTCAAAGTTAGGCACTTTGACTCATCATGACCGGATAAAGGGAATCTGAGAGAGAATCTGGCACGTTATCATTTCCTTAAGGTTGTTAATGCAACACGAGTAAATGAAAGAAGAAACTAAACAACAAAACCACACCACCCCATATTGTGAGACTCAAATAACTTTCAATGTCTTTTTTGGAGCTATGCTGCTGTTAATTCATCAAATCTGATTACTTCCTCTGTGCTTCTCTGTGTTGAAAAGATGCCTTCTCTGACTGTCATCTAATCCATGAGCTTTTTCTGGCAGACAGAAAAAAATGCCCTATAGGTGCTGACTTGGTCTGTCTGCTTTACAGAGTCATTCATCACTCCTAGCATTTCCTTTTATGACTAAATTCTACCTATAATTGTTTGGAAGCAAAAAACAAAAATGCATCTTGGATCAGCATAAAAACTAATAGTTGATTTACTGCAGCCCTTCACAGTGCTCAACAAACAGAGCTATCAGATTATCTTACGCACAAACACAATGTTTTCCATTGTTTAAAGGCTGATTCACTAACATGAAAGTTCTAAATGTCCATAAAAGGCATTTGGCTTGCTGTGTTTTTGTTTTGCTCGTACTAGTAAAACAAATGCTTGTCTTCTTTTACAGTTAGCCTGCGCTTAGTCTGCCTTTATTTACTGAATTATTTATTTTCGTAGAATCACATGCACTTCCAGAAAGTCTTAAATGGACGTGATGTCTCACGACTCATTGGCTTTGCATTGTGACCTTTCTCTCAGAAACTCTGTGAAGTGGAGTTTATGCAGATCTGGTGTGTGCGTATAGTGTGCATTTGTTGAAGACCAAGCAAGAAAGTAAGATGACAGACATAGCTTAGCGCAAACCTTTTGCGAACACTTTGCAAAAATGGGTATTTGTGTCTTTGAAGATTTTCTTGTCACAGTGTTCAAGTCGTGTGAATGCTCAGTGTGAGAGGAGTGTGTCAGTGTGTGTTCTCTTTCTCTGATCTTCAAATAGGAGACATTTTAAAGGCCACGGATTACAGTCAAAACAAATACTCGAACAAGCGGCACTGGCACCCTAGACAGCAAATTATCCGCAGACAATTAATTGATGCCAGTGTGATTGCTTTCATTTCAAAATTCCCGTTATCTTGCACTCACCCGCTGTTTTTTCTCTCTTTCTTATGTACATGCACGCATACACACTAACCTCAAACGGACGTCTCGGCACGTCTCTCTCTTCCCTTGACCTTCAGGTCCTATTCAGCAGTAACACAAGCCTATATCAGTCAGCAAGGTTTGATTCGGCCCTTCCACAGTGTATTAGTGCGGAGCGAGGGATTAGTGGACAGAAAAAAGACGAGTGTGTGAATGTGTGACACAGAACCAGATCTGTAATCCATCCTGACTGTTTTTCTGCACTTGTATTATCACAAAAGGTTTCGATTGCCACACTTTCAAGCCTGCAGTATATTTTTAATCCTCTAATATCAATCATTACATATGGCTGTGGAGTTTATGGTCTGCTGTTGTACATGTGTGGTTGAAATAGATACCCTTTGTGTGTGTGTGTGTTCAGATCTCGAAGCTTTAGTGACTCTATTGGAAACCGCCGATGCAGCTGCTCAGACAGCTGATAGCTTTGTTGTGGCATGCTGCGTATCATAAAAGAAATGTGTTAGCGAACAAGGGCTTAAAATACTGTTGATGTCTTTATGGTGCTATTGTGTTTGTGTGTCCATCTGCTGTTGTGTAAGCGTAAGACTGTGTGTACTTGACGATGAGTTGTATTGATGAGAGTTTGGACAATATCACCTTACACATGCACACTGTGTGGGTTTCTTTGTGTGTGGTGTTTGTTTAGATGCAGTCAAACAGAACGCAGTAGAATGTTTAACGAGATGTATAATTTCTAAGAATGTCACAAAGTGAATAATTGCTTTCTTGTAAACCACTAATATTTACCAAGAACATAATTGTAAATTGAGAGAGATGAACATGTAATAGGGTCCATGATAAAGAACAACAAAAAATATTTCACAAATCTAGTTGGGCAAACTTTAGTTAATATGCATCTTAAAGAAAACTTTCAATTGAATAAAAAATGTCAATGTGAATTGAAAGTACAATTAAAATCATCATCATAGAAAATGTGTGAGGTGCAAGTCACTGCATGAATTAGAATGATGTTTTTTTGAATAAATGAATCTAGATACTTTTAGATCATGTTATATCAACCATATAGACAATGATCTCACATGTGATATATATATATCTGAGATCTAAAGGGTAGATGATTTAATGTAAAAGTCTGCAGGGCTTGAGAAGGTATCTCTTTTATGGTAAACCAAGGTTTAAAGTTTATCTTTAAGTTGTTGTGGTCTGGTATTGGATGGATGAGTTACTTTCATATCAGCATTAAAGCACCTCTTTATTGGGCATAAAGTTCATCATGGGGTTTCAGCACTTTGTTCATTATTGTTCATTCTCTGTTTGATCTGTGGGAAACTCCAGCTGCTGTTTATCACACACACACACACACACACACACACACACACACACACACACACACACACACACACACACACACACACACACACACACACACACACACACACACACACACACACACACACACACACACACACACACACACACACACACACACACACACACACACACACACACACACAGAGAGAGAGAGAGAAATGTATAGTGTTGCCACTTGCTCTCAGTGTTACTAGTGCACACACACATCTTCATACAGTAGGTGCACACCCACTCATGTTGGTCTTTAGAACATAACGGTGCTTAGTTCTTGTTTTCTTTTTGCTTTTTGCAGAGCAGGTAAAACACACTGTAAAACAAATGATGGATTACTCTGATAACAGATGTTCTTGCAATGTTGCGCACAAGTTAAATATGATGCTTTGGACTCAAGGGGCCTTATTCATAAAACACTAGCAGAACGGATCTCTGTGTAAATCGTAAGTAAAGCCGTTTGTACACAAATTGTACCAAGGGCTTTATCCTTAATTGACAAAATTCTCATTCGGGTGCTCAAAAAGACATTTTTTGGATCCATTAGCTGTATGCATATGATGTGTTTTAGCATCTGATGGTTCTCTTGTGTATTCAATGTAATGGTGGTGTAAGCAATGCTCTGAAAGTTCCCCTGGTGTTTACAGAATGTTACAGAGCTAATGAAACACAGGAGGACATTAGAGATAGAGTAAACATGTCTTTTCAAATGGAGTGTGTGTTTGTGTACGCGGGTGCCGGTGTGTGCGGAGGGCCGAGGAAAGAATGTGTATGTGTGTGTGTGTGTGTGTGTGTGTGTGTGCGCTGGCACTGATGGCCTCTGTGGGAAGGCGAGCCAGCATGGAAGAGAGGAGGACGTCAGGGGGAGATTTTAATTAAAGTATGAAATGAGAGGTCACGCGCTCTGACCCCCCCTCCACTCGCTACACACACAAGGACATGCTATCTCTTTCTTACTTTCTCTGTTCATTTCTCTCTCATACACACGCAAGCGGTCTCCTCCTCTCTCTCTCTCTCTCTCTCTCAGCTTGATGAGTTTTCCATGAAAGGGTTTTTCATTAATTCCACCTCAGGGAGTCTCTCTGTTCCGGCTCCCTCTGAAGCACATGGAAATCTAAAGTGTGTGTGTGTGTGTGTGTGTGTGTTTTTTTCTGTTTGTACGTGGCCACCATGATGTTTTGACTCGGTCTGATTATTAACACACTGTTCTGGCTGTTTGATCATGAAGACTCTCACACAGACACACATTGCCGAGGATCTTGTTGAGGAGAGAGGATGATGGACAGAACAGAAATGGTTCGTTAGTTTCCTGTGATTGCTTCATAATGGGACATTTGAAACATTGAATTACAGGAGTTTTACGATAATTTAATTCTGAAAAACACCTGCACACGGAATAACTGGAAGTGAAAGAAATAGTATGAGCTTCAGTGTATTCATTAGAAATTACTGAACATAGGCTTATTGGAATAACATGCTACCTACAGTTTTACAAAACTCCCAAAACATGCCTATACAAATGAACATTAGAGGCAGTAAAAAAAAAAAAAAAACACTTTTATTTCTTTTTTTTTTACACAAATTGTGATTACAGTTGCAGATTATTGATTAATAAATACTAATTTGAATGCAATATTCCTTGCACAATACTATATTATGACCTCAAAACACTATGACCATAATGCATGATTTGTAAACGAATACATTTTGACATGTGCATCACATAACCATGACTAAACTTGCTTGGGAGCTCACCTAATACAGCATTGCACTTGTGATGCTGAGCACTCTGGCACAAGTCCCATGAAACACCACTCATTATAAAAGAGACTTGTAGAAGCAAGCAAGCTAAAATAACGCAACTGCTTCACCAAATGCGATTTTATCTCACGTTTATTTTCTTCTACACTGTCGGTAGGGTTTAGTGTAGGTCAGAGGTCGCGCTTACCAAAAAATGTCCGTCATTGACTGGATTTTTTTAGCAGTTCAGCCTCCAGAACAAAATTAAAACTGCCACGAGAAGTCATCTGTCCTAAGCAAAGACGCGGAATGTTATAACAATTGCCTCTGCATCAGTCGCCCTTGATGTGTTTGATTATGCACAGGCGAGCATCCAGTTTAAGTCCATGTTACAATAATAAAGTTATAGCCTAATACAAACTTTATAATTTCATAATCATGTTTCCACTCCAATTTTATTTTATTTTTTTAATTGTGGCCGTCATAAAACTTGACCTGATTTAATCAAATATATATTAAATATTGAAGAACAGTAAAAAAAAAAAAAAAATAGGCCAATGAATATGGTGCATATGTTTTGCAAAATGCTGTTCTTTTTTTAGCTGACTATCGAGTTTATGGTCACTGAATGGCTTTTCTGAGGTAAATGTAATATTATTGTTTACAAATTTTTTTATTGATGTCTTTCCACGGTTGAAACACTGATTGAGCGATTACATTAGACATGATACTGATTTCAATAAGTTGTACTGTATCTTTCAACTTTCTTCTGATGTTTGTTCATGTTTATTTCATGCTGCCTGCAACTAGTAAAGTGGAAGAGATGGTCCGTTAACATGCACTTTGCGCTGCCGCTTTGCTTGATCTGAGGCGCTACAGTGATCTGTCACACCACATTTACAGCTAAAACTGTATTTATTGTTTGAATTTCGTGTATCTAGAAATCAGTATTTTTACCTAGTCCTTTGTGTTGTTATATTTGCCTGTTCAGGCACAAAGGTCGTGCTTTAGTGGGCTTTGCTGTCACTGCGGGGGAATGCTTTGTGTGGTGTTGAACATGAAAAGTGCAGCAGTCTCTGTTCATCTGTTCTCTTCATGAATAAATAAATGCATAATCTGGCCCATATGATCGTCCTGTAAGTTCATAATTAAAAATAAATATGTGAACGAAAACAAAAGCTATTAAATGTCTTATCATTAAAATATGAAAATGAAACTGGCGGGTAATAATAGATGATGATTTTTATGACCCTGCATTTTTATGACACTGTCCGTCAAAGGCGGCGCTCTAATTAAAATAAGTTAAACTTTTAAAAGACACATCTCGAGACCTTGTGGTGGTGGAGGGATGCTGGAAAACTGTCATAGAACAGAGGGAAGTCTGCTGTTGTTACAGATATGTAGACACAGGAGAGGAAGATGGATGGTGAATAGTGATTTATTGATAACAAAGGTGCAGGGATGAGGTGAGCAGGGTAGTGGAGTCCAAAGTGTGATCTTGGCGGAGACACAGAGGACAGGAAGATCGCTGGAGACAGGGGAAGAGTCCACAAACGAGAGCTGGGGTGAGGTGAGTGCATATAGTGGCAGTGATGAGGGTGATGATGAGGTGCAGGTGTGTGTGATTAGAGATGATGTGTAGGTGGGAACAAAGGAGAGTGATGGGAAATGTTGTGAAGAGGATGGTGACTAGGTTGAACTGTAAAAAATGATCGTGATTTTAACAGTAAAATGCTACAGTGAAAAACTGTTAATTGGTTAACAGAAAGTTTCCTTACTATATACGGTAAATTACTGTGATAGATCTAATGGTACATTTAATGTCATTTTACTGTAAAATACAGTTTTTGGAAGTGTGTAATGCAGTTCAGATGTTATGGGAAGGAGGAGGCGGGAACCGGCGAACCAATACCATAAACCAAAATGAAAGTATAAGCCAGCAGCCCCTTGCGGACGACTGCTGGCCACACAAAACAGGAACAAAACATCACATAAAACTCAGGCCTGTTCCTCTCTCACTCTTAACTGTCGTCGCTCCTCCTTTATGCTTCCGCTCCTCCGTGAGAGATACGAGACCGGTGCGTCGCGCAGGTGTCGCTCTTCAGTAATCACGCCACCGGCCTCGTGCCGCCCTCTCACGGCCCACGGTCTCGTCCTGCTCGCCACAAAGTGAAAATGAACAAGTCATTGTATAATTTACAGTGAAAAACCGTAAATTGATATTCCCACAATTCCCTGCGTGACACTTCACATTTGATGTATTTTTGTTGAAATAACTATGTTTCGTCATAGTTTTCTTCGTTTTTTTCTAATCAGTTATGTACATTAGGGTTTTCTGTTACATTTAATGTTGTTAAATTAATGTTTATTGTATTTTTAAAATTTCATGTGTAAACATCATAGTGTTTAATGTGTGTGTGAATGACACTGTGCAGCTTCTATATATATTAGTATTAACTTTCTTGTGGATGAACTGCTTGTGATGAGCTTTGATTGAATATGTGACTTTCATTACTGCTGTGATTGTTGGTTGTCAGTGTATTTCAATGGTTCAAAACAGATATTAATACTTCAATAGGTTGGTAAATTAAAATATAATGAAATACGGTTTATTACTGTAAATTGTAAGTTAAGTCTGTAAAACCTAAAATGTTGCTACCGTATTTTTTACGGTACATTTCTGGTAACCACAGCTGCCAGTTTTTTACCGTAAATGTAATGGAATTTTAAATACGAATAACGTATTTTTTTTTTTACAGTGCATGTATATATTCTTCCTGAGGCTAATTGAGTTGATTAACTGAATATGCTCCTCCTGTGTTAATTTGGTCAATTATCTGAACGTGCTACTCCCCAACTTTGTTAATAAAACATAATTTTGTAACTTTTACATTTTGGCAAATTGGTGACAAATTTGTATTATCTCATTGATATGTTGTCATATGACCTGCTCAGGCACTATTGAGGTTTAGATTTTGCGATGCAACTTGGTATGAAATTGCAACTTTGTAAAATATATATGTTTTCTCACAAGATCTGGTTGGGTCCAAATTGTGCTATGAACGAACATTGAGTGTGGCTTCTGTCATCAGTTCAGCAAGTGAGTGTGCAGCAGGAAAAAAAGGAAAAGCCAGAATGGTCACATGGAGTTGTTCCGCAACAGACAGCCAATCATAAACTGGTTACCTTATTAAAAATGAATGCGCTTTGTACAGTCTCAGAAACTTCAGTTTCAGCATGTGAGGGTTAAACAGGTTATCTAAAGTAATGAAGAGATATTATTATTAGTAGTATATTTCAGAAGATTTGATAAAATCAGATCAGAATTACGCAGTGACCTTTCCACAGTGGACAAGCAAGTATTGAAACAAGATACATGCTGTATTTATTCATCAGTGTTATTAATCTTGTAGATATGCAAATGGGAACATTAACCCTGGGATTTCAAATGTACAGTATGATATCCAAAAGTTTTGCTCGTCAAAAGTAAAACATTGTTTAAATTAATCTATGATTTAAACGGTTTAATCCAAGTCTTCTGAAGAGACACAGACATTTGATAAACAGATTAAATTTAGGTGGGAACAAACCTCATTGGATTACAGTATTATATGTGATTATAAGTGATTCATGTGGGTTACTTTAAAAAATAGATATACTTTTTGATGCTTGAAAGTTTTGGATTTTCAACGGATGGACAAAAATGATGCGAGAATAATAAAAATATCTTCACTTTTGTTCCAAACATGGGTTTGGAAGAACATGAGGGTGAGTAAATGATGACAGAATTTTCACTTTTTGGGGAAATATCCCTTTGAGCACAGAGCAGCAGAAAAAAAACAAGAAAAAAAACCCCCTCTTTAGACATGTCCACAGCTGGCTGATTTGTAATTAGAAGTTGTAACTGCTTTCCTCTTTCTTATGAACGTCAGGCTCACCCAATAAATCACAAAATATTTGAAAAAAACATTATGGGCCAGATTTACTAACAGCTTGCGCCAGCTCAAACCCTCTTTTGGTGTTGAAAAACGTATTGACAAAAAAAACAAGGATTTACAGAAGACATGCAGTCGAAAATTAGCGCTGAAAAGACGTGTCTGACCTTATTGCATATGCATTTGTAGGAGTTCCCCTTTCAGATGCATAATTTATGGGAGGACAGTATTTAAATGAATCATGCAACGCAATTTACTAAGGTTTGCACTAGTCAATTTACTGGTATTTGCGCCATTATTTAATGCCCAAAAAAGCATGTCTTAAACCAGACATTAATTGCTCTGCTCTTGGGAGATTGTGTTGGTCATTATGGAAATGATCCGGCTGTGTTCTTTTGTTTCCTTGTCATTAGTAGATCATGTGCAGAACTTTCCTGTCCCATCTGCACTTTTTAGGATTGCGCTCTAAACTTGCCCTGTTTAGTAAATCTGGCCCTAAATGACATGTCCATGGTTAAATCTCAATGTTATCAGAGAAATTGTCATTCTTTTCCATACAGCTACTCTTGGTGAGTCTGCAAAGTGTTACAAAGCTTCATGATTAGGCAGTTTCACACCTCTGGCTTTGACTCTAATGAGATTCTTCAGTCAAAAATGTCAAAAACTAATTGAGATGTCCAGACTCCAGACCATGGAGAGAACGTGGCACAGCTACGGCTGTATCTACATTTGCCAATCACTGCTCCGTTTAGAACAAGTCAAAAATCAACAACCAACACATTCTTAGTCTGTGCCGGTGTTTGTTTGTGATGTATCTAGGAAACGTGGCATGTAGAATGCAGCTGTTTGTGAAGTGCCTTGGTGGGTAGGAGGCAAATAGTTGTATGCTCATTAAACTACAGTGGGTTAGGGGGCCAGGAAAGTGTGGGGACGACCGGAGACTCGAGTCAGAGAGAGAAAAAAGAAGAGGGAAAACGCATGGCTTAAAGGAATATTCCAGGTTCAGTACAAGTTAAACTCAATAAGTCAGCATGTGTGGCATAATGTTAATTAATACAAAAAAATATTTTTACTTATCCCTCCTTTTCTTTAAAAACAAAATACAAAAATCTGGATCACTGTGAGGAAGTTAATGGGGCCAATCTGTAAACGTTTAAATACTGTTTCAAAAGTATAGCCACAAGATGTAAGCAATATACATCATTTTAGAGTAAAACACTTGCTGTGTAAATTATCCAAATATTAACAACTTTGCAGGGTTATTATAGTTAACTGTATATACATACTTGGAAGAAAACAGAAACTAATAAAAATGTCAAAAACACAACTAAAGTACTAAAATTGTCAATGGAAAATATATTAAAAAAAATATTTGTATCTCAATGTTACTAAATAAAATTGCAACACCAATTTAATGTATGAAAACCTACGAAGATTGTAAAAATGACGAGAAAAAATTGTAAGGGCTTTTATAAAATTATGAGCTTTATTTTAAGCTTGTTATTTAAAGATTTTTTTGTGGCAAACGCAACATAATGCCACAAATGCTGACAAATGAGCTTAGCTTGTATTGAAGCCAGAATAGTCTGTGCTGGTGAGGGGATGCATCCATTTGTGGGAAAACTCAGTAAAAAAAAAAAGCTATGTGTAAACAAAGTGCATGGGAATGCTATGTTGTTGTAAACTTCGCTTACTTTTTCCATTCTCTTTCTGGGTCTTTTTCTATCCTCTTAAAGGTAATGCTTCTTTAAGTAGAACAGGATAATGTAGCAGTAACATATAAAGGTTTTGCCTAAAGCTTCCTTTACGCCTGTGACCTGATTAGTGCAGAGAGGACAGAGGAAGGAAATTTTGCATCTCCCGAAAATATAGAGAACAGACGGAAATAGAGATGGAGAGATCTCAGTGCTAAAAAAAAGAGACAGAATGGATACGAACGAGGAAAAGATTAACCTGTGTAATGGTTGTGTCGATTTCACCTCATGTTTTTACACAACTGTTCTCAACTGAGGGTCTAAAGAAAGTGGCAGTACTTTCAAACAGTCCTCGTGAGAAGGTAAAGTTAACACACACACACACACACACCCGGCCCATATCTGCCAAAAGCTACTGAGAGGGAGAAAAGCGAGTGATTTATATGCCAGTGTGTGAAAATTACTATTTTTGTTGTGGACTTTTATTGTATGAAGGACAAAAGGATGAGAGGAGAGGCAGTGGGATGTTAAATGACCTACATATGCACATAACACAGCTTAAATGATGTCCTATATAGAGGTGAGTATAGCTAAGATATTGTCAAATGGCAGATGTTATTGGCTTTGATTGCTCTTGACGCTCTTACCATAATGTTGTTCTGCAATGGAAACACAATCTATTCAGAACTGCAACAAACCTCTTGCATTCTAATCTAATGCAATGGTTCTTTATATGCTAGTTTGAACTATGAAGAAATACAAGTATCTACCTTACTGAAATTGCCATTTTTGTTTTCTGCAATTTCTTGTTCATGGTTTAAAATTTGTTAAAGGCTGCGATTGTCTTTTCTTGCCTATTGTGATGTGTATATCCACGTGAAACGGCATCTCAAACAAGAAGAAAATTAAGGTGGACTTTATTTGTCCATCGGGAATTGATTGGATCGTTGGATCATTGTGTTTTGCTATTGCTATTGCTGCAGGCAGGGCCGTACCTACTATTGAGGTCCCTAGTGTTTTTTTGCGATGTATATAATAAAGGTTGTGAAATAATTGCCTAATATTAACTCTACTTTGGTGCTGCAAGGATATTACACAACAACAAGATAACCAAGAGCTGCCTCAGCGGTCTAACACCACTCGTCAATGTCAAAATGTTTGAGATGGCCACATCATCAGAGAACAGAAGACATGTGATTGCAAGTGGGAGGGGAAGTTATTTTGATTAAAGATTATGAGGGCACATTATTTAAAAATAATAATAATGGTGTGCGAGGATAAATTATTTATATTGAACACTGCAGTATTCCATAAAAATAAGAATTGCCAATTTTATGGTGACATTGCTTTTTAGAAAACAAATACATGTTTTTGGTGTAATTCTCTCTCAGCGATTATTGAGAGAGACAGGACGAGGTGTGTTGTTTCTTCACTGAGATTCACTGGCCTCTCTGCTATTTTGGGGGGGAATATGCCTTTTTATCTCCGCTTGGTAAATCCTAAAGTTCTTAAAGCATTAACATGAAGGAAATACTGGCTTATATAGGTCTTAAAATTCCTCTATAATCCAGATGAGCAGCTTTATAACCCTCCCTCTGATGATAGGATGTCACCTGTCAGGTCCCTATTGGATTCTTCTGTAATGAGAGACAATAATAACAGCAAATTAAAGAGGAGCAAGAACCTGAACAGGCGAAATAGACTTTTACAATTAACCTTTTAACATCTGCCTGATATGAGATTGAAATGTTCCCTGGTTACAATATGATCAAATTGACCTGTGAACTTACTTAACTGAACTGAATTTTTGTCAAATAGAGAACAAGTTTAATTTATTCAGTTTATTCATAAGCTAAACGCTTCATTGTTTTGTTAATAAAAAAATGCATTCTCTTTCTTTGTAGGCTCGGTTTTGTTACTTGCCATATAGAATAGAATAGAATAGAATAGAATAGAATAGAAAGCTTTTTTTTATTATACATTTCCTTACTGTCACATTTGATCAATTTGATGAATCCTTGCTGAATAAAAGTGTCAATTTCTTTCTAAAAACAAAACCAAAAAGTAATTCTTACTGACCCCAAACTTTTGAACGGTAGTGTATAAAGTTACAAAAGCTTTCTATTTCAGATAAATGCTGTTCTTTTGACCTTTCTATTCATCAAAGAATCCTGAAAAAAATGTACACAACTGTTTTCAACATTGATAATCAACATATTCAAATAATTTCTAAAGGATTATGTATCACTGAAGACTGGGGTAATGATGCTGAAATTTCAGCTTTGACATTACAATATACAGTATTCAAATAGAAAACAGTTGTTTTAAATTGTAATACTATTTTACGATATTACCGTTTTTACTGTATTTACTGTATATTTACTGTTTTTACTTTTTTGGATCAAATAAATGCTGCCTTGGTGAGCAGAACAGACTTCTTTTAAAAACATTTTATAGGTCTTACCGTTCCCAAACTTTTGAACTTTTTTACCGTTTCAGGCCCTATTTTGTACATTATTTGTGGAGAATGTCACAGTATTCATTGGGAATTCTCTCAAAACTAGTTGAAGTTGAACTTCAGCTTAGTCTGACATGTTTTTTAATGACCTTATGAAATGTCTTACACAAAAGCAAGACATGTTGGTGTAATGGTTCACTTCGTAGGGTACATATTTACTAACATACAAGTCAACAAAATGAGTCCATTACAATCATCCTTTGCTCACCATTAGTTTCCGTCTCATGTGTGTCTGGCTGCACAATCCCCCGTTTCCATTAAGTTCCTTTCATTACGTTTATTTGTTTTTTCAGAATATACATTTTTCACAGACTTTCTCATCAACACATTAAAGTGTGTTGCATGATCCTCTGATTAGTGTTTAATATAAACTGATAGACTCTCAAGCTCTGGAGCTTTGTAAATTAAATGTATTTTCATCAATAATTTGTTGTTGTAATTGTGAGTATAATCTGTAATGAGTGTGAGTTTTTATTTATAATGTAAACAGGCTTGTAAAAGCAAGCTGGCTTGCTGATATATCAAAGAGAATATTACTGTAACACACAATCTTAACTGACTCGCTGACTGATCTTGAAGTATGCTGGTTTGGTTGTTTGTGTGTGAATGTGTATGTCTGTTTGAGGAAGCAGTCTGTTTGTAAAATGTTTACAGTACTGCTTTTTTCCATTCCTGTTATTTCCTGTGCATGTGGATATTTGTGTATGCACGTATGCTTTGGGAACAAGAATGTTGAAGTGTCTGTCTGTGTGTGTGTGTGTGTGTGTGTGTGTGTGTGTGTGTGTGTGTGTGTGTGTGTGTGTGTGTGTGTGTGTGTGTGTGTGTGTGGACAGATGTAAGGTCTCTGTCTGTCTTTTTCTCTCCCCTTCTTTCTTCGTCCCCCTGCAGGGGCCACAACACTTATTTACATTTCATTCATCACAGAGAGCCGCAGATTGAAACACAAACAGTGGACTATTTGGGTTCAGTCTTTCACTGCGATAAGAGCTCCGATTACGCCCCATCATGAAGGAACTTCCTGTTTGAGCCCAGAATAAAGGATGTTTGCTCTTATCCTTTCCGTTAGGCTTTTTTCATCAAAGAGCATTTCCATCTAAATGTTTTCTCATTTGTTTCAAGTTGTCTTCAGTTCATATTAGCTCATATGTAAAGTGTAATTTGTGTCACATTTATATAATGCAGATTGTTTCAAAGCAGCTTCACAGTAATAAAACGAAAAATAGCATCAATTATGAAGCAAATTCAGCTTCAGCCGTAAAGCACCTCTACAGAAGACAACAGTTATTATTCACTTTGAGTCAGTTCAATGTTGATTCAGTTCAGTTCAATAACTGTCAATCTTGCAAAGTTATATCAATTGTGAGATGACTTCAAAGACATCTCTACAGAATACAATAGTGTCTTTATTTGGCTCAATTTAGTTCAGTGTTGATTCAATTCAGTTTAATAAATATTTAAATGCTGTAAACTTTCAAAGTCAGACAATAGTGTCATTATCCAGTGTCATTAACTTGAATAAAGATTTGCTCTCATCTGATAGAGTCAGTGCAGTCAAGTTATTAATATTACTGATTATAAATTGTCTTTTAAACCCCAACTGAGCAAGCCCAAGGCGACACTTATAAAACTAGCTAAACATCCTCCATAATGCAAAAGGAGTGTCTTAAACTCTTGATTTAAACTCTTGTCTTAAACTCTTGATTAGGTTTTTAATGCTAAAACAGGAGATCATGTAAACTGACAAATCCACTATTTATAAATCTCCACCTGATAAAATTCACTTGTCAGAAAGAGACCGTCTCTGCTAATGGGTGGACACACACACACACACACACACACACACACACACACACACACACACACACACACACACACACACACACACACACACACACACACACACACACACACACACACACACACACACACACACACACACACACGCAGTCTTTTGCTTTGCTTCATTAACCCTGAATATTAATATGGTTCTCATTCTTTTTTGATTTGTTTGTTTTCTCCAGCATATCCAGAGCGACAGCTTTATAGTGAAACGGGTAGTTATTATAGAGAGAATGGACTAAGGTATTTGTCTCTTTTAGTTCCTTTTTTTTCAGTTTTTCTGTAATCTAAAGTAATTTGTTTCCTCTCTGAAATACTGTACCTCCTGATTTGACCGCCCTCTCTTATCTCTTATCTGCGTTGTGGACACAGATCAGTCCCTATTTACAGCTTCAATTGGACATAATTGAAAAGTACATCTGAATGTTTGTCAGTGGAAAACAGGAGAATTAGACCCCCTCTTCTTTTGTTTGTGTGGCAATGGGCAGCCCAGAGGGGGTTGTGCCCCTTTCACACCCCAGTAATTGATGAATTGTATGTGGTATGCAAATGAGAATCCATAAATCTTATGAATGACAGCTTAATTTATGTGAGCCTTAATGAATGCAGGATTAGATTTTAATTAAATGTCCTCAAAGGCACCCTGAGTTGTACGTTGCATTTTTGTTCTCTCTCTCTCTCTCTCTCTCTCTCTCTCTCTCTCTCTCTCTCTCTCTCTCTCTCTCTCTCTCTCTCTCTCTCTCTCTGTCTCTCTCTGACTCACTCTTTCATAGACTACCGTGTTAATCTTAAGTCTTGTTTCCTGTGCACATCTGTCCTCTCAAATGAAGTATCCAGAAAAATTGCAGTGATAAAAAAACTCTTCATTTTGCGAACGGAAGGGGGTCGTAGTTAATGAACCATACAGGGAGAGAGAGAGTTAAAATGGTGCCTTATCTCCTGATCTCTCTTTGAATTTCTTGAGTCATTTCCGCTGCACGGCTTAACCGCATTTAATCTGATTCCATCAGTATCAGTTTAATTAAAATATCGCCCCATTAGGAATTATTAAAAATGTCAGCCTGTTAGGCATTCAGCATGGCTGTTGGAAGAGAGAAGACAGTCCTTCACCAGAACGGCGTCATTAGCACTAACGTTCTAGCACGTCTCTCAGAGTTTGCTGTTATTGTAAACGGAATCAGAAGATGATTGTGTTTGCGCAGATAAGTGCGTGTGTATTTTGGTCGAGTTTGCATAAAACATGAAACCGTGTGGGTTTCAACTGGTTGTTTGTAAAGAGGAAAACTAAGACCACAGAAGGAAAAGACCAGAATGAAAATCCACCTGGATCTCATATCTAGAATCATAGATGGGATGTGTTTGTATGTAAGTGTGTGAAAGTTCATGAGAGAAAGAAGTGCAATAGGATGAGCTGAAATAATATGCCGTTCATGTCACATTGTTGTCATTTGGGTCAAGGCAAATAATAGTGCCCATGATAAAGAAAAGGAAAAATCTTGCCAAATTCTTTGAAATACTCTTAGAAATGCATTCATGTTATTTCATATGGTTAAAAAAAACAAAAAACTTTTAGACCATTTAAAAAAAGTTCATTTAATGACAAAAAATATCAGTTGGTAATAACCAATACAAGAAGTTATTTTTTTAAATGAATACTTAAATATCATTAAGATTTTGTAGAGTTGTATCACATTTTACAATCTGAAAAAACCTTACTGACCTTGTCACATGGTCTGCAGGGGTCCTCTCTGTGATATCAGTGTAGAAGTTTATTAAAATGTTTTTTTTTTCTTTCTTTTTTTTTTCAAAATAATATTTTTTTATTATTATTATAAAATGGCAATCTCTACTTAAGATTTATTTATTTATTTTTCATTATAGATGAGGTGTAATCAAGTTATTATATGTGCGAATTTTATTTAACCTATTTTAAAATAAATTAATAGATCCAGACAAAAATGAGCATCATGTCTGGCCCATTTTCATCTGTGTGTACAACAGCAGTCATCATCTCTGTCACACACACACAGTGTGTGTGTGTGTGTGTGTAGAGTGAGAGAACGGGGTGAGAAAGAAACCTGTGATAATCCTCTCCCATTTCAAAGGTCAGGCGCTGTGATAAAATAGCTATTTTGTTCATTTATTTACTCTCTGCAGTGGACAGATAAAGAAACACTACAATTAGGGAATTGAGAGTGGGAGATTTTAAAAGGGCAAACGGTGGGGACTTTAATATTTTATGAAGGATGATTGGCGCTCACAAGCAGTGGGGGAGGTGTGAGCGGAGGCTCTGTGTGAAATAGAGGATTTTTTCCCTAGAATGCTCAGCTAAATGATAACTTTTTTTTTTTTTTTCAGTCTTTCCATTAAAGGTTTCCCTAAAATCTAACTCCCGCTTCAGTCGGTAAAGATAGTGAGGGTCAGAGCAATCAAAAGTGCACCGTGTTGAGTCAAACAAGTGAAAATCATCCATAACCTACTCCCCATTTAGACACAATTAGGTAAACCTGGTTGTCATATAAACACCACAAGTAAAATCAGATGTTATTTGTGTGTGCTAGAGAGCCGTGGCTGATTCTGGCACATGTACTGTAAACTCAACAAATTTAAATTGCACATGAATGCACAAGAGCAGGTAACAAGGTGTACAGCATGCATTATACATGAGCAAAAAATCGGCTGATTATGGAAAAGGGAGATGAGTCTACTGTGTGATCTAATTAGAGAGAGAGAGAGAGAGAGAAAAAAGAGAAGGGAGGGGGTACAAGAGATGGCAGAAAAAAGACTGTCCTTGAGAGTATTTACTGACGCATGCTAGTATGCATAGTAGATTAGTTCAGCTCTGAACAGAAACAGATGTGTGAGTGTGTGCTAATCATACCTTTTTTTTTTTTAAAGAAATAGTTAGTTAAATAGCTAGTTGTCACTTTTTCAGTAACCATTCAGAGCAGGTTAATTTGTGTATTTATAAACATACAGTATAACTTGGCTACAAGTCTTGGCTACAAAAAAGCTGTTCTTCCATTATTGTTAGGGAGTAAAAATATAGTTAATTGAATAGAAGTTGACATTTGTGACAGCATGCTCTGTATGGAGTGAAACAACCTATTATCAGCAGAATCTAAACAGGACAACTAGCAACTATCCTCAGACCTACTTGGTAGTTTCTAATCATTCTTTACCATGTCTACTCTTCAAGTGAGTGACATGATGCAGTAAAACTACAGCATTCCCATTATAATCAACAAAACTGTCTACACTGCAACTTGTAATGTGCAAGCAGTGCATTGGCTTCTAGATGGGCTGTTACATGTAACCAAAATAAAATGCTTGTCTGACGTTGTGTGTTCATCTTTCAGCTCCAGACCTGGCAGACCTCCCAAACGGACCCAGAGCGTGACATCGCCCGACAGCCCTCACGTCCTGCCCCACTCTGTCTCTGGACTCATGTCCTCAGGAATGATGTCTCACACTGGTAAGAAAATGAGGAAATGCTCCTACCTCACTGTTACTGCCAGAACAAATAAATAGCATTCCTTCAAAAATGAGAAAAGCAGGATTCATAATTAAAAGTGAAAGGAGAATAGCAAAATGAAGAAGTCAATTAATTGTTTAGATGAAGACGTGTCCTAACCAGATGCAACACAGTCAAATTCCGGCGGCAAGCAATTTGTCTGTTTACCACAGATGCGAAAAGGCTACAAGACGCAACAAAATCAATCACAAATCACAGCCAATCAGAAGAGCGCGTGGGCGGGCTCTCTTCCCATAAGCACACTGCTGTCTCCTACTTGCAACAAAATAATACAATTAATTTAAAAAATGAGCCACGTTAACATTATTCAAAATACAAACTTAGTGATTGATACAATCCTTTTCATAGAATGCACTTGTTTGTTCACAAAAAGTTCTCAGTTTTAACTTTATTGTTTCTTTTAAGTCATCTTCAAAATCTGAGGTTAATTATTCATTGTCTCTTTCAATATGTCATGTTGGACTTTAAAATCCATAATAGTTTAATTAAACAATTTTAGTATTGTACAAAGCATACAAGTAATTGAGATAATCATTGAATTGTCAACCATGACCTCTCAAAAAAAAAATTACCCCAGTCGTGTATTGCTGCCATTGCTGGTTAGGACAGGAAAATATACATTTTATCGCATATTGTGTCGTCAATTTGCATGTAGTTTGGCTACGGCTTTTGTGTCTGTTACAGGCATCTTTTGAGAGGCTGAAATAGGAAATACAGAGATTTATGTTTAGCTAGAGAATCTACAATTGGCATACTGTTTTCTCAGCGTGTTAAACATGCAAGTATTTTAAAATAAAGCTAACTTTAGTTCTCAGCCCTTTCTTTTATTTGCCTTTTTAATTCAGTTGCTTGAAATTATGTTTATTGTTACAAACCGGTTGCAGCCTGTTATGCTTCTGTGTCATTCACTTTAAACAGCACTTTTCTGAAGTGACGCAAATAAACAATCTGACTCACGCTGTGCTTTGGAAAAGCCCAAAGCCAACAAAACACAGCTATTGTTTCCACACTCACAATGCAGGTTTGCCCGAGGTAGTATGTAACCTCATCTTGCCAACTCTAATTTGCCCTTTATTGTGTTGTGATATTATGATAAAAACCTATTAGATTTAGCCTGGAGATATGTTCACCTCTGCCTCTGTGGTGTCAGCTCTCCTCTTGTTCATGAGTGTCGTTTAAAGCATCACAAATTCTGTCCATTCTGCATGTGAAGCTAAATGAACAATTGCTGCCCGACTTCTAAGCTGCCCTTCTCTTTGAGTATGTGCGCGTACTCAGTCTGCTCATTACGACTTCTCAAAGAGTACCCCAGAAAGGGCCGCACATTTGTACTCGTTTAGAAAGAGCAGGTGATGGAGAGAGAAAGAAAATGCTCAACAGCACAGGCCTCTTTTATCTTCGGCAGAGGTCACACTATCAATGTCAGCCACAGAGATGGAAACTCAAAGGCCACTAGGGAGATAGAGAGAAAGAGAGAGAGAGGACAGTTTTTTCCCTCTTTGAGTGAATTGCAGACCGAGAGTGGGGAATGCTTTGATATCGTCCTCTTCACAGGCTGAATAGGGACCTTGGCTTTCATGCTCTGATCTTGACATTTAGTGAAAGCATTTGGAGAGCAACTGAGAGAGTGAGAAAAAAAACACCCCACTCCTAAAGCTCACTGCCAGAGCTTGCCTCATATTTGCACATAACTGTTGTGCATTGCAGCCAAATGCCAGCTAGCCAAAGTTACATTTCAGAGCGGTTTGCCCAGACTAGAGCGCTGATTTTAAAAGGATAGATTTTAAACGTGTCAGAACTGAATGGATACTTTTACAAAGTCAGTGTTTGAGCAACCACATCTTATTAGAAAGTGTAGCTTCCAAATTGTGTTTGTACAACAGCGTAGTGTACCAACAACGTACAATACTGTTTGTATGAATAAGTCAGGCCAACGGTGTTGCAATGTTATTTAATAAATGAATCAGGCTATGGGGGTGCACTTTATTTTACAGTCCTGTTCCGCATGTGCATACATATTATAGCAATTACTATAACTGGGTAATAATTTGGTACTAACCCTGAACCTACCCCTAAACCTAACCTCAACCCATGTAGTTACTTTATATTACTAGTACTTTCTTTGGGTAAGTACTAGGTGTTGTACTAAGTAAAATAAAGTGTAACCGAGCTAAGACGTGTTACCTTAATTAACCAAAAACAGCACATTTGGGTTGTGCTCAAACCACAAAACATTTCTGATACAAAACAGGGACTAGATCTTTAAAAAAAAATGTAGATGGCACTACTTATATCTCTGTCAATTAATGGATCCTCCAAAATCGAAAATCTTTTTTTTTTTTTTTACTGGTCTCCAGTTTCACAAGTCCAAGGATGAGGAAATAATGACAGTCTTTATTAAACATAAGCCAACTACTCGAAACAATACCGGACCGGCTACGTTTAGCCTACATTAATCCGGATACATTTGAAAAACTGCGTTTTTGTTTAAAAACGCTCTCCATCCACACTAGCATTTTTAGGCGTTTTCTGACGTTTCAGTGTGATGAGAAACTTTTGGAAAATGCCTGAAAGCACTAATTTCACCTTGCTGCGCATGCGGAAAACCTCAAAAAAGCTCACTGAGATGGAAAAATACAGACGGAAAAATAAATAATAAAGTTATCGCGCAATTCTTCTGACTGGATCATTTTATTTAGCAAAATATCTCACCATTCACTGATGCGTCCAGGTCGCACTCAGTCACCATATGTTTGGTCTAAAACGCGACTGTTCTCATGTAGGACAACAAATGTGAGTACATTTTCGGTCATCTTTGCAGGACTGTGATATGAAGAGTGTGCAAAGTAACATATTTTAGCAACAGTGTGAAAGTGAATAGCACATAACTGACACAATACCGTTATAAACATGAATATCTATTAGGCTTGTTCGACTTCATGCAGCTCTGCGCAGACCGATCGGCGGCCGACTTGAAGCAGTGCATGCCGGTTAGAAAGTTTGTCCGACTTGAGACAGCATCGATGCCACGTGACTGTGACGTATGCCATCAAAGTAAACGAACGGCAAACGAAAATGTATTAGTGTGGACAGGTGAGGAACTTTAAAACACATGGTGATTAACTAAATAATTAGTAGCTGTGATGATTAAATGAAAAGGTAACTTATTATGGCGGGAAAAAAGGAGAACACAAGAACGTATGCAAACAGGTGATAAAACAGACTGATAGAAAACTAAACCAAAACGAAGCATAACTGTGGGGGGCTATATATTAAAGTGATCTCAATCTAAAAAAAAGTTTGACTTACTGAGATCTTTTTAAAGCTAGTGGAAGAGGAAAGAGATGAGCAGCAGTCTGAGTTGCATAAAAGCAGCTCTCTGTGCAATGAAGGGAAGCTAATCTTCTAATTTTAATTGAATTATAACATGTGTGCACTGGGGGCAAAGTTACACACACACATACACACGCAGTTAACAAGGGGTATTGGAGACTTGTGACAATGGGCAGGTGCCAGGCAGCTTGAATTATCAGCGCATGACAGGGGAAGCAGATCTCCACTTGAACAGATCCAGGACCTGCTGCCCAAAGCTGTCTGATGTTAGTTAGACAGAGATACGTAGTTTGACTGACTGTAGAACAGTGATGTGGGTGTGATTGTAGCTCTGGGATGACGCTGTTGGTAATAATAGACCTGTTGTTATCATCTAATGTTACAGTGCCAGTGTATTCTTCTGTTAAATTCAATTATAGGATGTGAAATATTCATAATTGCTTTCACAAACGCATTTGAATGAAGCACATTTATGGAAAAGCAGTGAGGTGAATCTGTTAACAATTATTCATATTCACATATTCTCACAAGATTTAGGGAACTGAAGCGATATAATTAATAAAAATTTTTTGGGGGAAAAGGCTAAGGAAATGGAATGATTATGAATTAACACTCTTTTTCTTTCTCATTAATACTCTGACAGGCCTAACAGCTGCCACACTTGCTGAAGCCATGAAGAAGAAGATCAAATTGGAGGTGATGAATAGTTACCATGGCAATAATCACGGGGCAGATTCTGAGAATGGTGACATCACCTCTAGCATGGGTAAGTGTCAGTTCCCTTCTTAATGAGATGCTCACATGTCAAGCCATTCCAAATGTTCAGACCCTACAAAGTCTGGCCCAGTACTAAATGCGGAAAAAAATAATTTGTAGAAGAGTTTTATAATTCAATCTTAAAGTAACACACTGTCTGAAATGTTGTATTGCTAGTGCTTCTCATGTTGTTGCCTACTTAAGTTGAATTGCTTGTCGTATTCCTCATTTTTTAAGTCGCTTTAGATAAATGTGTCTGCTAAATGAACACATGTAAGTGTAAATCAGGGTTGGAAATTAACTGGGGCTTGGGGAAAAAATGCCACCAAAATGAAGTTGACTCCCCATGACTCCAATATGCAGGTCCACCACTACTCTACTGTCCAGGCCCGTGAACGGGGAGAAGATCTGGATCATGGCCTGGATAGTGGAGCAGTGGCAGACCTGCATCATGGAGTCGTGGAGGACCTGGACTATGAAGCAGTGGCAGGCCAGGTCTGTGGAGTAGTGGAGGGCCAAGCTCCTCATCCGCTTTTATTTATAGAAATAAAACCAAAACTAGACACGATACCTTGATCTCAAGTTTAACCTACTTGCTCAATGATCCAATCGCAAAGGTTAACAGCCCACTAGAAGGAAAGATTATCAGACCACAGCTTCAGCAGGCTTCAAATATAGCACAAATGGATTATTTATATGCTACATTTATGTTTTTAAGCTTGAAATCTCCATTCCCCTGCTTATTGAAGTAAATGGAAAAGAATGACCAGTACATTATTAATAATTTTCTCGTTTTGTGTTTCACAGAAGAAAATACAGGTTTGGAATGTCATGTGGCTGAGAAAGTGATGATAAGTATTAGAAGTCTGTGTGAATTTAGTCTGTGTGTCAAGTATAAAGGCCCTAGTATACGTGTGGCAAACTTTTTCAGCAAAGTTCATTTACCAGCACAAATGTTTTTTTTCAAAAAGTTGCAATTTCAAACTTTCAAAAAGATTTTGTTCGAAATAATGGCTCGTTAGTCGTTCACTGATTTTGCTAAGTATATCTGAGCAGTTTTCATGCAACATTTGTTATTTCATATAGTTTAAAGGAGATCATTTATGTGTAATTTCTGCAGCAGAAAAAGCAAACTGTCTCAGTAATAATTGTTTTCAGGCAGATTTTCTAAACACTCCCCTTTCTGTCATTGGTTGGACCAACAAGTAGTCCCGTCCCAAACTCATTGTCATTGGTTGAGACAGTGGCACTATGTTGGGCAACTCAAACATACAGATCTATGTGAAAGAAGCTCAGGACCACAGTATTTACATTTTTAAAAACCCCCAAAAAAAATTCATTTTTGTTGTTGTTGTTATAAATAAATATATATATATATATATATATATGTATATACTGTATACATATACATATACAGAAGCTTTAATAAAATAGAGTACTTGCCATTATTCTATGACGCAGTGCTTATTTTTCAGAAACTGTGCATTGTAAGCAGATTTAAGCGAGAAAATACCATGAAAATGAGGTTGTGACCTTTCTGTGGGGAAAAAAAGTGAAAACAGAGGCCAGGATGTCACAGCGAGAGGGATAAGTGTGAATAAGATTAGCCAGGTTTTACCCACAGATGCTAATAAGGAAGGGCTTTTTTTTATCTTCAGCAATTTAGAGTGAGAATAACCTTGAGTGTGGACTCTTGGTGTGGAATATTAATATAGCTGAAGAGAGCTGAGTGGTGCAGAACCACTCTCTCTTTTCAACTCTCTATCCTTTAACATTCTAACCATCTTCGAAAGTTCTGTCTCTTTCCATCTACCAGGTTTCGTGGCCTGTAATTTTAATACTGACACAAAGACAGCCTTATCTGGGGAACATATCTGAAAATATCAGTTTCTCATGCCTGTTTTGAACCTGAACCCTCATCCACTGATCATATAATTATTTACATTTGACAAACACAATCTGTTCCCAGAATAGTACTCTCAGTCTGAGAAATGTGATACATTTAAACCCTGAGGATTGACGAGATCTGAAGGGATGTGTGGCATGTATGAGTCTGGCCAGACAGATACGGCAGTGTTAGAGCGGAACTCCAGTGGCACTGATCCAGTTGGTGATTGGGGCACTGTTTTTAGCTGCTCCCCCTCTGCCCTGATTACCAGGATATGAGCTCATCTCTGGTTAAATAGAGGTTCTTATAACAGCTGTGCCCCCGAGCAGGAAGTGGAGGGCTCTGGATATAGTCACACCGTCCTGTCAAGGAGGAATTTGGAGAGGATGTGTCTTGTTGACATTAAACTGGTGAAAGATAACATGCAGCTAGTTAGACGTGTATAGTACACAATCATAAACTCACAATTATTTTTTATTCTAAGCAGGTTTAGCTGCAGGACACAGATTTCACAGAATAAATGATATTATCAAACTCAGTAATCACCATACTAATAATGCATACTACAGAAAAGCAGATGAGCACAGAATATGACGAAAGAAAGCAAATTTGTGTTCAGTGCAAATAAACCTACTGCCTGTGTCTTATTAATAATGTATAACGAATTGTGTTTTTTACATTTTTTTTAACTGTTGGTCCATTAAACCTCATTAAGCGTTTTCTTGGTTTTCTATGGGAGGAAAATGCTTAACGTTCAATTAAACGTGTTGCATTCATATTCTGTGCTCAATTGCTTTTCTGTAGCTTTATTTGTATGGTGTTTTCTGAGTTTGGTCTTTTAATACCACTGTCTTAATTAAACGCGTTGCATTCATATTCTGTGCTCATCTGCTTTTCTTTAGTATGCATTATTAGTATGGTGTTTACTGAGTTTGATAATATCATTAATTTATTTTAATATCAGTCTAATGTATTAAGCCATGTTAGCGTTTCAGAGCGTCCCCGAGGACGTGGGTTTCGTGACATCATCGCGTACAATAGAAGTTCCATTTCATTGGCTAGGCGCCAACCAATAAAACGTCTCCTTTGAAGACATTTCACAAATTTTTACACATTTCTGACTACTTGTCTGTAGCTTCAAATTCAGAATACAGGTTTGTGACTATTGTCTGCGAGTGCAAATTTCAACATTCAACTTCAGATTTTTATTTTACAGGTTTTCACATTGGAGCTGTGAGTGTAAATGTTCACGTACAAGTAAGAATATTTATTGTACAAGTTCTCGAATATCTACGTGCTCTCGAGTTTTGCTACTCTTTTACCTTCATAATACACCAAAATTATTTAAAAGCAAAGATGTCCTTAAAGTCAACAGTGAAATGTATAATATATTTAAAATACCAATATTTATTAATATTCATTTTATTAATTTATTAACATTACCATAAAAACTCAAGATGATTGTCTTCATAACTTGAGTATTTGGTCTCTTGAATTTTGACTTTAGTTATTTTTTCACTTTCATTAGCCAATAATTAGCAAAACACATAATGATCATTTAATTTAATGCATTCTTGGTCATATTTATGTTTTATTTTTGAAGAAGAAGAAAAACAAGGATATGTCACGCAACCTGTCTTTAGCATCTGCCTAATTTGGTCACCTTCTACAATGTGACAGCTGATTGGACATTATCAAGAAAGTGTCCTCCACCACTTTTAAGTTAGATAATAATACCCATCCATTCTTAAAACTGTTTGTTCAATAGGGTCGCGATGATGCTGGATCTGTCCCAGAGTTTTGTGCCATGGGCAAGGAAACACTCTGGATACATGGCCTGTCCCTCACAGGGCAAACACAGACATTCACATTCACACCTACAGACAATTTAATGTCAGTTCACCTTTTGCACGTCTTTGGATAGTGGGGTACACCAGAGAACCCACACCAACACATGGGAGAACATGCAGACTCCACATAGAGCACATCCTGGATCAGCTGGGTCGCAAATCAGGGACTTTCTTCCTGTGGGGCGACAATTCTACCCTCTGAGCCACCTTGCCACCACTAAATAATAAATAAACCAATTAATTCTATGCATAATATTTACAAATATATAGTTTATATCAGTTATTTACTGTCCTTAACCTTAAGAAAAGAGACGAGAAGAGAAGAGAAGAGAAGAGAAGAGACGAGAAGAGAAGAGACGAGAAGAAAAGAGACGAGAAGAGAAGAGAAGAGACGAGAAGAAAAGAGACGAGAAGAGAAGAGAAGAGACGAGACGAGACGAGAAGAAAAGAGACGAGAAGAGAAGAGAAGAGAAGAGGTTGAAAAGAGAAGAGAAGAGAAGAGAAGAGAAGAGACGAGAAGAGAAGAGAAGAGAAGAGAAGAGAAGAGAAGAGGAGAAGAGGAGAAGAGAAGAGAAGAGACGAGAAGAAAAGAGACGAGAAGAGAAGAGAAGAGACGAGAAGAAAAGAGACGAGAAGAAAAGAGAAGAGAAGAGAAGAAAAGAGAAGAGAAGAGAAGAAAAGAGACGAGACGAGAAGAGAAGAGAAGAGAAGAGACGAGAAGAGAAGAGAAGAGAAGAGAAGAGAAGAGAAGAAAAGAGACGAGACGAGAAGAGAAGAGAAGAGAAGAGAAGAGACGAGAAGAGAAGAGAAGAGAAGAGAAGAGAAGAGAAGAGAAGAAAAGAGACGAGACGAGAAGAGAAGAGAAGAGAAGAGAAGAGAAGAAAAGAGACGAGACGAGAAGAGAAGAGAAGAGACGAGAAGAGAAGAGAAGAGAAGAGAAGAGAAGAGAAGAAAAGAGAAGAGAAGAAAAGAGAAGAGAAGAGAAGAAAAGAGACGAGACGAGAAGAGAAGAGAAGAGAAGAGAAGAGACGAGACGAGAAGAGAAGAAAAGAGACGAGACGAGACGAGAAGAGAAGAGAAGAGAAGAGAAGAAAAGAGAAGAGAAGAGAAGAGAAGAAAAGAGAAGAGAAGAGAAGAAAAGAAAAGAGACGAGAAGAGAAGAAAAGAGACGAGACGAGAAGAGAAGAGAAGAGAAGAGAAGAGAAGAAAAGAGAAGAGAAGAAAAGAGACGAGACGAGACGAGAAGAGAAGAGACGAGAAGAGAAGAGAAGAGAAGAAAAGAGAAGAGAAGAGAAGAGAAGAAAAGAGACGAGACGAGAAGAGAAGAGAAGAGAAGAGAAGAGAAGAAAAGAGAAGAGAAGAGAAGAGAAGAGAAGAAAAGAGAAGAGAAGAGAAGAAAAGAGACGAGACGAGAAGAGAAGAGAAGAGAAGAAAAGAGACGAGAAGAGAAGAGAAGAGAAGAGAAGAGAAGAGAAGAAAAGAGAAGAGAAGAGAAGAGAAGAAAAGAGAAGAGAAGAGAAGAAAAGAGACGAGACGAGAAGAGAAGAGAAGAGAAGAGACGAGAAGAGAAGAGAAGAGAAGAGAAGAGACGAGAAGAGACGAGAAGAAAAGAGACGAGAAGAGAAGAGAAGAAAAGAGACGAGAAGAGAAGAGAAGAAAAGAGACGAGACGAGAAGAGAAGAGACGAGAAGAGACGAGAAGAGACGAGAAGAAAAGAGACGAGAAGAGAAGAGAAGAAAAGAGACGAGACGAGAAGAAAAGAGACGAGAAGAGACGAGAAGAGACGAGAAGAGACGAGAAGAAAAGAGACGAGAAGAGAAGAGAAGAGACGAGAAGAGACGAGAAGAAAAGAGACGAGAAGAGACGAGAAGAGACGAGAAGAGAAGAGAAGAGACGAGAAGAGAAGAAAAGAGAAGAAAAGAGACGAGAAGAGACGAGAAGAGACGAGAAGAAAAGAGACGAGAAGAGAAGAGAAGAGACGAGAAGAGAAGAGAAGAGAAGAGAAGAGAAGAGAAGAGAAGAGAAGAGAAGAGAAGAGAAGAGGTTGAAAAGAGAACGAGTATGTCATGGTCTCCAGGGCTGCAATTCCACAAGTACATCCACATGTCCATTAGAGCCTGTCTCTCCTTCTCATGGGATAGAGCTGACAGATAAGCCGAACTTCCCCGAAAATTGTAATAGAAAAGAAATGGGATTCCTGCAGAGCATAATCAGGAAAAAATTGGATGATAAAAGAAGAGCAGTTAATGAAGTGGAACATTTTCTCATTTTTCCTTTTAATTCCTATAACATAATTTTAGAATCAGCATAGAAATGAAATATGAATAAAGAAAATTCTCAAAGGAGTCACTGAACAAAAGATGACATCACTGGAGTAGTGTGAACTTTCCTCTAAAACTCTCCACTCATTATGAAGTCATTTTTATGTTGAGCCAAAATGGATGACACTAGAAAAGATGACTGGGAGAACTGAGACAACCAGAAGTCAGAGGAAGTCCGTAACAAATGTAGCATTGTATCTATAATTACACCAGTATTATAAAAAATAACCAATAGCGATCAAATGATTGCATGAAGTCCATGAGGGACTTAAACTTTGATGTGCTCTATGAGATCAGGACCAAAGCCATGTCTCATCTCCAACTGAGCTGTAGGGATAAAAGAATGGTGCACTTTACAGGCCCATAGGTTCATATGTGTCACAAAAATGTTGTATCTATTACTGCAAAATGCGTGATGCAGTAGTCTTGACTCAAGAGTGATCGGGGATGTATTGTCACCTAATAAAACTTGTTTTAGGGCACTTGGGGATGAAATTAGGGTTGCTTTTCAAATCAAGCTGTCATATGGAATATAGTGACCTTTTGAAAAAAGGAGTGAAGCATGAGACAAACACAATGTGAGAAGACTCTGCTACTCTGAGTGAGCACTTTTTATAATTAGAGCCATAGACATTGGTGTGGGAGCAAAAGAGAGAGCCTTTTCATAGTTTGTTGGGGTGAATTGAGTTATTGGGCCACCTTGAAGAAAGAAATTTGAAAGATTTGATAAAGTACAGAATGTTTGGTTCTGCACAAATTTAAAGGTGCCGTCATATACTGACGCTTTTGAAATTTCGTCTACATCGAACGCACATCGCACCCTTTAGCGTCAATATGAGACGCAGATAGATATGGGCCAGAAGGCGCCTCCTAGCGGTCTAACCCTAACCCTACCCTAGACCTAAATCTACCAATAACCGAACAAAGCTCTGTGCATCTCATATTGACGCTAAAGGGTGCCATGTGCGTTCGATGTAGACGAAATGTCAAAAGCGTCAGTATATGACGACTTGGGATGAGAATGCGTTGGTAATTTCTATACAAAATCAGAGCTAGTGAGTCCTGCCACACACTTCCTGCCATTGGTTGAGCTTATGTTGTTTCGTGACCAAGAGATCACTACTTGACTTGACATGGCCCTGTTAGCCCCTGCTGGCAGATGGGTCAATAACATAATGGTCTTTTTCTGTTTAGATATCATAATACTTCACCTTTCTTTTTCTTTCTTTTTTTTTTTGGCAATATTCCCACACACTGACATACAATTAAGACTACATTTGAAATGCACTACTGATTTTTTAATGTGTGTGTGTGTGTGTGTGTGTGTGTGTGTGTGTGTGTGTGTGTGTGGGTATGGGTGTGTGTGAGTGAGTGTGTAAAAGTCTTTACTGTCACTTTGAATCAATGTAATGCATCCTTGCTGAATAAAAGTATTAATTAATCTGTTTTTAAAAAAGGAAAAGAAAAAGTAATTGTCCATATTACCATTGACTCACATTGACATGTCTACATAATATGTATGCTTTAGCAGTTTTTTTTTTTTGCAATTTTTAATAGTCTGTGTGTATTTGTTTTGGTGCACATGTGTCGTTAGGTTTTTTCACAAACTCTAGGTGTGTATGTTTTGGATTACATTCAGCAGATGCCCGATGCTCATTGTAAACACAAGTAATCACAAGCAGCTGGTCAGGATGACTGCTTCTCTGAGTCTCTGTGTGGCTGTGGGTGGCAAAAGTGTGTGTTTGTGTGTGTGTGTGTGTGTGTGTGTGTGTGTGTGTGTGTGTGTGTGTGTGTGTGTGTGTGTGTGTGTGTGCGTGTGCGTGTGCGTGTGCGTGTGCGTGTGCGTGTGTGTGTGTGCGTGCGTGTGCGTGTGTGTGCGTGTGTGTGAGCGATGTTCTCTAGAGCACTGGAAGCTACGGAAAATGGAAGTGTTGGAGAACGTATAGTTTATAGTTCAACAAACTGCCAGTTTTGTTCCAAGCAAATCTAATAATTCTTTATTAAGAATGAATTTTGAGCTCAGATTTATTTCTTGTCTCAGCAATAGAAATAAAAGATCATCTCTATTTTTGCAGCCAAATACTGAAGATTACATCCTCCTAGATTTTTTCATCTGCACATCAAAATATCTGCACCTTCATTAACTTTTCCCGAGACAGGCCCCAAAACCCTTCAAGGGCTTCACCATTGCTTGTTTTGTGATTATTTCCATAAGGGAAGTAACTCAACAGTAAGCACATCGAGGCATCATTAATTTCATCTTAAGGAGAAACGAGACTTCCGGTTTTCCATAATCCCCTTCCCCCAACCCCTGCTGACGGGAATGTGGAAATTACTCCACGGTGTCTAACCACTACAAAGACCAGAGCTAAACGCACAGACTAAACACCTAGACCACAGCTGCTTACTGGCAGCCGCTCCTTCGTCTGGGAAATATAAAGCTTGCCTATCGCTACTGTTTTATATCCGACTGTCAGGCTAGAACACGTTTAATGCCTTTATTGGGGAAAGAGAGAAAACAAAAAGTCTTATCTTAGATTAATAATTCATTGGAGATGTTGTAGTGTGTGAGAAAAAGAAGTGTACACTGGGATTGATGCTATCAGGCCTTCTCAGAAGTTGGCGTCTCTTCCTCTCACACACACCTGCCGGTGGTCTCTGTCTCAGGGGAGGTTGGCCTGAGGAAAAGGGAACTGCTGTGTTACCTGCAGGGGGTTACAGAACATGCCATGAGCAGAAACATTTATGACTGACATTAAAGTAGCAATAAAGAGGAAGGGGTTTCCAGTAGCACTGGGAAAATCGGAAGCATCGTTTCTGTGTAGTTAATTTAACTTTTAAAAGTTGTTTTTATTAGTATTTTGCATAAGCAAAAGCACAAAAAAATATTTAAACAATAGTTGCTGTTTCGGAAAAGGAGAGGATTGTAAAGTAATTGTACTGGAATATAAAAATGCCTTGGCATAATTTGCCTCTTTGCCACAAGAAAAGTGTACAAAATAAGGCCAAAACCGTTTATATTTTAAAAATAATGGTTTTCTTTGTTAAAAAAATATATGACCAAAAGAGGGCTGCAAATTTATCCTGAATTGCTGTGAACTCAAAAAGGGTTATCTAGTACCATATGTTAGTTCATAGTTATTAATAAACTTATATTTGCCATAAATAAAGAAAAAAGTTTGATGATGTTTCTTTAACTTGGGTCACTGAGCTGAGACTGATAAATTCAGTTCAAAACATAATTAAGATAAAAATAAGAAAATTGAGCTTATTATGTTTGTGCCATAATGCCAACCCAAAATGTTGTATGGGTGTCACAATTAACAATGTAAAGTTTTTATTTGTATTGGGCGAAAATCATACAGTAGGGTTGCATGCAAAGTGTGGGTCTTGCCCACTCTTGAGTTTAATACTCACTTCTGATGTTGGACAGGCCAGAATTACTAATCATTTAACTCCCTGCTTTTCATGTAAGGTTGATTGTATAGTTTATTTAACACACTGTATCTGTTTGGTCTCACAACCCATACGAATGCATGGTATTTTAAGTAACAAGTCAAAAGTAACAAGGCACCAGGGTGTACTATATTCATGGACTGTGCCATTATCATAAACATGTAAAGACATTGTTTAAGCAGATTCCTTATTCAGCTCAAACAATATCATGTGATAATCAGCATGTAAAAATCTTCACACTTCATTCTAGCAGCAGGGTACATTGTATATTTTTTGTTGCTGTTTCTCATTTGAATCCTTTCCAGGTGTTGTGTTGTTTTGTTGCTCTCCATGACATTTTACGCAACAGTTTTCTGCCCAAATTTGTACCAAGATCCCTGTTGTGTTTGGATTTATCCAGCAGAGTACTTGGCTCCTTCCCAGCCCTGTCATTAGACTTCTTTTGTTTCCTTTCCTCAGCGTTCAGCTTGTTTTGTTTCTCCTTTTTTATTAAACGCTAAATATTTATACAATTTGCAACTTCCTGTCAAAATCATTGACACTCCCACAATAGCTCGGGCTCAAGCGCACAATGGCAACTGCTGCGGGGGGATATTTTAAAATGGCGCGTCTCCAATTTCTTTTAGCCCTGGGATCTTTTGTTTTAGGTAAATAAAGATTGAAAGCTCTTCGTGAGTGATATCGGCCACCATGTGTTTCAGAAACGGGCCTCAGTGGCACTGTGGTGTTAGCAGACGCTAGCGGATCACATTGTTATTCTTTTTGCAACAGAAGCTGAGACGTCGGCCCCTTGAGATACGGATGAAGGGTGACGGATGTTGATGCATTTGGCTGAGTTCCAGTCTCATTCAAAAGTGTCTTTTTGGATAGGGAGGGGGTTTAGTGTTTCCTTGCCACTTTGGCCCTTTCCCGAATGTGCTTAGAAGGCCAGATATTGCTCCTATCAGCATTTTCTAGCATAATATGGCAGTTTAAATTCCACTTGAAAAGGCGAATGTGCGGATGGCGCTGTCGTTTTATCTTTAAGAATATTAGTGATGGCCTACTGAGAAAAACGGAGCAGCTTGCATGTTCTTGGCATGTGCTTGCGCTTGGCTCAGATCCCCCCTTCCATCCATACATCAATCCCTTCAACACTCAATTGCTTTCTTTGATCACCCTTTCACTTCTTTTCTGTCGCCCGATCGCCGTGACTGATCTGCGTGTCATCTGTTTTTTTTATCCGTCCTGTTCCCTCTCTCTCCGTTTCTGACTAAAAATGTCATGACGACAGGGAGGGGGACTCGGGTGGAACTTTCATTTGTAAGTCTCTGTGGCTGAGAGGCGACCTCTGACCTCCTAGAGCTGCCTGGTATTTGGCTGAAAAGCAGAGGGTCTTGAAAACTATCACCTCCAAAGGGCTCATCATCTCCTGGCCTTCCTTTTCATCATCTCCCGGCCACGGCTCCGCTACTACCGCGGGTATCAACCCAAGTGAATCCATTACCACAAGGCCAACACAGTTCAGGAGCGTCTCTTAAGGCGACTGATGGGAAATGAAAAAGTCTTTGAGAGAAACTGCCGAAATGTCTCTCTCTCTCTCTCTCTCTCTCTCTCTCTTTCATCCTTAACTTTCAAAGTGGCGGTGGAGTACAGGCGGCCGTAGAGTGGCTGACTGTAACCTTATGCCCTGACCTGTTCAGTTGTGAGAGGATCCATTTCCTTTTTCTGCTGTTATACCTCTCTGGAGAATATCCGCTCACATTCCTATAAAGCATAACACTGTTAGAGTGCTGCGAGGGATTGGATCAGCACACTAAAACAAGCAAAACACCGGTCACACAGCAGGCGTATGTGCTGAAGTCTTGCTGTCACGTAGCTTGTCGTGCTACAAATAGAGTGTGTGGTCTAATTTATCATGGGGTTGTTATGTATGAAGACGTTTGCAGCAGTCTGAGAAGCAGCTAATTGGTTTGAGGTGCAGACTCCAGCAGCTCTAGTTATACTTGTAGACATGCTGTGCCATAATGGCATGTCTTTAAAAAGAGCTCAAACAAAGCAGAAACTGATTTCATAACGTCAAGCATCATAATTTGAAACTATTTACATCTTTTCCCATTCAATGTGATGAGTGTTTCTTAATATTCTCAAATTGTTAGTACAGCATGTTATTTTAATGAGCTTGCTTTTTTGAATGCATTTTTTTTATTTTTTTTTATGCATTGCAATAGAGCGTCTATGCAGAAATATGTACTGTTTTGGGTGATTAATGAGCATTTATTGTTATGTTTCTTTCCAGATAGAATGATTTTGTGTGTGTTTCAATGCTTTTCTGTACAGGTTTGGAACTGCCATTCATGATGATGCCACATCCCTTGATTCCAGTCAGTCTGCCTCCTGCCTCGGTCACCATGGCGATGAACCAGATGAACCATCTCAACACTATTGCCAATATGGCAGCTGCTGCTCAGGTCAAGTGTGTCCCGTCCAGAATGATGACGTCAGTTATAAAGGTACAAGGACACAAATTATACATAATGGTTCCTAAGATGATTTAAAGGGATAGTTCGGCCAAAAATGAAAACTACTCGTGCTCATGTCAGTCCAAACCCATAAGATTTTTGTTTATCCTCGATAGACAAATGAAGGATATTTTTCATGAAAGCTGAGAGATTCTGTCCCTTCATTAAAAAAAGTACAATCCACTTAAACGTTTAAGCTTCAAAAATGTCATTAAGACATTTTAACAGTAATCCGTATGAATCAAGCAGTTTTATCTTGATTTAGTCTTCAGAAGGGACACGGTTGCTTTATATGATGAACAAATTTATTTTATTCACAAATATACACATACAATATATAGAGCACATCAAATATGATAAACAACACCTAAACCATACGTGCTTGACGACTAACCTCACTGGTTCTTGCGGAAATTCAAACGTGCTTGCATGAAACACAAGAACAAACCATGCAAATTAATTTTTCAAATATTTTTTGTACAACAACTGTGTCGTGAAGTTGTATAAACTACTTTTGTGGCCGTTCTGGAGCTTATATGAAAAAATTATATGAAAAAGATCAATACGATGATCAATGAAGCTCTCCTAAAAATGATTATTATTATTATTATTTATCCCTTAGACCAGGGTTTCTCAAACTCGGTCCTGGAGGACCACTGTCCTGCACAGTTTAGCTCCAACCCTGATCAAACACACCTAGCTGTGAGTTTCTAGTGATCCTGAAGACATTGACTAGCTTGCTCAGGTGTGTTTCATCAGGGTTGGAGCTAAACTGTGCAGGACAGTGGCCCTCCAGGACCGAGTTTGAGAAGACTCTAACTTTTAATGTCACAACTGAGAAAATTCTTCTGCAATGATTTAGCATTTATTATGGTTTTATAAAATATTACAGATTATGGGGACTAATGTGTGTGTTCACGATCAGGAGCGAGTTCCAGACAGCCCGTCACCCGTCCCGTCTTTGGACGATGGCCGCAGGTCAGTTAGCCACTTATCCTCCAGACAGAGCAGCAGCGTGTCCAGCTCTCCTGCCCACACAGAGAGCTCTTCTGACCGGCCACGTACGTCTGCCCCACCACATAAAAGTCATTTCTTTTCTTTTGTTGTTTTATTCCTCGGTGTCTTTTTCTAAAGTCTACATTGCATATAAACTCAAGATTTTAGTTGTCATCGGTGTCATGTTTGCTGTAATATTACGTATACTTTTACGTTTTTATTTCTCTCTGTATTCTGTCGTATGGCTAAAACCAAACATACTAATTTGAGAGTTTGGTCCCTGAGCACTTAGCACTATGCTCTTACCATAATGTGAAACTGCACATATAACCTTACAAATGTGCTTTTAGAATTAAGAATAAGGTGATATCACAGAATCTACTAAAAGCAAAGCCATCAGAGCTGTTCGTGTGCATTGCTATAACCGGAACTAAAACTATGCAATTACAGATAATGCTCTGTACTTTTTTCAGTCTATCATCAGACGCATTAAAAATCTTACCCAAGATATCAGATATCAGTGGTATGATATAATTTGGGACAGAATACGTGTTTTAAATCCTATTTTTGAAAAAAACTTAGGTTCAACTCTTGTAATCATTTTTACGCTTTTGAAATTGCTTCTATAATATTATTGAGTTGCCTTCTTGTTACGAGTTTTTAAAGCTTGTTCAGGACAAGCTATACTTAATGTTCACATCTTGGATATAAGTGAACCTTTCATTATTGAATTAAAACATCATACACTACATTTGGAGTTGGTAATATATTTTAATGTTTTTGAAAGAAGTTGTATGCTGATGCTGACTAAGGCTGCATTTATTTGACCAAAGATACAGTGAAAACTGTTTAATATATTTTAATAAGTAAGTTATTCCTGTGATGTCAATCATTACTCCAGTCTTCAGTGTCACATAATCTTTCAGAAATCATTCAGATATGCTGATTTGGTGCTCAGGAAACATTTATTATTATACATTTTGGAAAAAAGTTTAATATTTTGAACATTAAAAGGTCTTAACGGTCACTGTTGATCAATGAAATGTGACCTTGCTGAATAAAAGTATTAATTTCTTTCTTTAAAAAAAATAATTAAATTGTATATGTTATACATACTATATAAGAACATTGGTGCTTTAAGGATCAGTCTTTGTATTTATGTCCTTTGTTTGTAAAAAATCTGTTTATATGCCCCTCCTTTCCCTTTAGATTTACATCAGAATGGTTTTTCTCTTGGCCATGCCTTGTTAGGCCTGTCTCCAAGTGCACCACCAGGACCAAAAGAGGGGGATCTGGCAACCCATGACACAGGCCATGAAACAAAGAGGCCTTCTACAGAAAAAGGTTAGATGCTAATAGTGTATTCTGTGTTGAATACCATTTGCAAGGGAAAGCCATTCTACAAGATACTGTATCTAAAATACACTTAAATTAAATAATATCGACGTAAAAATAATAAAGACGTAACTACACTTAGCCTACGTAGTTTCCATGTTTTCAAACATTATCTTTTGCCATTATATAAAAAAAAAACATAGTTAATGTGGCTTGTATAAGCTGTTTATTTTAAAAATAAATGATTCATCCATATTTATGCATTAGGGAATAATTACTTAGGTGCATTCTGCCTAATACTGGTGAACAACTTAGATTATCACATTGTTTAATCAGTAAAAAAGTGCTTATCTCAGATGCAAAAACAAATTCATTACTTTGCAGTTCAACAAGGTCAAAAAGTTTAGCAATGACTGCACTTTTACCATTCTTCTAATGCTATAAAAAACACGTTTTGAATTACATTAAAAAAAAGGTCATGGAAAACGCAAGCATTTTTCCTAAACATTTGAAATATTTTTCCTTCAGCTTAGCAGATCATTTATCAGCAATGGTTTAGATTGACTGCAGGAAATGATTGCTGATCCCGCTGATGTGTCACTTAATACTCAGCATATTTCCTTTCTGTTCATACATGAGTCTTGATGTGCGTATTCTGAGAAATCAATGAATACTCTCATTTACAATTCTGTGAAAATTATCCGTTGAGGTAGAAATGACACGATAGTGGGGCTGAATTAGTTAGCGATTTGCAGACCGTGAAGTAATGAGCAAGACCCCCCCCTCGCCTCCTTTCTACCAACTCCCTTACCCTGGCCCTCCTGGAGGTGTAATTTTCCTAATAACCTCCCAGAACCCTTGTTTGGTTTCTGCGTTTGAAGGCTTTCATTAGGCTAATGAGGACTTTGCAAGGACGAGTAGTCAGCACAATTTCCTCATTGTGCCGAGGAGAAAAAGACAGTGCACCCGAAATCGGAAAAGGGGGCTTTAGTGTGACTGAATACAGCCTGTCGGGATTTGATGAAATCGTGGAGTTCACACAGGTGTTAAAACCTCACATTTCAAAGGATTTTTACCACTGATACCACTACATCAAACGTGGTGACATTGATGATGAGGTATACTGTGACTAGAGAGGATTATGTACACTACCGTTCAAAACTTTGGGGTCAATACGATTTTGTTGTTGTTGTTGTTGTTGTTGTTGTTGTGTTTGTGTGTGTGTGTGTGTGTGTGTGTGAGATAAATGAATACTTTTATTCAGCAAGAATGCATTGATCAAAAGTGATAGTAAAGACTATTTATAGAGATAGGAATAGACTATTCAATTTAAAATAAATGCTGTTTTGTTTTGAACATTCTAATCACCAAAGAATATTATGGTTTCTACAAAAATATTAAAGGGTTAGTTCACCCAAAAATTTAATTTCTGTCATTAATTACTCATGTCGACACCCGTAAGACCTTCGTTCATCTTTGGAACACAAATGAAGATATTTTTAAAGAAATTCGAGAGCTTTCTGTCCCCCCTATAGACAGGAACATTATTACCAGAAAGGTAGTGAAGATAAAATAGTCCATGTCACTACAGTGGTTCAACCTTAATGTTATGAAGTGACGAGAATACTTTTTGTGCGCTAAAACAAAACAAAAATAATGACTTTATTCAACAATTTCTTCTCTTCTGTGTGAGTCTCTGACTCTGTTCACGTGAGCACCACGACGCATGTATGTGGTGCTGATGCAGGAGCCGGCCAATACTGAGCCGGCGTTCTGACGTATTCTCGTCGCTTCATAACATTAAGGTTGAACCACTGGAGTCACATGGACTATTTTAATGATGTCTTTACTACCTTTCTGGGCCTTGAAATTGGTTATGATGTTGCAGTCTATAGGGGGGTCAGAAAGCTCTCGGATTTCATTAAAAATATCTTCATTTGTGTTCCGGAGATGAACGAATGCCTTGCAGGTTTGGAACGACATGAGAGTGAGTAATTAATGACATAAATGTAATTTTAGGGTGAACTAACCCTTTAAGCAGCACAAGCACCAAAACAGCATTTTAGAGTGATTGTGAAGGATCATGTGATACTGAAGCATCAAAAAGCAAATTGCATTTACATTTTTTTAAAGTAAATAATGGCTAAATTTAAAAGATATTTTCATCAAATGTCAAGACTATGACTAAAGCAAAAAACGGTGTAATCAACACTAACCATTTGAATTGCCATGCATGTCAATATGTCAATGACAGTTGTTTGACTGGCACAGGACTTGACAAAAAAATTAGTTTACTCTGAATTCACAGCTATTTTAGAATGTCTGTCAGTGCGGAAAGATGTTTGTTTTTTTTGTATGGTAAAAGACTCTTTACCATACCAATTTTTTGTCTGAAAGCATAATGATAATTTGGTCTTGTTATTAAGAGAATGGACTGCATCAAAATGGTATCATGGCATCAAATACGAGCATGGAATTAATGCAATCTGTCACAAAAGAATGAAGTGTGTCATTTTAAGTTGGGTCAAATGCTTCTTGAAATGTACTTTTAACTGATATTCTTCATTTGTGTTTAAAAATAAATTTCACAGAAGGCTGCATAAATTTGAGCAGTTAAGCTGACTTTCATTTAAAAAAAAATATGTCCTGTCCTTTAACTAGTTTTGATTTTGAAGTTAGCCAAATGGCACATCTCCAGTCCTGCTGAGCTCTTTTTATGCATGCTTATTTTTTAAAACTTCAAAAATGAATGGCTCTCCTTTGTAGAACTTCATTCTAGACTCCCAGTCACTGTCAGGACACCTTTAGCAGTCACTAGACTGAAGGATAACTTCCACCTTCATGTTCCTGAAATTAATCTTTAGGGGCAGAGCTGAAAAGTGGGAAGATCAGAAGTTGTATCTCTTCTTTATGGCTTGTCAAAGACAGAAGAGTTCAAAGACGATTCTTTTATCCATCTCAGAGCTTTTCAACCTTCATTCACTCTCCGCTCACTCTCTTATGCTGACTGTAGAGGACTTTTGCAGTGGACGTAGGGGTTCATTAGCCCAGGGAATCCACAACAAGAGGGGGAAAAAAGTGACCTTGGTTGAGGAGATGCATTTATGATCTAAGAGGCTGCCAGGATTTTTTTTTTTTTTTTTGCTGGAAAGCAAGTGCACAAACCATAATAATTCAATGGAGGATCAATCAGATTGGAAGGCACAGGGAGAGATGGAGAAGAGAAAAGAGAGTAGTGCTAACTCAGCACTGATTGTCCCTCCGGGCACCGTAGTTCAGCGGCACGGACCAAGCTTCCTCCCGCTGAGTGCTCCAGCGGCCGACACTAATCACATTCCAGCAGACACCGTGCTTTTAGGAACCCTAGAGGAGAGGAGAGGGAGGGAGGAAGACTGGCAAAGAGAGGTAGATCGGCAGTGAGGGGAGCTGACAGTGAGCGAGAGCTCATGTCCGATTGTCCTCGTCCTCGTGTCCAATGGAGACCGATTGTTTTTCCTCTTTGAAACACCTTGAATGTGACACAGGCATCTCTCTTTCTGCCAAGATGTGAAGATCAGATAGTGTGAGATTAAGATGCTTTGGTCAGCTAAGTGAATCCGCAGAGATAAGGGAGGGGTGAGTAAATCTAATCAGACCTTATCAGGCGCAGGGGAAGGTGAGATTTTGAGCACCTACTTGTTTAAATGGATCCTGAGTTATATATACTTTAAATACAGTATGGGCAAAGAGCTGTGCAGAGCTTTTTAATGCATTTTTCAAAGCGAAGGTCATTCAAAAAAGAGATGCTTTTTGGGGTTAAATTATGAAAATGGAGCATACAGAAATAAATAGATACAGACAGAAGAATGGACCAAACGAAAGACTGAAAAAGACGAAGAGGTTGAGCTCATAAACTTTAATATGTCTGCTTAATATATCTGTGACATCATCTGAAGCATGGCTGTGAATGACCTCACCACACCGGCTCAGTCGAATCAGACCCAAACATTTAAATTGTTTCATATTTAACGACATTAAAACCATTAAAGAAATTTAAGAAATGTTAAATTAATCAAACGTGAAAAAAACAAAAAAATCTATTTCAAATAAATTCTTGGACAAAATTTCCAGGACAAAAAAATCCTGGAAAAAAAATCATAGTTTTTACAAAAATATTAAGCAGCACAACATTGATTGGCTGCATAAAATTAGCTTTCCCATTACAGGAATACATTTCTTTGCGAAATATAAATAGAAAATAGTCTTTATAAATTTCAATAATATTTCACGATATTTCTTATTTTTACTGCATTTTTTATAAAATAACTCCAGCCTTGGTGAGCATAAGAGACTTCTTACAGACCCCAAATTTTTCAACTTTTTTTAATCCATTGAACCTTTTGAATCTATACCATAGCTTTGTATAAGAAACAGATGAACATTTCATTTGTTATTCAGTCAAAATCGGGCCCCGGATTTGCAACTCATAACCTGTTTGGAGAAGAAACAAAAACACATCCAGGCCAATAGTCAGTTCGCATGATAATGCTATAGAATGGTGCAGTGAATAATTAAAGGGACTATCCCTCTGGAGAAACCTGCAGTTAAGTGCTTTGGTCAAGGGAACAATGGCGATTGCATGTGTCTTGCTCTTTGGTGGGATCATACCAGCAACCTTTCAACCTGAGCATTAACACTTAACACACCGCAACAAATTTATTAAACAAAACCGTTTAGCATTACAGTGTAGAATATCTAGCCGACTATGTAGTCAATCTGTAGTGAGGCAACCCTAGTGATTTTAAGTTTTTCTTTTGATGCGGTCTTGCTGATTATAAGACAATTGTTACAGTAGTACAATCATTTTGAACTTCCATGCCCTACCCTACAGTATATAATTGTAATGCCAACGCCATATGGCAGGTCAGTATTATGCTAATAGATCAGCTGTGTTAGAACAGAAAGTCACCTTTCTCTGGCTTCCCTGCTGACATTTTTTATTAGCATACACAGATTACCACTACAGAACTATGGATACCTGCATAAACCCCATGCTTTAATATAGCCCTACAAAACGAACAGAGCCCATCTGGTCTCACTGTGCAAATGTATTAAAACAGCTTTGATATGTACAATAGTGCCCAAGGCTGAATAAATAGTCTAATAGTTTTACTGGAGAAAACCTGCATAGCTGTAGATATGAACATTTAAAAATCTTGACAGGCTTATACAGTATAATACACTGGTAACTATCGTTGCACTAAAAAACAAATATTACATTAACATCTTAAGTAACTGGTTTTATTCAAGTAAAAAATAAATACATTAATTTATACCAACAAAACAAATTTTTAATGGGTTAAATCAAGTAAAAATAGCTCTTTAATGTAACAGTTGCAGGTTACAGTGTGTGAACTGTTCTGCCAGTTTACAGTAAAATACGGGTAATGCCACAGTTTTAATTTTACCACTATTATTTTTTTCCATAATATTTAGGGTTAAATAATGATGTAGTACTGAATTTTAGACTGTAATTTTCCACCAAATTAAGATAAAAATCTAAAATTATAATATTAAATGGTGTGTTATTCATAAAGATTAGACTAAGGCACATTAAAGATTAGGATCATATTGGTAAAGTGGCAGAGATGAGAGGAGGAGTAAGATGAAATTGTCTGATCGAGACACTGGTGTTTCTGTTAGTTCTGGATAGCAGGAGGCCTAATACATTAGCAAACTCTTTGAAGTGAGTGACAATGACAAGATCAAGGCTTCGGCCCTGATCAAAAACAACATTTATTGGTGCTCTGGATCTTAAAGCCTCTTCCTGTGCTTTAAGTGCTCTCAGGTTTTCCTTCATTCTAAGCCTTCTGATGACATGGGATTGTTAGGTAAGGACCCATTGAGGAGTTTTACAGTATTGTCACAAGGGATACATACAAAAGTTTGTATACTAAATACATAATAATACATCATATGATAATCCTTTATATCTCAGCAGTCCTAGGATCTGCCTTATGAATGTCATAATACAGCTGTGACTAAAACCTGAGAGCAGATGTAGAACCGTTAGATAGCGGGAGTATCTGCTGTGGCATAAGTTAACTGAGATTTACTTCCCCTTAGACCACAAAACTGAACCAGAACCAGTGTGTTGTGTCTTATTGAAACTAAGTAGATTTAACTGAAGACATTGCTTTTTCTCAGCAAATGATTGGGCTGACATTTGCAGTGCATTAGAAACAAAGTAGCGCTGATGTGTACTGACCTTGAATCATTATGACACTAGCATTTTGTCCTCAAGACTCATGGCTTTAACACTGAGCGCTGAATATGAAGATGTGGGGTATTTCACGGTGTGATTTCTGCAAAAGAAGTAATGAGTCTAAAAATGTGGCTAGAATATGGAGGACTCTTTGTAAAGGTGTTTGAAAGAATCATAGTTTCCAAATATTGCTGCGTTCAGACAGAAACCCTGTATCTCCATATTTTGCTTATTTTTTATTTTTTATAAATCATTACTATTGGTCATCCTTCATGTCTGTCAGTGTGTTTTGCAAATATCTAACCAATGAAAAGTATTAAAAATCAAGTGGAGCTCACTGCAGAGCCAAATGATGTCCAGCTCCCCCTCTCTGGATGCAATGGGTGGAACTTGACCTAGACCTTGACCTAATGGGTGGAGTTCTGTTTAGTGATAGGGTGTGGTTGGACCGTCTAGCTCCACCCATTACGTCTAGCGAGGGTGAGCTGGATGTCAAGCTCCACCCATTGGATCTGCAGTGAGCAGCCTCTATTAAAAAGAGCATAGGTCTCATTCATGAAACATTCGTAAATATAGCCTACGAGTAAATATGTGAGTGATTTGCGAGTAAAGAGACCTTCCCGAAAACTCTTCTCCTGATTCACAAATACTTCGTAAACGTCAGATGTGATAGTGAAATGTGTTTGTGTTAATGAATTCCAATCAGTCATAAATGGGACGCGCGTGCACGCTCATTCTCTCAATTACCATAAATCCCGCCTATTAAATCCGACTGACAACTATATATGGGGATCATATTATGACACCAAATGAAGGATTTCAACATGTCTTCTCAAAAGCGAATAAAAAAGAGAAATTTCTCAGATGTAGAAATAGAAATTTTATTATCAGAAGTTCATTCAAAACGGCACATTTTATTTTCAAGCATACATAGTGGCGTATCAGGTCCTAAAAAAAAGGAAGCTTGGCAGCATAATACAGAGGCAGTTAATGGAGTTTCATCTGTTAATCGAACAGTCCCAGAAGTGAAAAGAAAATGGTTCGACATGAACCTTGACTGCAACACTTGTGACTTGCGGACTTGTGTTCCGTTTGCAGATGCTATTACTGGCTCCCATAATAAAAGTAAAAAGAAAAACCGTATGTAATTACTATATATAATATTTCTTCAAAATGCTGTGTAAATATGTACCCGATTAAGGTGAATTAAAATGCAGCCTTATTAATGAGCGAAACGTTCAGATGTTAAACGCACTATTTACGCGTGGCTGGGAGCAGGTGTAGATTTCTTTCGTACCAACATTTGGAAAATACGAACATTTGAATGAATCCGAAAATTTACGCCAGAACCACTTTACACACGATTTACACAAAAATTCGTTTTGCTCGTGTTTCATGAATGAGACCCAATGTGACTAAACCTTGTTTAGTCCACATAGCTATAGTAAACTTTATAACCTGTTAGTTGATTAAATTGTAATACGATGCACTTACTACCTGCATTAATGACGGACAAAACATATATGTCTGAAATTCTCTGGTCAAAAACCTTGTACCTCCATTTGAGCTTGATTTCGGTAAAATGTTAATAGGCTAATATAATCACACATGCAAGTGTCTGACTACATAAAGCCACAATATCAACTTTGACAACACTGTTTAATTATTTAAAAATGCAGTGTTTTTTCCATTTCCTGAAGTGGAGCATTTTTGGAGATACAAGGATTCCGCCTGACAGCGGCGATATCAGAAACAATGTAGGACGAGGAGAAGGTCCCCTTGTAGAAATATGAATGGGAGAAATCATAACACAGCTTGATCTGGCAGTTTAATGACCGGCTCACCTTACAGTTAAAATACATTTCTTTGAACATTTTTTAACCTATAAAGAAAAAAACTGTTTATTAGCATGCTTTGAGCTGAAGAACTCAAATCTATAGTCACTGTTGTCAGATTTGATTGAACATTTATTTAATAAAAAATATACTAAGACATTACACATTGAATAAATAGCTTATAGCAATTGTTAGCAAAAAAGGCTCTGAAAGGCAATTACTACTGTTTAAAACTTTGTGGGCGGTGAGATTGTTCATTGTTTTTTGAAAAAGTCTTTATGCTCATCAAGGCTGCATTTATTTGATCAAAAATGAAATATAAACATGAAAGGACATGGTGATGCAAAAAATATGAAATGAAAGGAAACAGTATATTTCAATGCTTTTGTGTTTTCTCGCAAAAGCTTTGCGTTTCCCCAAGAAACTTTGCATTCATTCGCAATACCTTGTAAAACGTTTGCAATTGCTCGCAGAGAACGCAAAAGTTTTGTGAGCAAAATCAGAGAGAATTTTTTCCTCCCATCTCAGTTTTTTTTCCCATCACCATGTCCCTTTAGGGGCTCAATAAACACTAATATTGTGAAATATTAGTACAGTTTAAAATAACTATTTTCTATTTTAATATATTTTAAAATGTAATGTATTCCTGTGATGGCAAAGCTTTTTTTTCCCCAGCATCATTACTCCAGTCTTCAGTGTCACACGAGCCTTCAGAAATTTGATGCTCAAGAAACATTTCTTATTATCAATGTCGAAAACAGATGTGCTGCTTAATATGTTTGTGGAAACTGATTCTTTGATAAGTAGAAAAAAAAAAACATTTACGTGTAATACACATCATCATTAAATGTCACTTTTATGTCAGTTCATCCTTACTGAGTAAAAATATTAATTAACAAAAATCTTACAGACCCCAAACTTGAATAGTAGTATAAGTAATAGAAATGTATTTAAAGTTTTATTTTACTTTCTTTGTAATAAAAAGTTTTGAAAAGTTGTATTGCTAAAAAAAAAAGGTTATTAATGTGCCGTGTTCTCTTGTCATAGAAGAGAATGTCCTTTGCACCCCCACGTCCCGAGACAGCTATGAGAGAGTGTCTCATTCCGGACCAACATTACCCCCAGGATTCCCTGCTCCGCTGCTCTTTCCTGAGGGCCTGTCCTCCATAGAAACCCTCCTCACCAACATACAGGTATATAAAGCTATTAAAAAAGTATATATTTCAGTATAGTTTGAACAAAATTAGAGTAAAGATTCACCCTGATAAGTGTATAGCTCAAATGTTCCTCTTTTCCAGGGTCTGTTAAAGGTGGCTATTGATAATGCGCGGACGCAGGAGAAGCAGGTGCAGCTGGAGCGCACAGAGCTGAAGATGGAGCTGTACAGGGAGAGAGAACTACGTGAGACGCTGGAGAGGCAGCTCTGCGTCGAGCAGAAAAACAGAGGTGAATAGCTGATCTGAGACCAGTCTGCAGAAAATGCTCTGCTTAAGAAGTGGGTTTTTGTGTCAAATCCTGGTCAGGTCAGGTCTGTCACCTTTTTAAAACCTTTGCCCATCTACCATACAATGCTAAATGTCTAATTGCAGATGTTAGATGGACATTTGACAGCTGTATCCTTGATGTTTAAAGGAATAGTGGTAACACTTTACAATAAGGTTCATTAGTTAACATTAGTTAACTACCTTAGTTAACGTCATGAACTAAGAATCAACGATACTTCTACAGCATTAACTAATCTTAGTTAATATTAATTTCAACATTTACTAATACATTATTAAAATCAAAGGTTGTATTTGTTAACATGAGTTAATGCACCGTGAACTAACATGAACAAACAATGAACAGCTGGATTTTTATTAACTAACATTAATAAAGATTAATAAACACTGTAACAAATGTATTGCTCATTGTTAGTTCATGTTAGTTAATACATTAACGTTAACTAATGAACCTTATAGTAAAGTAATAGTTCACCAAAATAGCTTATCCATAGTTTATTATGTCATTTTGACAGTCATGGTCACTATGAACTGTTGTTGAACTGTCTGCAAGAGCCATGTACAACAGCATATAGGTTTGGATTGACATGAGGGTAAACAAACAATGATTCACTTTTGATTTTTTAAGGTTTGGAATATAGGTCGATGACATGTTGCAGATTTTTTTGGTCACACTTTATATTGGGTGTCTTTAACTACTATTCACTTACATACTTTTTTTTTGGTACAATGTACTTGTTATGTTGTATTACAAAACACTGCTATTGAGGTGGGATACGGGTAAGGTTAGGCGTTATGGTGTTTGGTGTTATGGTTTGTTTTAAGGGTGGGTTAAGGGGTAAAGGAAATGTCAACAGTGTAATTATAGTTGTAATTACAGAAATTAAAAACATTAAGTGCATTGTATTAAATGGTAAAATTAAATGTTATTACATAGTAGTTCAAGACACTTAATATACAGTGGGACATTTTTGCTATATTTTTCATTAAAGCTAAAAACATCAATGATCAATATATTATATATATTTTTCAGATCTATTTAAGAAAAACATATAAATGTAATTAAACATACAATGAGAAAGTTTGTGTAAAACTGAAAAAAAACTAAAATGGGGATATATATCGCATGACTGTTTCAAGGTTGATATATTTCCTAAAATAGATAATTTAACAGATTATCAAATTAATAATGGAGTAATAACGGATAACCTTTTATGACAAAGCAAAGTAAGTTTAGATAGTACCATCCAATTTGGTGTGACTCCCCAAAAATGTAATATTTATGAATTAATAATGCATGATATTTGAAGGAAAAAAATGCCTCGAAAAATATATTTAAAATGTACATCAAAATTGTTGTGAGCATTCACATCTATTCGGGGTGTAAGGAAATATTTTATAAATTTGTACTTGATGGTAACTCCAAATGTCCATAATTCAAACTTTTCTTCACAATGGTATAAATGCTTTCCAAACCATATGAAACATGAATACAGAGAGTGCATTTAAAAAATGTTTTGTCCTTTTCTTTATCATGGACTCAGTACATGAGTCCAGAACAGAATGCAGTGCCTTGGCAACATTCATGTGCTATCAGCAAGTTCGCATGTGCATCATGCATGACTGATGATTGACAAGACATCTGCAAGACAAGCTCTTGAGAAGTTGAAGTGATTCCACTCAAAATAAGGATTTAATAGGAAAAAGAGTGTTGTGCTTTCACAGTTGAAATCGTATGTGTATTATAAAAAGAGCTTATCTTCAGTTGCATGTAATGTTTTCTGCCCACATCACAAAAACAAGTAAAACGGGTTCTCACATTTAACTGTCCGGCATTTGATCTTTCACGTAACAAATACATTTACTCTCAATTGAATCTCTTAATCTTCTGTTCTCCAGAATATACGTACAGTCGTTGTCTACATAAATCAGAAACCTCCGAGGCAGCCGTCATAAACGGCGGAATCATTAAAGAAGGTGACAGGGCAACATGCACCATTAATGAATGTTGTTTAATTAGAGAGCCCCTCATCTCGTATTCTCCTGTCGCCCGCATTGTGCTCCAGCTAGTCATGTTACTGCAGATTCAGCACTTTCCTTCTGCCACACACACACACACACACACACACACACACACACCAACAAACACACACATATACAGACACAGAGAATTACCCTTTGTAATTACAAGTACATATTATGATATTAGTGTGAATGATTTATTATCAGCGTAAACAGAATTGCTGTGTTAATATTCGCCGCATCACATTTGATGAGGATAATGAATCTCCTGCATAATTCATCAAATCAACCGGTTCTTCCATTAGTGAGAGATGTCTTTATACTTCAGCCAACTGACTTAGAGTCAGTTTCTGTGTTTTATACCCAGTGGTCAGAGTAAAGATTAAGAAGAAGAAGGTTGTTCCTAGATCACTCAAAGAGGAAATCGGACAGAAAGCAGTTTTTTTCGTTCTTTCTTTCTTTTTCTTTTTTTCTGCTGACTGTGCCGTCTGAATTAAGCTCTTACTGCAAACTGGAAAATTAACATGTTCCACTGGGCTCCAGCCTAGTTTCACATTAGATGTGCATTATATTAGACACAGTATTTAAGGCTGAATGAGGGCATGTGGAACAGCTTTTCATGGTTTGCTATAATTACTGTTAGCTGTGATGTGGGATTTGATGTAATAATTTTTCTATTATCCAGTGGCATAAAGTTTTTCCAAAGTCATTTTTCAAAGTTTAATGTTTAACAGCAGGTACATAAGATATCGGATATATATATATTTTTTTTTTTTTTTGTCACAAATGTTTTTATTTCAAATGAATGCTGTTCTTTTGAACTTTCTATTCTTCAAAGAATTATTAAGTTGAAAATTCAGCTTTGTTATCACAGGAACAAAATACATTTTAAAATGTATTAAAATAAATAAAAAAACAGTTCTGTCATGACAACTCTCGGAGTGTTTTGTTTAGCATGGTAATGGATATGACAATGGGAATATATTTGGTATTGGTGGAATAGATCTGCTATGATTCTGCTGCTGCAGAGCAAGTACGGGACTTGCTATTGCCAATATATACATGATATGCTGCTGTGAGCAAGTAAGACATGCTGCTGCTGTACAGTATAGCATACATGAATTACCCCCAGAAGATCTAGGTGGAGCTGGGGAAGGCGGAGGGTTTCTGAAAGCGTGCTGCAAATTGCTAAAGCAAACGCTAACCCAGAGTCTTGCACGCAGGCAGGGACCCAACGCGTGAACCACTAATATTTGATGTAATGATTGGAATAATATTTACTTTGTCATTTGCATTGCATGTACGGGTCAAGAATCAAAAGGCACGGGCGGACTGCGGGTCCAATAGGCAAGACTATTTTGACTCAGTTCGGTACCCACTGATATACAGCTGCTTTCAAACGATCCCGTGCTTATTTGTGTTCAAGCTCTGTAGTCTGAAGAACGTCAAAGTTTTCTAATTACAACGCGGTTTGCAGTGTTGAGCATTGTAGCCAATCGTGCTGCAACTGAAGTGATTGACAGCTTTAGTCATTATAAAGGGAGCGCTCTTTGCTCTCTTTCTGTATATAATCAATTCACATTTTGAATGTTTTTTTTTTTCATGCTGCTAAGAGGACCAACGGCCATGTAGTTTACACTGCAGAGTTTTAGGAGAGACAACCGCATTTAAATGCAGAATGAATCCGCTAAAATATTCCCGATTTATAATGACAGTAAAGGCTCATATTTGGCTATATGTTCTTTTAATTTATGGAGACCTCTAAGAGTCTGTATAGCCTATGGTGTGATGTAGTGTATGCACATTTGTTCAAAATATCCTGTATGGACAAGCTGCTCACATGATGTTGGCAAAAGTTTTGTATTGTTTACATGATGGATGCACATCTTTTTTTTTTTTTTTATCATCACCATGTTGGGTTGTGTATTTTTCTTAAATGTATGAACTCAGGATGCCTAATGTTGCATGATAAAATCAATAATTTTTGTCTCCCTGATTCAGATTTAATGTGGGGGCAGTTTGGGTCACGGTCTTTATGTCAAATAGGTGGGGTCGGGTACGAAATTAAAGTAGTGCTGCTGTCGGATAATGGGCCGGGTGTTCTGTTAAGTACAGCGGGTGCGGGTTTACCAAACTGGACCCATGCAGGACTCTGCGCTGACCAAGTCAGGTTGAGCAGCGTGCTCATTGGCTGCTGATACAGCAGGAACCAATCAGCTGTGCCAAGCAGGTTGAGTTAAGAACCTATCAGCCTGCACCATCTAGAGTTTCATGACAGAACTTTGTATTTATTTAAAATTTCAATAATATTTCACAGTATTACTTTGTTTACTGCATTTTCGCTGAGCATAAAGGCTTCTTTCAAAAACATTTAAAAATGTTACCAATCCCAAACTTTTTAACAGTAGTGCATTCTTATCAGGAACTTTTCCCTGTGCTTTTCTTAGCACTGATCCAGAAGCGACTGAAGAAAGAGAAGAAGACCAAGAGAAAATTGCAGGAGGCTCTTGAGGTCGAGTCTAAGAGAAGAGACCAGGCCGAGCAGACGCTGCAGAGGACGGCCTCCAGTGAGAGATCACCTATTCAAAACGGTTAGAAACGGCTCATCTGCCAAAATGCTAATGCTTAAATTAATTTTGTACTGACAATTTTCTGCATGTGGAAATGAAATCCTTATGGTGTCACTGCCACTTAAAAAGGCATGACCATACAACCAAGATTGAAAATAATACACTGTAAAGCCTAATTAGTTATACTTAAAAAAAACATGCAGATTGCCTAAAAAAAACTAAGTTAAGTGAAATAGCAATAGTACGTTGTACTGACGAATTCTTAGTGTAGTTCTTTATAGCTACTCAGAATTACTATTTTCGACAACAAAATTTCAAGTTTTTACTACTTTTGGCTTTATTTGCCAATTTTATTTGTCTTGTGTCAGTAGTAGCACAACAAAGACAGCAAATTGTTTTGTTAAAATTAATTTAATTGTTACCCTTGTTGTGTTTTGCATGCTGAATGTTGATGTCTGTGTTTGACTGATGCAAGGACAATTGCAAGATATTGTCACAATTAAAGGGGGATTATATCAACCCACTTAAAGGTTTGATGTTTCACAAGGTGTTTGACAAAATTGCAATACAGTAACCTTTGGTAACCTTTTAAAAGCAATCAATTTATTACTTCTCTTCCTTTAACAAAATACAATTAACTGTGATTTTTGTTGCACCACTGCATCAATTGTAAGAGAATTATAGTAATATAATTATAGTTACAGTTATTCCAGGTCTGCCCTATCTGCTACATCACCATGTCAAGTACAATTGCTGCTATGCCAGCAGTATTGTAAACTTTAAAATGTGTTTTACTTGTGGCAAATCATTTGTAGCAGCATTGATAACTGTTTTCATGTTAACAGACCCTCCTCAACATGAAATGGAAACAAACCATAACAGCAGCAAAACAGACACTGACAGAACAATACAAGGTACAGATTTCTGAATGGACATTTAATCTGTCCATGTTCTGTTACATTGTTTCTTTATGGATCTGTATTTAAATGTATCTTTCAGTCTTGAAAGAAACAGAACACAATGTCTCCTTTTATACATATACTGTGTGCGTGTGTATATATATATATAGTATGTAGACAGAACAACAATATATCACAAGCCTTTGTTAGAATATTAAACATTTAAAATATTGACAGTGAAATGAAATTAAATGTCACTGACGCAAAAAGAAAAAAAAAGGAAAGAAAGAATAAAGACAAAAAGAGGAGCAGTAATTAATGGTCCCTTAATTGTCCTCATGAAATATTTGCATGGGCATAATTTACATAATCTACGTGTCGCAATTAATCTTTCAAAGGGTTTGCTTTCTCTTTTTGTCTAGGTTAAGAGGAAAGGAAGGGAAGGGCTCTTTTTTTGTTTTCTTTGACATTTATTCAAATACTGCATCTTCTCCTTTAACAATCCTTTCATCTCCCTCTCAGTCCGCACGTTAGAACATTATGGATTAGTCTGTTCATTATATGCTGCTTGCAACATCAGCCAAGCTTCATTCACACCATTTTTTATTTAATTTTTTCACAGATGGAAGGCTCTTTCTAAAGTCCACAATGATGTACTGAAGAATGAAGACAAGGAGTAAATGCATTCATACTGTATAGAAGAGACTGTAGTCAATTGCCTGGTAAATAACGTCTGCAATTCTGCTGGAGGACTGATGGAAGACAATGAGGCAATGTTATAGGCTGTTGTCAGTGTGTTGCAGCACAAGGACTTGACAAGATTATTATGGCCATTGAAAGTCAGCATTCAGTAGAATGAAGCGTGAGCCAAACTATCATCATCATCAGATGGCAGAGAAGAATTACCATGGACCTTGGATAACCATGTTTCTAAGGGACTTTTCGCAACACTGAGAAATTAAAAACATTTTATAAAGCATTTAAATCTGCTTGACTACATTGACAGATTAAATATTCAAATCAAACTTTGCCATTTAATGCCCTTCTATCATTTCACATTTTAAGTCAACTTCAAAGCATCCTTTCCTCAAGGGAGGTGTCCGAAGAGAGATTTCAATTTATTTAGTTATTTATCAAATATAAACACTGCATTTAGATGCGTACTGTGTATCTGTCTGTTATTTCAAAAAGAAGGTATAGATGTCCAGATTTTTTTTGTCATTGTTGTACATGGAATCATAGCAGAAATGTCTCAAATCATCAAATATGTACATAAAAGTGTAGACATGCTACTGTGCATTGTACGCTGTAGAGTTATTTTTTGTTCAGTTGCCGTTTATTATCCTACCCGACATGGAGAGCATGCTGGCATGTCGTTACTTCTGTCCTGTCCATCTGGAATACAATAAAGATTTTTCCCACATGCTTTACAAGGGAGACGTTTCAAAACACTGACTGACTGATACTTGTTTTGTGACTACAGCAACACAAAATCAAAGTAGTCAAATACAACTAGACTGAAGTATACCCTACCACTTTTGTTTTTGTTTACCACTGGTAAAGCATGCAATGCATCATTGTTTTGTTTTGTTTATTTATTTTTTTTATTTTTTTTTACTTTTAAGACATAAATATACTCTTGTTTACCACTGGTAAAAGTTTGCTATGTTTTTTTTGTTTTTTTTTACTTCCAAGACAGAGAGTCATAGAGATAGACACTTTCACTTTTCTCAAGAGCACATGCACTAAATGTGTTGACGCAGCATTTAGCCAATCACTCAAGCTGTACTGTTTAGCGGTATGCTCTCTCTTTCTTTCTCTCTGAACATAATAAGAAGCCAGGAGAGATGAATAATTGACTGATTGTTGCATTATTCAGGCCCCTATTGTGGAAAAAAGCCCAGTCTCTGGCACTTTCCAGGTCTCTCTGGCATATTGAATATGAGGTTAAAGTTTCAATCAACCTTGAAAGGGAGAGGCATTTTTCATCGCCTAGCTAGTGTATCAAGTTGGTGCACTCAGAGTTACTGTATAGTTAATAATGTGTCTGCTGTACACTATAGCCTATGTAAAAATGGACTAAACTAGACCAAAGTTGCATTATCAAATCAATCTGACAGGATTGGTCAAATTATTATTTATTATGCAAGTCCAATTATACTTATTGTGGTGATCCTTAACCCTGATTGTGGCAAGCTGGAATAAACATACTTAAATTGCAGTCATACACAGTCAACACTGGGTGGTAGATATTTTCCCCATCAGTGATAATTTTTATCTATGGGTCCATTATGAACCAAAATGACTCTAACAAGACTGTTGAATGGTTCATCACAGTCTATAAGACATCCAGCCACGACGGAGTAGCACAAATGTATAATCTAATCAGAGAATGCCTATTATACATTAGCACAGACAGTGGTAGAGGTGCAGGACAAGTTATCCAAATGAGTGTTAGAGCAAGATGAGAGTCAGGCCGTGGACGGGTAATGAAAGGGCAAGAGAGTAGCGCTCAGCTTTTCAAACCTTTCACTGTCATTACTAATTCATGTTGCTCCTTCTCGCTCCTAATGAGAGAGAGAGTCGGGGGAAAGGGAGAATGGTGCAGGGATAATGTGCCGTGAAATTGACTCATTCTCGAGAAGAGGAAAGGGAGAGGAGATCAACTTTTGATTTTAAACTGCCCTCTGAGGAAATGATGGTGAATTTAGTGATCCTGACAAAAGAGGGGACTGTTTATTTTGTTCAGTTTTTCATGACAGAGAAAAAAGGAATTTAAGGACAGAGAAATAAAGGAAGTTAACAGCGATGCAGAAGCCCCAAAAAGCATGTGGACACTTAAGTCACACTTAAAACTTAATGAATGACTTTCCATGATCAAATTATCAAACAAGAGATACAGTACAATCACTTCACAAAACAAGTGTATTATTTTCAAAAGATACATTGTTCAAAATGAAGACACAAAGTTGGACACTTTCTTGCTGTGAAATTTCAGTGTTAATGTGAAGAACTCCACCCGTGGTTACTCTGCTGACACCAGTGTGAACCTGAGGGTAAATTACTTCATTCATCCACTAAAAATAACATTGGGACCAGCCGGTGAAAGGTATTTTGGTAGCATTTTACAATAAGATTTCAATAACATCATGGACGAACAATGAACAACATGCATGAATTAAAGGCAGGGTAGGCAATGTTTTTCATAAACACTATTTGTTATACTGGTTGAAACACTCTTTGTTATACTGGTTGAAACTCTCTTCACATCTTGATAGCAATAGCAATCAGTATTGCTTAGTATTAAATAATGTATTAAATAGTCTTCTGTGGAAGTCTCAGGACCAAAATGTCCGTCCAATCATTGCATTCAGTCCGAATGGATGGGTGGGATATTATGCCTTCAAAGCTAGCTTGCTGTTGCTTGCCTCACCAAAATTGCCTACCATACCTTTAATTGACAGTTTAAAAATAAAATGAAGAATCAATGATCAATTTAATCATTTAAAAATACAAATGGAGTATGGAGTACCATGCACGTTGACAAAATGACACTAAAGGGGTGCATTAAAAAGTGACACCTAGGAGTCCTGACCAAGTGTCAATATGTGTTGAGAGTGAGAACTTGTTGCAATATAAAATAAAATTGATCTAAAAATGTAAAAATACCTTTTGGATCTCGGGTAACATACCAAATACACATTTATTTTTATATAAGCCTAACTGTGCGTTCACACCGGACGCGAATAGCGCGTCAAATTCGCGTCTACCGCGTCTAGTTTGACGCTTGACCACTTTGTGTTAATTCGCGTGTCTAACGCGCGTAAAAACAAAAGTTTGAAGCGAAATTTACGCGCGTCAGAGGCGAAAGTTTCGAAACCCGTTGGCGGCCATCTTTTTTAGATGTTTATCGAGCATTAGCATTAGCATTAATCGAGAGAGTCACCGCTCGTATATGCTCTGGAGAGCAGAAACAGCTGCGTAGGGGACATCGTCGCTGTACTCGGATCCACCAGACCCTCCGGAGGGTTTCAGGAGTTTCACAATTTGCTCCAGGAGCTAGGTTTGGTGGACCTAACGGTGAGGACGCTGACGAGGACAGCGTAGGCCGTATAAGGCCTCGGCCTCGAGTGGTCTATGCCTGTCGAGCCCGCGCTCTACAGCCCGGCGCGAGGTTTACCCTCGCCCGCACCCACCTAATCTGTCATTTATTTTTGTTTTGATAATAAATGGAGCCAGCCTCCAAAAGTGAAACCTGTCCTGTGATTTTTTTAAAAGTTTTAATACACTAAATTGTGTTTGTTGTCTTTACATTAGAATAATAATGTTTCATATAATCTAGAATAGATATGGAATAAATAGCATTCAATACAAAATGAGTATCTCTCATATATTGAAATCGAGTTTTTATGTGAAAGATTTGCTTTGCACACCAAGCATTTTAGTCATATTACAAAATAATTTATCGAGGCCAAACAAAATAACATTATAAACTGTCACTTCACCACGTGACAGCAGCAAGCAGGCTCCTGATTGGTTAACGCGGCGCGAATTGACGCAGAAGTTCAGATTTTTCAACTCGGGCGGCAGACGCGAATTCGCGTCAAACGCGAGAATGCACAAAAAGCACTACATAAAACATTCGCGCTTAACGCGCCAGACGCTCAATTCGTGCGAATGAGGCGTATTCGCGTCTACCGCGCCGCGCTCTACGCCTCATTCGCGCCGCAGGAATTTTTTACGCGTGTAACGCGTCTTTGCATTGACTTAACATTGAAATCACTCGCGCCTGATGCGCTATTCGCGTCCGGTGTGAACGCACCTTAAGCACACATATCTGAAATCTTACACACCAACAATATTATTAGTGAATGATACAAAACAGTGGTTCTCTTTCATAGGTTCACTCGACACTGCGTAGCGATGAAGCAATGGGAACTCCCTTAGGGCGGTGCTGATTGTCTGAACCCGTATAGAATCACGCCAATTCATTGGCCTGATGGCCTCCGTGCCGACCCACACGGTAAGTATGTGAAATGTCTTGGCATAGCACATGCTCGCGAGGCTATCTTTGGCACTTCTAGCTGCAAGTCTTGTGAGAATTTTAGACTAAAAACTCTCTGCGCTAGGCTTGCCTGCTTTGATAAAGATATCCAGTCCGCTCTCCTCCGCCGTGCTGCTGTTAATGACGAGGCCCATGTCCTTCATGAAGCCGAGGCTTGGGTATCGGACGTTGAGATTGAGGCGTTAGAAAGTGAGTAGGCCTGCTATTCCCTCTCTCACTCTCTCTCGCCCGGGTGCGCGCACCGCGCCGATTCTCCGGTGGAGTTTCTTCACGACTATTTATGCCCCAGTCCAGAGGCATGTGACATTGTCTCCTTTGGATTGGAGGATGTTTTATTCACCGCGGCGTCTGATTCTGAGGATTTCGGGTCCGTGGCCGACGCTCTCCCGCCCAGCGGCCAGGAAGCGCGGCCCTTTGCGGCCTATACCGAGCTCGTGGATGTGCTAGCACGTGCTACTGAGAAGCTTAGCATTGAATGGCTGGATGAGCCTCGTGATTCTCAGTCCTCAAGCTCGACGAACGTTTTCGGAGTGGTCAATCCTCATTGCGACACTTTAGAAGAATTTCTAGGCCCTGGAAGCAGCCTTTCAGCGCGTGGCTGACTAACGCTGCAGCCGCTGACTTCACCAACCTGGTTGCATTCCAGTGGTTGAGGACACGTTGGCCACACACCTTTCACCTTTATCCGCTCCTTCCTGGAAGTCTCGCCCTCTTCTTCCGTCGAAGCCCTGCAGGACCATGTCCGCCATTTTCCGTGGGAAAATCTTACACTGCGGCTGGCCAGGCAGGTATGGCACTCCATACAATGGCGATTCTCCAGGCCTACCAAGAGGAAGTCCTTAAGGAAATGGACGAGGACGGGGGCCTCACGCCGGAAGCGGTCAAAGAGCTCCGCAGAGCTACCGACCTCGCGCTGTGTGCTACTGAGCACACTGCACATGCGGTTGGACGCACCATGGCGGGTTTGGTGGCTGTCGAGCACCACCTATGGCTGAATCTCACTGAGATTCATGAGAAAGAGAAGGTCTTCCTATTCGACCTCCCTATCTCCCAGTGGAGAGGCGGTTAATTCAGTGGTTGACAAATTTCTAACTGCTAGGACGTAGTCGGCTGCCCTTAAGCAGTTTATGCCTAGGAGGGCCCGTGATCCTCCTACTCCTTCCCCAGCGCCTAGAGACCACTTCGCACACCGGAAAGAAACCCCTAGAAGAAGTGACGAGCCGAGACATCCGTGACCGTCCGATGCCCCGTCAGCGCCCCCATAGACGCGTTGACCTGAGGCATCCAACAAAACCCGCTGCTTCAGCTTAGCAGGGGCGTTCCTGATCCACGTATCAGGAAACAAAGAGCTTCCCCCATCTCAGAAGGGAGGGACAGACCGCTAAAGCGTAACTGTTTCCCCTCGAGATGCTCTCCAGATCAAAATCTGTCATACCCCCCGCCATGCACGCTGGGGATGCAGAGTCAGCCTGCCAAAACCATCTTCCTGTATTGAAGGATGGAGACGCTCAAGGCTATCTCCCCTCAATGCCCACGGAAGGAGACGCATCTGGCTTTCTCCTCGCGTCGAATGCTCCAGCCCCTATGCTAGACCCCGGAATGAGAGAGACCTCGGTGACCCCTGTGGGCCAATCTTCACAGTCAAAGGATGCCTCAGGCCCTCCTTTGGCTGTTTTAGCTCTGTGCCCACCACCTCTCGCTGGCAGACACGCAGAGAGTCTGGCGGCGAGGCCCCTCCCAGGGCACATTCCCGCGCAGCCCTTGTCTCACCACCTAGCAGCGTGGAGACTTCTGCCAGGTGTGTCGCGCTGGGTTCTCCGCACAATCCAGTTTGGATACACACTCCAGTACCGCCACAACCCTCCTTGCTTCAATGGGGTTCACTCCACTGCCACGAACAGCACCCTAGATGCTTCTGTTCTACAGCAAAAAGTAACGTCCCTCCTCCTGAAAGGAGCGATAGAGGAGGTTCCTCCGGTCTCGGTCTCAGGTTGAATGCTCAGAAGAGTGTCTTAACTCCTTCTCAGCAGACCACTTTCCTGGGTGTCCAACTCGATTCTCTCCCCTATGCAGGCCCGTCTGGCCCCATCTCAAGTTTCCAGTCTCCGTGTGTGCTTGGCCCGCTTCAGGCTCGGCCATCGTGTAGCGGTGGGCATATGTCGCAGGCTTCTGGGGCTCATGGCAGCAGCCTCTCCTGTGCTGCCCTTAGGTCTCCTTCATATGAGACCATTCCTGTGGTGGATGAAACTCAGAAACTCGCGCATTTGCCTTTGCGCTCCCTTTTTACTTCAGGCGGTCAAGATGGGTGTAGTCTGCCGTCACCAGGTTGTCACGACGGATGCCTCTCTGACTGGTTGGGGTGCAGTCTTCGAGGGCAGACCTCGTGTGGTGTTTGTACAGGCGAGCTTCTCTCGTGGCACATAAATTGCCTTGAATTGTGAGCCGTCTCTCTGGCTCTGGATCATTTTCTCCTGGCCCTGATGGGCTGTCATGCCATTGTCAGGACGGACAACATGGCAGTGGTGTCCCATGTAAATCGCCAGGGAGGCTCGCGGTCGCGCACCCTCGACAGACTTGTGTGCCGCCTCCTCCTTTGGGCTCAAGACAGGTTTCCTTCGCTGAGAGCAGTTCATGTTCCAGAGGACCTGAACGTCACAGCAGGCTTTCTGTCGAGACAGAAGCTCAAGTCGGGGGAGTGGATGTTGCACCGCCAAACAGTGGCTAAAATTTTTCCCTGTCTCATCCGACGCCTCTGGGGATAGATGCCCTCGCTCATCCATCGCCGGAGTTGAGACTGTATGCATTCCCTCCGGTCAAGTTAATCTCTGCAGTCATTTGCAGAGTGAGGGAGTGTGGAATCCACCTCCTTCTGGTAGCCCCATTCTGGCCATACCAGACGTGGTTGAAAAACTTTTGGTTGAGTCTTGGTGTTAGGCTCATGCAGTGGACCCAGTCAGCTGCCCGGTCGGTTCTGTGCTAGAATTCCTGCAGGATAAGTTTGTGGCTGGAGTAGCTGCTTCCACCTTGAGAGTTTATGTCGCGGCTACCGCCGTCTATCGGAAGTCAGACGAGGTCCCCTTAGGTAGACACTGTCTGGTCTCCTTGTTTATGCGTGGAGTTATGGAGTTATGTCCCCAAAGTTTTGTCCATGTCATTCCGCTCTCAAGTGGTTGTGCTTCACTCTTTCTGTCCCCCTCCTTTTTCCTCTTCTGAGGAGGAGAAGCATAATTTGCCTTGCCCTGTTCGGGCTTTAAAGGCATACGTGGACTGCTCTGGCCAGTGGCACAAGTCGTCTCAGTTGTTCGTATGCTTTGGGGCTGGCCGCCGAGGGCGCGTTCACTATATAAAGGGCGAGTGACGTAGCGCCGCTGAGGAGGTGCCTGCGCCATCAGGCCAATGAATTGGTGTGATTCTATAAGGATTCAGACAATCGGCACTGCCCTGAGGGCGTTCCCATTGCGTCATCGCTACGCAGCATCTCGTTCGCTATTCAGAGAACATGGGTTACGCGAGTAACCCGAGACGTTCTCAACTAGAGGGCCAGGGCCTATTAGGGCGTTCAGCAAACTTTCAAGGGGGCCTCGAGATAACTAATTATATAAAATAAGACAAAACAATTATTAAAATCAGCTAAATCATTTTAATTCACCCCCTCAACAGTTGTCGTGATTAAAAAAAAACAGAGTTCCCTCTGTCTTGGAAAACCTTGTTATATGAGGAAGCCTAATTTTAAGTGTGTGATTTCTAGAACTGGAAAGGTCATGTAAATTAATAAATGAATGGGCATTTTTATAATGAAATTACAATTTTGTTGCTGTAAAATATTTTAGCAGTTATAAATTGATAAAATGTAACAATCGTTATCCTTACTCCAGTATTCATGAAAAATTGAAAAGTCATGTACATTCAGAGGTAAAAAAGATTGGGAATGTTGTTGTTGGAATAGCCTTTGAATGTTAATGTGGACAATCAAAACATATACAGTGTAGGGGTTACCCTGACGCTCAAAAGTTTGATGCATTTTAAAAGTAGTGAACATTAAAGTAGTCAGAGGCCCAGGGCCTTGAGCTTAAAGGCTTGTATTCATCTAAAACACAAAAACAAGGCACTGCCAAAGTCAAATTGATATTGAACAGTGCTTGAATGTGTTCCAGTTACTGTTGGCACAATATGAAATAAATAAGGAAATGAGAGATGTTATTTATCCCAGTCCAGGAACCTCCTCAGCATTAATAGTGGCATCTGAAATCATTATAACAGCTTGGACGTTGTACATGATTGTTTAAATGTGTTAAACACTTGTTCATTTTTGTAAGTGTGACTTCATTTCTCACATATGCTACTTTATTTATTATATCTGTGACAATTTCTTGTATTTTGGACATTGCATCTTGCAATTAAAATACTGCAGGAAGATCATTTTGATATTTGTCAGTCAAGTTACAGATGAGAGGCTAAATATCTTAGTAACAATGGTTTTCATTACACAGAAGAAAGAAAGTCATACAGGTTTGGAATGACATGAGGGTGAGTGAGTTTTGGTCGATCTATCCCTTTAATTTACAATTGCTCCTGGACAACAACTCACTGTAAGACAGTCTACCCTTTGCTGTAAAGATTTCTGTATAATGAGAATATATTGTTTGTTTGTTTTGTCTGTTTTTGCCATTTCCTTGTCACATATATGTGTGAGTGTGTGCATGCTCTCACTCAAGCTGCTTGACAGGGGCACTGGGTGCTTGAGAGGACTTATGTCCCTTTGCTGGACTTCTGACAGCTGGATTGGCTTGTTTTCCCTCCCTCTCCCTGGGGGCTTCGCTGTCAGCTCTATACTCAGGCAGATTGTGAAGAGAGAGATTAATGGACAATGAGGATGGCAGAAAGGGAGAGACATTGAGAGAGGGAGAAGAGAAAAAAGGATGAGAGGAGGCCAACTGCCATCTGCTCATTTCCTTTTAATGGACAAAGCAAACAGCAGGAGACAGTGCTGCCGACAAATCTGGATTTTCTTTATTACAAGAATACACACTCTAATTTGTTGAGGTTGACAAAGACAGAAACATAAATACTTTTTCTTCTATTGAGGTCTTTAACTCTCCATTCTTATGTTCTTTTTTCAAGTAAACAAGTGTGATTTGGTAATTTCTATCTGGCTTTCAGGTTGGTTTCTATTTAGCTTCCATTTTTGAAAAATGCATGTTATATATGAGCAGACAAAAAAAATAAAAAAAATAAATAAAAAAATAATGTATAATGTACATTAGAAAAATATCTTGGTTCAGTTTGAATTTGACATTGGATGTTATGTTATGTACAATTAGCTACTTCCAGTGAATAAACATGACTGTCACAAAATTATGTGGTTTCCTGTCTTAATGACTAACACCAGGCATTTCCCTTCACTTATCTGTTGGCTCTATCACCACCGTCTGTGAAAGCCTAACTTCCTTTTTAAATATCATATTAATTACAGCTTCAAGAAAAGTCAAAATGGTTTTATTTAGCATTAGCTAAACATCAGTGAGAAATTAGATTGGAGAGGTAGGAAAGAAAAACAAGTGCTAAGAATTAATTCTATATGCCTGTTTAGCTTACTATTAGCACACATTTCAATAAAACTAAAATGAGACATGAGTAAAACAAGGTGTAGGCTGATAAATCCACGGTTAATCTAGGAATCTATTTTCCATCTCTTCCACGTGCATGTGAGATTTGACTGCTCTGAGATTACGTTCAAAGAGTAGTTTGTACTTGTACTACAAAGTTCTTGCATGATAGACCCATGTAATTCAGCTTGGTCATAGAAAAATAATTAGACTTATGTACTTTATCTATAGGCATCTGCGATTGGTTTCCCTTAATCTCATTATGGGTTATATATCCTGTCAAAATAATACAGTCCTGTCATTTGGTTACTGACATGATTAAAATGATGATAATGCAGTGCCAGCAAAAGACTGTGTGCTGTGGATGTAAAGATTTTATGTGTTGCCTGTTACCCACAACAACAACAACAAAATCTTCTGAAATGTTTTGCTAACATTCCCATTAAGTTATGAATACATTATTTCTAAATGATCTCTGAGCATGCAGTTGAAAAAAAAAGTGTAAAACAAAATCTCAGGTTACGACTGTAACCATTGCTCCCTGAGAAGGGAATGAGAGGCTGCATCAACGTAGTGATGCTAAGGGAATGCCTCTGCGTTATTGCGTTGTGAAGCACGTATAAAATCAGTCCAATGGGGTGATGGAACGTCATAGGTGGGTGACGTCAAGACCAGGAAGCTATACTCCGTACTGACAAGTGCCTGTCTAGTGTGAAATCATAGAGAGCACAACTAAGACATCAGCACCTGGGACCTCGGTGTGTACAGAGTGAACCAGTCTGCCACATCAAAAACATCTGATGATGCAGCTGCCATCAGACCTAACAGTCCTGAAACTTTTTGACGGTGAGTGACTGGCTTAGCTTTATCTTGTTCACGGCTGTAAGGATCGAATCGATACGGGCAAAAGAAAGATGTGCCTGCATTGTCATCCAATCCCAAATCACGCCTAGAAAAGTGGTTCTCTGTAATGGAGAAAGCACAGTTTTCTTTACATTCAGCCTTAACCCCAACCCCAATTCTTTCATGCTAGTGAGGACGACATCTCTGCCATCTGCTCCAATTGAGCCAAAATCGACCAAACGTGACAAGTACGCCGTGACAAGGCTAGGCCGAAAGAAAGAACCCAATACATTTACATTAGGCATTTATTCATTTAGCAGATGCTTTTATCCAAAGCGACTTACAAATGAGAACAATAGAAGCAGTGAAACTAACATTAGGACAACAATATTCAAGTGCTATGACCCTTCCCAGTTTAATAACGCAGCACATGTACTTTGAACAGACCAGGAAAAGGTCAGAGAAAGATATTTTGTGCCTCTTTGAGATGGCACCACAAGACGGTGTTCACTTGCAGAGCGCAGATGGCACGTAAGTCTGAAGTAATGAGTTTAGGTAAAAGGGAGGAGAGCCAGTGGTTGTTGTGTAGGCAAAAGTCAGTGACTTGAATTTGAGCAGCAACTGGCAACCAGTGCAGTTTTGTGAGGAAAGGAATGACATGTGCTCTCTTCGGCTCGTTAAAGACCACTCTGGCTGCAGCATTCTGGATCAGTTGCAGAGGTTTGACAGTGCAAGCTGGAAGACCTGCCAGGAGAGCATTACAATAGTCCAGTCTGGATAGAACAAGCGCTTGGACAAGGAGTTGTGTAGCCTGCTCTGATAGGAAGGGCCTGATCCCCCTAATGTTGTACAAAGCAAATCTGCAGGACATAGCAGTTCAAGCAATGTGGTCTGTAAAGTTCAGTTGATCATCAATCACAACTCCAAGGTTCCTGGCTGACCTTGAAGGAGTTATGGATGACGGGCCTAGCTGAATGGAGAAGTTGTGGTGTAGTGTTGGGTTGGCCGGGACCACAAGCAGCTCTGTCTTCGCAAGGTTTAGTTGAAGGTGGTGGTCCTTCATCCAGCCAGAAATGTCTGTCAGGCAGGCTGTGATGCGAGCAGCTACCGTCGGACCATCACATCAATACCAGTAAGCTTTGTCCTCAAAAGCAAACCTGAGGGACTTCCTGAGTTGAGGAAGGATGGATATATGGAAGTATGCGTCCTTAAGATCTATCGTGACAAACCAGTACTCGGATCTGATTTGTGTCACGTTGTGCCTCAGCGTGCAGACCTAGAATTGAATCCAGCTCTGAGGGGGTCGACTACGACCGGTTACAAAAGTCTGAATGACAGGCTGAAGATTCATATTAGAATAGGCTCAATATTCAATATTCAAAGAATCATAAAATCAAAGCTTGCAAACAAACATAATTAGTTTGCACGAGATCATAGGAACACGAGAGAAAAGGATTCTTCCGTCGGCTCAGTTCCCTCTGCATTATTTTTTTTTTTGGTGGACCCGTAAGTGTTGTAATCTAAGTGTTGGCTTGGCAAACGCGAGATCCGAGCCATTAGATTCTTTATTGCATAAGACTTTCTTCCCTCGAGAAGAAAGTCCACAGGAGTTGAGCAAAAACTCCCGATAGTGCATTTGCCTGTACACATATATATGTGCTTGAGACAAACAATAATAAATAGAGAGAGACAATTTCACAAAGGCACAGAAGCTAACATTGTTTAGCTTCCTGTTCATGACACCTATGACGTTACGTCATGCCATTTGACTGATTTCACACGTGCTTCACGACGCAATCACGCAGAGGCGTTCCCATTTTCTTGGTCATGTGCACCTTAGAGAAAAATTAAGGGAACATTCCATTTTATAATTTTGCAAACATTATGGGAGTTACTTCTGAATATTTTCGAAACCTCTGAAATTAGCCTAGTTAGTAACGTTTAAAAAAAAGTTCAACGCACGCCTAACAATCTTTTAGAAAAAAATTCCATGAGCAATGTATAAATAATGCTTTTGTGGTAACGTATTTAATGAAAAATAAGTTTGAACGAACATTCTGTTAAAGGTACTGGTTTCATAAATTTGAGAGAACCTTGCCAGAACGTTTTCCACAGTTCCAAGAACATTCCCAGTTAGAGTACTTATTCCATTGTGGCCCATACATTTCAGTTTAGACTAACATAGATTAGGGTAACACTTTATTTTACAGTGTTACACATTTTACAATGTTACAATGTTACACATTTTACATAAATTATGCATAATTACAAAAAAAACCTCTTAATATATTAAGTACATGTTGTTAATTGATATTAGTCAGACTTATTTGTATAATTACAATGTAACAAGGGTACCTTGACCCAGATGAGCTATTTCTCACTCTCTTACACTTTCCAGACAACCCAAGCACCCCAGGAACCTCCATTAGTTGGCGATAGTTGGGACTCAGAAGCTGATGTCTTTCTTTATCTCCATTAGTCATGACTACTGTGTCCTATTTCATGATTATCTTATGAAAACCAGTAACTCCCCCTAAGCATCGCCACCGCCAGCCTGCGCAACACGTCTAAAACACCCAACAGATGGTCATTACACAAACAGGCTAATTTATCTCAAAGCCAGCAGTGGGGAACAAACAAAAGTATTTTACTTAATGTAGCAGCTTGACGTTGACTTGCAGCTGAGCTTTCAAACCGGTTCAAATGAAAGATGTCTTGTTTTCATTAATTCTCCAGCAGAGAAAGCTCTTGTTTGTGAAATTGAAGTCAGACGATAGCACTGATCATTTATCAAAAGCCAAACGGCCCGTTTCATCATTGGAAACTGGTTAAAGCCACATTGTCTTCATTTATTGTGTATATGGTAGCAATATGTTACTTAATTCTTCCCAATTCATATAATCACAATCAATTTGGCTATTTGTACAATCAAAAAAAAATATATATATTAATATTAATATATTAAATATAAATATGAATATATTTAAATAAGTAATCCAAAAACATTTAAGATTTTAAAATGAGTAAAAAAAACTACAGCTTAATAAACTTAAGCATTTTGTATAAATCTTAATAACTGGGAATGATTAATAGAACTTTAAAAAAGTACACAGAGTTGCACTAGTATAAATAACTCAATATTTGTTAGTCTATTTTTATTGTATTTTATTTTTTTACATATAACCAGGGCTGTACTATAACTTTTTTTGCACATATTGTAGCACTGGTGCTATACAGGTTGAAAGTTTTATAGCACATGCCACACAATTGTAGCACAAGTATAATGTTTCTGTTACAATCTAAACAACCACATAGTGCAGTTCATCACATAAAAAGGCATGTGACTGACAAAAAACATTAAAGGTCCCATGACATGGATTATTTTATTATTTTATAATGTTTCCTGGGGTGCCCTTATAATGTTAGTATGTTTTTAAGATAATTTTTTTAAATAATTTAGAAATAAAAGGCATTTTTCCTAGCCTGATTTTAGCCTCTGATTTGAACACTCTGTTTGTAGGGGCGTGTCTGCTGTGAGACTTCAGTGTAAACGCCCACTGCTGTGATTGGCTGACATGCTTGCATATGAAATAGCTAGCATTACATGTGGAACTCTCTCGAATACTTTTACTATTACAGCTATTATACGTTTTTACTATTACAGCTATTGAAATGAACGAATCGTGAGAAATGTTTTAAGTATTTAGATCTATTCCCATCACATAAAAGGTTGCAGTGATGAGCATTGAGCAGATGACAGCCTGTTGATCGTGTGAATGAAGATCTTATCATTGCAACGCAGTTTCTGCACTCTCACTAATGATTTCACCAATGCAAACATGAGGTAAGTACAGTAAGAGCTTCGTTGTGCACCGTAACAGCGTCATTGATTTCATAACGAGTTTTGGCAAGTGTCCAGACAAACTCGCGCTGTGTGATTGACAGCTTGGGCGATTGGAAAGGGATTGTTCTTTGATCGCTTTCTGTATATATTTTAATCACAGTTTAAATACGATTATTTTCATCCTACCAAGGTAAACGATGTGAAGTTGAAATTTTAGTCACTGGCTTGATTTACTGATGCATAAACAGTATTGAACGATTTTGAGAGAAAGATTATCTGTCTGAACTTGAACAATTACACATCAGAAATTCACATAACCCACTGGTTCTTCAGAGGCTTGGAAGAAAAAAAACAAAAAACCTTTTGTGTTCATTTGTACATCCAAACACTGAGCAACTGCCATGCTTCGCTCGTTTGCAAGCTATGATGTCTCTCGAGGAAAAAACAATATCGCGCTCGCGCAGCTAATTTTCTCATGGGCGGGCCAAATTCTCTTTGCGGGCAAAGAAGAAAGTGACCTTTCCCCTTATGATGACATAAAGGGAAGATTCTAGATTCGCCCATCTGAGCTTTCATTTTCTCAAAAATACCCAGGGCTTAGTTTACACCTATCAAAATGTCTAGCCACTGGCACCATAGGCAGGCTAGGGGAACTCATATTAATGGTAAAAAATCTCATAAAGTGACATTTTCATGTCATGGGACCTTTAAAGGTACAATCTGTAATTTTTTCCCTGCCAGAGGTCGCATTTTCAAACCAATAACAAAGACGAAGCTTGATGACGCTATGAAGGAGAGTGGAACGAAGGGAGATGTCGTTTTCATCATCCAGAGATGCGTGGAATTCACGAATCATAACACTTTATTTCGATAGTCCACTTTAGACATTCTACTAACTATATACTGGGTATAATACGGAAGCGGATGCATGCACCACTTGTTCTCTTTCAGTTCGGTCATGTTTGGCGTAGTCGGACGTACTGTACTGATTGGGATCCCAAATAACACGCCACCTAGTGGTGCCACATTCCAGTGCCTAGCGAAAGCATCCTGCTCCCCCACAAGGCCCAGTGCCCCAGAAGGCGAGGTCGGTTGCGGTGCGGAGCTCACCAATGAGCTCATGGTCTGGACTACCCTCGTGCATGTCCATGAGTGATTTGGCCTGGTGGACCTGCAGCAACGCAATGCCATGCAGGGAGGAAGGTGCCGTCCACGACCTAGTAACCAGTAACCAGAATGGCATCTTGAAAAAGATGCAGACACACCCATGTTGCTCTTTCAGGAAATTATACTCTCAACCAGTTCCGGAGCACACAGGGGAATGACCACGGCAACAGTGACAGGAGATGGTGCAGCCTGTACCAGTGAAGCACCAGTGTTGTTTTTGGCAGCCCTTTTAGTTTTAGTCTTAGTCTTTTGGACGAAAATGCTTTTTAGTTTTAGTCACATTTTAGTCACTTATAAACTTGATAGTTTTAGTCGACGAAAACACAAAAAGGTTTTAGTCAAGTTTTAGTCAATTTTAGTAAAAAAAAAAAAAAAAGTAGTCTTTAACAAATTAATTTAGGTTAAAAAGTATTGGAAATGGGCTTAGGTTTGACAGGTTGTAGCAAGTGTTGCAATTCGAGTGTTGTAACTCAATTCAATTTGAGCTACTACAACATTACACACAGATAAAGTGGTAACAGTGGAATCACTGTTTTACTCCAAAAAAGCCAGGAATAAAAACATTCTTACTTTGGCAATTGTGGCTTTATTATATAATTAGTTAAATAATAATTAATGTCATAATCTAAGTTATATAATAACTATATATTACTTTGTACCAATTAGCCTACTAAACTAATGCTCGGACACACTCGGTCTCTCTCGCGCGCAGACACACTCGGTCTCTCTCGTGTACACTCGGTCTCTCTCGCGCGCAGACACACTCGGTCTCTCCCGCGCACTGTCGCTCGCTCGCGCAGTTCGTTTCGCTTTTGTCCAGTCTGGCGCCTCATATCGAAGATGTGTGGCGAGTGACTAGCCGCAGCCGCAGGTGTGTTGTTGTTGTGTGGAATCTGGTGCGTGGCATGGCGGCAGCCGGGTGGTGGGCGTACCCAAAACAAGGATAGGAAGCGGCAGCATTGCTGATACTTTTTTAGCTCAAAACAGACAGATTTCACGCAAAATAGGCAGAAATGACATGCATTGTGAACGTCAGACTTATAATCATTTTCGTTCCGTCTCGTCTCGTCAACGAAAACTCGAAAACGTCTCGTCATGTTTTAGTCACCTTAGAGCCATTTTTAGCTAGTCATCGTCGCGTTATCGTCATAAAAAAAAGGTGCGTCAACGAAATCATTTCGTTATCGTCATCGTTGACGAAAACACCATTGCCAGTGAAGCACTCACCTTCTTCTCCCTCTAACCAACCGTCAGAACAAACAAACAGAAAGAATGCTGTTAAAACAGCAGTTGAGAGCTCAGAAGGCTCACGATCACCGCTGCACTCGCGCTGTAAACACACCAGTACCGGGAGAGACTTCCAGAAGAAGCACCGACACACTCGCTCGTTGAACACAATCCAACACTCTTCAGAGACATCAACATCCGATCGGCTCCGAAGCGAAAGACAAGTGGTGCGTGCATCCGCTTCCGTATTTATACCCGCGCTGCGGGGCGGAGCGCAAGATCCAAATCTTGCACGCCAATGTGCATTGGCTCATTTTTTCAATACTCGAAGATGACAGGCTAAGCGTGATCCCAGTCAGTACGGTACGTCCAACTACGTTGAACGTGACTGAACTGAAAGGGAACTTTTCAGCTACATGTCAACTAACTCTCATTAGAGTATTAGTAGGCTGTAGTAGACTGTCAGTAGACTGTTAGGTTAGGGTTAGGAGTTAGGGTTCGGGTTAGGAGAATAAGTGACTTGTAGTTGCCAAGTCAGTAGAATGTCTGTTAGGGGACCAACAAAATAAAGTGTTAGCAAATATTATGCAGACAGTTAACTAATCATCTAATTACAGTTAGTTGACATGTATATATATATATCTATGGTTTCTACAAGCGGAAAACCGAGGATAGCGCGGATAGTACGATATGCGAGGGGACTATTTAATGACAAGGGACGAGCCATTATTTAAAATTTATGGAATTTCTCTGGATTTACAAATCCTTGGGAACTTTTGGTGAACTTAATGCAAGTACACAACTGCATGAAATATATCACACTGTGCAAGTGTTTTTTTTATATATTTTATTAAAAGAATCTTACATATTGTAACTTCAATGTTCCACACAGGACACACAAAATACAAACCTTAACAAGAAATGTTTTCATACAAATTTTTTTTTTTATTTGCCAAAAATGGCAGACAGCATGAAAGTAACACCTCTTGCTTAACATTAAGCCAATTTTGTTTATATAGCCCAATATCCATAATCACAATCCAAACAACATCCATCCATTTTGGTTGAGCACTTAAAAAAATAGAGAGCTTCATTTTCAAATAAATCATTAGTATTAAAGTATGAAATTATTATGAAAAAAAATCTTAATTTATTAACTTCTGTCAGGAAATCTTTTGCATCCACTGGGAGAATAAAAAATATATTCTGTACACTGGAGAAAAGAGAAAACACATTTACGTTGTGGCAAATGACGCAACGTCGCTGTCTACGTGCTCGCAACATTGTAACAACATAGAATTGTAAGATAATAGGGCTAGCAACGTTGTTGCGCGACATTCAGCAACTGAGAGATGAGTTCTGACAATTCTTTTTTTATGCTAGATACTAGGCCTATAGATATCCCCCATTTAGCATTTTATGTTTTGAGGTACATTTTTAAATAGTCAGATGTTAGATAATTAAATACTTTTTAAATATTGTTTATCCCTATTATTTAATGGGGCTATCTGTAAATTAGCCTAATTATAATCAACACCTGCAAGTGTAGGCTACACTTTGAAGAGTAACAATTTATTTGAAGTATAATAAATAAAACATAAAAAGCAAAGATCAAAACACAGAACCAGGTTCTGCATGGCAGACAGGGGAGCATAGTCGAAAGCCGGGCGATAAAGGGCGATTAAACGAAATCAGTCCAGGAAACATCCACAAATCCAGAGAAGCAAATAAACGAATGAGACTACATAGCAGACAAATCAAATGAAAAACTAAACAGTGCGAGCGAGGCTACATTTGTCACATTTGAAAATGAAGTTGTAGGTTGTGTTTGAATAATTATGTATCTTATTTAGCTGAGGTAAATTAAAAGCAATAGGCTACTCACGTATCATTGCTTGATGAAGAACGAGACAACACAATGAGCCCAACGGGCAGTTGAAATTTAAAAGGCTGATTTTCGCGCTTCAGGGCAGTGACTAATACATAAAGAATATAAAAGAATAAAAGAAATGGACACAGCGACCCCATTGGATTCAACGGAGAAAAGTGAAGTCAATTAGAAGCACTCACTTCCTGATGACTGGCCGTACTGCGCAGACTCAAACTGAGCTTGACGACGTAGATGTGACGATTCCCTTCCGAAACTTGCAGAGACGGAAAGTGTGAGTAGGAGGTGTCCATGAGCTAGGAGCAGGAGCAGGAGAAACTTTTGCTAAGTATTCTGATTAATTATTTAGTCATTTTGCCTCCACGTCCCCCCGATTGCCCGCAAGCTTCTCCTCCTGTCTATACGGTAATTTCTCTACTGTGCGAAAGAGAGTAGCGTGGTTATGACGCAATCGTTAGCCTATTTTTACAAAAACGGCTTCTACGGGGCCATAATGTAAGATACAAGGTAATGGAGCATTTTATACATTTTCATGTTTCTTTAGAAATAAATAATGGACAAATGGAGTCTTTAAACGCCTCAGATGTAAAGTTATTCGCTGTCAAAGTGACGACAAAATGAATGGGAGTCAATGGAATGCTAACAGCAGGTGAGGGTCTGCTAATCAATGGCGGCGCCCGGGGAAGCTTCAGTTTTTTCCGAAACATTGGCCCCCTGGCAACCTCCCTGTCTCTCTCTTGAAACAAACACGGAAGTGAATTAAACAGCAATTCATCAACTGGCCGCTTGAGGCTGGCTGCAAAAGTGAGTCAAATCTGCATCTCCCCCATGTTGAAATGCCCAACTTTATAGCAGAAAAAAACATGTTTACAGCCTGGAGCAAAAAGTGGCTTTGATCTATACATCTATTTTGCCCTTCATGACAACTGTGAGGGGGGTGAATTTTTTTATAACTCATCCATTTACATTATATTAAGCCTTAAAGTTCTGGATAATTAAGGGCGTGTCCACTTTTGAGTGACAGGTGGATTCCCACTGCTGTGGTCATTAGTCATCATTAGCCGTTTGTCTGCTGTCTGTTAGCCATTACATTACCTCAGCTAATTGTCTGACTGTAAAAATAAATAAATTCGGAAGTGACGAGCTGCCAAGATGGCGACGGTCGGCTACGCCCACTTAAGGCTTAAAAAACGGTCTTCAGAAACCTACGGGTGACGTCACGGACACTACATCCATATTTGTTTACAGTCTATGGTTCTCACCATAGACAGTAAAAGAAATGGACACAGCGACCCCACTGGACTCAACGGAGAAAAGTGAAGTCAATTAGAAGCACTCACTTCCTGATGGCTGACCATACTGCGCAGACTCAAACTGAGCTTGACGACGTAGATGTGACGTGAGCAACCCGTCTGTCTTCTAGTAGCTGTGCCAAGAGAAATCTGAATCATTCCCTTCCGAAACTTGCAGAGACGGAGAGTGTGAGTAGGAGGTGTCCATGAGCTAGGAGCAGGAGAAACTTTTGCTAAGTATTCTGATTAATTATTTAGTCATTTTGCCTCCACGTCCCCCCGATTGCCCGCAAGCTTCTCCTCCTGTCCATACGGTAATTTCTCTACTGTGCGACAGAGAGTAGCGTGGTTATGACGCAATCGTTAGCCTATTTTTACAAAAACGGCTTCTACGGGGCCATAACGTAAGATACAAGGTAATGGAGCCTTTTATACATTTTTGTGTTTCTTTAGAAATAAATAATGGACATGGAGTCTTTAAACGCCTCAGATGTAAAGTTATTCGCTGTCAAAGTGACGACAAAATGAATGGGAGTCAATGGAATGCTAACAGCAGGTGAGGGTCTGCTAATCAATGGCGGCGCCCAGGGAAGCTTCAGTTTTTTCTGAAACGAAGCCCCCTGGTTCTCACCGATACGCTTGTTGTGATTCTTCTTACAGTTTAATGCGACATGTAGCCTAAGCTATGTATCGTTACTTTTGCAACGACTCTATTATTTTTCCATTCATAGACCAGCGCTCAAGCACTGACTAATCCAGCGCATTCACTGACGAGAATCACGCATCAGAGGAATGGACAGTTGACAAGCCATTAAAAAGTATTGACTTAAGAAACACTTATATTTTTTCAAATAAATCATGTTCCCATTCACTCCGGCGACACATTTTTAAATGAAACTAAATTCTATTTATAAGGTAAAACTTTTACATGTTTAGGCATTAAATAATTCCAATCCCTAATGCCAAAATGTTTTCTTTGTTCACCAAGTAATGGTCAGGCATTATTGTTAACTCGCAAGACAGTAAGGAGAAAATGACAATTTGATGGATAATTTAAATATATTCTGCAATCACGTTTTGGTAATGTATTCATTCCGCCGTCACATCTGAGCGCGAAACGCTGTTTGGGTAGTTTCAAGATATAATAATAATGAATAATACAATAATAATTTAATTGTTCATATGTGTTTATTTTTGTTAGAAGATATTTTTTTTTTTTACTGATTATGAACACAAATGAATCATGACAAACCAAATTAATTGTAATTGTATTAATTATACCATTGATGAAAACAAGCTGATACCAAGGTATTTTAGGCCTACAATTATAACATAATTTTTCATGAAAAATCATGATTGTATTTATTTATTTTTCGAAAGTAAGATTAATGTAAGCAGCTTCTTGCAATACTCTCCTAAATGCGTAATAAAACCTAAGTGCAAACATTACCGCTTTAATGACCGTCCTTTATTTTTCAGTGCATTTGTTTTACAATATATGGCTATTACTGTCATGGGATTAATATTATAACTATTATTATGAAGTAGTGTAATGTAGACAGACACAACTAAAAGAGGTTTGAATTTTTCTTTGTTTAATTTGCACACTGAATATGGGTTGGAGCTTTTAATTTTGAACTCTCAAAGTGCACCAGATTGATGAATTTCACATTAAAATACACAAAATGTTCTTAGGGGGGGCATGCCCCTGAACCCCCCTAGAAGGCCTGAGGTCCTCCCACCGCAGATTTACCAAAAATCCGGTGACAAACACTGGTGTTGCTATGCCAATGCAGTTCATAGCTTGTTTTTTGGATTAATCACTGTGGAGTATTGTTCGAATGTATTAATAAATGACAATTTTGTTAGCCTGGGAAAACCCAGACAACTTCCGGCAAATTTAGATTTGCTCTGCAAGTAGTCTGGCAAAGAGCTCATTCAAACCCATTTCTAATCCGTCGAAATCGCGGCACCAATCAGAAACGTTGGGGCGGGCTTTACACGATGACGATCGCTCTGATTGGTTTTAGGTCTATCCAATTGCTCCCAGAGGCATTTGAGCGACGTCCGTTGGTGAAGCGCAGCAACTTTTAAATGCATTATTATATTCAAATTGCAAACACATGAGGACAGTCTCCATGAAAGACCCACTGGCAGATGAACGTGCTGCTACATTTCTCTCCGAAACGGTAGGAAATTAAATGAGATTTAATAGAGGATTTTAACTGTGACAAGATGATTGACAGGGCAGTTTACGTGACAGGATGCACGCGACAGATCCGTCCGATAAAGATGACGAAGTAGTATGTCCCAAAGCTTGCCTACTTTTTTGCTACACATTCAAAAGTAAATACCTTTTCTTCACAAAAAGAGTACATACTTTTATGGCGTAGTGTAACTTAGGGACGCAGCATATGGCTTTACACGATGACGATCGCTCTGATTGGTTTTAGGTCCATCCAATTGCGCCCAGAGGCATTTGAGATACGTCCGTTGGTGACGCCCCTTTGGAAATGAATTATTAATGAAGCTTTGCCAGACCATAACTCAGTTACTACTGAGAATGGTCTGGTTTTAAGCAGGCTACAATTTTGTACTTATTTCATCTGTTAACTCTCGCTTGTTCCTGCTCGCTCATTAGTTTTGGGGTGGGGGGCGGTCAGGGACCTGGATATTGGATAGGGGGCGCTGGCCCAAAAAAGGTTGAGAACCACTGGTCTAGTTCATGTTTACCTAGAAACCGATGGAAAAGCAGTGCAGAAGATCTTCTGCACATTTAGCTTCTCTATTTCTGCAATGTTTAGAATGAACAACGCAGCAGTGCCACATAGTTGGTTAAACCAGGTGGTCTTATTATTTGGAGATACGAGGATCTGAGGTCAAGGTCTCTGACAGATGTGAATGCAAGAACTCGCTTTGTTGTTGCTGCTAGAAAACTAGAACGCTGCTAGAGAAGAAATTCAGCTCAGAGAAGAAAGTATGTGCATAATTTTCTAGGATCTGTGTGCCGCATTTTGATTAATAATCATTGATTATTACTGCACTTATAGTGTGAGTAAATAATGACTGAATTTTCATTTTTGAGTGAACTATCCCTTTAAGTAAACTCCCATATCACTGAACAAAACAACACAGCTGTAATGAAGGTTAAGGAAAACCAATCAAACATCTTCAAACCACATACTACATGGATGAACTGACTGAACAATGGTGGGGGTGAAAACAAGTTTGTATTTTGATGAAATGTTTACATAGTGGTAGCCTGTCAATTATTCAAGGAGACTCACCATGCAGGTTCTGAAAAACTCAAGACACACAGGAAGGCCAAGAAGAACAGTGCTGTGTAATTCCTATTTTTTTTAAAGTGTACCGTTGATTGTGAAGTTACCTGAACAAGCATGATTTTGAACATTTCAATTAAAATATATTCACAAATAATGTGGTGTTCACATCTTTAATGCAATCAGAATAGTAAAATACCAAAAACGAAATATCAAAAAGTCTGAATATCATAATAGCAAAAACAAAGTGGATTACTTTCAGCGATAATCAATGTTAAATATTTTAAAAGTCTTTACCATTCATTGATGTGGCTCTGTTGAAAGGCTTCTCTCTAAAAGTAAAAGGAAAGACATCAAGAACACAGTGAAACTGTATTTCCACAGTGGGTCATTTCATCAAGTAATACAATTATTAATTATTAATTTTTAAGATCTGGTCAATATTGCTCCAAAGATCATTAAGACATGTCATTAAAAAATGTGAAGTATTTAACTATACATTTCATGAGGAGAATGAACTTTAAAAACTTAGTAAACATGATTCATAACTTTAAAGCAATGCAGTCTTTTAAATGACAAAGCAAGAATATTTACTTAGGCATTAAATAAACTAATTTCATCCTTTGACAAATATAGCTAATTTAAATAGATTTAATTTAAACCTTTTTTTTTTGTGATATGCAGAGTTGCATAGTTTGCATACGGACAGAAAATGACTGCTTTGTAAGTGATAGACAACAACTTTGGTTTAATCAATCTTATTTTTGGTAATTGTCACTATATGACTAGTCAATCAAACCGGCAGTCTGCGCTGCCACCGTGTGGTCATCAAGCCACAGTAGAGTATAATAGAATCTGTAGGCCCAACAATTTCCAAATGAAGAATTTTAAAGGTAAATGCATAGACTGTAAAAATGTTGGACTTCATACTATTTTCTTCGAGAGATGGGGACAGTGATCCAGTGTTTCATCACGCTTATTTCACATCTCATTAAATAATATGCATATAGTGGAAATAAATACAGATGACATGATACTGTACTACTAAGGATAAATAAACAAACAAACAAATAAATATATATATATTTTTTTTTGTCTTATTATGATGCGCCTAAATAAAAATATTGGGCAGATATTTAAAAAAAAATTAAAGAAAGCTCATATCCATAAACTGTGTACATTGTACATTGATGTCAAGTGCAAAGGCTGTTGTTACAACCTATGCTTGGACAAGGACATATCATTTTAATTTTGTGAATTAATTTATTGTGGTAATTAAATGTACTTGTGCCATCAAATACAAATAAATTGTGCCATCCCCCATCACCAAAAAAGGTAAACAAAATGTAGGCCTAAATAAAAAATGTAATTCAAAAATAAAAAATAGAATATAGAATATATTGCAAATGCATAAACACAGGGCAGGCTAACAACTCTAAAAAACATTGCAAAATTTTCCACTAGAGGTGTTTCTCTGTTTATTTTAGCTCGTTAAAGTGCGTTTTGATCGTTTAAAAAAACTGTTAAAAAATGATGATTATTAAAATGCTAGTGAGTTGTTACAAAGGTAGGCTAATGGTAATCTGGATTTTCACTCTTGAAAACAGTTAGGCTATTAAGTAAGCAACTGTGCTATTTATAACCATTGTAATCCGACAAAACCATGGATGATTAAAACATGGACAATCACTCATTTCCATGTTTAGATCAGTTTCTGTAAGACAAATACATTTGTTATGAAAAACAGTTGACTAGTATGGAAGGAAGCCCATTTCTGGCACATCACATGAAAAAAAAAAAAAAAAACATGCTTTGGAAATTTCGCTAGTTGCCTAGCCTAACGTTAGCCTAATTGTTACATTTTCGACGTACTAACTTATTTATGTGAAAAGTTCAAATGATGACATATGTAAATAGCCATATTTATAAGTCAAAATTATTGACATAAAAGTCGAAACAACCCTCACCTGTGTGGTAAAGTCCCTAACTCACGGCCTCTAGTGGCTCATAACAGAAAACGCTTATTTCGTGGGAGTGACGGGGATGAAGTTTGTCTCCTGCGAGGCACCATCCTTGATACCCTTTCCCCTTTCCCTCTCTCATAGCGAGATTTCCATTTAGCTTCTAATGTTTTCACGTTGTAAATTCAGTGCCTTTTAAGCGTAATCTTGTTAGTCTTCTTAGTTATATTCCGCGTAAGTGGCATGATGTTTACGTCCACCGGTTCGTGGGGATTGTGTAAGTATAGCTCAAAATCATCATGTCATGAAGATCATATCCTGCTGTCATTCATTCAGATTAAAGCTCAGTCGTCATGACCTTTAATCGATTATTATCGCACTTCACACATCATCCTTACTTTCAAATGATTTTGCTTTGACTCATGATTTAAGGCAGGAAGTGTTGCTATCGTTTTAAAATTTGGGGGTGAAACCAGGCGCTGCTCTCGGAAATGCGACATGACACCGAATTATCATTTGTGTGTTATGATATTATTGTGTTAAGTCTTTACTATGAGGGCTAGACATATAGAGACTGAATGAACTCTTCTTAAAATCACCATAACCAACACCACCTTCTTGAAAAACGAAAGCCAAAGAGCCCCAGTTCACATTATTACTGATGTAATAATGAGAATTCATTTACCTTTTCTTAAGCTGTTTTAAGCCTGTGACTTTATTTCTTCTGTGAAATACAAAATAATTATATCTTTCGATTTTAAATTTGGTTTACATTTTTTTTAAATGCCATAGACAGTTTGAGGGTTTAAGATACCAAAACATAGAAGAATATTGATTATTTGAATGTACTGAAAGAGTACGTTTTATTGAATAAAGTGATACATGTCATGCATTTTTTTCAACGGAAATAAAATATCTGTCATGTCATTGACCCATATTATAAAAAAAACTTTAATAGTAGGCTATTTCAATGATACTAAAATAACACTGACACAAACCACACGTGTGTCTGACTGCACTTGGTGAACTCACATATTTACCAAAAGGACCTATATTTGGAAAATAAACTTTAATCCTTTGACATGACAAAGGATTTAACAATACAACTTCTCTGCTGTCCTACAGATAAAGCACCCCTGTCCAAGAGCTTACTGCTGCTTCCTACAGTCCTCTCTGTACTGCTGACTGTGCTTCTGCCTCAGTACCAGGATATGTTCATATACAACCTCCAGGCTGTCAGGGAGGGCAAACAGGTGAGATAATACACCAATCTTCTTGAATTTACTTGAATAATTCAGTGCACTATATAAAATGTACACTTTTAAAGTCAGCATGAAAATGAAACTACCACACGGTAGTCTTTTCTTCGCTGTTGCAACGTAAATGTTAGACGGGACATGATTTTGTCCATCAGGAATTGATTGGATTGTTTCAGTTTGCAATAGCTGTGTGATCTTATGTGAGTGACCTAATTGTGCCGCCCTTGTGCCGAAAACACGTCACCTGACCAGAGAAGAGAAGAGAAGAGATGTTGTTGCAAGAAGTTATTTTGATGAAAGATAAAAAAAAAAATTGTGTGTGAAATTGTGCACACATTAAATCATTTATAATACATACTGCAGTATTCCATTAAAAATATAAAAATTGTCCATTTTGATTTCGTGGTAAATTTAACACTGTAAATTGCTCTAAAATGTTTTTGTAGTAAAATAATTTAGCTATTGTGTCAAAAGCAAAAAAAAAAAAAAAATGGTTTTGCATTTTGGTTATAAGATATTTAAAGGAGTAGTTCATTTGAGAATTAAAATTTCCTGATAATTTGCTCACCCCCTTGTCATCCAAGATGCTGATGTCTTTCTTTTTTCAGTCAAAATCCAGTTTCATACTGGTCATAAAAGATGTGTTATTAGTCATTCTCTTGCCATAGTTCCTTTCGTCTTTTGTTGCTATCAATTTTCACATATAATCGATACATTTTATTGGATTGTGATTGTCTATAATATTTTTGAAATATTTCTAATATTGTGTGTGTTTTCCATGTCTCTCTTGTAGTTCTGGAGGCTGGTGAGTGGACGGCTCATCTGCCTGGACCTGAAAGACACTTTCTGCAGCAGTTTGCTTATCTACAATTTCCGCATATTTGAGAGGAGGTTTGGCAGCCGCAAATTTGCTGTAAGTATCAGGTGTCAAGAATCCGCTCGTTAAAGGGATAGTTCACTTTGAAATTAATTTTTGGTATGTTTTAGCTTACCTCAAGGGCATCCAAGATGTAGGTGTCTTTTTTTCCGCAGTAGTTTTAATTTTGATATTTTTAGGTCAAACCGTTCTTGTCTGTCAGTCATATAATGCAGGTCTATGGTCACTGTCTCAAAGAGCATGCACAGAGTCCAAATTAAAACAATTCCCCGTCGTCCAAATTAAACAATTCCCCATCGTAAGTACACATTGATGGCCTAAGACACGAAACGAGCGGTTTGTGTGAGAAAACGAACAGTATTTATATCGTTTTTACCTCTTATACACAGCCATGTCCGAGTGATCTGATCTGACGTGTACGCAGACTGGTGCATAGATATATACACTAGATGTCGCCTTGTCTACGGCAGTTCATTGGAACGAATGTCTTTAAGGCGACATCTAGTGTATATATCTATGCACCAGTCTGCGTACACGTCAGATCAGATCACTCGGACATGGCTGTGTATAAGAGGTAAAAACGATATAAATACTGTTCGTTTTCTCACACAAACCGCTCGTTTCGTGTCTTAGGCCATCAATGTGTACTTACGATGGGGAATTGTTTAATTTGGACGACGGGGAATTGTTTTAATTTGGACTCTGTGCATGCTGTTTGAGACAGTGACCATAGACCTGCATTATATGACTGACAGACAAGAACAGTTTGACCTAAAAATATCAAAATTGAAACTACTGCGGAAAAAAAGACACCTACATCTTGGATGCCCTTGAGGTAAGCTAAAACATACCAAAATTTAATTTCAAAGTGAACTATCCCTTTAAGTCTGACGTCATGTGTCACTGCTTTCTGGTCCAAACACTCTATCAGATGCCAAAAGAAAACAAGGAACGGTGCTAATATACACTGTGTGATGTAATACTACTTAAAATCTTTAATAAATCATTCAAATACTGGTCTCCGGGACGCCGTGAGCACGGAGAGACTGTAGTGTACACCTTATGTTTTTAAAAGCTAATCTTAAATGTGTAATATGAATGAATAGTGCTCATAAACGGCTGTTGAGATAGTATTGTCAAGTGAAACGAGTTGAGGCTTGGACCTGAAAACGGCATTCATTACGTTGCAACTTAACAAGCGGCTAGCACCTTTTTTTTTCTTTTCTTTTTTTTTTTTACTTCTCTTTTTTTTTATATTACATTGCAAAATCTGTGCAGTACAAATATGAGATTTATTTCTGGAAAAAAAAAAGTTTTTGGAAAGCGCAGAGTGGTTTTCAGAAAGTTTCAAAATATTTCTTTGTTTTTTTACTTTAACTTTTAGGGGAGTGACCTTTTCCTTACACTGTTTGTGAAGTATTAGTTTATATAAATGTTAATGGAGAATTCACACCAAATGCCTCTGCTTTGTTACCGAAGAACCCATTTTCTTAAAACATTCCCTGTGTAAAATTGTACGGTATATAAATATATAAATTCATAATCATTAGAGCTGTCAGGCGATTACATTTCTTAATATAATTAATTACATAATGTGCTGATTGATTCATTTAAATTAATTGCAAATTAATCGCACGTCAATTTTGGCTTATAAATTACACGCCAAAAGTTAATTTGGTCACACTTCAGTTTAAGGTCCAATTCTTACTATTAACTACGACTTTTGCCTCTTACTGCTGATTAATATTCAGTAATGTAGTTGTTAAGTTTAGGTGTTGGGTAGAATTAAGGGATGAATAAGATCATGCAGAATAAGGCATTAATATGTGCTTTATAAGTACTAATAAACAGCCAATATCCTAGTAATACTGTATGCTAATAAGAAACTAGTTAATAGTGAGAATTTGACCCTAAACTAAAGTGTTACCGATCATTTAAAGTCATCATTGTGTTAGATGAGAAAATCATTGAATAGACATTACAAAAAGTAACTTTAGAAAGAAATAATTAGATCCAACATAGAATTTATTACACATAAACTTTTAAAACTACAATGTTGGCAAAATATTTTTTTCAGAAGCTGCATCTGAAGTGGCATTTAGGTTCATTTACAAGAATCAGCTTTTTCAAGAATGCAGCTCAGAGGTATGGAAGCCCATTCCTGCCACATAAGACAAATAAAATAAATGATGACATACTTAAATCATAATTATTTATGATTTAAAAATACTCATATTATTAAAAATACTCATTCATGTGTTCAAAAATTAATCCTGTGTCGGGTCGCGTCAGATCAATGAGCAGCAAGTCATAATTTTGATTTAGTTATGTCATAATCTCGTCATAGTATGTCATAATTTAGACTTTTTATCTCGTAATTATTACTTTTAAAGTCATAATTTTGATTTAGTAAGTCATAATTTCAACTTTTTATGTCATAATTATGATTTAAGTATGTCATAAATGCGGGAATGGGCTTCCATACAGAGATGCCATTAATATGATTGCAAAATGAAATACTCTAAACCACCAGTAGGTTGCGGCAAGTCACTGTCTTAATGAGTGAATCATTCAGTCATTTATTCAGCCAATTCATTTGAAACGGCTGGTTCGTTTAGCAATGAAGCAAGTGGCCATTTTAATGAATAGGTCACTGAATTAATGGCTCACTCGATTCGTTAAAACTGCGGATTCATTCAGTAATGAAACACCACTGTGTGTTGCTTAGACAACAGTTCAACTCAACAGTTCTTCTGTGACTTTGAAACTGTTTTCATTGGTGAAATTGAGCAAAAACAGACAATATTGACAATATTTGTGTCTAAAATGTAACACAACATTAATGTCTTTAACTGTTGTATAAAATCAATATCACATTTGCAATCGTACAGATCTTTCGGGAAAACAGCACTCTTGTGTGATTTTCTTAAACTATATGAAAGTACATAAATATTAGACAAAAACCCATACAGGGGGATTTTTTTGCCCCCATTTTATACATTTTAGTGGCATTTTAACTCCATTCTAATAGGCTTCATTAACGCAGTCAAAAGTACCAGAATAGTACTGACCACGCTACTAGTTCAAGATAAAGTGCATAAAGGTCAAACGGAAACTTGGAGCATTTGATCATTTGACTATTTTTTGGAAGCATTTAAAATATACAAAACTTAAGCAGGTTTTTTTTTTTTTTTTTTATGGAATCAAAAGACTTTTCACGTTACCAAACATTTCCTTTAATGTGCTCACTCATTCACATGCTAATGACTTAAAACTTTTATGTTTTATGTTGTTGTTAAAATGTCATTATGCTTTTGGAGAAAACTGTACACCTAAAACATTGTCATATTTTTTGACCATGATGTTTAGTCCTTCCTTTTTGGAGCCTGGATTCTCTCTGCTTTCGTGGACTTGCTGCTGACAGAGGCTCTTCGCTTCATGTTTGAACTTCAGGTGGATGTTCTTCCAGCTGGACTGTGAGTAACATTACTTTCTGTACCATGTTTAGCTCTTTACAAACTATTAAGTGTTTTCAACAGTTTTGCCATGTGCATTTACTGTATGCTGCAAGCACAGAATGTATTATCAAAGAATGGCATCAAATTCAAGCAACACTGTCTGTTATGTAAAAGTGTGTGTCCTGTGGAACAAACATCAACTTCCCTTTTTGACGTTGTCATTTGGATGAACTTTCTTGTCTCATTGTATTGTTGTGAAAGTATTCTTTACTTCACCAATATATGAAATAAATGTTGAAATGACAAGGTCTTATGACTACAACAGGAACAGTATCTTGTGAAAGTGAAGTACACTCTTATTTCAAGTCATTTCCTTTGTACTACTAGCTCTCAAACAATTCTTTATAAGATACTTTCATACAGTGTTCTTGGTAATCTGTAATAACAACACTTTTTTTTTTTTTTTTTTTTTTTTTTTTAGTCTTATGAAATCCACAATGTACATGTTTCAGATGTCATCATCTCTCAGCTTGACTTGTGACATCTTGGTTGATTCATCCACACTCGCTTTTTCACAATAAAAACAGGTTTTTGATATACTTTAACTGCCGTATTTTGCAATTTTCAAACGTATTTATGGGAAAACCATTATCTGTTCTTCAGTAAAGGGATAGTTCTCCCAAAAATGCCCAAACCTTTTTGACTTTCTGTCTTCTGTGGACACACAAAAAAATATATTTTGAAGAATGATAATAACCAAACTGTTTTGGTGGCCATTGACTTCCATTGTATGGTCCAAAAAAAGAGAAGAACAAGCCACACCAGCTAGACATTTGTTAAAATGTCATCTTTTATGTTCCATAGAAGAAAGAAAGTCATGCCATTTTGAAACAGGTTAGTAAATATTGACAGAATTTTCAATTATCAATTACATTTTGAATGAAATATTTTTTCCTCTCTCAACTTGGATGGCAGTGCTTGCCTAGTGTCCACCTGTTTCATGAAGTGTGTGCTGTTTAAAATGTGGAGGGACACATTTGGTGTCTATGACCATTAGTGACCATTTAGGCCATTTGTGGTATCAGTTAGCCTCGTTAGTGGGTTTTAACCCTCAATTCTTTTTTCCCACATGCAAGTTTGTTGTGACGTTTCATCACCTTATGTCGGCTTTTGTCGGTAACAGTTTTACTGACCTTCTCTAATAGAGTTCATGGGTATTTTGTTGTTTTTGCGGCGTGTGCCGTGCACATCACCTGTGCCTGAACTTTCATGCGAGGCTCTTCCAACACTGGAGAAGTGGGTGCCAACCTGCCACTTCATCATCCTCATCACTTTCTGCTTATAGCCTTTACACGCAAAGAAGTAAACAAAGGGATCCAGGCATGAATTCAGGTTCATAAGACACACTGTAATATGCAGGGATATCTGAAAGGACTTAAGCTCCGTGCAGCCTGGGTCATAGAGAAGTTTCCGAATCATGTATTGCAGGAGGTCTAGATGGTATGGGCTGAAACACACCACAAATACAAATACCACCCCTGCGATAACTCCTCTTGCTTTTTTGGTCCTTCCAGAACGTTCCGTTAGCTGATTCGACTTTGCTGCTAGACATAATTTATGGGTCAGTATGGAATAGCAAGCGATAATTATCGCAACCGGGGCGACAAAGCCTAGAACTACTCCTGTGATCAGCATGTAGGGCAGCCCTTTGAAAACTCCCTCAAAATTGGGGTATTCCATACAGGTGGTACTGCCATCAGACTCCAGTTTGGTCAAGTCAATGGTCAGGAGAGGCAATGTCTGGGCAAACACCAGCAGCCATATGGCAATACACACAAACTTCGCGTTTTTTGCCTTTCTCAATTTCACCAGCCTCAGAGGAAACACCAGTGCCACAAAACGATCGACTGCCAGACAGGTCATGAAGTTAACTCCGGCATAGCAGTTCAAATAGAAGAGCAGTGCTGTGGCTTTACAGAGTCCTTCCCCCATGGGCCAGTTGAAGCCAAGGCCGTAGTAAACCGCTCTCAAGGGAAGCGACAGGCAGAATAGTATATCGGACACAGCCAGGTTGGCAGAATAAAGAGTGGTTGAATTAAGTTTGGTGATTTTGGAGATCACCACATGAAGAGCCAGGGCATTTCCAAAAAGTCCCACTGGACATATGATGGAGTAGATCAGAGGTATGAGAACTTGCGCCACTGGACGATGATCATACAAGTTGGTGCAGTTTTGGCTCAAATCTTGATTTGTCATAGTTATACACAGGAGAGTTCACTGAAAAGAGAGAGGCAACTGGTATTATATTTATATATATACACACACACTAGCACTCAAAAGTTTGGGGTCGGTACATGTTTTTAAAATGTTTTTGAAAAAAGTCTCTTATACTCCCCAAGGCTGCTTTTATTTGATCAGAAATACAGTTTAAACAGTAATATTGTGAATTATTATTATTATTACATTTTAAATAACTGTTTTCTATTTTAATGTAATTTAAAAGGTAATTTACTCCTATTCTGGCAAAGCAGCCATAACTCCATTCTTCGTGTCACATGATCCTTCATAAATCATTCTAATATGCTGATTTGGTGCTCAAATAACATTTCTTATAATTATCAATGTTGAATACAGTTAATATGTTGCTTAATGTTAATATCTGCTTAATATTTTTGTGTAAACCAATAATTGCAAACATAGTCAACATAAAACTATATAAAATATTTTCTGAAACATATTTTCTTTCCAAGACGTATATACTTTTATCTATAATTTAATGGAATGATTTACTCACCAGATGGCATGGAGAAGATCTTTAGTCAGACATTTGTGCTACTCTTTCTCTAAATCTAATCTCACTTTTAAAATGTAGCAGTATAAAAGTGAGTTTAGCATCTCTTCCTGCCTCTTTCTAACTGTCTGTTACTCTGTTCCTCTCTTTCCTTTTACCTCTCTCTCTCTTACTAGCAGTGTGGGGAGGCTGCTTAAGTTTATATGGGGAAGTGAAAAATCGTGTGGCTTCCACGGAGACTTTTTACGTCAGACAACCATTACTGTTGATTTGTATTGAATCCCCATTGAGAAACACATTTAGTTTCCTTTACATCAATACAAATTACATTTTAAAACTAAGTGAGCTAGTTAAGTCCTATCATCTTTTGTTTTTTATCAAGGAAACAATACAAAGGAAGTAAAAATTAAAATGAGAAAATGAGTTACATAATATATATATATATTCTTGTCTTAATTAATAGTTGGCATTATCAGTTACCCCATTGTCTTTTCTGCACCTCTTAAATGGTTGATGCAATCATATTCTGAATTTTGCAATCATTGTTGCTTCATTGTACTGAGAATTAGACGTTCATTTTATTGGCTCATCTGCTTTCCATAGAGCTTATCTATTACCTTTGGGGACACATAAATTCAAACAAATATTATGCTTATGTCTATGAAATATGTATGCATTTGAGGTACAGCACTTCTCTGTTTCCTCTTTTATTTTTATATTATATGAAGTATTGTGAGTAACAATGTTTTTGGTCTTTACTACATTCAAAATAATTATTAAGGTGGAAGGAAACTGTTATTTCAACTAAAAGAGGACATATGCTGTTTTACATTTTCAACTTCCTTTAGTGTGTAATATGCTGTTTAAACGTGAAAAATATACAAAGCACAGTCTCTCCAAAATATCAGTAAGCACTGATTTCAAACTCGCTGAGACGCCTCAAATGTAGTCTTGAGTTTTCTTCTGGGAACGTACACGTCAAAATATTTCTCATATAAATAATTACCGCCCAAGGCATTCCCAAAAAAAGGGGGACGTGGTCTCTCATTGAGTTGTAAGGGGTATGACATTTCCTAAACATGCTCAAAGCGGTTGACCAATCACAACACACTAGTTCAGCCAACCAATCAGAGCACATTGTGCTTTTTGGAAGGAGGGGCTTCATGGAGACCAGAACTAAATAGAGCATTACTGACAGACTGAGAAGAGAGGTTCTGCGACAGTGTAAAATATGTGAATTTTATTAGGGGTTCAAGCACGAAGTGCTGAAACCCTATTGTAATTGTACTGATTTTTATTATTAGGGGCCAAGCACCGAAGGTGCGGGCACCTATTGTATCTGTTCCCGTTCTTATTATTATTATTATTATTATTAGGGGCCAAGCACCGAAGGTGCGGGCACCTATTGTATCTGTTCCCGTTCTTATTATTATTATTATTATTATTATTATTATTCTTCTTCCGCTCTTGGAGTCTATGGCAGCCCATAGAACCGATTGCGGGAAAGTTGTTTTGGTTTGACATTCTGATAGAGGACTTTCCCAACATTAAATACACCAATTTTGGTGTTTCTAAGTCATTCCCTCTAGCGCCACCACCTGTCCAAAATTTCACTTTTGTTTTGCTAATAACTTTTGAACCGTAAGGCCAATCAACAAACTTCTTTTTTCCTCTGATTCCTGAGCTCATGACGATTCGATTGCACCCTATGACGTCATTTTCCGTCATAAAAACATGGCCGCCATTTTGAATTATTCTCAAAACCTACTTTTTCGAACTCGTCCTAGACAGTTTGTCCGAATTGCACGAAAATTGAACCAGATCATCTTCAGGCAGTGCTGACAAAAAGTTATTAAAATCTAGTTGATTTGTCAAACCGTTTTCAATAAACGCTCGAACAAATTTTACGTAGCGCTTGCGAAAACAGTCGTAAGGCTGTATCTTCGCAACGCTTTATCGTATTCAGACCAAGCTTGGTACATGTCATCACAAGCATGACCTGAGGCTACATGCAGCGTTTCGACCCAGCGCCACCTACTGGTCCAGAGATATGAAAAATGGCTATTTTTGCTTATAACTTCTGAACAGTTTGTCCAAAAATCATAAAATTGGTCTCGTTAGATTCAGGGCAAAATGCCGAGTCGACTGATATCCAATTTTACCATATCGGCCATTTTGACTGTCGGCCATTTTGAATTTTGTGCTAAAACGCTGTATTTTAAGAACGCATGAACGGATTGTTACGAAACTTGGTATGGGTCATCAGCACGATGTCCTGAAGGAGCCTGAGAAGTTTCAAAACAGCGCCACCTAGTGGTTAATCTTTTTATTCAAATGCTTATAACTTTGGGTGTGGTCGACATATTTTCACGAAACTCATCTAATTAGACTGCTGAATCCTTGCCGAGTCCTACGATACCAAACATGCTAGGTTTCACCTTACGGTTTGTGTAGCGTTGTGATTTAGCGCTTAAAAAACATTTGGCTATATCTTCGAAACCGCTAGTCTGATCGAGACGAAACCACCGTCAGAAGTTTGGAAACATAGGTCGATAGCTATACGCCAATGCCCAAATGTGAAAATATTGATAGTAAGGGGTAGTAAAATCCAATCAAAGTCATGTGTCAGTCATTTTTTACGTGTTTTTTCATACAAATGTCTATAACTCCGAAGCGAATTGAGATATTTTCACCAAAATTGACACTCATATGTATGGGCTCACTCTGAGGACATGTAAAAAAAATGGTGTGACTGAGCCTCTTGGTGGCGCTATAATAGAACAAAACATGAAATTCCCATTGACTTCAATACAGTTTTGTGAAATAAAATGCTATACTAAACAAATGCATTGGTGTTATTTAATGAAACTCAGAAAGTGCCTTCAGCACCATTTCCTGAAAGTACCCAACATATTTCAAGACAGCGCCACCTAGTGGTCAAAAGTTATAACAAAACTTCTAAAAATGCTAATAACTTTTGAATAAATCTGCCTATTGAAATGCCACTGGTATTAATAGATTCCTTGGGTCAAGCCGAGAACATAGAAACCAAGTTTTCCTTATTTGGCCTAATTTTCTGTCCGCCATCTTGATTTTCATTCAAAACATACATTTTCGAACTCCTCCTACACCGTTTGTCCGATTTTCACCAAAATCGAATCGTATCATCTCCAGACCGTGCCGACTAAAAGTTATCGATTTCGTCTCGATTGACGAAACCATTTTCGTATAGCGCAGCAGCAAAGTTGAGGCATGATGCTATAAACACTATTCAGGCTTTATCTCTGCAATGCCTTGACATATTGACACCAAACTTTGTATGTGTCATTGTCACTTCACTCTGACCACATCACATCAGTTTTGTAACTGCGCCACCTATTGGTAGAAAGTGATAATGCATTACATCATATTTTTATTTACTCTTTCTATGAATTTTCAGGCATTTTGCCTAAAATCCTCTTTAATGTCTTTAATTGCTCATTGTTGCAGTTGGTCTGACACTTTCAGCAATGTTGGCATGTCTTGTCATCTGATTGTGCTTGGCCCCGCTAAATGCTGCTTGCAGCTTTAATTATTATTATTCTTCTTCTTCTTCTTCCGCTCTGGGAGTCTATGGCAGCCCATAGAACCGCTTGCGGGAAAGTTATGAAATTTGGCACAATGATAGAGGACAGTCCAAAAAGTCACCATGCCAAATTTGGTGTCTTAAAACCAATCCCTCTAGCGCCACCACCTGTCCAAAATTTCACTTTTATTTTGCTTATAACTTTTGAACCGTTTGGCCAATCAACAAAATTCTTTTTTCCTCTGATTCCTGAGCTCATGACGATTCGATTGCACCCTATGACGTCATTTTCCGGCTTATAAATATGGCCGCCATTTTGAATGTGCTGAAAAAGCTACTTTTTCGAACTCGTCCTAGACGGTTTGTCCGATTTGCACGAAAATTGAACCAGATCATCTTCAGGCAGTGCTGACAAAAAGTTATGGAATTCAAATTGATTCGTCAAACCGTTTTCGAATAACGCTCGAACACATTTTACGTAGCGCTTGCGAAAACAGTCGTAGGGCTGTATCTCCGCAACGCTTTATCGGATTCAGACCAAAATTGGTACATGTCATCACAAGCATGACCTGAGGCTACATGCTGCGTTTCGGCGCAGCGCCACCTACTGGTCCGGAGATATGAAAAATGGCTATTTTTGCTTATAACTTCTGAACAATTTGTCCAAAAATCATAAAATTGGTCTCGTTAGATTCAGGGCAACATGCCGAGTCGACTGATATCAAATTTTACCATATCGGCCATTTTGACTGTCGGCCATTTTGAATTTTGTGCTAAAATGCTGTATTTTAAGAACGCATGAACGGATTGTTACGAAACTTGGTATGGGTCATCAGCACGATGTTCTGAAGGAGCGTGAGAAGTTTCGAAACAGCGCCACCTAGTGGTCAAAAGTTAAAACAACATTTCCAAAAAGGCTAATAACTTTTGAATAAATCTGGCTACTGAAATGCCACTGGTCTTAATAGATTCCTTGGGTCAAGCCGAGAACATAGATACCAAGTTTACCTTATTTGGCCAAACTTCCTGTCCGCCATCTTGATTTTCATTCAAAACCTACTTTTTCAAACTCCTCCTAGACCGTTTGTCCGATTTTCACCAAAATCGAATCGTATCATCTCCAGACCGTGCCGACTAAAAGTTATGGATTTCGTGTGGATAGACCAAACCGTTTTCGTATAGCGCAGCAGCAAAGTTGAGGCATGATGCTAATAGCACTATTCAGGCTTTATCTCTGCAATCCCTTGAAATATTGACACCAAACTTTGTATGTGTCATTGTCACTTCACTCTGACCACATCACATCAGTTTTGTAACTGCGCCACCTATTGGTCGAAAGTGATAATGCATTAAATCATATTTTTATTGACTGTTTCTATGATTTTTCAGCCATTTCGTCTAAAATCCTCTTTAAATGTCTTTAATTGCTCATTGTTGCAGTTGGTCTGACACCTTCAGCCATGTTGGCATATCCTGTCATCTACTTGCGCTTGGCCCCGGTAATTGCTGCTTGCAGCTATATTTATTATTATTATTCTTCTTTTTCTTCCGACTTGGTGTCTATGGCAGCCCATAGAACCACTTGCGGGAAAGTTATGAAATTTGGCACCGTGATAGAGGACAGGCCAATCTGTCACCATAGCAAATTTGGTGTCTTAAAACCAATCCCTCTAGCGCCACCAACTGTCCAAAGTTGCACTCATGTTTATGCTAATAACTTTTGAACCACAAGGGCTAGAAACAAAATTCTTTTTTCCTCTGATTCCTGAGCTCATGACAATTCGAAAGCACCCTATGACGTCATTTTCCGTCATAATATTTTTCCGCCATTTTGAATTTTCCGAAAAACCTACTTTTCCGAACTCCTCCTAGGCCGTTGCTCCAATTTCCACGAAAATTGAATCAGATCATCTTCAGACCATGCCGACAAAAAGTTATGGAATTGGTGTTGATTTGTCAAACCGTTCTCGAATACCACGCAAACAAATTTTACGTAGCGCTTGCGAAAACAGACACAAGCCTGTATCTCCGCAACGCTTTATCGTATTCAGACCAAACTTGGTACATATCACCACAAGCATGACCTGAGGCTAAATGCTGCGTTTCGGTGTAGTGCCACCTACTGGTCCGGAGATATGAAAAATGGCTGTTTTTGCTTATAACTTCTGAATGGTTTGTTCAAAAATCATAAAAGTGGTCTCGTTAGATTCAGGGTGACATGCTGAGTCGACTGATATCCAATTTTCCCTGATCAGCCATTTTGGCTGTCGGCCATTTTGAATTATGTGCTAAAATGCTATATTTTATGAACGCATGAACGGATTGTTACGAAACTCAGTATGGGTCATCAGCACGATGTCCTGAAGGAGCCTGAGAAGTTTCGAAACAGCGCCACCTAGTGGTTAATCTTTTTTCCCAAATGCTTATAACTCTGGGTGTGGTCGACTTATTTTCACAAGAGTCATCTCTTTAGACTCCTGAATCGTTGCCGAGTCCAACGATACCAAACATGCTCGGTTTCGCCTTACGGTTTGTGTAGCGTTGTGATTTAGCGCTTAAAAAACATTTGGCTATATCTTCGAAACCGCTAGTCCGATCGAGACGAAACCACCGTCAGAAGTTTGGAAACATAGGTCGATAGCTATACGCCAATGCCCAAATGCAAAAATATTGATAGTAAGGGGTAGTAAAATCCAATCAAAGTCATGTGTCAGTCATTTTTTACGTGTTTTTTCATATAAATGTCTATAACTCCAAAGCAAATTGAGATATTTTCACCAAAATTGAAAAACATACGTATGGGCTCACTCTGAGGACACATAAAAAAAATGGTGGGACTGAGCCTCTTGGTGGCGATATAATAGAACAAAACATGAAATTCCCATTGACTTCAATACAGTTTTGTGAAAGAAAATGCTTTACTAAACAAATGCATTGGTGTAATATTACGAAACTCAGAATGTGCCATCAACACCATAGCCTGAAGGTTCCCAAAATATTTCAAGACAGCGCCACCTAGTGGTCAAAATTTATAAACATTTCTCCAAAAAGGCTAATAACTTTTGAATAAATCGGCCTATCGAAATGCCACTGGTCTTAATAGATTCCTTGGGTCAAGCCGACAACATAGATACCAAGTTTTCCTTATTTGGCCGAACTTCCTGTCCACCATCTTGATTTTCATTCAAAACCTACTTTTTCGAACTCCTCCTAGACCGTTTGTCCGATTTTCACCAAAATCGAATCATATCATCTCCAGACTGTGCCGCCTAAAAGTTATGGATTTCGTGTCGATAGACGAAACCATTTTCGTATAGTGCAGCAGCAAAGTTGAGTCATGATGCCAAAAGCACTATTCAGGCTTTATCTCTGTAATGCCTTGACATATTGACACCAAATTTTGTATGTATCATTGTCACTTCACTCTGACCACATCACATCAGTTTTGTAACTGCTCCACCTATTGGTCGAAAGTGATAATCCATTAAATCATATTTTGAATGACTTTTTATATGATTTGTCAGCCATTTCACCTAAAATCCTCTTTAAATGTCTTTAATTGCTCATTGTTGCAGTTGGTCTGACACCTTCAGCCATGTTGGCATATCCTGTCATCTGCTTGCGCTTGGCCCCGATAATTGCTGCTTGCAGCTATATTTAGGGGCCAAGCACCGAAGGTGCGGAGGCACCTATTGTATCTGTTCCCGTTCTTATTATTATTAGGGGCCAAGCACCGAAGGTGCGGAGGCACCTATTGTTTTTGTTCCGGTTCTTATTATTATTAGGGGCCAAGCACCGAAGGTGCGGAGGCACCTATTGTTTTTGTTCCGGTTCTTATTATTATTATTATTATTATTCTTCTTCTTCTTCTTCCGCTCTGGGAGTCTATGGCAGCCCATAGAACCGCTTGCGGGAAAGTTATGAAATTTGGCACAATGATAGAGGACAGTCCAAAAAGTCACCATGCCAAATTTGGTGTCTTAAAACCAATCCCTCTAGCGCCACCACCTGTCCAAAATTTCACTTTTATTTTGCTAATAACTTTTGAACCGTTTGGCCAATCAACAAAATTCTTTTTTCCTCTGATTCCTGAGCTCATGACGATTCGATTGCACCCTATGACGTCATTTTCGGGCTTATAAATATGGCCGCCATTTTGAATGTGCTGAAAAAGCTACTTTTTCGAACTCGTCCTAGACGGTTTGTCCGATTTGCACGAAAATTGAACCAGATCATCTTCAGGCAGTGCTGACAAAAAGTTATGGAATTCAAATTGATTCGTCAAACCGTTTTCGAATAACGCTCGAACACATTTTACGTAGCGCTTGCGAAAACAGTCGTAGGGCTGTATCTCCGCAACGCTTTATCGGATTCAGACCAAAATTGGTACATGTCATCACAAGCATGACCTGAGGCTACATGCTGCGTTTCGGCGCAGCGCCACCTACTGGTCCGGAGATATGAAAAATGGATATTTTTGCTTATAACTTCTGAACAATTTGTCCAAAAATCATAAAATTGGTCTCGTTAGATTCAGGGCAACATGCCGAGTCGACTGATATCAAATTTTACCATATCGGCCATTTTGACTGTCGGCCATTTTGAATTTTGTGCTAAAATGCTGTATTTTAAGAACGCATGAACGGATTGTTACGAAACTTGGTATGGGTCATCAGCACGATGTTCTGAAGGAGCGTGAGAAGTTTCGAAACAGCGCCACCTAGTGGTCAAAAGTTAAAACAACATTAACAAAAAGGCTAATAACTTTTGAATAAATCTGGCTACTGAAATGCCACTGGTCTTAATAGATTCCTTGGGTCAAGCCGAGAACATAGATACCAAGTTTACCTTATTTGGCCAAACTTCCTGTCCGCCATCTTGATTTTCATTCAAAACCTACTTTTTCAAACTCCTCCTAGACCGTTTGTCCGATTTTCACCAAAATCGAATCGTATCATCTCCAGACCGTGCCGACTAAAAGTTATGGATTTCGTGTGGATAGACCAAACCGTTTTCGTATAGCGCAGCAGCAAAGTTGAGGCATGATGCTAATAGCACTATTCAGGCTTTATCTCTGCAATCCCTTGAAATATTGACACCAAACTTTGTATGTGTCATTGTCACTTCACTCTGACCACATCACATCAGTTTTGTAACTGCGCCACCTATTGGTCGAAAGTGATAATGCATTAAATCATATTTTTATTGACTGTTTCTATGATTTTTCAGCCATTTCGTCTAAAATCCTCTTTAAATGTCTTTAATTGCTCATTGTTGCAGTTGGTCTGACACCTTCAGCCATGTTGGCATATCCTGTCATCTACTTGCGCTTGGCCCCGGTAATTGCTGCTTGCAGCTATATTTATTATTATTATTCTTCTTCTTCTTCTTCCGCTCTGGGAGTCTATGGCAGCCCATAGAACCGCTTGCGGGAAAGTTATGAAATTTGGCACAACGATAGAGGACAGTCCAAAAAGTCACCATGCCAAATTTGGTGTCTTAAAACCAATCCCTCTAGCGCCACCACCTGTCCAAAATTTCACTTTTATTTTGCTAATAACTTTTGAACCGTTTGGCCAATCAACAAAATTCTTTTTTCCTCTGATTCCTGAGCTCATGACGATTCGATTGCACCCTATGACGTCATTTTCCGGCTTATAAATATGGCCGCCATTTTGAATGTGCTGAAAAAGCTACTTTTTCGAACTCGTCCTAGACGGTTTGTCCGATTTGCACGAAAATTGAACCAGATCATCTTCAGGCAGTGCTGACAAAAAGTTATGGAATTCAAATTGATTCGTCAAACCGTTTTCGAATAACGCTCGAACACATTTTACGTAGCGCTTGCGAAAACAGTCGTAGGGCTGTATCTCCGCAACGCTTTATCGGATTCAGACCAAAATTGGTACATGTCATCACAAGCATGACCTGAGGCTACATGCTGCGTTTCGGCGCAGCGCCACCTACTGGTCCGGAGATATGAAAAATGGCTATTTTTGCTTATAACTTCTGAACAATTTGTCCAAAAATCATAAAATTGGTCTCGTTAGATTCAGGGCAACATGCCGAGTCGACTGATATCAAATTTTACCATATCGGCCATTTTGACTGTCGGCCATTTTGAATTTTGTGCTAAAATGCTGTATTTTAAGAACGCATGAACGGATTGTTACGAAACTTGGTATGGGTCATCAGCACGATGTTCTGAAGGAGCGTGAGAAGTTTCGAAACAGCGCCACCTAGTGGTCAAAAGTTAAAACAACATTAACAAAAAGGCTAATAACTTTTGAATAAATCTGGCTACTGAACTGCCACTGGTCTTAATAGATTCCTTGGGTCAAGCCGAGAACATAGATACCAAGTTTACCTTATTTGGCCAAACTTCCTGTCCGCCATCTTGATTTTCATTCAAAACCTACTTTTTCAAACTCCTCCTAGACCGTTTGTCCGATTTTCACCAAAATCGAATCGTATCATCTCCAGACCGTGCCGACTAAAAGTTATGGATTTCGTGTGGATAGACCAAACCGTTTTCGTATAGCGCAGCAGCAAAGTTGAGGCATGATGCTAATAGCACTATTCAGGCTTTATCTCTGCAATCCCTTGAAATATTGACACCAAACTTTGTATGTGTCATTGTCACTTCACTCTGACCACATCACATCAGTTTTGTAACTGCGCCACCTATTGGTCGAAAGTGATAATGCATTAAATCATATTTTTATTGACTGTTTCTATGATTTTTCAGCCATTTCGTCTAAAATCCTCTTTAAATGTCTTTAATTGCTCATTGTTGCAGTTGGTCTGACACCTTCAGCCATGTTGGCATATCCTGTCATCTACTTGCGCTTGGCCCCGGTAATTGCTGCTTGCAGCTATATTTATTATTATTATTCTTCTTCTTCTTCTTCCGCCATGGGAGTCTATGGCAGCCCATAGAACCGATTGCGGGAAAGTTATGAAATTTGGCACACTGATAGAGGACAGTCTGAAAAGTCACCATACCAAATTTGGTGTCTTAAAACCAATCCCTCTAGCGCCACCACCTGTCCAAAATTTCACTTTTATTTTGCTAATAACTTTTGAACCGTTTGGCCAATCAACAAAATTCTTTTTTCCTCTGATTCCTGAGCTCATGACGATTCGATTGCACCCTATGACGTCATTTTCCGGCTTATAAATATGGCCGCCATTTTGAATGTGCTGAAAAAGCTACTTTTTCAAACTCGTCCTAGACGGTTTGTCCGATTTGCACGAAAATTGAACCAGATCATCTTCAGGCAGTGCTGACAAAAAGTTATGGAATTCAAATTGATTCGTCAAACCGTTTTCGAATAACGCTCGAACACATTTTACGTAGCGCTTGCGAAAACAGTCGTAGGGCTGTATCTCCGCAACGCTTTATCGGATTCAGACCAAAATTGGTACATGTCATCACAAGCATGACCTGAGGCTACATGCTGCGTTTCGGCGCAGCGCCACCTACTGGTCCGGAGATATGAAAAATGGCTATTTTTGCTTATAACTTCTGAACAATTTGTCCAAAAATCATAAAATTGGTCTCGTTAGATTCAGGGCAACATGCCGAGTCGACTGATATCAAATTTTACCATATCGGCCATTTTGACTGTCGGCCATTTTGAATTTTGTGCTAAAATGCTGTATTTTAAGAACGCATGAACGGATTGTTACGAAACTTGGTATGGGTCATCAGCACGATGTTTTGAAGGAGCGTGAGAAGTTTCGAAACAGCGCCACCTAGTGGTGAATTTTTTTTTTCAAATGCTTATAACTTTGGGTGTGGTTGACTTATTTTCACCAAACTCATCTCATTAGACTCCTGAATCCTTGCCGAGTCCAACGATACCAAACATGCTAGGTTTCGCCTCACGGTTTGTGTAGCGTTGTGATTTAGCGCTTAAAAAACATTTGGCTATATCTTCGAAACCGTTTGTCCGATCGAGACGAAACCACCGTCAGAAGTTTGGAAACATAGGTCGATAGCTATACACCAATGCCCAAATGCGAAAATATTGATGTTTAGGGGTAGTAAATTCCAATCAAAGTCATGTGTCAGTCATTTTTTACGTGTTTTTTCATATAAATGTCTATAACTCTGAAGCGAATTGAGATATTTTCACCAAAATCGACACACATATGTATGGGCTCACTCTGAGGACACATACAAAAAATTGTGGGACTGAGCCTCTTGGTGGCGCTATAATAGAACAAAACATGAAATTCCCATTGACTTCAATACAGTTTTGTGAAATAAAGTGCTATACTAAACAAATGCATTAGTGTAATATTACAAAACTCAGAATGTGCCATCAGCATCATCCCCTAAAGGTATTCAAAATATTTCGAAACAGCGCCACCTAGTGGTCAAAACTTATAACAACATTTACAAAAAGGCTAATAACTTTTGAATAAATCTGGCTACTGAAATGCCACTGGTCTTAATAGATTCCTTGGGTCAAGCCGAGAACATAGATACCAAGTTTACCTTATTTGGCCAAACTTCCTGTCCGCCATCTTGATTTTCATTCAAAACCTACTTTTTCGAACTCCTCCTAGACCGTTTGTCCGATTTTCACCAAAATCGAATCGTATCATCTCCAGACTGTGCCGACTCAAAGTTATGGATTTCGTGTGGGTAGACCAAACCGTTTTCGTATAGCGCAGCAGCAAAGTTGAGGCATGATGCTAATAGCACTATTCAGGCTTTATCTCTGCAATGCCTTGACATATTGACACCAAACTTTGTATGTGTCATTGTCACTTCACTCTGACCACATCACATCAGTTTTGTAACTGCGCCACCTATTGGTCAAAAGTGATAATGCATTAAATCATATTTTTATTGACTGTTTCTATGATTTTTCAGCCATTTCGTCTAAAATCCTCTTTAAATGTCTTTAATTGCTCATTGTTGCAGTTGGTCTGACACTTTCAGACATTTTGGCATGTCTTGTCGTCTTATTCTGCTTGGCCCCGGTAATTGCTGCTTGCAGCTATATTTATTAGGGGCCAAGCACCGAAGGTGCTAGGCACCTATTGTATCTGTTCCCGTTCCTATTATTATTATTCTTCCTTCTTCCGACTGGGAGTCTATGGCAGCCCATAGAACCGATTGCGGGAAAGTTGTTTTGGTTTGACATTCTGATAGAGGACAGTCCCAACATTAAATACACCAATTTTGGTGTTTCTAAGTCATTCCCTCTAGCGCCACCACCTGTCCAAAATTTCACTTTTATTTTGCTAATAACTTTTTAACCGTAAAGTCAAACAACAAAATTCCTTTTTCCTCTGATTCGTGAGCTCATGACTGTTCGATTGCACCCTATGACGTAATTTTCCGTCATAAAATATGGCCACCATCTTGAATTTTCCAAAACAGCTACTTTTTCGAACTCCTCCTAGGCCGTTGCTCCAATTTCCACGAAAATTGAATCAGATCATCTTCATACCATGCCGACAAAAAGTTATGGAATTCGTGTTGATTCATCAAACCGTTCTCGAATACAGCGCAAACAAATTTTACGTAGCGCTTGCGAAAATAGACACAAGCCTGTATCTCCGCAACGCTTTATCGTATTCAGACCAAACTTGGTACATATCATCACAAGCATGACTTGAGGCTACATGCTGCGTTTCGGCGCAGTGCCACCTACTGGTCCGGAGATATGAAAAATGGCTGTTTTTGCTTATAACTTCTGAATGGTTTGTCCAAAAATCATAAAAGTGGTCTCGTTAGATTCAGGGCGTCATGCTGAGTCGACTGATATCCAATCTTCCCAGATCAGTCATTTTGGCTGTCGGCCATTTTGAATTATGTGCTAAAATGCTGTATTTTATGAACGCATGAACGGATTGTTACGAAACTCAGTATGGGTCATCAGCACGATGTCCTGAAGGAGCCTGAGAAGTTTCGAAACAGCGCCACCTAGTGGGGAATTTTTTTCCCCAAATGCTTATAACTTTGGGTGTGGTCGACTTATTTTCACAAGAGTCATCTCTTTAGACTCCTGAATCGTTGCCGAGTCCAACGATACCAAACATTCTAGGTTTTGCCTTACGGTTTGTGTAGCGTTTTGATTTAGCGCTTAAAAAACATTTGGCTATATCTTCGAAACCGCTAGTCCGATCGAGACGAAACCACCGTCAGAAGTTTGGAAACATAGGTCGATAGCTATACGCCAATGCCCAAATGCGAAAATATTGATAGTAAGGGGTAGTAAAATCCAATCAAAGTCATGTGTCAGTAATTTTTTACATGTTTTTTCATATAAATGTCTATAACTCCGAAGTGAATTGAGATATTTTGACCAAAATTGACACACATATGCATGGGCTCACTCTGAGGACACATAAAAAAAATGGTGGGACTGAGTCTCTTGGTGGCGCTATAACAGAACAAAACATGAAATTCCCATTGACTTCAATACAGTTTTGTGAATTAAAATTATATACTTAACAAATGCATTGGTGTAATATTATGAAACTCAGAATATGCCATCAGCACCATCCCCTGAAGGTACCCAAACTATTTCGAGACAGCGCCACCTAGTGATCAATTGTTATGACAAATTTTCCAAAAAGGCTAATAACTTTTGAATAAATCTGGCTTTTGAAATGCCACTGGTCTTAATAGATTCCTTGGGTCAAGCCGAGAACATAGATACCAAGTTTTCCTTATTTGGCTGAACTTCCTGTCCGCCATCTTGATTTTCAGTCAAAACCTACTTTTTCGAACTCCTCCTAGACCGTTTGTCCGATTTTCACCAAAATCGAATCGTATCATCTCCAGACTTTGCCAACTAAAAGTTATGGATTTCGTGTCGATAGACGAAACCGTTTTCGTATAGCATAGCAGCAAAGTTGAGGCATGATGCCAAAAGGACTATTCAGGCTTTATCTCTGCAATGCCTTGACATATTGACACCAAACTTTGTATGTGTCATTGTCACTTCACTCTAACCACATCACATCAGTTTTGTAACTACGCCACCTATTGGTCGAAAGTGAGAATCGTATTTTGAATGACTTTTTATAAGATTTTTCAGCCATTTCGCCTAAAATCCTCTTTAAATGTATTTAATTGCTCATTGTTGCAGTTGGTCTGACACCTTCAGCCATGTTGGCATATGCTGTCATCTGCTTGCGCTTGGCCCCGATAATTGCTGCTTGCAGCTATATTTATTATTATTCTTCTTCCGCCATGGGAGTCTATGGCAGCCCATAGAACCGATTGCGGGAAAGTTGTTTTGGTTTGACATTCTGATAGAGGACAGTCCCAACATTAAATACACCAATTTTGGTGTTTCTAAGTCACTCCCTCTAGCGCCACCACCTGTCCAAAGTTTCACTTTTATTATGCTAATAACTTTTGAAGCGTAAGGCCAATCAACAAAATTCTTTTTTCCTCTGATTCCTGAGCTCATGCCGATTCGATTGCACCCTATGACGTCATTTTCCGGCTTATAAATATGGTCGCCATTTTGAATGTGCTGAAAAAGCTACTTTTTCGAACTCGTCCTAGACGGTTTGTCCGATTTGCACGAAAATTGAACCAGATCATCTTCAGGCAGTGCTGACAAAAAGTTATGGAATTCAAATTGATTCGTCAAAGCGTTTTTGAATAACGCTCGAACACATTTTACATAGCGCTTGCGAAAACAGTCGTAGGGCTGTATCTCCGCAACGCTTTATCGGATTCAGACCAAAATTGGTACATGTCATCACAAGCATGACCTGAGGCTACATGCTGCGTTTCGGCGCAGCGCCACCTACTGGTCCGGAGATATGAAAAATGGCTATTTTTGCTTATAACTTCTGAATGGTTTGTCCAAAAATCATAAAATTGGTCTCGTTAGATTCAGGTCAACATGCCGAGTCGACTGATATAAAATTTTACCATATCGGCCATTTTGACTGTCGGCCATTTTGAATTTTGTGCTAAAATGCTGTATTTTAAGAACGCATGAACGGATTGTTACGAAACTTGGTATGGGTCATCAGCACGATGTTCTGAAGGAGCGTGAGAAGTTTCGAAACAGCGCCACCTAGTGGTGAATTTTTTTTTTCAAATGCTTATAACTTTGGGTGTGGTTGACTTATTTTCACCAAACTCATCTCATTAGACTCCTGAATCCTTGCCGAGTCCAACGATACCAAACATGCTAGGTTTCGCCTCACGGTTTGTGTAGCGTTGTGATTTAGCGCTTAAAAAACATTTGGCTATATCTTCGAAACCGTTTGTCCGATCGAGACGAAACCACCGTCAGAAGTTTGAAAACATAGGTCGATAGCTATATGCCAATGCCCAAATGCGAAAATATTGATGTTTAGGGGTAGTAAATTCCAATCAAAGTCATGTGTCAGTCATTTTTTACGTGTTTTTTCATATAAATGTCTATAACTCCGAAGCGAATTGAGATATTTTCACCAAAATCGACACACATATGTATGGGCTCACTCTGAGGACACGTAAAAAAAATTGTGGGACTGAGCCTCTTGGTGGCGCTATAACAGAACAAAACATGAAATTCCCATTGACTTCAATACAGTTTTGTGAAATAAAATGCTATACTGAACAAATGCATTGGTGTAATATTACGAAACTCAGAATGTGCCATCAGCACCATCCCCTGAAGGTACCCAAAATATTTTGAGACAGCGCCACCTAATGGTCAAAAGTGACAATCAATTAAATCATATTTTTAATTACTCTTTCTATGATTTTTCAGCCATTTCGCCTAAAATCCTCTTTAAATGTCTTTAATTGCTCATTGTTGCAGTTGATCTGACACTTTCAGCCATGTCTTGTCGTCTTATTCTGCTTGGCCCCGGTAATGGCTGCTTGCAGCTATATTTATTATTATTATTCTTCTTCCACTCTGGGAGTCTATGGCAGCCCATAGAACCGATTGCGGGAAAGTTGTAATGGTTTGACATTCTGATAGAGGACAGTCCCAACATTAAATACACCAATTTTGGTGTGTCTAAGTCATTCCCTCTAGCGCCACCACCTGTCCAAAATGTCACTTTTGTTTTGCTAATAACTTTTGAACCGTAAGGCCAATCAACAAAATTCTTATTTCCTCTGATTCCTGAGCTCATGCCGATTCGATTGCACCCTATGTCGTCATTTTCCGTCATAAAAACATTGCCGCCATGTTGAATTATTCTCAAAACCTACTTTTTCGAACTCGTCCTAGACAGTTTGTCCGATTTGCACGAAAATTGAACCAGATCATCTTCAGGCAGTGCTGACAAAAAGTTATTAAAATCTAGTTGATTTGTCAAACCGTTTTCAATAAACGCTCGAACAAATTTTACGTAGCGCTTGCGAAAACAGTCGTAAGGCTGTATCTTCGCAACGCTTTATCGTATTCAGACCAAACTTGGTACATGTCATCACAAGCATGACCTGAGGCTACATGCTGCGTTTCGGCGCAGTGCCACCTACTGGTCCAGAGATATGAAAAATTGCTATTTTTGCTTATAACTTCTGAACAGTTTGTCCAAAAATCATAAAATTGGTCTTGTTAGATTCAGGGCAAAATGCCGAGTCGACTGATATCCAATTTTACTATATCGGCCATTTTGACTGTCGGCCATTTTGAATTTTGTGCTAAAATGCTGTATTTTAAGAACGCATGAACGGATTCTTACGAAACTTGGTATGGGTCATCAGCACGATGTCCTGAAGGAGCCTGAGAAGTTTCGAAACAGCGCCACCTAGTGGTTAATCTTTTTATTCAAATGCTTATAACTTTGGGTGTGGTCGACTTATTTTCACGAGACTCATCTAATTAGACTCCTGAAACCTTGCCGAGTCCTACGATACCAAGCATGCTAGGTTTCGCCTTACGGTTTGTGTAGCGTTGTGATTTAGCGCTTAAAAAACATTTGGCTATATCTGCGAAACCGCTAGTCTGATCGAGACGAAACCACCGTCAGAAGTTTGGAAACATAGGTCGATAGCTATACGCCAATGCCCAAATGCGAAAATATTGATAGTAAGGGGTAGTAAAATTCAATCAAAGTCATGTGTCAGTCATTTTTTACGTGTTTTTTCATATAAATGTCTATAACTCCGAAGCGAATTGAGATATTTTCACCAAAATTGACACACATATGTATGGGCTCACTCTGAGGACACATAAAAAAAAATGGTGTGACTGAGCCTCTTGGTGGCGCTATAATAGAACAAAACATGAAATTCCCATTGACTTCAATACAGTTTTGTGAAATAAAATGCTATTTTCATTCAAAACCTACTTTTTCGAACTCCTCCTACACCGTTTGTCCGATTTTCACCAAAATCGAATCGTATCATCTCCAGACCGTGCCGACTAAAACTTATCGATTTCGTCTCGATTGACGAAACCGTTTTCGTATAGCGCAGCAGCAAAGTTGAGGCATGATGCTATAAACACTATTCAGGCTTTATCTCTGCAATGCCTTGACATATTGACACCAAACTTTGTATGTGTCATTGTCACTTCACTCTGACCACATCACATCAGTTTTGTAACTGCGCCACCTATTGGTAGAAAGTGATAATGCATTACATCATATTTTTATTTACTCTTTCTATGAATTTTCAGGAATTTTGCCTAAAATCCTCTTTAATGTCTTTAATTGCTCATTGTTGCAGTTGGTCTGACACTTTCAGCAATGTTGGCATGTCTTGTCATCTGATTGTGCTTGGCCCCGCTAAATGCTGCTTGCAGCTTTAATTATTAGGGGCCAAGCACCGAAGGTGCGGAGGCACCTATTGTTTTTGTTCCGGTTCTTATTTAGGGGCCAAGCACCGAAGGTGCGGAGGCACCTATTGTTTTTGTTCCGGTTCTTATTATTATTAGGGGCCAAGCACCGAAGGTGCGGGCACCTATTGTAATTGTTCCCGTTCTTATTATTATTATTATTATTCTTCCGCTCTTGGAGTCTATGGCAGCCCATAGAACCGATTGCGGGAAAGTTGTTTTGGTTTGACATTCTGATAGAGGACAGTCCCAACATTAAATACACCAATTTTGGTGTGTCTAAGTCATTCCCTCTAGCGCCACCACCTGTCCGAAATTTCACTTTTATTTTGCTAATAACTTTTGAACCGTAAGGCCAATCAACAAACTTATTTTTTCCTCTGATTCCTGAGCTCATGCCGATTCGATTGCACCCTATGACGTCACTTTCCGTCATTAAAATATGGCCGCCATTTTGAATTATTCTCAAAACCTACTTTTTCGAACTCGTCCTAGACGGTTTGTCCGATTTGCACGAAAATTGAATCAGATCATCTTCAGGCAGTGGTGACAAAAAGTTATTAAAATCTAGTTGATTCGCTTAACCGTTGTCGATAAACCCACAAACAAATTTTACGTAGTGCTTGCAAAAACAGTCGTAAGGCTGTATATCCGCAACGCTTAATCGTATTCAAACCAAACTTGGTACAAGTCATCACAAGCATGTCCTGAGGCAACATGCTGCGTTTCAGCGCAGCGCCACCTACTGGTCCGGAGATATGAAAAATGGCTATTTTTGCTTATAACTTCTGAACAGTTTGTCCAAAAATCATAAAATTGGTCTCGTTAGATTCAGGACAACATGCCGAGTCGACTGATATCCAATTTTACCATATCGGCCATTTTGACTCTCGGCCATTTTGAATTTTGTGCTAAAATGCTGTATTTTAAGAACGCATGAACGGATTGTTACGAAACTTGGTATGGGTCATCAGCACGATGTCCTGAAGGAGCCTGAGAAGTTTCGAAACAGCGCCACCTAGTGGGGAATATTTTTATTCAAATGCTTATAACTTTGGGTGTGGTCGACTTATTTTCACGAGACTCATCTAATTAGACTCCTGAATCCTTGCTGAGTCCTACGATACCAAACATGCTAGGTTTCGCCTTACGGTTTGTGTAGCGTTGTGATTTAGCGCTTAAAAAACATTTGGCTATATCTTCGAAACCGCTAGTCTGATCGAGACGAAACCACCGTCAGAAGTTTGGAAACATAGGTCGATAGCTATACGCCAATACCCAAATGCGAAAATATTGATAGTAAGGGGTAGTAAAATTCAATCAAAGTCATGTGTCAGTCATTTTTTACGTGTTTTTTCATATAAATGTCTATAACTCCGAATCGAATTGAGATATTTTCACCAAAATTGACACACATATGTATGGGCTCACTCTGAGGACACATAAAAAAAATGGTGTGGCTGAGCCTCTTGGTGGAGCTATAATAGAACAAAACATGAAATTCCCATTGACTTCAATACAGTTTTGTTTTATTTTCATTCAAAACCTACTTTTTCTAACTCCACCTACACCGTTAGTCCGATTTTCACCAAAAGCAAATCGTATCATCTCCAGACCGTGCCGACTAAAAGTTATCGATTTCGTGTCGATTGACGAAACCGTTTTCGTATAGGGCAGCAGCAAATTTGATGTATGATGCTAAAAGCACTATTCAGGCTTTATCTCTGCAATGCCTTGACATATTGACACCAAACTATATATTTGTCATTGTCACTTCACTCTGACCACATCACATCAGTTTTGTAACTGCGCCACCTATTGGTCGAAAGTGATAATGCATTAAATCATATTTTTATTTACTGTTTCTATGAATTATCAGGCATTTTGCCTAAAATCATCTTTAATGTCTTTAATTGCTCATTATTGCAGTTGGTCTGACACTTTCAGCAATGTTGGCATGTCTTGTCATCTGATTGTGCTTGGCCCCGCTAAATGCTGCTTGCAGCTTTAATTATTATTATTATTATTATTCCGCCGTAAAACGCATCGTGCAGCCCAAACCGTAAGGGCTAGAGCATTGAAACTTTGCCAGATGGTAGTACAAAAATCGAGGAAAGGTTATCAAATTATGACCCCGATTGGCCCATAGGTGGCGCTATAGAAACCAAAAGCGCGAAACAGCTCATAACTCCTAGACCGTAAATCGTAGACTCAAGTGTCTTATATCATTGGAAAGCTGGACGCCTGATAAACAAAACGTATATCTCCGATTTCATTTCCGTCATGATAGATTTTCCGCCATTTTGAATTTTGTCAAAAATCTACTTTTGCGAACTAGTCTGTGGTTTTTTGCCCTATCGGAACCAAACCAGTGCAGAAATGTTCTCTGGAGTCTGAAGATCAATAATTGTCAAAAAAAAGTCGAAATTTTTATTCATGGTCGCTAGGGGGCATAAAATGAACATTGTGGGAGGAGCCTATTTTACTAAAATGGCTATAACTCAAAAAGTAAATGAGATAGCTTAACCAAACTTGATACACATGTGTATGGGTTCAGTCTGGGGTCACAGTAAAAAAATTGCGTCGATTGGCCTCATGGTGGCGCTATAAAACAATAAAAACGTATAGACACCTGACCGTTTTTCCGAATGACTTGAAATTTGGTATGCAGTGTCTTGGCCCAAGGGGCCATGTATGTCTAAAAGGATATTGGCGTATCTCGAAAAACGTGGCCGCCATTGGCCAATGAGGTTTGAGCACCTATTAACGAAGTCCGATCGGAACGAAACTCGGTGGGCATGTTCGGCTCAAGCCCCTAGAGGTCTGTAAGAATTTTGAAAGAAATCGGCCACTAGTTGGCGCTAACGAGTTTTAAGGCTCTGTAATCACGTGGTGTTACACTTATTGTCACAAAATGCATATAATCTGATAGATCTGCTCATGCTGAACAACTTTGCCTCAAGAACCATTGCTGTCAATCAAACAGTTCATTAAATATTCATGAATATGTTAAAAACCTACTTTTGCGAACTAGTCCTAGGTTTTTCGCCCGATCAGAACCAGACCAGTCTAGGACAATTCTCTGGACTCTCTAGATCAATAATTATCAAAAAAAAGTTGAACTTTTGCATTTGGGTGGCTGTAATAGGGTCATTTATAAAATGGGTGTGCCAAAATACACTCAAAAGCCTATAAATCACAAATAAAAACTCAGAACTTCACGAAAATTGGTGTGCATATGTGACATAACATCATTAACAAGCATGCCAAATTTTATAGAGATCGGACGATAGATGGCGCTATAACTGTTAAAAAGCTTTAAAACCATACATTTCCTATGGTACATTGCCTGGTACAATTCTCTGGACTCTCTAGATCAGTAATTATCAGAAAAAGTTGAACTACTTCATTTGGATGGCTATAATAGGGTCACTTCAAAATGTGGCCTTGACCAAGTGTCCCCGAAAGCTTATATCTTTTAAGATGCTCAGATCTTCTTAAAAACAAGTCAGAACATGTGAAATATCACTCTGAACAAGCATGAAAAATTTCAGACAGATCGGACAAAATTTGACTCTATAACAGTTTAAAAAGATGAAAATAATATGAATACAATGGCATATTAAGCCAATAAGTGGTATTTTACTGCCCCCTGCTGTTTAAAATAGTTATTTTGTCATATTGTTTCTATAATTCATATTTAGACTTTATAAAATCATTATTTTAACATTTACAATTACATTTAGTCAAAATCCGTCTGTTAAAGTATTTGTGTGTGTGTGTGTGTGTGTGTGTGTGTGTGTGTGTGTGTGTGTGTGTGTGTGTGTGTGTGTGTGTGTGTGTGTGTGTGTGTGTGTGTGTGTGTGTGTGTGTGTGTGTGTAAGCATGCATTATGGAGTTAACATGGAAAGACTGGTTTGCTTTAGTGCAGAAAGCTGGTGAAAATCATGAAGATTAAACTGAAACTGAGCCAATAATGGTCTTCTAGTGCCCTCTGCTGGCCATTCTACTTATTAATGAAGTCTTTTGAAATGTGCTTTTGAATTCATAATTAGACATTAAAAAATCACTTATATAACAATAACTATTATAACACAATCAGATTTTGTCAGTGTTTATCACTTCATTTGCACTGACACTTCACATACTTGCTAGTAATTTGGTAAATCATGGTAAATCACGCTAGAAACATTGTAAATCATAGTAAATAATACTAGAATGTGGTGTATCAAGGTAAATCATGCTAGAATCCTGTTATGTCATTCTACAACGTGGTATATCATGGTAAATCATTGTAAACTATGCTAGAACAGGGTAAATCATGGTAAACCAAGTTTATCATGATAAACTTTGGTAAATCATGCTAGAATGTGGCATATCATGGTAAACCATGCTAGAACATGGTAAATCAAGGTAAACTAAGATAAATTCATGGTAAACTATGCCAGAACAGGGTAAATCATGGTAAAGCATGGTAAATCATGATAAACTATGGTAAATCATGCTAGAATGTGGAAAACCATGGTAAATCATGCTAGAACATGGTAAATCAAGGTAAACTAAGATGAATTCATGGTAAATCATGGTAAACCATGGTAAATCATGGTAAACCATGGTAAATCATGATAAACTATGGTAAATCATGCTAGAATGTGGTATATCATGGTAAATCATGCTAAAACATGGTAAATCAAAGTAAATTAAGATAAAATCATGGTAAACTATGCTAGAACATGGTAAATAATGGTAAACCATGGTAAATCATGATAAACTGTGGTAAATCATGCTAGAATGTGGTATATCATGGTAAATCATGCTAGAACATGGTCTTTTCCATCTATTATGTCAGTGGTTACATGCTTGCTAAATAAAACTTTATAACTTTTGATGCTTAAAAACCTTAAAGACCTTAAAAGCTTGAACCCCGATAAATGCTGCTTGCAGCTTTAATTATTATTATTATTGTTATCTTTTTTAATTCAAGCATCAAAACCTATTCTAGTAGACCCCCAAAACAAGTCACTAAATTTAAAAATTTCTTGAAAATACATTTTGCATATGAATATGTTTTATACTTTTTTTCAAAACCATGTGAAACTAAGACAAGGATTATATTTCTAAGAACTTTCACAGTGTTTTAAACTAGATTTTAATATTTTCTCTTTAGACACTGTCATGTTACTATCAACAAGGTTGAGGATTGACTTTCAGTGATTTTCCCTGTTTCTAACTTTTTTTCTTTTTTTCTCAGGCTGGGCCCAGTCTTTGCTCTCTTTGTGCCTTTCTACAACTCCATCCCACGTGTTCAGGTCACTCAGCTGCTTGGCCATGTCTCAATCACAAACAAGTCTCTGACATACATTGTGGGTGCACAGGTGAGCTCAGACTGCAATTAACAAATCCTTTTTTTATTTATTTTTTATTTCCCGTTTTGATAGTTTATCTCAAAAGCTACATAGAAAAAGTAAAAGTCACTGCTGCATGAGATCTCAAGATAATAAGTTGCATTTACTGGCAGTCGCACGCTTTCTTCACAAGCAAGTGAAGTTCAAATGCAGTTTAAATGGCTAAAACACCATTTTGCAAGAGCAGAAACCACAAATAAAATGTCTGTAAGATAACAGAGGCAAGACCCATGAGAAATCCTGCAGTACCTGAGAACATATTATTCGTGGTTTGTGCTCTAGTTGTGTTTCGGGGCTGTTTTTTGATATTAAAGATAACAGATGAAGTTGCACATTTACTCAGTAGAAAAACAGACAAGAGTAGATGGCATTTGAACATTTAAAGATTCATCACCATTTTCAGTCCTGCATACACAAACATGGCTTTGACATACCTACTTCCAACTAACCAACGTATTTTAATCTTGTAATATTAGATGATTTGGTTTCATTAAGTTCATGTTTTTTTGTTCCACTCTTGGATCAAATAAAATGTTTCTTTATATCATGCAGTTGTTTATGGATGCAGTTAGGGCTGGTTGTAAATTAGTGTTGCTGGTTTGAGAGGCGTCAGAGATATTTTGTAGAAGTAAAAGTTTTGAATTGTTTTTCTGTGGTCTGTTCTTTTATCTTGTCATCAGCTCCTGACGTCAAGTGCCTACATGTGGATTGTTGCTTCTAGTGGACTGGTAAGAATAACGGCTCATGTAGATTTGCATCACATTACATTTCTGTGTTTGCTTGTTTTGATCTGAAATGGTCTTTAGTAAGTTTGATTACAAGTGCATAGTGAAGTTAAATATGACACACAATCATAAAGCGAGATCCACTGGTCTGAGAAGTCATTGTTACCATAGAAATAAAATTGTTGTGGAGATTTTTGGAGGGTAGTGGAAATTAGCTAGGTAACATTAAATATATAGGTACCTTCCTTTAGCTACTATAGGATGATTTACCATTAGAGCTTACAGTGATGGTGTTTTCTTGTCAAAAAAATACATTAAAAATATGATATATTTAATCATATTTTGAAGAAAGTTTTTGTTTTTGCCAGTACAATGAAAGTCAATGGGGTCCGAAAAAACTTTAGACTCTATTCACTTTAATTGTATAGACAAGAAAAAAGCACACATAATTCAAAATTTCTTCTTTTCTGTTCCACTGAATAAAGAAATTCAAACTGGTTTGCAATGACATGTCCAGGTGAGACTTCTATTACTAGTGCCATATAGCAATACAAGTCGTACTGTCTTGAGCATTATCTCTGCTTGCAAAATGAGCTGCCAGTGCGTAGATGAGGAAAATATGTGTGTCAACTTTAGAAGTACATTACCATACAGTAGATCTCTTAAAAGCTAATAGAAATAGGTTAAAAGCAGCTAAACTCTTTTGACTTGATGGTTTCATTATTCTGGCTCATTGTAGATTTGTTTGAAATATTTTTTTGAAAGGTTCTAGAAAAACTTTTAATGCTTTTTATTTAATTTTTTTTATTTAACTTCTAAAGCCTTGTTTATTAGCCTCCTGCGCTCTATTATACTTACAAAGTATAATAGTATAAAAGTATAAAGTATAAAATTAGTCTGTGGCAAAGCTTGAGGCTGTCTTCACTGTTCCTAATCCATTAGTCCTGTTGTCGGAAGTAGCACAAACACTTGGAGTATGTCATAAATAGAATGGGGCATCGGTTTACTCTCTGGGATTTTATTACAACATCATTGATTAAAATAGGTTCTATTGTCTTTTGTTGTTGTTGCGTTACTGTCATGTTTGTATGGTAAGCGTTTACAATCACTCTGTTCCAGATCGCAGGCATGTTTTATTACAGTAATAAGTTGGCTGTCCAGAAGTTCTTGCGTGTGCCAGAATGGGTGGCCCGATGTGGTTCTGTGCTCCTAGAGCCAGTGTTCTCAGATTCTGAGCCCACTGCAGAGGCTCCGCTGGGGATGGGTGCTACTTTGGACATCCAGAGACAGCAGAGGATGGATATGCTGGACCAGCAACTGCTCCTGACTCAGCTGGCAAACCTCAGGAGAAATGCACAGCAACAGCAGGCTCAGGTACTTCTACAGCACTTTTATTACAGGGACAGTCCCTCTGGAAATTCCTGGGGTTAAGTGACTCAGTACAGAGCTTTAACCACACGGCTATTCCACCACCCCCTCAGATGACGAAGAAGAACTAGCCTTAAGAACTAGGAGATAGCTGAAGGTCAGCTGATTATCTTTTTTTTTTTTTTTTTTTTACTTTTACAAGAGATAAGGGCATCTTGTATCTCACTTACAGCCATGGTTTAGAACAGTAGTTTGTTTTTAATAATTATTTTTTTATCAGAAACAATAATTGAGGGGAGAAAATAAAATAATTATGATTTCTTGAGTTTGATGTATTTTTTTTTTTTTTTTTGCATTTTAATTAAGTCGGGGTGTGTTCACACTTGTATTTCGGTTTGCTTGGTTCTTTTGGTCCGGACAAAAAAAACTAACAAAAAAAAACATTTAATCCTGGTCTGCTTAGCGTTCACATTAGCATTTTTAACACCGAACCTAAAGATACCAAAAAGTCATAGAGATATTTTCACAACCTGATTGGTCAGCTTTTATGACTTGTATTTTGTGACAGAACTTACCGAACTACAAAATTATCCTGTGTGCTGGTCTAAATGCATTCGTTGTATGTACATAGCCTACTGTACCTATGATGGTATTTTGATCTGCTGCAATCAGACTGGTTCTGATGCCTGTACCGAACTTGTGATGGGCAACATCGCGACTATGACAAGAAAAAACACAAGTACGCTTGAGCATTGTCATTTTTAGGGTCGCATCTTGTGATATCATGTCCTGTTTTTGGTTCGTTTACATGTCTTTGGTCCGTGTTGCTTTCATATTTCATTCGAACTGCTCCAGAGTTCGTTATGGGTCTCGGTCCGCTTGTTTGGTGCGCACCAGGGTTCGGATGGCAGCGTTCTCACTTAATCAAATGAACCGCATTGACAGAGCAATCGCAGCAGGGTTCCTTTTAGTCAAACCAAACATGCCAAGTGTGAACCACAACCTTACCCTTAGAGTAGTGCTTCATGATTCTGGATAAGTTGAGAATCACAAATTTTTTGTTTAAAATAGAGATCACGATTATGAATAGACAACTAAACAAAAAAACTAGGTTGACAAAATGGTAATTGCTCAAAAGTAACTTAAAAAATATTTAATTAATTTGAATTAATCACAAAAGGGATTCACTAATTCAGGTCCCTGTACTATGTCGTATGTTTTCAGACTGGATATGTAAATTAGGTGAATTTGTGTCATAATTAGTGTTTTAGGTGTTTTTGTTGTTTTTGGTATAATTTTACCTGATTGATACAGTCAACCTAATCAAAACAGCAGCATGTGCAATCAATGTGAAATCATTGGTATAAATGGAATTTTATTTGATTTTGCCTTTATGTGTTGGAAGAAGTTTCTATTTCAAAAATATTTCCTTTGTGGTATGTTCACATATTATTAGATTAGAAATCATGCTGTTAGTAGGGTGTAATGTTTTCCATAACTCAATAATGTTTTCCTAATCAGAGAAGTAGAAACCAAAACTCTTGAACAAGCTCTATTTCCATATTTCTGTCACTCAGATCAGGCAAGATATTAGGCTATAATTCTTGTTTCTTTTTTCCATTCATTCTCTTTGTTTTTGAACAAGAGGAAGTTGATGGTTTCCTGTGAACAAACTCAGATACCCAAGTTTTTTTCCACAGATGCCCGATACAAGAAGAAAATGTTGTCCTTTATGAAAATGAGAAGTTTTTTCTGAAAATTAATTAGCATAGAACATTCATATTTTCTGACATTTTCTTGACATTTCTTAATGTCACTTTGAGTCATACAGTATATGTACTTATGAATTTAGGCCTAGAATCTCCTTACGCTGTAACTGGTAGATATAAAAATGTTGTTGGGATCATGCTGACAGGTTGCTCAGTCTTTTTTTTATTTTTTATGGGAGGTTTTGAATGTGGAGAAAAAAATATCACTACTGTTAAAAAAAAAAACCTCCCTCTATTACTGAACTCTTGTAACAACTATACTGTCTTTAAAGGCATGAAACAAAAAATTGCAATTGTATTTTCTTCCCTATGATGGCTAGGGTTGGGAATCGAAATCTGGTTCCATTTTAGAACCGGATCCAAATTTCCAAGAACCGGGGATTTGATGACATGTGAATTATGTTTGTTACACGTCTACATTTAAAATAATGAACTTGAGCACACAAGTACGTGCCTTGAATTGCCCCTAAAGCGCACACAGATAGCCGCCTCTAATATAATGAGTGAATACTGAATTTAGTGTTCATTCGCGTCGTCTTGTCTTGAACGGACACGTATACACAAAATTATGTCAAAATATCCTTGTAAACACAGTAGATTTTGTCTTAAATTGAAATGAACAGTTGCGGAAGAAAAAATATATAACAGTATATTGGATTTTTGGATTCGGTCTTAAAGTGACAGCAGCCTACTGTCATTTGAGTTATTATTGATTAATTTGTGATAAACACTGCAATTTTCCATAAAATATAGTAAAATGTAATGTTTAATTCCTGGCATTAATGGCTGTCCACAGCAGACAGGTCTCCTGAATTGGAACAGATTCTTCCCCACTTTACGGCACAGAGGACAGAACCGGCACCAAGAGGGTCCTCCGCCACAACAGCCCCCCTATACGCACCCGCCGGATAACACAGATGTGGTCGAAGAACAGGTGAGATCTCAAGTACTGTTTTCTTTTCATTTGTAATCACACCTTATTAATTACACCATCTATCAGGAAGATTTGTTTAGCCTCATGGGTTGCCAGATTCAACTATTTTTTTCAGAAACAACATTTTTATTTTATACTATTTTATTTATAGGTTGCAAGATTAATGGAGATGGGTTTCTCAAGGATGGATGCCCAAGAAGCTCTTAGAGCATCTAATAATGACATTAACATCGCAACAAACTTTTTGCTTCAGCACTAAAACAAAATAAGTTGAAGATGACTGAGAGGACAAGGGAAACAAGTTGAAAAGTACTCAAGAACACAACTCTGGTGTCATAACTACACCTGTTGGAAGAAGTTAACAGTCAACTTTGGTACTCAACTCACAGGATCTGATAATGGCACTTTCTTTCTGGCTGCTTATTGAATGAGCGGTGTGGCGCGCCTGCTGTTGTGTATTGCTACTAGGAATTGACTTGCAATTGCAGCCCGATCAACAGGACATGGCCAACATGGTGGATCATCAAACATTGTGTCTCAGGGCTTGTGTCATTTGGCGTTGTCCTTAAACCTATATCTTCTAATAATTAAAAAATCCTATAATATATTGATGAATTATCAAACCACATGCTGTTTTGCTATAAATAAACTGAAGTCTTAAAGGTATAGTTCATCCAGAAATGGACTTGGCCTGATGTTCCAAAGCTGGAATGACATGAGGGTGAGTAAGTGATGACAGAATTGTAATATATATATATTTTTTAGGTAAACGGTTCCTTTTTTTAGGTCAAGTCAATAAAGGGCTAGTTGTATGGCAGTGTATTTAAAGTACACCTGGACGTATTGGCTTCTTGAAGAGACCTCTGCCACTGAAAGGCCAGAATCAATCTGGAATTTAGTCCAGAACTGACTAATCAAAGTTTGGAAAACTACTACAAAATGTGTGAAAGCATGAGATCTAATCTCAAAGCATCGGAACACGTTTTTGGACGTTTTTTTTTAGAAACACAAATTGTGTCATTGTAATTGTGACTTTGGTGTCTGAAAAGTCAATAATATTAAGAGGATATATGTCTGTGTTGATCTGAGAGTGCGACAAAGTTTGTTTTAACAGCATGATTTCTCGGTCATATAAAAAGACAACGTAAAATATTGTTTAAAACAACTCATAGAAGTGAGTATTGATACCCATAACCAGCATTAAAATCATGTCTTTAAAGAACATAGCCTTTTAAACAATATACATTTTTGAGATTATGATGTTTTATGCTAATAAGACTGTTCATGTGAATGTTATTTTTTTATTATTATGCTACACAGTGTTTGATTTTGTCTAATCAAGTGGTGTTCAAACTAAAAAAAAAAAAAAACCTTTAGCTTCTCTTAAGATAAATTGTTTTTACTCTGCCAGAAAACACTGGTCCACCCGAAAGCAAATCATGCAATGTTCTGTGAATACCCATTGTGGTCAAATAGTAAGATGTATTACTTTTGATAAGTTAACACTTTAAGATGGTCTTTAAATATGAAGACTAAACTCATTCGGTAAACCACCAGACTAGAATTTTAACAGTCAGTCAATCCAATTGTCTTGAATGTATGGCAACAGATTTTAGAGAATAGAATACGTTGTACAATGCCTGGACACAAATCTGTACCCAAAAGCTACCTCTTTTATATTTGCTGTGCTAAACACTCATCACTTAAATCCATCACAATTTTTTTAATTTAACCAATATGATGTTGTAGCTTAATAATGGATTAATATGTCCAACAGTAAAAGCAAATAAATAATGATTATGATGTGTAAAACTCTTTGTGTACAATTCAAGTAAAATTGGCCACTCTGAACCATACACACTTGTCATGCCATAGATGGCAGTGTTTCACTGAGCCAGAGGTAGAATGAGACAGACTATTAGTAGAACAATGATTGGACTTCCCACTGTTTGATCAAAAGAGCCAAATTTAAAGACATAGCATGTTTTTTTTTAATTATCCTTTTCAAGCACAGGCATACACAAACTGCATTAGCTTGGAAAATGGAGCTATTTAGTATCATTTGAGTTAAATAAATCAGGAATAAGAAACTGAAGATATTTTGGAAAAGAATATAATGAAGTTAAATCAGAAGTGTCCAGGTGGATGAATAGCACTGTAACAGACAGGGTATGAATGTTTATATATATAAAAAAATCTGTTTTAATTGAATTCAAGTTTATCTCTATATTGCTTTTGACAATTCTTACCAAAATAGTTTTACAAAGATATGTGCCTTACAAAAACCTAATCCAAATGTGACAGGAAAAACTCAGATGTTTAATCTGACATATCTTAAGACTAAAGAAAACATTTGAATTGAACATTTTATTTTCATACAATAGCTTTTATTCTTTTCAACTAAAGCTGTATTATCTACTAAAGTTTATTATTGTCCTTTGGGCAAATTATTGTATGTAGATTTAAATATAGTTGGTTTCTTAGTCTGGTGCAGTAATCATAACAGACAGTAAAGCTTTTGATTATGGGTCTGTCAGTCCTGACCTTTAAGGACATTCTTGGATTCAGTGGTCAGAATTCAAAGGTTAATGTTTCGGCTGAAATGTGGTTTAGTCAATATCATGGTTCAGTAAATGTCAAAGGATTTATGAAATGACACCGTGAAGTAGCCAGGATGTTGGAGAATGAACTCTAGAAAAGCAGCTTAAAAGATGGGGTCAAATTTAAAGTAAATTGTACTGTATAATATCTGCATCTTATGGATCCGTTGCTTTTAAAATGTCATCCTCATACGTTTGTAGTGGTGCAGTTTCATTTGCATTTATTGTCATAAATCACGCAGTATATTGTTTCAGGTTTTGTAACCTACTTCAGCACGCAGGTTACATAAATTCAGATTTGGAGGAGTTTTACCAGTCCTAGACTGCTACCTAGAGGTAGTAAGTTCATCTTCAATACATTATTTTCCCCACAAGCACTTTGGTGCAGTTTACAATCTTTTCAGAAGTCTCATATGTTGTAGAACTAACCAATCAGCAAAATCAAGATAATCTAACGCTGGCTGCATCCGGCAGCTGAATTGTTGCCTCACTGCCTTATAGGCAATGACTCTGCAGGCAGCGTTTGCGCAAGAAGGTACCTCACGAATTTCGGACAGACTTCTGAGGCAGCTTTTAATAATCTACAGCAAAATAGAGCAAGCCATGGTGAGGACAAAAATAATGATTAAATTAGTAATTTCGCACTAGAAATTCCATCAGAAGTGGAAACCGTTGGTCAAAAACTTCATTTACACACAAACTGACCAGCAACCGCAACTTTCAGATGCCATATTTTTCTAGCTCAACTGTCACAGAATGGAAAGCACAGGATTGTGGGATATCAAAGGCAGTGAAGGATACATCTATGCTGCCTTCAAAACTCAATCAGATGAAGGTATCTCAGGAGACAGGAAGTGAAGCTAACTTTGGGTTTGGACGTGCCTTGATGCCTTCTTACTGCGTCCTCCGAAGGCAGCATTTTTAAGTTTTCTACAGATTTGCCCCATCTGGTGGCCTTATAGTATCCATTTACTGCCAGAACCTTCCAAATGTCACATATCACCACTGACCTCATCACTGATCTTTGGGTGGTAATGTCGCTCAACCACCGGGACTCTTGTCAAGAGACAACATCAGCATGATTGTCAGAGACCAGGCATGTGGATTTCAGAGTTCAGTTGCTGAAGTTAAAGAACCATGGTCACCCTTGCATTGATCACTTTGGATACAAACCACCCAGTTAAATTGCATAGTTTCTCACCAGTCAAGAAACTGGTATTAACCAGTAATTTTTCCAGTGCCCAATTTAAATGCCAGATATTAATTTTGTGTGTGTAGTAGATTGAGTTCATTCTAGCAATTCCAGTTTTACCAATAGGGGGTGTATATGCTTGTGTTGTGTGGGAATTACCTGTTGATGTTCGGTTCTGATGGAGTAATGTAAAAGCTGGAAGACGCTGGGCTACGACTCAAAAGAGAGAAGTGTGCGTTCTTGCAAGATGACATTGAGTACCTCGGCCATAAAGTGAACGCTCAAGGTCTCCAACCCGTGGATAGGAAAGTGAGGGCGATAGTAGAGGCCCCAGCTCCATCCAATGTGTCAGAACTAAAGGCGTACCTGGGGTTATTAAACTACTATGGAAAATTTCTCCCAAATCTAGCGACCTGCTTGGCACCGCTGTATGAGCTTTTAAGAAAGGGAAAGCACTGGGAGTGGCAGAACAGGAAGAGGCCTTCCAGCATTCAAGGATGCTGCTGCAATCTGCAAATGTTTTAATACATTATTCGGCAGGTAGTGATCTGGTATTAGCATGTGATGCATCACCCTACGGGGTAGATGGCAGCGAACGACCAATAAGTTTCATGTCTCGTACACTGTCAGCGGCTGAAAAAAAATACTCGCAACTGGATAAAGAGGGGCTTGCAGTAGTTTTTGGAATACAGAAGTTCCACAAATAACTGTATATAAGGTCCTTTACTATCTGCATGGACCACAAACCATTGATTTCACTCTTTAATGAGAAAAAACCCATTCCCCAGATGGGCTAACCGTGAGTTCAGAGGTGGGCCGTGATCCTGAGTGCCTACGACTATACCATGGTTTTCAGGCCTGGTAAAGCTAATGTCTGTGCCGATGCTTTAAGCAGGCTACCCATCAAGGAAGAGGCAACAGAGGAGAGAAAAGCTGAAAAGGTGTTAATGCTGGATATATTAGGTGATGCACCGGTGGATACTCCTCTAATTAGATGTTGGACCTCTCGTGATGTAATGATGTCCAGGGTTCGTGAATACATCCAGAGTGGCTGGCCTCAAGTGCTGGAACCTGAGTTTCAACCTTATCATCAGAGGAGAACGGTCAGGGATGGCTGTGTATTGTGGGGAGCTAGAGTTGTCATTCCTACACAGGGGCGAGAGATATTGTTAAACCTACTTCATCAGACTCACACAGATGTGTCAAAAATGAAAGGATTAGCCAGATGTTATTTCTGGTGGCCAAATATGGACAGACATGGAAAACGAGGCTTAAGTGTGTGAAGTGTGTCAACAATATAAAAAGGCGCCAGTGGCAGCTCCTTTACACCCGTGGAAGTGGCCAGCAACTCCCTGGTCCAGAATTCATGTTGACTATGCTGGTCTGTTCCAAGGTAAGATGTTTCTGATTGTTGTGGACTCACATTCGAAGTGGATGGAGGCGTACCCAACAACTACAGCCACTTCTCAAATCACTATAGAAAAGCTCAGGCCTGCCACGGATGTTGGTATCAGACAATGGTCCTTGTTTTACAAGTGCTGATTTAGCAGGAATTCATGAAAAAGAATGGAATTCAGCACATTATGACAGCACCCTTCCACCCCTTCTCGAATGGGTTAGCGGAAAGAGCTGTGCAGACCTTCAAAGCTGGTCTCAAGAAAATAAAGGGAGAAACTTTGGAGACAAGACTGAGTAGATTCCTGTTCATAGGATTACGTTATATATAGTTATAGGATTACGCCACAAACTACAACTGGGTTGTCTCCTGCCGAAATGATGATGTCTAGACGTTTATGGTCAACTTTTGATTTGCTTCTACCGGACCTGGCAGCCAAAGTGCAAAAGAAACAGCTCAAGCAGAAAGAAGACCATGACAACAGTGCTGACCTGCGGATTTCTTTAGTGGGTGATCCTGTGTATGTGAGAAATTATAGTTACAGGCCACAATGGATTCCTGCTGTGGTTGATAGATGTACCGGTCTGCTGTCTTATGCCGTCTTGACAGGAACAGGACAGACCTGGAAAAGGCACATAGATCAGGTTCGTAGGAGGCACACACTCACAGCCCCGGACCCAGCGAGTATTCAGGATACCCAAGGTATTGCAGAGGGAAGCAGACAGTCTGTACCTGTAGAGCCAGGGGAACAGAAAGAACTGTTGTCAGTGCACCAGCAGAGCCTTAGGCTGATACAGAACAATTTCAAAAGGTGTGGGGGGCGGACGCTTTTCCGCCAGAGTCGTTCGCCATAAGGAGGTCATCCAGAGAAAAACGTGAACCAAGATATCTGAAAGACTTTGTTAAATAATTCAAGAATATTTCATTTAGATTTTAGTTACTTTAGTTTAGTTCCTGTAAAAAAAAAAAAAAAAAGACAAATGGATAGTTGTCGTGTGTGAATGTTAGCTTTAAGGGGGAAGAGATGTAGTAGATTGAGTTCATTCTAGCAATTCCAGTTGTACCACTAGGGGGTGTATATGCTTGTGTTGTGTGGGAATTACCTGTTGCTGTAGTATGTTCGGTTCCGTGGGATAGCCAGGTCGTGCTGATGTAATCCTGTAAAATAAGAGCAGTTATTAGTAAACCTACCCTCCTGCATTCCTCTCTCTTTTCATACCAAGTTACCACAGTGTGGTTCAGTAATGTTGGGCAGCTTTTTTCTACTGAGGAAAAAAAATATTGAATGCTTTTTACCAGCATTTGGAATTCACAAGCACACTGTACATTGTACATCAATCTCTGGAAGGTTGAAAGTCATCCATACAGTCCCATTGGGAGTCCACTGTCCACAAGGATCAGAGAAGTCTGTGTTTTCTTTGGATTCTGGAGATCAGTGTTTAGTGTTGAAACCTTCCCAAAGCCAGGATACTTCTCAAATATCCTGCGTCCTATTAAGGTTGTGCGCTCTAACTTAGAGCCAATGGGGCAGATTTCAGACTGCTCCGCTGATTTTTACGTTACCTAACGTAAACCTCGCTACAGACCAAGATGGTATCAATCCGCTTCAGCTATGTGTATTTTAGTCTGCATGAGGTCAGTAACTAGCTGGCATGTTAGGGAATCTTAGGGAAGTTTGTGAGTTTATATCTAAAAGTGGAGTTAAACACAGCCTCAGGTTGCTTCTCAATTCTTATTTGTGAATTCTCGTTTCTTTTCCTCGCTTCCCTTCCTCATGTCTCAGCTCCACGAGGGAAGGCTGCTAGGAAAAGATGTGAGGACGGAGAAATCAAAGGAAAGCTTATTTGTATAGAGCCAATTATTTATTATTTGTATAATAATACAATAATACGATATATTGGAATATTCTTGATCACTCGAGCATCACTTCACAGCATCATCAGCAGCGCTCAAAGGATCTGCCCATATGTTGTTGTAGTTTGGTTAAGAAATTCATAATAAAAATAAAGCAAGATACCCTGTTGAAATATGTAAAATGTGTGGTTTATATAAACTGCAAAGGTAAAGTATAAATTAAAATGATTGTGACTGATGTGAAGGGGGAGGAGGAATTTATATGTGCGTCACGCTTAGTCGATAAAACTCTTCCGCAAAGGATACACCCGTGTATACTCGCTCATGACTCCTCCTCACTCCTCACTCCTCGATCCTCGACCTCCTCGCGGTGGAATTAGAGAATTGAGATGTCCTTCAAGATGGCTGAGCTCAATCGATTTCCAGGTCATAGGATGGAGGAGCAAGGAGACGAGGAGAGATATTGAGAAGCACCCCCAGTGTATCTTTCACGTCCTCCAATTGCCCACAATCCTTTGCACACAAAAAAGAAGCAGCGGAAAATGAATCTGCACTGTACTTGTCCAATTTCATTATGTAGCCTAATGCCAGACAACCACAAAAATATATATTTTCTGAGAAGGCGGCATTATGTTTTCTTGTAAATTAATCACATAATGCTAAACTATCCATGATGTAAAGCACTGGGAGATCACAGATGAATGCCATTAACTGTATTGTATTAATAGAAAGTCAGTTAATATATAGATTTAAAAGATATTAAATAACATATTTTATTAATTAACTTTAATATAATCTTTGTTCAGTGACCACGGGGCGGTTTATGACATTGCACTTACCAGACTAGCCATTGCACTTACGGAGGAGGACTCAGAAGGCAAGCCTCATAAGGACTTAAAGAAGGATGTTCACCTGGCAGTCTAAACACTTTCCCAGGTAAGTATGGATTCTATGGCTTATTAAGGTGGATTTGCCTGAAGAGTGCAGAAGTCTCTGATGACTCTGGCAAAATTCTGTGGGTAAAGAGCCACGCACTTCACAGTATAGCCATTTCATAGTTGGGATGGTAGTTGGTATTCTTCAATCTGGTTCGTACACTGACTTATATGACCCACATTGTCTGTTATCTCAGCTACCACCAGTACAGTTACCATAAGGGCTTGAGCATGGAAAAGCTATGAGCTGCAGAGACAGGTTATGTGAAACAAGCCTGTAGTCTGAGACGTTCCCTTTTGAGTGGAACTCAGCGCTGGGTCATGGCTTGACGCTATGGGAATAACACACCACTAGACAGTGCCTGCCCACAAGGCTATGTTTCTGCACAGACAATTCGTGAGCTTAGAATTATAAGGTTCTGTCTCCACTTTTGGTCGAAATTGAGTTTTTGACATAATCTGATCCATTAGGTGTTTATTAATGCCTGTGCGGTGTTATTTTTGTAAAAAAAAAATATTTTGTTAGTAGTTATTAATAAAATAAAAAGTTTCCATCTCTCCATTGCCAGCTGGGATGTAAAAACTTTGATGCTCAATATCTCAGAACTACCCTAAACGGAGATAGAACCTTATAATTCTAAGCTCACGAATTGTGAGTGCTGGCTATGACTGGATTAACCCTGAAGGACCTGAGACTGTAGAACCTGATGAATGTGTGCAGAGAGGACTATAAACGTCTTGCCATGATGCACCCCTAGCAAGAGCTCTGGAAGACGCGACTCTCCTAGTGGAGTGGACCCTAACCCCTAGAGGCGAAGCCAATCCGCATGCCTCATAGGAGTAGGACAAGCTGCTTAGTGACCGCATTACCTCTATTGTGGCCACCAAAACAGATAAGAAGCTGAGAGGATTTACAGCACTGGCCTGAGTGGTGGACATAAATCCTTAAAGCATGGACCATGCCTCCTCGGAGGCGAACACCTCCACTTCCGCTCGGCCATATGCACTCCACTACCTGTGGATGGAGTCGCCATTCCCCGGGCCTCAGCCCCTGCCTCAACAGGATATCTGCCCCCAAAAATACATGCCCTTTGATGTAAACTGCTCTTAGTAACTTGCACTTGCCCTCTGCCTGGATCAGAATCTGCTGCGCCTGCCTGAAAAGGGGATGTGAACGCAGACTGCCCTGGTGATTTATGTAAGAGACTACCAATGTGTTGTCTGTGTGGACTACATGATGGCTTCTTTTAGGAGTGGGAGGAAGGGTTTCAAAGCTAGAAACTCTTTGATCATTTCAGACAATTTATGTCCTATAATGAAGATGAAGGTCCCAAAAAGCTCACTGGCTGGATGGCCACTGAGAACCTAGGGGTGACCCTCGGGGGCTGGGGGCCAGGATTGCCAGTTTTTTTTTCCTTTGCCATTCCAGAGGAGATCTGAGATCCTCTCTCCCCCGGGATGGCTGTGCCTGACCGCTCTTCCCGGCCCCCTTATCAACTGTCTCCTGTTTCTTATCTGCCAAATCTACAGTACCTGCACACTCCATGATTGAAGTTTGCAGAGCCACCTCGGCGACTGTGGTACCCGAACAACAGGGTGCAGGGACTTGACTCTCGAAGAGAGCCAAGTGGGATCGGAGCTTGCAGAGAGTTAATTTCTCACAATGAGCCATAATATATCACGGGCAAGGCGTTACACACCTCCTAAAAATTTTTCCTGACATGTTGGAAACAAACTCTTTGTTCAACCCCCACATACAGGTAAAGCAAACACATGCTCACACATATGATTTCTGAAAACAAAGAAGCTGACGACACACTGCTGTGGCGTCTTTTTCGATTTTTTATTGATGCACTACACTATGTCACTACGCCATCATGTTCAGCCAATCCTAGTTTGGCGTGAGTAAACGCATACTTCAGATACCGGGTCACACGAAGCATCCCCATAGCGTCAAGCCATGACGCAGCATTGAGTTTCACTCAAAGGGGAACTTGACTTTAGTTTCTCTTGTTTATAAATTGCAATATTATATTGATATAATCACACCTTAATTTAAGTACAAAAGTATATTTTAAAAAAAATTGTTGAAAAATGTCCAATAAAATGAATTTGTTAGAGAATGAGCATTAATTTAAATGTTTAGTTCCTTTACCTACTTTCTGATCGCTTATTAATCTATTATAGCTAACGTGCAAACATATGAAATACATTTTACATAGACAATTTTTTTTAAGTACTGTATGTAAAGAGATTATATTGTTTGATAACACAATTTTCTAAATATAAATGTGGTTTTGAGTATTCCTCTTTAGAGTGTTATTTTCTACTGTAACAAAGTATGATCATGTCTTTTATTTACAGGCTTAAGTCTACCCACTATATGTACAAGTGCAGGTTTCCTACCTTTTTATTTTTGTCTCCTTATAGTTTACACAAACTTGAGGAGTCCTTATCAGAGAACATTCTGTCATTAAAGCAAAAGTGATAAATAGCCAAGTATTTCTGAGTTATACAGGCCTACAATAATTTTTTTAAATCATGTTATTTATTTATTTTAAAGTTTAACTGTTCACTTAACTTGTTATACGGAATTTTGTAATGTCGTTTTGATTTTGAAGTAAATAAAAGAAACACCACTAGGGGGCAATAGGTGTCGAGGGTACAATTTATGCAATTTTACTTCAAACTCAACATGTTTATGGGAGGATTCTAAAAACTTTTTGGATACTGCTGCAGCGTTGTTAAACTCTATGAGTTTGCACACACATTACGATACATTTGTTAGGCATTATATAGATATAATGATGAATAAATGCATGTATATTGTAGACCGAGGTTTTAATGTCATTTGAATCCTTTTAAGGAGAAGATTAGAGCTCTGCTGTACAATGGTTTATGATGCATCCCAATGTTTCCACCACAGTGAAAATATGTGCAACATAATTCACAATGTTACTGTATTTGATTGTATTTTTGATTAATAAATGATACATTGGTATATGGAAGAATTCATTTCTTTCCCATTTGTAACAATGTTTTAGTTTTATTAAGTTTGTTGTTGTTAATCACTTAATACGATTTATAATTACAATGATCTTTCTTTCTTTCTTTCTTTCTTTCTTTCTTTCTTTCTTTCTTTCTTTCTTTCTTTCTTTCTTTCTTTCTTTCTTTCTTTCTTTCTTTCTTTCTTTCTTTCTTTCTTTCTTTCTTTCTTTGATAGACTATTGAAAATAAATTACATGACAACGGGGTAACCATTTTGTGTGCGTGTGTGTTCTCCATCTTTTGACATTAAGATATTGACTTGAATTAAAGAGACATGGTGTAATGTGATTTGAGTTTGAGGTGTAGCTGGTGACCACTGGAATGACTTTTGTAGCCACATTCCTTAAACCCATTTGATATTGGGGGTATTATTGTTATTTTCCAAAGGTCACCCTCCATTTCAACATTTACTTAGACAATTTGCAGTTTATTCTTTAAAGACCCTTTTTTATTTTTATATTTCTCTTAAATTTTGTTACAGAAACTGAACAAAATGTATAGGCCCTGTGTCCCAATGGCATAGGCTACCTGAAGTGTTGGTGAGAGAATACTGCCTAATGTGTTGAAGCTGCTTTTGTTCATTTCCCTGACCACAAATGTGTTTAGCAGCCATTGAAACACTACAAAAATGTTCATGTGAATTTTCTGTATATTACTGTCTTCTAGTTTCTATACATGTACAGTGATCTGTAAAGTAGCTGTTATTATTACAGTTACATTACATATGTATACTGTTTAGTGAACAGGATTAGAATATGACTGTAAAATTCCAGTTTTGTGGTTTACAAGCACAGTGATTACAGTGGTTAATTAATAATCACTTGTACATTTACAGGTAGGCTAAATGATTAATGCTCCCATTGCTCCAATTTTGCAGTTCTATTTTTGAATAATTTGCTGCATAATTGTTTTATTGTTGTTTTGTTTTAATCAATAGTATTACTCGTATAGTATTGAATGCAAGCGTAGACTAAATTATTAGCCTATCATTTATGAATAGATATTAAGAGCTTACACCATTATATCAGCAATCACAAAACTGGTGACTTAAAACGAAACAACTATTTAAGTTATTATTAAATCCACCACAATATGATTTTTTTCATTATTCATTATTGCAGTAATCTGTAGCATAATGACAAAAAATGACCCAAACAATTTCAAATACAAATCTGAATAGCTACAGTCTTGTAACTGTAAGAAATGATTATTAAATATTGACCAATTCTGTCAATATGTAGCCATAGTGTAGGCAGGGCTATTAAAAGAGCTTTAATCAAACAAAAGCATTCTGGTTTATTCCATTGCATTAGCTAAGAGTTTCAGTTTCATCTATAGTAAAATAGGGGAGGGGCTATGAAGTAAACCATGGTCAAGAAGTACAATAGTTCTGATTGGACAGAGTCCATGTACCATCGGGAAGACAGCCACTCCTCTCACTACCGCGAAACGACGCGAAAATCTTATTAACCACGTGAATATTTAAGAGAACAAGTTCTCTCCACGCTTTTCATTTACCCGCATTGATGAGAAATGGGTTTCTTTATTTTTTTATGAAGGGATGCAATTTGGATATTTCCGCCGGGTGGTGCATTTCACGGATTTCCCGGAGAAATAATTTTCTGTAATATCTTGGCGAATTTATTTGAAAGACCTCACGGGACGAAACGGTATGTTTATGCATTTGCCAAGTTGGTGCAACATCTGAGTATGTTTCTACGAGGTGGATTGTGATTAGGGTCAATGGGGTTGAAGAAAAGAGAGGATAATATAGTTCAGGGTGAGGGGTGTGTGATTGCATGGATCCTTTCGGTCAATCTCGCTTATAAATGAGAATTCAGTTTAATTTCGCCTATTCAACAGGCTGTCGATAGTAAGTCACTAAAGTCCTTATATAACCAACGTGTAAGGTCTAGTTTAATGTAAAGACGTCCAGATAAGCCAGTTTTAAGTGCGAAGGAACAGTTTTTGTTTAGGTTGGCACTCTTGTTTATTTTGCGCCTGCTTTCCCCAAAATAATACAGTTCAGTAGGCTATTGGAGATGGTCATTTTTTGTAACCTTTTCTAAATTTGGTGAACAGAACTCTTATATATTTTAAAATTGTTATTTGAGCTAGACGTGTATATAGCTATTATAAACCATTTCGACGTTGGGAAATATAGCATGTAAGCCTTTTCACGATTTTTAAGTTGTCTGTACCCATGTTTTCTCAGGGAATAGCGCAGAAAGGCGTTCAAGATTTCCCAAAATCTAAGGTAAGTTTTTTTTCTTCTGTTGACTGGGTTGTCTTGTCGGTCCCACTGTGCTTTTAGAGTTGTTTGAATGGTCGTGTGGGCCTAGTCGCACTTGTTTATATCCAAAGTTTTTATTATGTAACTGGAAATGTTGTTTTCGGTAGCTGTTTTTCAGTTTAGCAAACAATGTGAAAATACACTTTTCTTTTTAATTTAGGGAAAAATAATAATCAGTATTTACGAATTAGTAGGCTATAATACATCTACAGGCAAAAGCTATGTGTTAAAATAACTCGGGGCTTGACAAAGGTTGTTAAAGTGCCACAAAGTCAAACTTCCTGTTTAGGTCGAGTGCCTTTTGTCCATTGTGTCAGCACCCATACACACAAACACACATAGGCCTACACCATTGGCTGTGAGGGAACCAGGTCTGAACTTGATGTTGTGAGGATTGCGTATTGGAGGTCGTATAGCAGACATTTAGTTAGCCTACTTCATTTCTCTGTTTAATTTGTATTTACGTATTTGTTTTTGTAACTTTCTTGTTGGATTCACAGCAGATAGATGAGAATATCTGCTGGCTTTAAATGTTGCATCACAATGATAGGTTTTTAAGTTTGTTATTATTATTAATGATTCAAATTATAATCTGTATCATGTGCATTACCTATGTTTGTTTATTAAGGCTGTTTATCTACTGTTGTTAAAGGTGTAGAAAAATCAAATATAGCCTATAGTCTCTGGCTGCTTGTTTCTCTACAATACTTTATTCACTACAATAGTCATTCTTTTTTTAAATATGGCGTTAAAGAGATTGAGCTTACCATTAATGCAAATCATTTGTTCAAACGCATGCAGACATGCTTGAATAGCAAAGGTTACTTAAGTACATAGAACACAACCACGTGACCAGCTTTACATTCCTCCTATGCTTCCACCCTGCAGTAGTTTTTAGCATAATGTGTTTGCAGATGCCTTTTCTATACTTTACACACACACACAAAAACCATACAAGTAGCAGGGACACCCCATTCTCTAACTCATGATTGGTGGGGACCAAATGGGAAATGTATAGCCTACATCTCAAAAACCCATACAAAATTAACCATGATCAACATGATTTTGTGGAGCTTCCATTTCTTTCTTTTTTTTCTTTTTTTGTCAGTCTAAAGTGCAAAACCCAAATAAACAGAACAGGCTGATCAAAATGTTTTTGGAAGTACTTATGTGTACAGTAACTTGCCAAGTTTTCGTTCTAGATTAAAGCATTCCATAAGTATGAGAGGGAATTATTAGATTATATTAGACATTTTCATAAGAATAGTTTTTTTTTTTTTTTTTTTTTTTTGCTAATACTGGGCCACCAAGAACAACATCAAGTATTACTAGATAGTATTAATAGAGATTCCCTGTTGTCTTCACACAAAGAGAGGTGGGATGTGGGGCAAGGAACATAATTAGAGTCCACTGTAATGGTACTTGACATTACCATTATGTGTACTTGAGTAATTTGTATAGGTCGCATTGTTGTACATTGTTTTAGTTGCAGTGATGTGGCTGCTTTTAAGTAAATTTGCTAGCCTATATGTTATACGTACATATTATACAAACTTATTATTATACCTTTTAATAGACACAACATGCATATTGGCATCTTTGTGGTTTGTGGCAAGGGATTTTGTGAATTTAAAAAAAAAATTAAAACAGTATGTAACTCAATGTTTTGAGAGTAAAATATTAAACCTCCACTAAATTAAAACTTAAGTTTAAATCAACTCCAAAAATTTATATTTGTCAATATTCGTTTAATCACTGAGAGGCCAGTCAGTTTTTCAAATGATACTATTTTAATTATACTTATTTTATTACGATAATTATTCTATTACAAAACATACATAAAATGTTAAACTATATATAATAATAAAAATAAACTATACCAATATTCTGTTTTAAATTTGTTTGATTACAAACATTTTCAGTTTCTCAAATGTTCAAACTAATATTACAATGTAAGTTCATGAAGAAAATAATGATAATTAATGATTTCAATATTCCAGAAAAGGAAAACACATAAGGTATCAGATAGCAAAAGTGATCAATATTATTATCATGGTTTTCCAACAGTAAATTTCATATAATAAATCATTTATACATCCTGAACTCAGCATTACAAAAGCAGTGTTTGTATTTGAGGTTCTATCAACTGTTGATTTATAACTTTTATATTTGTTGTTTATATTGTTGCTAGCACTTCAAAATAAGGTCTCATTTGTTAACGTTAGTTGATTCATTTGTTAACATGAACTAACCATGAGCAATATATTTTTACAGCATCTAAAATATTTGTTCCTTTTATTTAATAAAAATACAATTGTTCATGGTTTGTTCATGTTAGTTCACAGTGCATTAATGTTTACAACTTTTGATTTTAATAATGTATTATTAGAAATGAACATTATCTAAGATTAATAAATGCTGTAGAAGTATTGTTTATAGTTAGTTCTTGTTAACTAAAGTCACCAAATAAAACCTTGTTGTGAAGTGTTACCAAATTCTGAATATGCACAATACATTTGAAAATGTGGCATTTGCGGCAATACTTTAATTGTGGTGTCTTAAAACATACTAGACCAGATTCAAAATGACCTAAGTCTGATTTGTAGATTCATCATGTGTTTATAAATAGTAAACTCATGATAAAACATTTTAACAACAGCTTTGAGAGTCAGTGTCAGCAACATTAGACAGAATCAGTCCATTTTTTATTTTATTTAATAAATAAAACTATTTGATAAATCAAATAAAAATAAAGGGAACAGAACATTAAAATGTGCAGTTCTAAATTATAATTTAAATTCCATACAAATGCAATGATTAGTAAAGGTTGATAACAACGAAATATGTTCGAGTTTTGTGAAGCTGTTTATGATTGTTATGAGAAGAATTTATTATAGGTCTCAATTTCCAAACAATTTTTGGATAAATTTGTTTTTTTGAACCAAGTTGAAAAAAACTCTGACCAAATCTGAGAATTAAAATACTGTCATTATTTCATAAAGAATTAAAGCCCTCGCACTTTAAAATAGGTGTTTCTGAGTAGAGAGGGAGTTGTGTGTGTTTGTGCTAAAGTTCATTTTCGGCATTACTTCATTGAAACTTCATAGAGAGATACGGTGTGGAGAAAGCGCTACTACAGTCAGTGGAAGTGGGCCAAGCCACCCGTGTGTGTGTGTGTGTGTGTGTGTGTGTGTGTGTGTGTGTGTGTGTGTGTGTGTGTGTGTGTGTGTGTGTGTGTGTGTGTGTGAGTGAGAGTAACCAGAGCTGAGCAGATCGGATGCCGCACTATGAACACGACTTCAGTTCTGTCACCCTGTGTCATCTGATGCACAGGAATCCTGTCACAGAACACATGTTGAATGTAGGTATCATGATTAGAACAGCAGATGAGAGCGTAAGAAACATAGAGTAATTTTATATTGGTAACATGAAGTAACTATTATAATAAATGACAGTGTTATTTTATATTGGTAACATGAAGTAACTATTATAATATATGACAGTGTTATTTTATATTGGTAACATGAAGTAACTATTATAATATATGACAGTGTTATTTTATATTGGTAACATGAAGTAACTATTATAATATATGACAGTGTTATTTTATATTGGTAACATGAAGTAACTAATATATGGGATGGTCAGTATTAGTAATTATTTTAGTTTATGTATTATAGTCATCACTGGATGATACTTTTTTTTAAGTTACACATTTTTGTCACATTTGTCTTTGGTATGTGAATTTAATTGTGGTGTTAAAGTCAACATGAAACACTTTCTGTTGTCTTAATGTTCCTTGTCTTATTGTCTGTGTTTTTCTCACACAACGTCTGTAAAAATTCCAGAGCAAATTCCTTGCAGTTTTTCGCCGAACTTAGCGTACCTCTGAGAAATCCAATCCCATCCGAATGCGAATGTCTGATGATGTTGATGTTGTATTATCCTAACTCGTCTCCTCGTGTTTTTTGACCTACCTGAGCTACCGTTTGCATACCAATCTTCAGCATGTTTTTATTTCATTTAGATATGAATGACGAAAAATATGAACTTTTTTTATTATAAAATTAATAAATAGAACAAATCGCATGAAACTGTGAATACACTTAATATCAATGTGAGGTTAGAATACGATGCTTGTTTCGCTGCTCACTTATGTGGGTTTAGCCACTTTTGTAAACTTATGAAGTTTACTTGAATAGGGGTTTTATAATAAATTAAACTAAATTAAATAATAACTTAAGACATATATGTCATACGTAATGCATGCGTAAAGCACAGCACATGACCTTCTTTAACGGCCACGTCTAGAAAACACACACTCCCATCTCTGTAATAAACACGGAGATGTTGGTCCGGTCCGAATCGGTGCATGAAATCACAGACGCTGAGTGATAAAAATTGTAACCAAACGTTGTTTCGAAAAAATTATAATTACACTGTAACAAGGACACATAAAATAAAGTGTAATCATTTTCTTTTCTTTCTAATCTTTTTCTTGCTCATCTTGTTATTAACATGTAATAACTTGTTCTTCCTCTGCTACAACACAATTTTCAGACTATTGCGATATTTATTTGAACACTCCTGAAATAGATTTTTAAAATCCCAATGAGATCTTTATGTTAGTGAAGCAGACTACTTGCATAAAATTCATATAAATATCAGTTGTCTTTTATCTCCCAATAACATGTCTCGGAAAGATGATATTTAAATCCTTCAAGATCAAAGCTCTTTCGTTTTTACTGTGGGGGGCAAAAAATATAACGCAGTGCAATACAATGATGACTGAGAGATGTACAAATAAACGTTCCTCAACAGCCTGATGAATCATATTTGATACATTTTAACATCATTTTTCTTAAACATGATGTATGGATAGTCAAATAATCCGAAGTTGCTTCATTCCAGTATTATCTATTTTGAACTATTACTACTAACAATATAACATGTATTACATTTACTTTATAAGAATTAGTAAAGATTTCACAGCAAAAAGAGATGTGTACAACAACTTAAGGGTGTCGATTGTGTTATAAAGTACACAAAGAAGGAGTTGAGAAACAAAAACAGTCTTTAATAAATCCAAAACAGAAAACTCAGAAAATCGCAGGAGAATAACTGTACACAACCACATTAACATTGACGATACCGGACAAAGAAAGTTAATGAACAGCGGGTTTAAATACACAGAGATAATTAACGTAACCAGAACAGCGTCTATAACTCAATCAAAAACCATGGAGACAAACTAGCAAAGGGAACACAGGCAAACAGGAACAGAACACAGTCAAAACGAAACCAAAACTGAACAAACACATTACAAAGGGGGGATGTTTTTAGAATTTTACTTTTCACGATTCACTTACTAACAAAGGTATGAACTTCCAGATGTCAGAATGCATGCATTATGTGCACAACAGGTTTTTCAGCAAAGTGTTGTTAGGGTTAAACATTTTTTTCTTAAATATCCTGTTGAATATCCTGTTTAATTAATAAATGTCATAACAATAAAGTTAAATGGCAGTCAAAGGTGAGCGGTGTTCTTGCATTGCCAGTACTTGTGACATGCCTGGACTCGGAAGACACTATCTGAGCTTTGTTACACCAGTTGAAGGAGTACGGGGGTATTTAGAGATTTTGAGATTAAACGAATAACCCATCTCCATTCATCCTTTCACTGTCTCTGTCCTTCTCGTTGCGCGAAACCATTGACAGCACTTGTGTCTGTTTTTAGATATTCTGCGTGGTGTTGATAGTCCATTGGTGTTCACAGGCTCTGTTTCTGTATCCGCGTCTCTTTCTCTTTAAACACACATTGACTTAGTCACATTTAAAGCCTTTGCCCCATACCTATGCTGAGGCAATGCTGATGACTTGGGGATGGTGCAGGAGTTGCTATGGTAACCCTATAGCTGGAGAGTGTAGAGGTATAGGCAGGTCGGTTGGGCTTTTGTTATGGATGAAGTGTGTGAGTGAGTGGAGTCTAAAGCAACACAATAGCCCACTGAGACCAGCTGACAGGAGAGGGAATTTACTGGGAAATTTTACTGTGATCTATAAGTACTGTGAGAAAGGTTGGGAAGCAGAAATAAAGACGTGCTGTGAAAGTGAAGAGAGGAACACTCCCTGTTTGCTTATAGGTGTCGGCTGATCAACAGGTTTTAGAAGAGTTGATTATTAAGCTTTATACAAAATAAATAATCTAACTATACTGTATGTAAAATCTTTTCATGAATTTAAATAAGAATATAGGCTAATAATAAATATATCCCGCTGTTACTGTCAGATTGTAGCCACAGGGCATATGCATAAAGTGTATTAAGCTTCATAACTATTACGTTTAATTTAATGTATTTAATGTAATGAGTCATTGTTCACAAATCTGATTACACAGAGTGATAGTCTGAATCACAAATAACTCTTATTGGGCCCCACAAAGTCCATTTAATTTTGATCTATTTCCACAAAATAAAAAGTTATATCTATTCAATTTTTTTCACAAAAATCTGCTATCGTTTTACTGGATTTTGTTGTTTGTGGTTTAATTACATTTTAATAATCAGAAAGGATGTCAAATCAACTGAATTAAAAAAAAAACGTTAAAAATAATAAATTATTAACATTTTAACAAAAACAGTGAAATGTGTTTTATTTTTTCAGAAATTCTGTGTTGTCGTTTTTTCTGGATTCTGTTTTAATGATTTAATTGTATTTGATTTAATACAAATGCATTATCAAAAGTGATGGTAAACAAAAGGAAGGTATAAAACTAACAATTTAATAAACATTTTTTTACATCCAATCAAATTAAATTGAACAATTCCTTTAATTTTTGGAAAACAGTGCTGCACAAAAGAGGTTTACTGTGCATAAATTAACACATGGATGTGCGCGCATGCTTGAGAAAATGTGTTAAACTGCATCACTCTTTCATGCAGAGACACAGAACATGCAGTCTTCAGATTTCAATAACAGTCTTTTTGATCTATTCATCACATTTTGCTAAATTCCATAACATTCCATGTTATTCAATAAAAAAAAAAAATTATGACTGGATTCTGCAATCTCATCTGCAATATTGAAATTACTCTTATGAGCTCAAGATATCATTTGAAAAATGTTAACAAATTCTTAACTAAACAAACTCACTGAACACTTAGCGAATTAACATCTGACTCTTACTGAACTTTAGGTCTTAGCTTTCTGTCATGTCCTACTCAAAATTGGGCAAGTTGTGTTTTTTGCCACAAAAGACACCATCATTGACCGCTTGTGCTGTTCTTATGACATTAAAACACTAAATGATAAATCAGAAATGTCAAACATTATCAAAATAAAATGATTACGCGCGCGCACACACACTAGGTCAGCTCTTTAGATGCTGAGCTACTGGATATGGATACACACACACACACACACACACACACACTGGGTCAGAGGATGAGGATCAGGTTGTGATGGAGATAATGCTTCTTCAGCCTCTTGTGAATCACGTGATAGTCAGTGATCTGATGGCCAGGTTAGATCTATATCCGATACTGATATTATTAAAACACATGAGCGGGTTTTTAATTAGTCTCCATTGCGGACCGGTGCATACTGACATACAATTGGGGAAATCATCACAGATTGTTTTTCGCCATAAAAAGCATAATGTGTGTGTGCATTTGACATCGTCTACGGATGGTGTACGTGCTGGATTGTCTCCTTTTACCCCCTCAGGAGGATTGTAGTGAGCTGAGTATAGGTAATGAGTGCATATGTTTGGGGGGCAGGGGCTGTAACCACACTTAATAGAGGCCTTGCCTGTGTCTAATAATCCCAGAGTCCTCAGATTAAAGGATGACGTGTCTGCTGGTAGAGCGCTACATGGCTCAGACTCTGGCCACGTTGTGTCCTGATTCCACCATGCATGAATTGCTTGAGTACGTGGGCTTTGACAAGGCAAGAATGTGGAACACAGAGCGTTGACATCACAAACTGTGGAACTCTGTCTTTTTCACATTTGGGAGGAATCTTGGTGGTTCGGTAGCAATGAATGAGTGGATGCTCTGGACCGAATCTGTGATTCCTGCAGCGATGAAGATCTAGAACTCAGTGCCACCTCTTCTATGTACTAACTGACTTAGAAAAGACAAGGAGAGTTGTTGGGTAAACTCTTCTCTTATATGACAACATTATCTAAAAAGTTTTCGTCCTGTCACTCTGTCTTCATGATCACTGGACCAGCGGCACCAAGTTGGATAAAGGTATTATATACACTTCCGTTCATAGTTTTTGAATGTTTTTGAAAGAAGTCTCTTGTGCTCAACAAGGCTGCGTTTATTTGATCAAAAATGCAGTAATAATACTGTGACATATTATTACAATTTAAACTGTTTTGGATTTTAATATAAAATGCGATTTATTCCTATGATGGCAAAACTGATTTTTCAGCATCATTACTCCAATATGTAGTGTCACATGATCCTTCGGAAATCCTTCTCGTATGCCGATTTGATGCTCAAGAAACATTTCTTAGCTGATCAATGTTCTTCTTCATCAGTGTTGAAAACAGTTTTTCTGCTTAATTGTTTTTGTGGGAACCATGATCCACTACTATTCAAAGGTTTGGGGTATGTAAGGCTTAAAATGTATTCATCAAGGATGCATTAAATTGATCAAAAGTGAGAGTAAAGGCATTCATAATGTTACAAAAAAAATCCATTTCAAATAAATACTGTTCTTTTTAACTTTTTATTAATCAAAGAATCAAAATATTAAGCAGTTCTAAACATTGATAATAATAAGAAATATTTATTGAGCACCAAATAAGCATATTAGAATGATTTTTGAATGTTCATGTGACAGTGAAGACTTACAGTTTTCCTGTATTCTGGTCAAATACTTGCAGCATTTGTGAGCTTAAGAGACTTCTTTGGAAAACATTAAAAAATCCTGATGGTTCCAAACTTTTGACCGGTAGAGATGGGTAACAGTAGTTGTTCTCTTTTTTTCGCACATTTTTCACACAGAGTCTAGTGTGTTTTAGAGTTTCTGTCTTCACTGTCTTGTTTTTTAATGAGGATGCGGAATGGGAGACTCATACATATGCAAATCAGGCATGCTGAGTATAATTATGCAGAAAGTATGCCTCTCACATGTTGAAATATGGACGTGAGTCCTCAAACCTCATTTGCATCGCATACATCTTGAATGTGTTCCAAGTGGGATATAATTGGCAGTGCATCCTCAGGAGGAGGGGCATATGTTTTAGTATTCCTCTCTGTTACCTGCTCTTATTGATATCTGTCCGATTTATCCTATAACTGCAGAATGTTACACAGAACCCTTCATGCATTATTTACATTGTTTACACAAGTTAAGACTGTGAATACAGACTTGCACATAAACTACCTATATGAAATGCACAAGGTTAGTTCACACCAATTAGACATTACATGTATGCACTTTGCAGACACTTTTATCCAAAGCAACTTTTGCATTCAAGGTATACAAGTTATCCAGTTCATACTAGTATTGTCACAAAACTGGAATTTCAATACGGTACCTTGAAAAATACTTTTCAAAAAATATATATTCAATTCCATTTTCTATACCACAGGGAAAAATTGCCATATTGATATTTTTATTTAATTTTTTGTCCATCTATTGAAATTCTGGGCAATCAGTATTTTCAAGCTTCTAAAAGTGCATGACACATTGTAACATTAATCCATATGAATCGTGTGGTTTAATTTAAGTCTTCTGAAGAGACATGATCGCTTTATATGATGTACAGATTTTAATTTACATTTACATTTATTCATTTAGCTGACGCTTTTATCCAAAGCGACTTACAATTGCTATATATGTCAGAGGTCGCACGCCTCTGGAGCAACTAGGGGTTAAGTGTCTTGCTCAGGGACACATTGGTGTCTCACAGTGGATTCGAACCCGGGTCTCTCACACCAAAGGCATGTGTCTTATCCATTGCGCCACCACCACCACCATCCCCACCATCCCCACCATCCCCATCCCCATCCCCATCCCCATCCCCATCCCCATCCCCATCCCCATCCCCATCCCCATCCCCATCCCCATCCCCATCCCCATCCCCATCCCCATTTAGGCTTATATTCAGATATAAACATTGATCAATTACCATTACAATTATCTCACCTAAATGTTTGCTCACTCATTGTATTTGTGTTTTTACAAAGGGCCGATTTTGTTGTGCAGTAGCTTACACACAGCACAAGGAAGCTTGATTTCAAACTTTGAACTGAATTGAATAAAAAAAAAATGGAAAAAAAATGAATAAAATAAGAACAAATAAACAATAACACAAATAAATACAATAGAATAAGGATACAAATTAAATAAACAGTGCTTTAAATTGTTCAGGTCTATTAAGGTGCATAAATAATACAGAAATCGAACAAAGTAATCAAATGTAAAATAACACTGGATAGTCTTCATTGTAAAAATTAAATACAGAATGAACCTTACAATTAAAGTTACAAAAGTTATTCAGTCAAGAGCACTGAGTTGCTACGTCCCAATTCGCATACTATCCATCCTAAATAGTATTCGGAATAATTAGTGTGTCACAAATCGTAGTATGCTGAAATAAGTATTCCAAAGATACCCTGATGGTCTACTTTTTCCAGTTAGATTCCGAAGTGCAGTTCGATGCACACTCTAATGGCTAATATTGCCCACAACCCATTGCTCTGTGGATTCGTTTAGAACTACAAACACAAATAAAAAGTGTTAAAAAACTGCAAACATGACGAATGTGCGAGACCGACGGTTAAGCAGAGCGGTTAAGATAAAGGAGTTTGAGTGATTAATAATCAGTAGCCCATCTAACCTGACAAAAAAAATATATATTAAATGTTATCCACATTATATTTCATCAAAAACAGCATAGTGAACTTTTATAACGACGCGTTTGGTCATTAACTTTTAAATGCATCATTATGCAAACATGAGGAGAGTTCTCCAAATGAAAGATCCATGACTGGCAGATTTCTCTCCGAAACGGTAGGAAATTAAATGTAATTGAATATGGAGGATTTTAACTGTGACAAGATGTTTGACGGGGCAGTTTAAACAGTGACGGGGTTGCATGTTATTAAGCAACAAAGCGTCCGTTAAAGACGCAATTATGACGGAGTAGAAGGCTATGTCCCAAAGCTTGCATACTCTTCTGCTTCACACTCAAAAGTATGTACTTTTTCTTCTCAAAAACAGTACATACTTTCAGGACATATAAGTAGGCGAATTGGGATGAAGCAAGTGATTTCTCTTTTTCTTTAGTTTTTTTATTAACATTAATGACACAAACAGCAGCAGGTTTTTTAGGCTGCTGTCACTTTAAGAGCTTATACATGGATCCAATATACTGTTACAAATGTGTTTTCTTTCCGAACTGTTTACGTTCACTTTAGACCTAACTGACTGTGTTTACATGTACACTGGCCAAGATGGCCATTTTGACAGAACTGTGTATGTATTTGACCATTTAGGTGCAATAAGCCACGAAAAAGAACTCAATTTGGTACTCTCGAGCTGTTTGAGAGGAGGATTTATGTGAGTGCATTTTGGATGTGAGTGTGGAACCTGCTGGAATGAGTAAAATAATGACCAATACCTGCTATCCTGTGGCGAAATTAACCGGAGTGAATGAGATGAATCAGGCAGAGGAGGTGTTAACTCGCTGTCTGACAGAAGAGAGTGCAAGAAAGCATAGCTGGTATCAGTCTATCGATACTGCGGAAATTTTTTATTTTTTGACAACACTGGTTCAAACTGTACGCTTTGCAACTTTGCATTGTTATGCTCTACTGTTTGTGCAACAGGAAAGTTCAGAAAATCTGAATTTATAGATTATAATTTATATAGATTAAAGGTTTAGTTGTGATTAAATCAATAAGCCACAGGACCTTGATTATATTCAGAATGTTGGTGTAAAGAAAATGACATTTGATTGGCAGTAAGTCTTTTAAAGGTCCCGTTGCATGCGATTCCATGTTTCAAACTTTAGTTAGTGTGTAATGTTGCTGTTAGAGCATAAATAATATCTGTAAAATTATAAAGCTCAAAGTTCAATGCCAAGCGAGATATTTTATTTAACAGAAGTTGACTACAAAAAACGGCTCGATTGGACTACACCCCTCTACATCCTGCATTAGTGACATCACCAGAACCGTTTCTTGACTAACCTCCGCCCACAGGAATGCTCCCTCAACTCTACTGGCTACTTGCGCACTTCTTATAACTTAGCCTACTGTGTTTACTCAGCTCTTACGGTGATTTTCTGAAGTAAAACTGACGCTTCATCTTTTGTGTGATGTACAATAAACTTTATTAAACTCATCAGTACATGTTTGATCATCATTCAGACAGCAGACTTGTAGGCTATTAATAAATAATGGATACATAGCCTACAAGCAGATGACAAATAAGTTATAATAACCGTAATTAAACTACTAAACCATACCTGTTTCATCTCTATACAGCACTCTGACTCTGTAGGCATTATTGTCCGACTCGAAATGAACGCCGTTACAGAGAGTTTCTGATATTATCATCATTCCGTGAGATGAATTTTTCCCATAGACTGTAAAAAATATGGACAAAGCGTCTGTGACGTCACCCATAGACTTCTGAAGAACGGTTTTGAGGCCGTTTATGGGGGGTATGGGCGGCGCCATATTTCAATACAAATGTTCAGAAAGGATAACTTACAGGTATGATTTGTTGTGTCAGATCATGGCCGAGACGTCAAATTTCAGGAATTCCACTCGGCGCAGCCTATGCTCGTTGTCAGCTGTCAATCAAGCTGTCAATCGCGCCCTTATTTGTCATACATTTTATATCTAAATACGATCTAAACTAACGAGTTAGAAAAAAATTCACCCCCCTCACAGTTGACAGGCACTCGGAACCTATCGAAAAATACAATAAAAGTCCATGGGACCAACCTGTAAAAACATGAATTTATGCTGTGAAAACGGACATTTTAACATGGGGGTGTATGGACATTTGCTCCCTTTTGGGACCTGCCCCTAGCGGATTTTCGATGTTTTGCAGTTTTTCGCACTTCCGGGTAGGCTTCATTTTTCAGATTAGAATGTTGCCGCTTGATTTTTCCTGACAGACTGAGCACGAGCTCATGAAGCTCCGCCCCCTGTGTCGTCCAGCAGCACCTCATTTGCATTTAAAGGGGACACACTGAAACGGCTCGTTTTTCTGAGCCCCAAAAAATGTCAATTTAAACATGCTGTAAAAAATGATCTGTTGGGTATTTTGAGCTCAAACTTCACATACACACTCTGGGGACATCAGAGACTTATTTTGCATCTTGTGAAAAGGGGCATAGAACGGGACCTTTAATATTGGCAAAATGGTATTATTCCCCCAACGGTTCTCATTTCCTGTTCTGTTCCTTCCTGATATGTCATTATTGTACTCTGAATCTTCTAAACTTTCTGCACTTTCTAAAAGTTGATACTAGGGACATGTCCCCACTGACTCTACATGTGTTTCACACACTGAAGTAACAAACGTCAAATTCAGTTGTTGGATTAGTAGGCTATGTTAAACCTGCTAGTGTTTGTGGGGGCAGTGTGATAATGGCAGTTGTGTTTCACAACATTGTAAATCCAACATCAATCCCTTAGAACATTCAAAATGTTGACGTTTGTGTCAACAGTGTGAACCAGCTTTTAGATTAAAAGAACAGTTCATCAAAAAAATCTGTCATTTACTCCACCTCATGCTGTTCCAAACCTGAATGACTTTCTTTGTTTTGTGGAACACAAAATAATATATTTTGAAGAATGTTGGCAACCAAACAGTGTGATTACCATTGACATCCACTCACACAACAACAACAACAACAACAAGAAAACATATTTCTCAAAATATCTTCTGCAGAAGAAAGAAAGAAAGAAAGAAAACATTCTTAAAAATAAAGGCTATTTATTGGCATTGATGGTTATATGGAGAACCTTTAACATCCATGGAACCTTTTCCATGCACAAAGGTTTTTAGATTATAAAATGTTATTCAAACTAAGAAAACACAAATGGATCTTTTAAGGATTGTTTACTCAAAGGTTTTTTGGGGAACCACAAATGGTTCTTCTATGGGATCACTGCAACAAGACCCTTTTCGAACCTTTATTTTAAGAGTGAGTTTAGAAAATGTATAGTCTACAATAGGACACCCGCACAATCTCATTCCTAAATGACAACAATTTGGCCATGTAATAAACCTTTGACAAAATCACACCGGAACATTCAAATCTGCGTTTGCGCTACTGCTGAAAGTTAGGCTATCAAGGTGTGAAAAAGCTTTGCAAACAGTCTTTTCAACCACACAGCATCGTAATTTCCATGTTATTAATATTCCAAAAAATTACAGTGGACGTACTGGAATAAAAAAAAACTTTGGATAAACACTGTCTACGGAAGTGATCAAATCACCTTTTGAAAGTAACTTGGCTCTTCAAATAATGATTGTATAGACTACATTGTTACGCTACTAGGTGGCGACAAGTGACTGTTCAAAATATTTGTCATAGAATCATTCATTCAAGACTAAGAGATTCATTCAGAAAAGCTGATTCATCCAGTAATGAAATGAGTGAGGTATTTATCATTGAATGGTTAAAAAAATGATTCATTAAAATGTATGAAAATTTTTAAATAGACTGCAGAAATTGACATTTTGTCAGATCCTCTAAATTACTTGTTATTTTGTTAGTTGTCTGTTCAGAATCTTGGGAGAATTGTGATCTCTATTTAAAACAAAACAAAAATCATCATCAATTCATCCAGAATCGTGCAGGTCTACAATATAATATAATCTAAGAATTTCTCACTAAACTGAATTTCAGCACCTGCTATTTGTCTCAGCTAGCCAAAAATCCTGCTGTGTTGTGTTTTAGAAATAGCTAATGCATTGCGTGTACTCACTTTGTCAAGGATGCTAATTAATGCTGTTTACTCTTAAACACTAATTCCTGCTGTAGAGGACATCAGAATGCTAATACACACAGCACAACTCATAAATAATTGACTGAGCTATGCAGAATGCTAATGGATTAGCCACTGGGGGCAGCAGGATACTGCTGTGTTAAAATAGTGCATGTTGAATGTTAATGTGGCAAGCGATGTCCAGGTGTACCTCTGGAATGTGAAGAAAGGAAGAGTGGTTCTATTTCTGGCTCTTTCATATTCAATAAAGAAACAACAACAGGGGTTTCAGAATTAAAACCATGTCGACAGTAAATGATAATATAAAGGCAACAATGCCAAAACACCATTCTGCTTGACACATGCAGACACCAGTGAAATCTTAAGTGGATCCAGGCAGCTTTTTTACTTTCTTTTTTGCATAATTAAGTCATAAGACTAGCTCCGTTAGAAAAACCTAGTGTGCAGCATCTCTACCTACTGACTTCTAGGAAGGCATCCTAACCATCATGGAACTTCATAAGTTTGTTTTCTGGAATTCTCTACTTTAGTTGAAGCTCCAAACAGGAAAAGTCAGCATGTCTAGCTAAATTTGGTTCTATATTGTAATTAGCATAAAAATACAGAGCACATACAAATAATGGGTCAAATACACCATCAACATGCCTGTGAAAACTGCCCACTAGCGGTCTGCATGTGTAATTGCATGTCGACGTGGACAACGACACAGTTTATAAATGAAAACCGACATGCAGCCGTAGGTCCAATGCAGAAGTATAAATCAGCCTTTATAAATTAGCAAAAACAAGGTATCTTTGAAGTCAGTGATATTCAGTTGCTCACCCTTTGGAACGCCCTTTGAGTTGGGAGTGCACCCATAGATATCCATATAAGGCTAGATGTCTTAAGGCGGAGTCTCGAACGGCATCACCGGCGGCCATCTTGTCACAGGGAAGCTTTCTGGCGAGCTCTGTGAGATCACCGTGCTGATCTGGTGAGTGATCAGCACGCACACAAATCCTCTTATCTCGCTGAAATCTTGACGGATTTACAAACGGTTTGGTTTCTTACAAACGTTATTAACGTGGCTAAAACTCATTCATATGGAAGTCCATTGTTATAATTATTAATATGTATGCAGTGTCATAACTACATCTCTGACGTTTATAACAAACCAAACCGTTTGAAAAATCGGTAGAAAATTGAGCAAGTTATGGTTATTTAAAAGTACATGCACCATTAAAACTCAATGTTACGAGTGAGCAAACTCCCTGTGGCAAGATAGCCGGACGTCGACCTCCATTGGCCAGCAGCGCGGACGAGACATCTAGCCTTTATTATATGATATCTATGAGTGCACCTATGTCGCCTTGTGGTCGCAATGAAAATACCAAGTTCTGGCATGTAACTCTAGATGGCGCAGGCTGATAGATCCTTAACTCATTTAGTAGCGATTGCATCATCATACAGTCTTGTGTGAAGACAATACATTCCAACATTTGTCCGAAATCGTTAGAAATGTAATTTAATGGAAAACTATATGAGCGGCATGGTAGGATTTTGAACAGCCTCTGGAGTTTTAGGAGGGCGTCATCGACAGAAGCAGAGTAGAGCTAAATAAAATAATGTATCCAAATATGAAAGACATGACGCGTCTAGTGTGTGCCTTGTTTTGCAAATGTTGGAGCCTCCTTTTAGGAGGACATGGTTTATGAATCATAACCCACCAATTTGGCTAGTGATGAAAATAAAACAAAAATAGATGCGTTACCTGCCTTGGTTCATTTTCACCCACATTTGGCGGGTGTACATTTTAAACCCTGAACATGGATTTAGAAAATAGATAGTTACATTTCAAATGTTGTTTTTCTGAGCAGCTCGGTAGGTTTTTCAAACCGAGCATGCACAGTATTAATTAGGTAACATTAGAAGGACTAACACAATATTTCTGATGTCTAAAGCAAATCTTCCCAAGACCTTCAAGTGGTTGGTTCACACAGTGACATAGAAGTTCAGGCTTGACTAGTATAGATCCATCTAATGAGCCGAGGTGAAGGTTCACATGGATCACTCAATGCATTAAGGGGTCAGTAGTGCATTAGCTTTTATCCCAATGTCAGTAGCTCTGACTGAGATCAGCAATGGACAGAATTGACCCTGTTCACTTCAGGGGGTTTCACACAGAGCCGATCGTGATCTGATCGAGACCTTCAGATGTGATTCTGCTAGTCTAAATGGCTAGATACTGCAGATCTGATTAAGGTGAGGTATGATTTCAGCTGAGGAGGTAAAATTATTTTTCTATACAACAAAGCACTGAGGGAGATTATGCAAAGTGCTTGGCTAGAGACCTTTCAATATAAAATCTTAATTCACTTGGTATACAGTTGTAGTCCAAGATTGGGACTTATATCTTTTAGTCATTCTATCATTCTGTCTAATATTTATTATCTTCTATATCTTTTGTCACAGTGGGAAATGCACTTGTTCTCTTTTTATGGCTCTGACACTTTGCACACTTTCAGGACGCTTATGTGCTTAAGTGATTAAGAGACGAAGTGGGAAATCGGGTTAATTCAGCTTAGACGTTTCTTTAAACGTGCGGGAGCCACTGCCACTTCAGGGTCCCAGGTCCTCAAACATATCCTACATCTACCTGCAGGAGTTCAGCAGATTCTAGACTCATTGTTGTGCTTATTTCGAAATGGTTATTCCAGATTTATTTGAGATGCAAGCGTTCAAGGCTGTTAAAACATTAGGAAGTTTCCTGACACCCGAAACTTGTTAACCGATCATTAAACTTTAACCGACAAGATTGTTAAATTAGAATTAAATTAAATTAGAATGAATAAGTGTCTGTTACCCATCATTTTTCCAGGGGTTTAGTTTTACATGTGCTAATAGCAGCTTAAACAGAGCATGAGGATTCACACATTGTCACATATCACACCTGCAGCGTGTGAATGGAATGAATGGAGATAAAAAGATGAAAATTATATATATAAAAGGAAGAAATATGCTAAATATATATCATTTAAATAATTAACAGATTATCAAAATGAAAGAAAAAAACTGTGCAACAAGTAGTAGCCTATGCCCATATGTTTGTTGTCTTGATTTTATAAAAACACAATTTATTGTAAGTGTACACAAATAAAAGTAAACCCTTTACAGTTTCAAATGATGTTTTACTCTTATCTGACCATAAATTATTATTTTAAGTGGTTCACACCTCGCGTGCACACAAATATCAGTTCTACCATTGCTAACTTGACATGGCAGCCTGTTCATTATAAAAATAAGATGTTTTATAATTAACAAAAGTAACTTGTTAAACATAAGTTACACTGCTCAATTTACAAAGCCTAGTTTACATAATAAATAATAGTTAGCATCGAGACACATCGCGAATATGGAAACATTTGGATTCATGCAGAAGGTTGTCAGGTTGTGAGCCATGCGCGGTTCTTAGCATCTTAGCAGTTTCTTAGCACAGTTAACTATAGACTCGATATAGTCCGCCTATGAGTAATCCACTTCTTGCCAAAATAACCTTGAATTTGGTTACATGACGTTTTGCCAAAATAACTTGCGAGATGTATGATATTCCATCATGTAAGCAAAGTCAACAGTGATTACGAGGTGTTTGGTTTTATTTCTTTGACATGTTATCTAATTGATGACTAGTCTATTCTTGGGCTGGTTTAGACGTCTATTAAAGGGCCCCTAGGCTATTATGCTATTTTAAAGTTTCCTAATGTTGTTTTGGAGTCTCCTACAACAGGTTTACATGCATCAAAGGTAAAAAAAACTGTTTAATTTCCTCATAATATACATTTGCACATTACCACATTTTTCAGTGATTCTCAAACGACTCGTCAAGTGAATCAATCTCTCTAAATCCCTCCTTTCCGCGAGCTACTCTGCTCTGATTGGCCAGACAGCTCAGTCTGTTGTGATTGGTTTACTGCGTACAGCGCGCGGCAAAAAAAAAAAAAGCCCATTGCTATAACAACGTCAGCTCTGCTTGTCCTGAGGCTTCCTACACCGTAAACTAAACACAGTAACGAACAATGACGTCGATTTTACCTTATCAATGTGAGCGCGAGTCCGATGATGAAACATTGGAAGAACTGTTATTCAACCCAAACCTCCATCGCAAGGACGACTCGAGCAGGACGTTTCTTCAGTGATACTAAGTTTGAGGTACATTATGGGATGTTGCAACTGTAATTCCTCTCCATCAGCATTAACAAGTGCATGTCCATTAACAAACCAATTATTTTACTTGTACTAATTTATTAACAGAGTATTTTTGGAATATTGCGGTGAACACGTGGAAACTGTATCAAGAACAGTGCATGTATACAATGTAAACATTAGCCGAGCTCTAGCGTGAATGACTGATGTAACATAAACGTTGGTAAAACAAATCTTGCTCCATGCTTAATCTTTCCTCAAAGTAGTGAAAACGACAGACAATCTGCATTAATAGACACAGTTTTAGGTAATAGTGGCCCACAGCTGATTAGCAGAAGTATTTCAGTTAGACAGTAATAATGTCAGTTGGCAGGAGACCTACACAATATAAAACTCAAAACTAAGTATTTTGAACATCATCTTTCAAGAGCAAACGGTTTGTGAATCCTGCATTGAACTCCAAGATTTGAGAAGCAGTTGTCAGTAAAATAAAGGGAACACAGCAAACGTTTAGGATTATACTGCTGTGGTATCTTGGTAAAGATGAATTTTAACCACTGATTCTTCACATGCTCGTCCATGCAGTGTAAAAAAAAAACTGGCTTTAGCTCACATTATAGAGCACAGCATCTTCTCAACATGATGCTATCCAGTATCCACAGGAATCAGCTGCAGGTTTGAGGTTCAAGTTTTCCCTGGTGTCTGCGCGCGCAATAAGTGGGCGGGCAATATGGTAATGTTTCGTCTTGAAGTCACAACGAAACGGCTTATGACTCGTTTGAAAAACAATTCATTTCAGTGACTCAGAGTCGACTCTTACTTTTGAAAGACAATAACTTTATATACGGTGCACTTTCAGATTTAAAACTTTGCAGGATGTTTTCATTCATTTAGAGCTATGTTACACACTACATGAAAGGTCCTTTTCAAAAATCCATAATAGGGGCACTTTAAATTCCCTGACAGCCCAAATTTTGCCTGGTTTTAGCCTAGACGTCAGGGGCTGTGTTTGAACGGCTATTAGACGTCTTTTAAACGCAAAATTGCTTGCTGGGTACTGAGGATCATTTAGGGCCTGAGGTCCAGATCACTAAAACCAAAGCCCTCAAATGTACGGGGTCTGTGTGTGTCCTGTAGCCTTTGTCTTGTTGCATTTGGATTAGCATTGATGATCTCAGGTCATAAGTGACGTGTCATGTACATGGATGTTTTGGTTCATTAGAGTTTCAGAAAATTGTATACAGTTGCTGTCTTGCCTTTTCTCTTGTCATGGCCCTGATGTGCTTTGACAAGGGTTGTGCAACTGGTTAGGCTTACCCTGTGACTCATGACAATAGATCAAGTTTTCCTGGCTTCTCAGAAACACATGGGTGGAGAGCTGTCCTGGCACTTGCCTGGTCCTGAACCCTCTATTGTATGATTAACGTTGATCGGTGACACCAAAACGACGTGGCTGGTGGAACAACTCTCATGGCACATTGGTGTCTCTTGCCAATCTCTTGTCTTGCCGTCTCTTGTCAGAGGTTGTGTATGGATAGTCACATTGTTACATTCTGTGAGTGTGTCACCTCTTACATTCGCTGTAAAGAGGTGTGTCGCTGGTGCGTATTTAAAGTGGTGGAATTTGACAGGAGTCTCAGCATGTCTGCCGAACTGGAAGAGCAGGGTTTTGTGTGAATATGATCTCTGGCAGCGCTGGCATGTTTAGTTAGCACAGTTAATGTTTGCATCAGTCTCAGCAAAAGTGTGGACAAAGTAAGGTAAATGACTTCATCTTTCAATATCTCAGACAGTTAACAGTCATACTCATATTAAATATTTATTAGTAAACCTTGTCAATTAAGTGATCAGTGAAGGGAGCAATTTTAGACAGAAATGTATTACTAATTTTCAAATATTAATTACAACAACTACAACAAAAATGATATTATTATTATTATTATTTTTCAAAAAAATGTTGTGAATGGAAAGTGGATTTTAAACATTTATTGTTTTAATATTATTATAAGTCATGTCATTCTAACCCTGTGCTGTTTTTTACACAGCCTTAAAGAAATCCTACAATTTACTGTATGATTGAAAATTCATTGTCAATGAATTACTTGCTATGACTTATTCTGACAAAAATAAACAGTTAAATCAGTCAAAATGTAATGATCATGTCAGTCCTATGCAGTTTTGTATTGTGTGTGAAAAGGAGGGTGCATTATGGCTTAAGGGAGAAAACTAAAAATTTAAACCTAAACATTTTATGAAGTAGCCTAAAAAATGTGTCATTCAAAGCTTTCGGGTCTGTAAGATTTTTAAAAAACGTTCTAATGTTCACTGTAACGAGGTTAAATGTTTTGAGAAGAAGGAGGCGGGAACCGGCGAACATTCAAACACATTTTAATGATAGAAATAAAACAAAACGAAAGTAAAAGACAGCAGCCCCTCACTGACAACTGCTGTCACAATAAAACAAAACACAACACAAGTTCAGGCCTGTCCTCTCCCGATCTCCTCTGTCGTCGCTCCTCCGTGAGAGATACGAGACCGGTGCGTCGCGCAGGTGATGCATCTCCGTGAGAGATACGAGACCTCGTGCCGCCCTCTCACGGCCCTCGGCCTCGTCCTGCTCACCACACTCACCAAAGCTGTGTTTATTTGACCAAAAATATAGTAAAAACTAATACTGTGAAATATTATTACAATGTAAAAAAAAAAAAAACTTTTCTTGTTTTCTATTTTAATGTCATTTAAAAATAATTTATTCCTGTGATGGCAAAGCTGAATTTTCAGAAGCCATTATTCCAGTCTTCAGTGTCACATGATCCTTCAGAAATCATTCTAAAATGCTGATTGGTGCAAGAAATAGGCTGTCAGTGTTGAAAACAGCTTAATATTTTTGTGGAATATGTGATAAAATAAATAAAAAATCAGTTATTTGATAGATTATAGAACATTATAGAAACTGATTCTTAAAGTTCTCAAAGCTATTGTACATGTTACCATACTTTACAGTTTGATTTGTGATGATGTGACCCAAACAAGTGATGTCAGAACAGTAACTGGCACTCATCTGACCCTGTTAGTTGAGGTGATGTAGCTCTAGTGATCTTCTTATAGCTGGTGATGTCATTTGGCCTGCAAGTGCTGTTATGTCACCCTGTTACATTCACTGGTGATTGATAGTGAGTCTTGTTGTTTATTCCTATGACCCTGCTTCAACTGATTGGCACACACACCTACTTTGGACAAGTCTGTGTGAATGTGTGGCTTGGCTCATCCCTTTTGATTGAAGTGAATCTCACTTAATGTCCAGGCTTTTAATGAAGCTGTCATTTATTGCCCTTATTGCCTAGTGTTAATTCAGACTACAGAAAAAATGCAGCTGGTTATACCTTGTAGTGTATCATATACCCCTGCTCACATGTTTCATGTTGGCATTATGTTCTTTAAAGTGTTCATCTGTTGTAAATGTAGATGCAGTGCACTGGATTAAGCATTAAGATGGCTTGTCAAATCAAAAGTACTCCAACTTTTAAAAACGCATCTTGAGATACCATCAATCTTCTCCTATTCTGTTAATTACCCATTCTGTGCTTCTCAGTAATGGTGCGTGTCCACTGCAGCGAGAGAACTCTGCTCAATGACACTCAAAATGCTAGATGTTCTCCGCTTTGGGGCGTATCTGAATGTGTGTCTAAAAACTAGTTTGCTTTCAGTAACCAGCCAATATAAACATCATATATAAACACAAGTACAATTAAAACGATGCAACTGTTGAATACCAAAGTTAGGGATGGGAATCTTTAAGCACCTCACGATCCGATTCCGATTCAGAGAGTAATGATCCGATTCCAAAATGATTCTTGATCTACTTTTTTTTTCTTATGAATTAATCGAATTAATACATCTTAAAATCTTTTTTTATTTAATTAAAAACAAACCTATTAGAAACATTTCAGTGTGTAACTAGCAGCTTTTATTTAAATCGTGAATTAGTTATAAACAGGAAGCGAGCAAAGAGCACTCCCTTTATAATCACTGAAGCTGTCAATCACTTCAGTGTTCAGTGTAGTTAGTTAGCTCAGGCAGTCAGAGACCCCCGGAAAACATCCCCATTGGTCCAGTTCATAATCCCTCCTTGCAATGTATACTAACTAAATTGATGTACAGTACTGTCAGCATCTGTGGGTGTGTGTGTGCTATAAGAAGCTGGTCACATGCCAGGCTGCTGGCGGTCTTGGTCATGATGTACTGTATATGAAGTCGTCGTTTGTGGATAAAAAGTCCCAAAGTCATGAAGAAGCTATCACACCCAATTCAGCACGTCACTTAGCTTATGTTGCATTTGTAGCATTACGATTGTCAATAAATGGACATCAGCTGAGAATGTTTGCTCTGGGACTTATGCCTGAGCGAACACTTGGCCTCAAACAATAGTAACTGTGTTCCTAGCAGCTGATAAAAGTCCCCTGTGAATGTGTGTGTGTGTGTGTGTGTGTGTGTGTGTGTGTGTGTGTTGGACCAGTCGCCAGGTCTTGCCAGCTGGTGTTTAACCCCATCTTCAACTTCTCTCATATGGCTAACACACACACACACACACACACACACACACTTTCAAACAACCCTTTAAGTCATAAATCTCTCGTTCTGTATCATCTTTAAGTCATAAATCTCCCGTTCTGTATCATCAAATGATCCCATGTAACGACTGAGACAAATCAGACACACTTATTTGGTATATTTAACAAATAATCTTTAAAACTTACTCTGGGATCTATGGTCCCATCCCCCCAACAAGGGCAAGAAGGGTATTGGTTACCATGACTACGATCAGATAGGTTGGTTTATTGCTGTTAAAAATGTGGTCACGTGGAAAAAGCAGAGGCCAAAGAAAAGACCCACAGCCCTTAAAACAGACTTTCCTGCATTCATTTATGGACGAACTGATCTATAAATGAACATGCACCTCAGGACACTGTGTGAATGATTTACTGTCTTGTGTAGTGTCTTTTGATACTATTATGTCTTTGATACTATGTATTTTATGAGAGAACTACTAGTTAATGTAACCCCACCTATATCATGTCTCCTATCTAATTAATCCTCATTTAATGACTCGCACTTTAGTGCACATCGCCTTCTCATAGAATGCAGTGTGTGTTTGTGATATCTATCTGAGTATAAATGGACACAAATGGCAAGGCCCACACTTGAGACAGATTCATAAATCCTCCCAACAGAGGAATTTCGCGCTTGGAAATTCCCCCTTTCTTATTGGTTGAACCAACCCTGAAAGGTGGTACCTTTCTCAGGCTTTAAATGGCCTCTACACAAGCCCTTCTCTCGCTTGGCCTTCTCTTGTACGCCATGCTCATTCAGGAGAGAGGGGACTCCCTCAACCACAACAGAATCAAGGACAACATCAGGAGTTTGGCACAACTTCTTCATTCAATGCAGAAGAAGTCCATTGCAACTCCAACCATCATCTCTTCCGACTTTCTCCATTCTCCTGGTTGCTCTGCATGGCCTTTCCGGCCCAGGGCCGTCTGCGCTCCAGCCACTTACTCATTAAGAGAGAGAAAACTTTCAACCAGAACAGAGTCAAACAAACCATTCAAGTTCATCAACATTTCTTCATTCAACGCCGAAGAAATCGATTACGACTCATGGAACCATCAAAATCCTTCTTCAGGAACTTCTCAAAATGTTTTCACTGCAAAGGCCATGCAAGTATACATTTAATGAGGTGCTCTGAAAATGATGAGCTGATGGTTCTTTTCATAGTTAAATGGATCTTTTCCATAGTTCCATTTCCTGCTTCCGGTTTCATTCTGTCACTTACCATTTTACCCAAGTACACTCAAAAAAATAAGCTGTTGAACGAACTTAATTAAATTAAGGAAAACTATTCCACGAAAATGAATTACATTTTTCCAACAAAATCTAATTTGTTTGAAATGATTTGTTGTGATCTTGTTGTATGAACTTAAATTAATTTAGTCATTTGTTTGGTTTGGATGATTTCTGGTCTCCGAGGATCTTATTTTGGAGTAAGGCTGGGCGATAAATGATATCATATCGAGATCGTGGTCAAATTTACATCAATAACAATGATAAACACTGGACATTTTTACCCGATATGGATTAATCTAACAGCCTATCATACAGCAGAAATAAATTTGACAACAGCCAGTCAGTGAATGTTGCTAATAAGTGATTTCTGTGTCTCTGTGTGAAAGAATGGCGCGTTTTCGTCTGATACACAAACTCACACGCATGTGGCGCTCACTCAGCGTCTGCCGTCTCAATATATGAGGACATGAGCACATGAACTTCATCTCCAGAGCTACTTTGAGTCACTTCACAAGCTTTTCACTGTTTCATTTGAGAAAAACTACCGTCAAATACACTGAAACTGAAAGATCATCACGACAAACCGTCAAAATAAGTCAGTTTTAACTTTAAGAAATTGACAGAATATATATCACTACTGTAGCCTATACTAAAATGTACTTCTCAAATTAATAATAATATTATTATTTCTGAGAAATGTCACACAACCAAGTTATTTTTTTATTCGTTTTAAATGTATACAGTTCTGTTGTGCAGCATCTTATTTGACAAAACATAAAAATACGTTTTTTTGTAAATTGTTATATTTTCATTTGATTCCATTGTAAAAGCTAAATTAAATTGTTAACGTTTATATACATTTGTATTAAATCATCAAACACACAATCCCCCAAAAATCTCATGGAAAACACAGAATTTAGGGAAATATAAAATGGATTTCATGGGGGCCTAAATTAAAAGGTAGCTACTCTGTTGAGTTTAATTGTGAACAAACAAGTTTGCATTCATTCTCAAGATCTAACAAATATGTGGAAAGCATTTCCTTCCCCATTAATGGTAGGTAAATGAATATTGTGATTAATATCGATATCGTATGATATGGAAAAAAAATATCATGCTAATATTTTTGCCCATGTAGCCCAGCCCTGTTTTGGAGCTTTGATCTCAGGGAGGTCTGTCTCAATGGGTGGGTATGTGTGTGTTGCGGGTTGTCTGATTTACTATTTCCTGTCATAAGGAGACAGACTGGCGCTCAGTAATTGTACCAGCATTTGTAGTGAGGTTGTGCACCATTCAGAGTTGAACTGAAATGCTAATTCAATTCGAGTTCATTTCCTGAATTTGTTTTGAGTTTGAGAAAATACCATTTATTGAATGACGTAATGGGAATGGTTGAGTGTGTATCTAATTTCATTACATTTAATTTGTCTGTGTAAATTACACATAAACAAGTTATCACACAGCTTAAATAATTAAAATACGTCTCAAATACAATGTTGTATTTAATTTATACACTACAGTTCAAAAAGTTTTTTTGAAAGAGAAATTAATACTTTTATTCAGCAAGGAAGCACAAAATGGATCAAAAGTGAAAGTAAAGTCACTCATAATGTGACAAAAGATTTCTATTTTAAATAAATGCTGTTCTTTTGAACTTTCATCAAAGAATCCTGAAAAAAGATCTTCGTTTTCCACAAAACTATTAAGCAGCACAACTGAGTAAGACTGAAGCCTGGAGTAATGACTGCTGAAAATGCAGCTTTGACATCACAAGAATAAATGAATGCTTGCTGTTTTTACTGGATCAAATGAATGCAGCCTTAAGTATAAGAGACTTCTTTTAAAAAATATTATAAATCTTAGTGACCCCAAACTTTTGAACAGTAGTGCACTTCATTATATCCCATTAATTAATTTATCACATAAATTAACATTAATTTTATGCATCACGATTGAGGAAAACAATTTTTTTTTTAATGCTCCAATTTGCTTCATAGATTCTGTATTTGATAATGAATATATATTATTTTTGTTTTTATAAATATTATCTGAAAACAATGTGATGGACATTGAGCTCTATCAGTGTTAATTTGACCGTATTAAGCAGTTTAGAGAAATACTGTATGTCTAATCTCAAACACTGTATTCTACATATCAGGGAATATGTAAGCAAAATTATTGGTGCAATTGAATATTTTGTTGCAAAACTTGTGTCGGTCTAATGAAATTATTCTGCTGAGTGACTGTATTGATGTTATTTGAACTGCAATACCTCTTCCTGTCATTTCAATTCAAATTCCTCATGAATGAATGTGAGTTTTAAATTTCAGCATTTTGCCTAACCCTGGTAGTAAGATGGCTTTCACAGCAACAGGTTATGCGAAATGTGAGAAATCTACTTTTTAAAAAATATATATACACTGTAAAAACATTCTAACCCTCCCAAATCAAAAATTTCAAGTGACCGATAACATCTACATTTTTCAATTGGCCCAAGTGCAATTCTTGTTGCAATAGTCTGTTAACATTGGCTCAATGTGAAATAATACGTCAGACTAATTGAAAAATTTAGATGTCATCGGTCACTTGAAATTTTTGACTTGGGGATGTAATTTTTTTTTTACAGTGTGTATATATATATATATATATATATATATATATATATATATATATATATGTTTTGAATACAATTATTCTGTTAGAACGGTGTCGTGTAAGCGGCCCCTAAGTTAATAACTAATGATCTTCACGACAGAAGTGAATCAATCAATCAAAACTAACTTTAGCTGGACAATAACTTTATCCTAGAGCTGCTGTAAAGCCAAAACAATCTCTGTTACTGTAATTTCCTGTTATCACTGTAAAGCTGCTTTGAAACAATTCATATTGTTAAAAGCGCTATATGAAGGTGACTTGAATAATGATGGTAAAATTTGGAATTCATCCTTTTACCTTAGGCTACTCTTGTTTTCTTAATCCATTCATTACACTGACAAAAGTCTTATAACCAGTTTTATGGGTGTGCGATAGGCTATGGCAACAATATCATATAACAATGCCTTTTTCAGACAGGATCACATTCCACGATCTTATCATGTTTCTTTTTCATGTTGCTTTTTAAGTCTATTTTGCAAGTCACTGAGTAGTACAGCCAAACTTATTTCCCCATTTTTGTAAATGTAGCCATATTGGTAACAAAAAAGTAAAAAGAATGACAGACCACTTAAAGTTAGGGTGACAAGACGTCCCGAAGAATTCGGGACAGTCCCGAAATCTAAGCTGTTGTCCCGAATCCTGAATCCGGCCCTAATTGTCCCGAAAATTATACTAAAGCAAATTCTTGAGTAGTTATTGTCTGATAAAACATTAAAAACTGTCCGTGAAGGTTGAGTCGTCCTGCAGCCAGTCCCCGCCGGCTGCTCATTGGCTGCAGCATCTTTTTTGTTTCTTTTTTTTAAGTTCTACAAAGATACCATAGGCGCGAATTTAGATATGCATTGATAAGTGAGCGCAAGTTGCCGCAGCAGGGAGGACAGTGAATGTGAGTGAATGCCAGTCGTAAAGAGTGATTGATTGGTCGCGGCACTGTGTGCAAAAAAATACTTCGGCCTAATGTCTGATGCCGTGTTACACAAAGCAAATAATCTACACAATTATTTAGTTTTCTTATTTAATTACTGACAATTTAGTTGTGGTGATAATTTTGGCATAAGTCTGATTTACACAGTTGCATCATTGTTTTTTTTTTGTGTGTTTTTTTTCACAATGACATTTGAGTTTGACTAATGACAGACTGCAGTTGATCTTTGAATAAAAATATGTTTGGTTCAGGTTTGAAATTAATTCTATTTTATTATTATCTACTAATAATAAAAATAACTAATAACTACTACTTGTTATTAAAAATAAGAAGATACAAATTACAAATAGGACAAATACAATATAAGATACAAATGTATTTACTGTAACAGTAGCATTCAAGTAAGAAAATGAATAAACAAATAAAATACTACATACACTTCACTGTATGAGTTAAATGTTGACTGATTCTTAAAGCTACTGAAGTTTTTCACTGTCACTTTTAAGACCGAATGCACTGATCTAATAAACTGACACACATCCATACTGTTAACATTCACTTAAGATATAATCGATTGTGTTTATGTAAACCTTGTGTATATGTTTGACAGTGTTCGCGCAATAAGATGCAAAAGAGAACTTATGGCGCTTTTCCACTGCATGGAACGGCTCGGTACGGTTCGACTCGGCGCGGAACGGTTCGGCTCGCTTCGCTTTTCCACTGTGTGGTACGACTCGGCTCGGTACGGCACGGTTCGGTTCGCTTTAGCTCGGTTGCTTTTCCACTGCAGTTAGTACCGCTTCAAAGTGGGTGGGACTGATCGTTATAGTTGCCGTCTCTACTGCCATGACATCATCATATTAAATGCGAATTTTTCATTCCGTGTTTCCCCATCCGCTCCTCGGCAACCAACGAGAGGAACGTCTGCACCTCGTCCACTGACCACGATTCAGCCATTTCTTTTTTTAAGTTTATACTCTTTTTTTTTTTTTTCAAGCAATTACTTTTAAAACAGGCGCTACAGTGTTGGCTGTTGTCTACTGGCTATTTAAATCTAGCAGGTTTAGTGTCTCGTGTTGTAAATACAATGACGCTGGTAGTGATGATTCTGTCTGACCAATCAGTGATCTGCAGTGTTTTCACGTCACATTTTAGTATCGGTACGGTACGCTTGGAACCTCAACAGAGGTGGTACCATTTAAAGCGAGCCGAAGCGAGCCGTACCGTACCGTACCATGCAGTGGAAATGCGCCATAAGTGAGCCGTACCGAACCGAGCCGTACCGTACCATGCAGTGGAAAAGCGCCATTAGTTAAGTTCTCACTCGCTGTGTGTCAGGCTTTTAGTGTGTGCGCTCTACGGGTATACACTTTAGAAAAACTTATGGCAGAACAGCGTGCGAATAAAAAGTTTGACTTGCAATGCTTTAAAACGCATGTGAACTGATGGCGAACAACTGTAATGTCACATGAGCATAACTCTACCACTGCTTTGCTAAACGTGATGTGAATGAACGTCATGTTGTACAGTATGTTGGGCCGGTGGTACTAGAATTGCAATTGATAGAATGTGCACTGTAGCACGATACTATGATCTTTCTTCAAAGGCAGATTGTGGAGACATTTTAATCATTCACAATCTAAAATCGTGATATCTCACACCCCTAGCCAGTGTAACCAATGCTGTATGTTCCTTGTTGTGTCTGTTATTTGGGGTCTGTGTTAAGTATGTCATGGCATAGTGATTGATCTCTTTCTTTCTCTCTCCTTTATCTCCAGGGCTGTTGAGAAGTTGACAGGCCACCGTTTTGAGAATCACTCCTTCAGTGTGTCGTACATACTGGACGAGGAGGCAGGAAGGGACGGGGGTGGAAGACCCCAGGTCCCGCGAGGGGCATCTAAAATGGGGACAGGAAGTCGGGAGCAGGAGTTTGGTCAGCCAGGGGCGATGGGAGGCCCCCAGGGGCCGAGGCAGCGTCAGCAAGAACTGCCTCTAAGAATCCTAGTACCCACTCAATTTGTGGGAGCCATCATTGGAAAAGAGGGACTCACCATAAAGAACATCACAAAGCAGACACAGTCCAAGTAATAAGTCTTGATATTTTTTCAATCAGTACTTGTCTAATTAGTAATGTGTTAAATATAATTGATCATTATAATTTAAAGATGTAATTATAGTTTTTATAGCTATTATAGTTTAATGTCACTAATATATGGATACACTGATATGACATTTCTGTGCCGATGATCAACAACTTGCTATGGCTGAAACAATATTTGGTTTAACTTTTTGCATTTTAATCCTTTTAATTTCAGATAGTTAATTAAAAATCACTTACTTGATACATTCAAAAACGTAGAATTTGGATTTTGTAATAGTGGTTAAACCAATATATCATCAATGCCGGTATTTGGCATTATTAAAGGTGGGGTAAGCGGTATTAAAGGATTAGTTCACCCCAATGCCATCCAAGATATCCATGTCTTTCTTTCCTCAGTGGGAGAGAAATTATGTTTTTTGAGGAAAACATTTCTGTATTTTTCTTCTAACAGTGGACTTCATTGGTTACAAACGTTTTTAACCCTTGTATGGTGTTCGGGTCTGTTGGACCCGTTTTCATTTTTTAGCAAAAGAAAAATGATACAATTAATTATTTTATCAAACTGAGACTCATTGGCCTTGGCTCATTTTCTGTGAGGAATATATATCAGAACACATTTTTAATGAAAACACACTGTACACCCCCCCTACACATTTATATTACACACAGGATGTTCGGGTCCACTGGACCCGGGGCTAATAAAAGTGTGGAAATTGTAGGTCCTGTGTACCTTTACTCTGTCCTCCTCCTGTCAGGGCCTGCTGTTAGTGTGTGTATGTTCTTGTATATGGTTTATGAGGACACAAATGTGTATAATGACATGGGTATTACAACGTAAACATGGTTTATGACGACATCTGTGTCCTCATACTAAAACATACTAAATGGTGTTTTTTGAAATTCAAAAAATGCCAAAAGTTTTCTGTGATTGTTAGGTTTAGTGGTAGGGTTAGTGTAGGGGGATATATTATACAGTTTGTACATTAGAAAAACCATTATGCCTATGGAGAGTGACCATACACCACATATCCAAGTGTGTGTGTGTGTGTGTATGTGCATGTGTATGTGTGTGTGTGTGTGTGTGGGTGTGGGTGTGGGTGTGTGTTTTGTGTGTGTCTGTGTGTGTGTTGTGGGTGTGTGTATGTGTCTGCATGAGTGTGTGTGTGCGTGTGTGTGAGAGAGAGATTGTGTGTAAGTGTGAAAGAGTGCAAGAGTGAGTTTTGTGCTTCTACTCCTGCCATTCCCACACGAGGTTGCAATTCTTAAATGTGATCTAACAAAGGTAAAGAGAAAATATTGACCATATATGTTTATATTGCTTGTAATTGGGATGAAGTAAACATCTGTTGAGTATTTTAACATAACATTTTTGATTGTGTTGAATTAAAAACCCAAAAATGCAGCGGGTCCACCAGACCCACGAACACTGGCTGAGTAACAAAAATATGAACACCACACAAGGGTTAAGTCCAAATCAATGCAGTTTCAAAAGTCTTTGAAGTGTTTAAACGGGCTGTACGCGATCACAGCTGAAGAAGAGGTTGTTATCTAGCGAAACGATAGGTCATTTTCAACAACAAAAAAATTATTTATAGACTTTTTGCCTTCAATAGTTCGGATTGCGCTGATCAACAAACGGACAGGGAACTACGTCATCACGTTGTGTAAGGCAGCCTGTTTAAACACTTCAAAGAATTTTGAAACTGCATTGATTTGGACTTAAAAACGATGGTAACCAATGAAGTCCATTGTTAGAAGAAAAATCCAGAAATGTTTTCCTCAAAAAACATAATTTCTCTCCCACTGAGGAAAGAAAGACATGGATATCTTGGATGGCATTGGGGTGAGTAAATTATTAGGAAATTTTCATTTTGGGGTGAACTAATCCTTTAAATAAGCTCAGAAGGAATCACTGGAAAATAAAGGGTTATAACTGGGCAAGATCTTTAGGACCTGCATTAATATTAGAAAAGCTTTCCAGCGCTGGAGAGAGCAAAGCGGGAAGGCCTGAAAACAGACGCGGAGGTTGCTTTGAGTCGCCTCCACACGAGTAACATTAAGTTTGAGTGTCATTGTTTGTCTGGAGCTGTTGGCAACTAACCACCAACTCTTGTTTGTAATTACTATTGTGTACTGTACGTTCATTTTTGGCGCTTCCTTGTCATTCATTCATCATCTGCATTGGGGTTCCAGGCTGACTCAGAGCAGGGTGGTTAGGATTGGAGGATGAGTTTTGGAGGCGAAGCATTGAAGAGAGGGATGTGTTTGTTTGATTTCAAATATCAATAATGTCCAACAGCGTTTTTGAAATACCGCTTACCCCACCTTTAATTATCGAAGGTGTGTCTGATGAGTGTATGAAGCAGGCCTGGGAACCCTGCCCCTGAGCTCAGACTATCTTTGTTCAATAATAGTTGTTTTGAATAATTGAAAGCCGAGTGCTTAATACTTAAGCCTTTTAATATCTAAAGAACATTAAATGCCATAAACCTCACAAACTTTGGCATATCTAGCTGTTAGATCTTCAAGTGTGCATACCCTGTATACAGGTGCATATACATTGCAAGGGTGGATCGTCACGCACAAAGGATCTAAGCTGTGTGAGTTTGATGCGGACAGTAGAATTCGGCTGCCACTTGACATGCATGAGAAAGCAACTTTAAATCCTTCATTTCAAACAATACTGTGCTCTATCCGGTTTGCTGCTACGTATGTCGTATTCACTGTGTACATGTTTAAAATTAGCTTAACCTAGTCCTTATTTGAGAAAATCTGAATGCCAGTGTGCACAAACTTACCAGATTGCTCAGTTGGTTGGTTTCCGGGTTTTTTGTTTTGTTTTGTTTTTTGAAAATACTATAATAGTATTTCAGAATTAAGACGTTTCTATATTATGTATAAATCGATTTATTTTACAGATTTTTTTTATCAATTTCATAGTATTTTTTAAAACTGATTTATCTTTTAATTATTTATTTCTAAATATTTTTTAAAATATTATGCAAATTAAACATAATAATACAATGAGCATATTTGTTTCACAAACTACAGCAAATGTTTGTATGTAACAAACCCTTTGACACAAATGTTTATTCAGAGCTATTTCATTTGTTCAAAGACAACTATACATAGCACAAAGTGATGGAATAAACCTGCAGGATTCTTGAGGGTTGTTTTTCTTGTTTGACTAATTTAAACGTAAAATTGAAATCTTAAAAATGCTGCTTTATATGCTTAATTCAACATTCGGTGTCTTTCTGGGTCGTAATTACACATTGTGTATTTAACTACATGTGACAATGTAGTTCAAAAATGTGATAAATGTCATCCTTCTCCCTGTCTCAGGGTAGATATCCATCGTAAAGAGAATGCTGGGGCGACTGAGAAGGCCATCACTATCCACTCATCTAAAGAGGGCTGTTCACAAGCCTGCAGGATGATCCTGGAAATCATGGAAAAAGAGGCTAATGACACCAAGATGTCAGTATTTCATCTGACTGTAGGGCATATTTAAGTTTTATATGCTTCATTCGCTTTAGGATTGTTTTAAAAAAAAAAAAAAAATTTTTTTATTTTTTTAGACAAATCATTTAAAAACATGTTTATATATAAATAAGCTCATGGTGTTTATTAACTTAAGTTCAAAAACTGCACCAGTTCAAAATATAAATAAATAAACAAACAATTAATATTGTGTACTTTCTCTCTGTGTCAGTGTTGAGGAGGTTCCTCTGAAGATCTTGGCCCACAATAGCCTTGTTGGGAGACTCATTGGGAAGGAGGGCAGGAACCTGAAGAAGATAGAGCAAGATACAGGGACCAAGATCACCATCTCTGCGTAAGTGTGCTCTACATCCATTAAAACTGCTAACAATGTCTTTTATAGGGGTGTAATGATTCACTCATTTTCTCCATGCATATTTAATTATATTTAATTTATAATATTATTGAATATTTATTTATAATTACAAATCCTGCCGAAGTATATGCATTGATCTTGAAACATTGATTTTTTAAAATCAGGAATCATTTGTTTTTATTCAGTGATCAAGTTAAAATGCTATGAATCGAATGAATTACAATTCGATAGCGATTTAATATATAAACATTAAATTATATAGATATTTATAATTTTTATTATTGTATGGAAATTCACTGTTATTTTCTATAGGGTAAAATACTCTAATACTCTGGTTTATTTAGGCAAGCAAAAGGCATTTAACTCTTTCCCCGCCAGCATTTTTTTAAAAGCTGCCAGCCACCGCTAGCATTTTTGATCATTCATGGCCCACAGAATATTTTGTTATATGAATATCTGAACATATTATATCTGAACAATATATCAAAAGAAAGAACTGACCATCTGCTTTTATAAAACAACAACAACAAAAAAACGTTTTGTTCTAGCTTAATGCAATCTTTTTTAATCAACACTTGAATTTGGGTAAGTTATAAAAAGCAACATTTTGAGCAAAAATCTGAGAAAAACTTGTTTTTTTTCAAAGACTACATCCAGATCGGATTCAGAACGATGATCAAAACACAGACCGAGTCCATCAACACTCCTAAACCTTGCACAATCCTATACCACTTCCTGGGTCGACATTTCATTCAGTAACATTAGGCAGTTTTGATTTATATGCTGTTTAATGTCGATGATCGCGTTATTTTACATATGCATCTGCTTGCATATGCTGTCGCTTGTTTCTGCTTCTTCACATGTCTTTTGATCAGGAGATTAAATACTCTTTCAGAAGATGTGTCATAGCATCCCCTACTGTATAACAGTGGAAACATGGAAAGCCGTAAATTTCCATTAATGGTGGTGTAAAGAGTTTTATTATACCTCAAGTCCTCCTAGGTGTACATGACATTCTTCTTTGAGACAAATACAATAAGAGTTATATAAAAAAATGTCCTGGCTCTTCCAAGCTTTACAATGGGAGTGAATGGCTGGAAAATATTTGAAGCCCAAAAAAGTGCATCCATCCATGATAAAAAAATACTCCACACGGCTCCGGGGGGTTAATAAAGGCCTTTTGAAGCAAAGCCATGGGTTTTTGTAAGAAAAATACCTAGATTTATAACTTTATAATCTAAAATAACTAGCTTCCGCCAGACGACCATACGCATACTACGCAAGTCGACTTGCGCCACAAGAGTAACCCGTGACGCATGTATGATGTAGGATGTAGGAGTATCGTAAGCTTAGACCCCTCTCGTGGTTTAAACAAAATAGGACTGTGCAACAAATTGAAGCTCCTCTTCTATTATAGAAATCCTCCGACATTTCTCTTCAAAATTTCTAATTTGCGACCAGTGTTTTGTTTTGCTCTTTCCTCTGAGCTTCCGCGTTCGTCATTACGTCGTGCGTCGGTTCAGGGGTTAATCTTCCACCGTAAATCGATGCATACGGCCGTCTGTTGGAAGCTAGTGATTATAGTTTATGAAGTTTTAAATATGGGCATTTTCCTTACACAAACGCATGGCTTCACTTCAGAAGGCCTTTATTAACCCCCTGGAGCCATATGGATTACTTTTAGAATGGATGGATGCACTTTTTTGGGCTTCAAATTTTAAGCCATTCACTCCCATTATAAAGCTTGGAAGAGACAGGACATTTTTTAATATAACTCAGATTGTATTCGTCTGAAAGAAGAATGTCATATACGCTTGACACACAGGATGGCTTTAGGGTGAGTAAATCATGGGCTAATTTTAATTTTTGGGTGAACTATCCCTTTAAGACAGAATAATAGATCAGAACATATATCTGGAGCATTAAGGTTGCATAGCCTATACATTAACATTGCTCAATACTTTTAAAGCACTTTTAAATTGTGGCTTATATAAATTTCTACATACCAATTTATTTTAATATTAAAATAAAGTGATGCAGCATCATTAAGAACTCACTAATCGCCCTGAAGGTCACTGTGTAATTCGCATCCTGGGTAATCATTTAAATAATTCTATGAATTCACTTAGAATTACAAATAATACAGAATTAAATCATTAATCTAAATCAAATCTCATTGGGAACTGAATTGAATTGTTCTGAATTAGCATCAATTGTTCTGGAATTGATTGGAAAACCTATGAATCGTGGAACCAATTAATTTGCTGTCTACCCAAAGATGCACACCCCTTGTCTCATAGGAGCCTAGTTAAGAGATTGAGGTTTAATTATGTATGTATTGAATGTTCATCTCATGTGACAGTGCTTATTTCCTTCATTTTGTGCAGATTACAAGACCTGACGATATATAACCAGGAACGTACCATCACGGTGAGGGGAGGGGTGGAGGAGTGCTGTAACGCAGAAATGGAGATCATGAAGAAACTTTCAGAAGCCCATGAGAATGATGTAGCTTCACTTAATGTAAGTAAATCATAGTTTAGGTTACTGTTTATTGGTGGATAGATGTTAGTTTGGGATATGTCTATCAGTTGTTTCTAGAGATATGAAGTCGTTTTGAAACAACATGGATTGTTACTTGATACTTTTAGAATAGAGTTTTATTCATAATTTGTTATTAATGCTATTTATTTTTGTTATCTCTTCCTAAACACCCTAATCCCATAACCAGATACTTGTTTATCAGTAAATCATGGAAAAATACTTTGAACACAAATTTTATTATTATGATTATTAAACCTCGAGTCTGAAATAAATATATATATATATATATATATATATATATATATATATATATATATATATATATATATATATATATATATATATGAAGAGTTCAGATGCAAAAGCCTCTAAATGCCATCTGAAATTTTCTTATAGAATGATAATTTTTATCAAGCTCGTATATTTAAATTAAATAATTTCACTTAAATGGCAATGAAGATTACCTATTAATTGTCATTTAAGTGAAATTACTGAACTTAAATACACAAGCTTGATAAAAATGATCATTCTATAAGAAAATTTCAGATGGCATTTAGAGGCTTTTGCATCTGAACTCTTCATATATATATATATATATATATATATATATAAATTAATTTAAAAAAGAGCTTCTGCCTGTACAATAGAAAACAGGCAGTGATTATCAGGCAGAGTGTGGATGTGAATTGGCATTAACTTAATTTGCTGATTCAGTAACTTTTTGACTCATGCTCATGCCTCACTTAAACCTGTGAAACTGAGCAAGATTGATTAATATCACTCGCTCATAAAGGCTCACCTATACTCTTAAGATTCACATCTCTCTCCATATTGGTTTCAGCAGCAGACTAACATGATGCCAGGTCTAAACATGAGTGCATTAGGGATCTTCTCCTCTGGCTTGTCTGTTCTCCCCCCAACCTCTGGTCTGCGTGGATCTCTGTCCACCCCTGCCAACTACAGCCCCCTGCTGGTGAGTATCAGGATGTGCTATATCAGGACACTTGACTGCGAAGGACTTTACAAAAGAATGTGTGAGGTGTAAAGGGTGTGTGGGACAGTGAATTGTCTTTCATCTTAGTGTGTATTCTCTCTCTTTGTAATTTCGGGTTACATTCATCTCACCACATGCTATGGGTGTATGTTTGCCATCACAGGGACCCTCTTCAGTAATGGGGGGCATGTATGGGGTTCCCTCCTCTGGAGCATTATCTCTTCAGCAACTGGTGAGTACTTGTTATTAAATGTGTATCTCAAAAGAACTCTTAATTTTTTTCTTACTTTGCACACTACTGTATATTGTGACAATCTGAACCTCCTGAGAAGCCTTTCAATTAGATATATGCTACATAAAAAACATATTTTTTTATCACTAGATAACTAGTTTGTGACACACTGAGCTGCCATGTTTTAAGCCATTCAGAATACATTAGAATGTCTTTTAAATTCCAGTTAAGTTCCTGAATTTGACTTCAAACGGATGCACAATTGCATTCGAATTTGAAATTGAAATAAATCCATGCAACTGTTGTAAGTGTAGTTTTTAAAAATTCTTTTTATTTTTCTGCATGAATTATGCATGAACATGTTAACATATGGCTTATTTCCAGAAACATTAGATGATATAAATAATCAAAGTTTGTATTTGAATTTGTAGAATGTAAAATATATAGATATTTCATTATATTTATGTAATTAACTTTAAAATAAAAAAAAAGGTCATAATTAAACTTTTAGTAACACTTTACAACAAGGTTCAGTTTGTTAAGATTAGTTAAAGCATTAGCATTGAAGCAACCATGGACAATACTTTAGTTTTACAGCATGTATTAATCTTGGTTAATGTACATTTCTTCTTGCACTATTATATTATAATTTTAACATAATTTTATCATTTAAAGGACCCCCCCCCACACACACACACACACACACTTTACTTTTTGTCCACTTTCCACTATACATTCTAATAAAGTTAACTCCAACAAAACATGTGTTTGTTGAGCTGGTTTAATGGAATTATTTTGTGGCTGTTGAATTTCTTTGCATTGCTATTCATTGAAATCCTCTATTCAATTTAAATTCCATCTCTTTAAAGTTTGTATCATGTTATTATTATAAAAGGTATTGTTAAATTGTCAGTTTTGTCCAACCTTGTGAAACACAACTGAAATGCAAAGATTATTTCCCAATTTTTTGACTTTTTGAAAGACATCTATTTATTATGCATTTGATGTATTTATTACAATACATTTTAAAAGATACATTCTAATGTCTTAGAACCTGCCACCAGGTTCTGAGGTTTTGTGGGATATGTGTGTTCTATTATTATTTATCCACCTAAATAATCCTAGTATCTAGTTATCCGGTTATCTCTGTCTTTTTCTCTGCTTTCAGCAAAACAAATAGTAGGATCGAACTCAATTGACCTGAAAAATTATAGATCTTTTATAGATCTGCTTTTTGGTTAAAATAGAAGTTGTATAACTGAAATTGTTGTATTCTGTTTGAACAATTGTGTGAAGCCAATGCTGTTTACTACTGTGAAGCTGCTTTATTTTGAAGCAATCTGTATTATAAAAAGTGCTATATAAATAAACTTGACTTGACTACTAGGAGTAAAGGGTGTATGTGTGTGTGTTTCAGTCTACTGAACAGGAAGTGGTCTATCTTTTCATCCCCACTCCAGCAGTAGGAGCTCTCATCGGGAAGAAAGGGCAGCACATTAAAGAGCTGGCACACTTCGCTGGAGCCTCAATAAAAGTGAGACACATGCTGATCCCACTACAGTTGTGAACAGTAACCAGTTTAGCATGAGACTTGAATGAAAGATTAGAGTGGACCAGATTGTGTTCTAAGTTGTTTTTCCGGATTAAGAAAACCTTCAAAATTGGACCAAAATCAAAATTATATTTAGAGTCAGTGTGTTTAAATTAGTTTAAAACTAAATGTGCTGGTAAAAAATTGAGGGAATAATGGTGTCAACGAAGTACTTGGACTGAAACATTTTTAAAACTTCTGCTTTAGACCGTAATCTTTGCTTTTAAACATATTTGTCAAGTATTTGGTGCCACTTCAGCTACTGGAACAAGGCTACCAAATTGGAATAGAAAAAGAATAATGAAATACGGCAGGAAAAGAAGTAATACTTGTATCATACAGAGAGGACACATGTAAGTTTGCACTAGAAAATCAGTTGCACAACAAGAACTCAAAGCAATTATATAACACATTATTTAATAGCTGAATCTACATTGCTTCAGTGACAAGCTATATAGGTTGTCTTAATGGGCTTCTGGTAATCACCTTACAAACTCTTAAACAGCTAGTGTATGTGTATTGTTTCAAGGTGTCACTGACACTTCTAGCGGTTTAAGTTGTCCTTTATACTCAAATACTTAAATCAAGACACTGTTTTGTGTCACTGCAGATTGCTGCACCAGACAGTCCTGATGAGCCTGAGAGGATGGTCATCATCACCGGACCACCAGAGGCTCAGTTCAAGGTAAAAGCCATAATTCAGTCGTTTATGCTACTGTTTTTCAGGATACAGATTTGATCAGGCAGGACCCAGCTCAGGGTGTTTTACATCGATCTCTATATTCATCCCTCATTTCTCCTTTACTCATCTGTGTATGTGTGACTGTAGGCACAGGGGAGGATATATGGGAAGTTGAAAGAGGAGAATTTTTTCACAGCTAAGGAAGAGGTGAAGTTGGAGGCACATATAAAAGTACCTTCATCCGCCGCCGGTCGAGTCATCGGGAAAGGTGGAAAAACGGTATGTGTGCTTTGTGAACGTGTGTTTACACATGGTTTTAACATCTGTCTCGGTCGATCCAATCACAAGTCAAGAGTCAGATTGCTATTTACACCTGGTAGTAACATACATCTGTCACCACTTGTGATCGGATTTCGAGGGACTACGTGCATCTCTGAATATGTTACTGCATGTTGATCAAAGTAAAAATAAACAGCACACCTTGCTGTCAAATGTATTTCACAATCTTGCTACAGGATTTAAAGCAACACCATGTAGTTTTTCAACCTTCATAATATATTTCCAAGACCCTTGTGATGGTACATCGACTTACAATAGGTTGAATGACACGTCTGCCATAGCCTGAGGGGGTCTGTATCGCTTTTCCTGGCACTACGGAACTTCGGCGTTCAGGTAGTAACCCGAGCACAAAAATAACTACAAAATTCGACTGCTTTACGGCATACGTCGCTTCCCGCACCATCACCCATTTCCTCATATTCGGACGTATAGCGTGTGGTATAGCCTGTGTATGTTGTTGTCATGACCGAAGCAGCAACGAAACCGAAGAAGGCAAAGGTTTTGTCGGAGGAGACTAGGAAGAGAAAAGGGGAGAGTGACAAAATCAAAGGCCGGTGAAGCAGTCGATTCTGTTCCCTACCGGAATTCCTGTTCCCCCTCAACGAGCCGTGTCTGCCTTAAGACTTGTGAAGCCTTAATAAACATTACATTGAAATCGGTAATAACGTTTTAAATTTGAAAAGAAATAATCTGGATTGAATTGACAGGTGGGGAAAAACTCGCTTCTAATAAATAAATAAAAAACACTTACATTTCGGGAAAAAATACAATCCTTTTTTAACCTTTTGGCTTCCCGTATATCCAGTTGTGCTTCTTACTTGTATTCAGTTCTGATGGTACATATGGTAACTCGGCAACTACGCATGATTTGTAGTATGATTGCGTAAAGGGAACAGGAATTCCTGTAGGGAACAGAATCGACTGCTTCACCGGATGAGGATCAATATTGGTCCAGCGGAGGAGGAGGGGTGCCCGACCGATGCTGACTTGGCCGTCATGCTGTTGGACTAGTAAGTATATTGCTTGCATACCATCTCTAGTTTTTCGAATTTGTTGTCTGCTTGGCTATGTTACGGAAGCTATCTGGTCCTCCATTTATCTTCATGAATCAAGTAATGCTAGTAGAGGAGCGAATTATCAATCTGGTAGCTAGTAAACGCTATCATGCTAGTTTTCGATGAAAAAATAAAACCCATGAAATTATATTCATATGACATGCTGAAATATATGCCACTGTACCTGGGATGAAGACATTTCACACGCAACGCAGGCAGTCTGTCCAAGACGTGAGAACTTCTTCCGGAGAGTTCGGGGGTATCGGCTTGTCAACAAATGCAGGTGTATTCCCTGGTGTAACCATGACAGATTTTACGACAGTAGTAGAAGACAATACTGTTTCCCAACTGTAGGGGGACCCCGAGAGCAAAAGTTACTTGGTGTTGCTTTAAAAATGTCAAATATGCTCATTGTCATTTTAGTCTGGTTCTTTCATGAAGTAAACCTCAGTAGTTGCTGTTGGTCAACATCATTGCCCATCTTTAGTTTAAACCTATGAAACACTTGTGATTTCAATGTTAATATCAGGTCTAATTGGGGTCTGTTTGTCTAATCTCTGACCACCCACAGGTCAATGAGCTACAGAATCTCACCAGTGCTGAGGTCATTGTACCACGGGACCAGGCACCAGATGAGAACGATGAAGTGTTTGTTAAGATTATTGGACATTTCTTTGCCAGTCAGGTATGTTTTTGACATTACTCCAGGCCTTAAACTGGTTACACTTTTATTTGAGTCGAAAACACCAGTTTCAAACCAAGTCAAGTTTATTGTTTTTCATATTCCATCATAATTTTTGTCCATCCATTAAAAGTCCACACAACCCATAAAGACATCACAAGTAATCTATAATCAAGCGGTTTAATAAGTCTTAAAGTATTTTAAAAGAGACACAATTGTCTTAGTTTTGGCTTTTATTCACATGTAAACCTTGATCAACGCACATACATAGAGCACACAAATATGGTAAATTGAAGTTCAAACATGTTTGCTTGATGCACAAGAACCAATATGATTTGTACTTTGTATGATTTGACGTGTCACACAAGCACGTTTAAGCTTCCACAATAAGGTTTGTTCTCATGCATCAAGCAAGCACAGTTGAGCCTCCTTTTATCATATTTGATGTGCTTTATGTGCAATGATCATTGTAAGATTAGGTCTATAAAGTGTGGTGGAAATTAACTTTCTTTACAACAAGTATTGACTGTAGTGCTTAATCTAGCAACTGAGTACAACTATTGGCTGGTCCTAGATAATTACAAAGCATCATCAACGTGACATAATTATTATTCTAGAGATTCTTTTTTCCAATCTCGATATCAACTTGTTAACAAACCACTGGTACTTTTGACTTTTCTCTTTTAGGCTATTTATTTTATAGATTGCTAGGCAGAGACAGGTGTGCTGCTTTATTTATATTTTGCATAATTTGTATCTTTTTCATTCAGGTTCTTAAAATATTAGCTGATGTAAATGATGTATTTGCATGTGCACTCCAGTCACCTTTGGCTACGGTGTGTTTGTTTGCAGACGGCCCAGCGCAAGATCAGAGAGATCGTACAACAGGTCAAACAGCAAGAGCGGAAACACCAGCAAATGGTGCCAGCATCCTCACAGCCATCAAAATGATCAGCAGATAATGCCAGCAAGCAGCAGATAATGAATGTAGCTCATGCGAGGACAAATCGAAATCAACAAAAGAAAGAATGAATTAAAGAGATAGACAAAGGGGAGAGTGAGACCGAGCGAGAAACAGAGAGAGACAGAAGCTGACGAAGAGGACCAGCAGTAAAAAAAACAACAACAACCAAAGAACTTAAAGCACAAAAACATTTGGTCATGTGGATATGAATGAACCTGAAAGGTGATCGAGAGTGTTATCAGGTCAGAGAGATCTTCTTATGAGATGGACCTGATCATTCTTTGAGCTCTTTTTATTACTGATTAAGCTGATGTGAGACTGGATATAGATCAGACAGCAACATAGTGTCGGCCCAGATCCGGCCCATATCTGGAACAGGTGGAATCCACATGTACCAGATGTGGCCTGGATCTGGGCCGGCACTATATTGCTGTCCAGGGAGGATTTGTGTACTGTGATGAGAGTGCTAGATGAGGTGAAGGCACACTGCAGGTAGATTTCTTAGAGACTTGCCGGTCTAGTTGTTCCATTATGTCTACTAATTTATTAAAAGATAGGAAAATTGCACAGCAGTATGTTAATACGATTTTTTTTTTTAAATCTATAGGTTTATTCAACAGAATTTTCTTTTGGAAATTCATTTCAGGCTATTTAATGTGAGTAATCAGATTTCTTGTAACTAATTAGTACAGCACGGTAACTAAAAGCATTAAGTGATGTTACAAAGGAACGTACATGATTTAAGTAGACAGCTAACTTGTGCCCCAGCATTTCACTTCCAGTTCCTCAATGTTATACTGCTGAGTCTGAGCGTTCTCCTCTGCTTGCTGCCCTGTTCTCTTTTCTCTTTTTTTAATTCCATTTCTTTTTCTTAAATGTTTCCCTATTACCATCTTATTCCTCACACAGTATGAGAGCTGCCTGTGTGCCAACTGTGCATAAATAACTACAGTCCCAAAACAGTAATCTAGATTATTTTACTTTGGGAATTTAATGTTGACATCCAGCACAACTGCTTTCAACATTGATACTAATAATAATAAATGTTAAAGCACCTAATCAGCATATTAGAATGATTTCTGAAGGTTCTTGTGACACTGAAGACTGGAGTGATGGTGGCTGAAATTTCACAGCCCTCACATGAATTAATTACATTAAAATATATATTTAAATAGAAAAAAAAATACAATATTCCATAATATTACTGTTTTTACTGGATTTTTGATCAAATAAATGCAGCATTGGTGAGCATAAGCAACTTCTTTCAAAAACATTTAAAAAAAACTTTACTGACCCCAAACCTTTCAACAGAAAAAGCAGAATTTCATGTGCAATCTGCACTGTGTTTGTAGGTACTGTGACAGGAGCCTATGGGAGCCCTTTTAGGTCTTCCTGACACTCATAAATGCATATGATGCGAATGCCTTCTGCAAACATGTACTTTCTCTGTAGCAAACATGATTCTTTATTCCCCCTCTGATTTGTTGTGCTGAGATGCACAGTATCTTCTGCAAGTGCATGTTTGCATTAGGCATTGTGTGCACAGACAAATAAGACAGAAATGTCTGTAAATGTTTGTGCGTTTTTGACAAAAGACAAGGCAAAAGTGATGTGTTGGTCTTTTTTATTATTTGAAAAGACATTTCCCCATTTTTTTGTAATTTATAAAGGTGATTTGACTGGTGAAGGATAACAATTACATCATTAAGTCTTTTAATGTTGCACATTAGAAAAGGCTAATGGAATAAAGTAAAAAAAATATTGTTTTAGTATTTCTTGATTAAATGCAAATAGCCAGTATTTCAGTACTGTACCGTCTAAGCAATCATAGACCGTAACGTTGATATTAAGCAACTGATAAAACCATGATTGAGACATGAAAATGATATATTGAAAGTCCACACAGCTTTGTGTGAACCTGTACAATATAACAGTCTACCTCAAGAACTGGGTACCTCAGTCTGATCTTTTCTCCCTTTTGCATATTTTGTATACCTTATAAAGCTCTCACACTTGGAGCATTTTTTTTATTTTTCTAAATAAAAGAACACGAAGAAAAAAAGAATTAGCGCAAGGCACCAACATTTACCTGCTTGTTCTTGTAAAAGAGGTTTCAGACCCCTGCATCAGAAACTGATCGTTGCTTTATGGACCGTTTGGCTCAAATGAACTATTGAGGTTAATACAACTCTTGGGCAACTGAACATTTAGGTTGACAGTACTTTGTTTCTTGCAGTTTATGTTTGTACTGAAATAATCGTCTTGACAGATACGTGTATATAGTGTCTAAGAATACAGCTTAAACGTAGTGTTCTTCAACCAGTATAGGCACATTTAGAAGCAAGACGGTATCTTTATGTTACTCTGTTGCAAATGGCTCTGTCATTTTATTGTCTGTGTTTTTGGACAGTGGATGTCATATCTAATACGTCAGTTTTGAATTTGATTCTAACACCATATTTGTGTGAGGTTTAGTATAGGGATAATCTACAGTTTACTGCTGAATGTTAGTGTAATAATAATATAATAAGAATATTAGACACGATTGAATTTGATCCTCTCAATTTGGGTTTCTGTAGTAAAATTTTGCTGTGTCAAACTGGAGGGATGTCCAGCTGTCTCAAGACCATCTCTTCTCATATCATTTACAAAGAAAACGTGTACATGAAACATAATCGTTGCCGTATAACTTCTGCATCTGTCTTTCTTTTCATGCTCTACCATGTTCAAAATGTCTTTATAGACCACTTGTACCGTAAATACTTTTGGGCATTGGATAAGGCTATGCTTTTAATGCTGATCTGAGATTAACTCTTATAATGACATCATGTAATGGAAATGATGTAAATAATATAACTAATTTCAGATCGGGGGGTGGGGAAAGGGGGGCATATTCCATTGGTATAGTACTTTGGGCTCTAGCCAAGCTTGGGTGAGTTGGGGACAATAAGACTATTTGAGTGAACACTCATCAATACACTTTTATGTTTCCTGGAAGGGTCACACTACCCTCCTCATGGATATGAGCAATAAAGAGTCTTTAAAACAATGTTTTTCTTCTTTATCTTTATATCAAGATTATTTGTGTCATTGATAGCTCAAAGATTCTGATTGTTAAAGCAAAACCCAGATGTCTATGCAACATTATAAAATATCAAAGTATTCTTGTCCTGCAGTTATATCAGTCACTAACAAGTGTGTGTTTTTTGTTTTTTACATATTGGTAGTCCCACATGGAATATGCATGTGTAGAATTCTGTAGAAATATTTTGAAAATTTTAAAAGTCTGGACCTACATATAGGTTTCAATGAAATATTAAGATGTTTCTTATTGAATGATTTTTATTGAATTCAAATGGTTTTAAACTTTTGAAGAACTTCAAGCAGTTATAACAGAAGTTGTGCTTTTAAGCTAGCAACATCTTTTATTATAAAAAATAAAACCTTCACAACTCCAGTACACATTAAGACATTGATTTTTTTTTTTTTTTTAGCTAAAGTTGACTCAAAACAGGACCGAAAACACTGCAAACGGTTCTGTAATGCAGTGATTAAACAAGTAGCACCTGTAGACCTTTGTGAAATTGCATATTGCATTGGAAATGCTTTTTCTTTTTTTTAAAGAATAATATCATATTCTCCACAGAAACAACAATCAAACTTAAAGGTTCTTTGAAACGCTGATAATGAAAGATTAGTAGTGTGCGTTTTTGTAGCTATATTATACATGCACAGATAAGATGTATAACAAAATTATATAGCCAATAAAACAATAAGCAGTGTGTACAATCCCTGAATGTACTGTGCAACTCCAGTAGATTCAGCCCATCAGGTAAAGATCAGTGCACAAGTCAATATTTGTTAAGGCATGACACTAAGTTGCAAATAAAAGTACATCCTGCTTGTAGGGTGCTTGAGGTTAATGTATAGTAAATATTGTTTTAAAAAAAGGGGGGGAGTAACTAATCTTTAGTTTTCTTTTGGTAAATGTGTAAACATACTCAAAAATCAACACATGACACTTACAGGTATTTAGACTCCAGAAATAAATAAAGCCACCCACAAACGGTCGCTAAACAACACCTGACAATATAACTAAATCTTATAAAAAACTTAAAGCTGTCAAATTTCTATAAAATGAGGCAATGTCCAGTGGTCTGTAGCAAGTCAGCAATCTGAGTGTGTACTCTTTTAAGACATTTATAGTCTCTTCTTTGGCACTTTTTATTTTTATTAAACATCTAATAACCTGTATCATAATCTGTCCATTTCAGTTCTACTTTCCATTGGGACCTTCATAACCCAATCCACAGGTGTAACTCCACACCAATGATCTATTCCAAATTGTGTCTTCTACTGTGTCTTTCTTTGGGTCATCTAGTCTTGCGATCATTCAAGGCCTTTTGGTGTCCGTTGGGTTCCAGGCCGTCAAGTTTGAAATGGGCCTGACTGTAGCGGCGGATTAGAGCTCCAGGAAGAAGAGCCACACATGCGATCAGCAGGAGCTGCAGCAAGGTGCCCCACGAAAAGATGTCATCCAAAGACTGGATCTCAGACAAGATGGCTCCCGTACGGACACAGATGAAGTTATAAGGGATTAGACCTGGGAAGAAATTAAGCATTGAAAGATTATGAGATCAAGATCAGAAGATGTACTTTTACTTCATAATCAGAGTCTAAAGAATTATACATTCATTTATAACAGTAGATACAATGTAAGCTCACCAATGAGGATGGAGAAGAAGAATATGGGGATGGGGATGTTGAGGATTGGAGAGGTGATGTTCAAGAACCAGTTAGGTGTCATGGGAAAGAACCGCAGAAAGAGCAAGAAGAAGAACAAACTGCTCCTGTTCTCTTCCACCTAATAGAGAGAAATAGAGATTCAACGTTATCATGTATTGTTTCAACTTCAAATTTCTATAGAGAGCTGATGAAGACATGACTATGATAATTTAGTAGGAAAGATACACAAAAAAAACTCCAAAGTCCAAAATATTATATCTTATCAATGTAAAACTTCTTAAACTAGTATATTGTATTGAGGCATTTGATAGATATTTTCATCCAGTGACATACATACATTGCACTCAATGTATCCCTTACAAAAAAGATATACTTCACCTTCATTTTATTAAGTAACATAAATTCAAGTATATTTTCCAAGTATGCTCTATGTACCGAGTATACTAAAATCAATGTACTAGTAGTATACTTGCAAGTGTACTATTTCAATACTTCTTGAGGAGTAAACTGGCTTAGTTCCCTATCAGTCGCTCACGTTAGACGTAACGTCGGCGTGACGACGAAATTGGGATCACTTCAGGGAGCCCTTTCAACTTCGAGTGTCTTCAGAACGAGCCAATGACCGTTGGCGTGCGTAAATCGCGTCATGCGCCCCGTCATGCGATTAAACAGGAAGTGGGCACACGCACACATTGTCTTTCACTTCGGAGCCAAGAGGTTGTTACTTCATAGTGCTGCAAGAAGAGACTCTACAAGTTGGAAATTCTAACTCTGTCCAACGTTGGTGTGACGACGCGATCAGCGGTGGCCGTGAGCTTACAGGTCTCAACTGCTGTTTTACAGCTTACACTGTGTGTGTGTTGGTATCAGTGGGCGTTCCTTGAGTTTTTTACTTATTATAGCCACGGCTACCCCTGGGTGCCTCTTCGTGGGAAGAGTTTTTATTTTCTCTTTTTTTATATTCAACTAAAAGAGCAACACAAGCGTGACCCTGCGTCCTTTTCAGGATGTCATTCCACTTGTGCGTCCTGACGATCAGATGTCGGTCGCAGCATCGGAGGGGGAGCTTCAATCCTCTGGAGATGAGGATTCGGCTGCATTACCCCCTTCGGGGAGTGTAGCGTTGCCCGAGTCCGATCCAGAATGGGCGGCTATGCTTTCCCGGGCTGCCGAGAAGGTCGGGCTTGAGTGAAACCCTCCACCACGTCCCGAACCTTCTCGGTTGGATGATTGGTTTCTCCTCTGCCACCGGCTGGGGGGGGCACGAACAACAGGCATGCAGTTTCAGGTCTGTGGACGGGGCCTCAACTGCATTGGCACATCAACTGCCTTGAGTTGTTAGCAGTACATCTTTTTTTTTTTTCTTTTTTTTTTTTACACATTGCTCGATCTGTGTACACGATGCTGTTTTTATTTAGAGGACTGATGCTGATTTTAGCCGTATGGCTGATTACATGCGACTCCATGCTGGTGAATCAGGACTTGCTGATGTCGGTGGCGGTTCTGAGCTATACCCGTGACCAACTCTTACTGCTCCGGCCTAGTTACACACTCGCCCCCCAGCTACCGAGGGCATTGCAGGCGAGAACACTGGCGTGACATTTTAATATGTACTGTTTATATTCCACCCATTAGGAATGCTGCAAATGTAGCTAAACTTACAGCAGACTGTGTTCACATACAATTAAGACGTACCCCTGAAGCACCTTGTTTTATTTTAGGAGATTTTAATCATTGTATACTTGAAGCTGTGTTGCCTGGATACCATCAATATGTGGACTTTAATACTAGGCAAAAACATCTTGGACAAATGTAATGGGAATGTTAAGAATGCCTATACAGCTAAGGTTAAATCACCACTAGGCTCTTCTGATCATAATGCTGTCCATTTAATTCCTACGTATAAGTCCCTGCTTAAAAGGATGCTTCTCCTGTACCGACTGGAACCTCTTTCAAAGTTTGGACTTGGAGGAGGCTATAGAGACTATGAGCCCTATTTTAACGATCTGAAACGCAAGTATCAAGTGCAAAACGCAAGTAACTTTGTGGGCGGGTCTTGGGCGCTGTTGCTATTATACCGGCGGGATAAATGACTCTTGCGCCCGACGCAAATCTAAAATGGGTTGGTCTGAAGCAGCTTCATTATTCATAGGTGTGGTTTGGGCGTAACGTGAAATAAACCAATCAGAGCGTCATCTCACATTCCCTTTAAGAGCAGGCGCGCTTGTTCTATAGCGGATTCCTATTATAACGGCGGATTTGCCAGGCGCACGCGAGGAGCGATTCATAGCCGAGGAGACCGACGTTCTCGTCAGGGACGTTGGGGATGGAGAAACACACCCAAATTAACTTCAGTTAAACAGGCGTATGATAATTTGGGTAAATGTGTAAGCTAGATGTATGCTCTTATAATAAACTGTCTATCTATCTATCTATCTATCGTAATAATGTATGATTTGCAAAAATGATAACTGCTGCGTCTGTGTATGAGAGAATCAAAGTGTATGCGCGTTGTGCACACGCTACATTGATTATGGCCCTTAAAATAGCATATGAATAACATGCGCAACGCGCCACTGACTTTAAACTGTTTTTTTTTCGGTCAGTGGCGGAATTGTTTTCTAAACATGCAAAATAGCATGAGGGAACGTTTGCGCCGGAACACGCCTCCTCTTTGCGCTGAACCGCCCCGGGGAGCGCAAGTGTATTTCTTAGTTAACCGACGTGCGTCTGTGGAGGGAAAAGTCCGCTTTGCGTGGGTGCAAAATAGGAATGATACATGCGTCGGTGTACAAAGTCAATTGCGCTGGGTGCAAGATAGGGCCCTATGACAGATTATATACATTTCTGTAAAGATAATGTATTAAACCAAAAAATAACTACTATATATCCAAATAACAAATCTTATATCTCCAAGGTAATTAAAGAGTGCATAGTACGGAAAAAAATGGCTTTTAGGAGAGGAGACCTTGTAGCTATGAAAGATGCACAGAAGGAATTGAATTATAAACTAAGGACAGCTAGGAGGAAGGAGAGGGAGAAATTTGAGGCCCATTGTTCGACTATAAACAGCAAAAAACTATGGGATTCTATAAAATATATGACAAATATGGCTCCAGCCAAAAGATCTATCAATGTTTTAGATGAGGGGGCAAAGGCAAATGAGTTGAACAATACATTTTTATTGTAGGTTTGAAGTAAGAGACTTCTCACAGGAGCAGGAAACTGCACTGGATGCCTTATCTGTACTGGATTATCCTAAAACAATTATTGACCAGCATATGGTGGAGAGACTGTTTTCACAGTCTGTCCTAACAAGGCTTCTGGGCCGGACGGCATCTCTGGGCGGATATTGAAATCTTGCGGTGAAGAGCTGGCAGAAGCCTGGTGCCCCATTTATAAGAAATCTTTTGACACGCATACAGTTCCCTCAATTTGGAAGAGTTGCACTATTATCTCTGTCCCAAAAAAGGTTAGCTGTAAGGAGAATAATGATTATCGTCCAGTAGCACTCACAAGTGTTTTGAGAAAATGATGATTAATTTAGTAAAAACAGAGGTCAGCGGTCTATCAGACCCATTTCAATTTGCATACAGGAGTAATAGAAGTACAGATGATGCTGTTATATAGCCATAACACATTTCATAAATTTGCATTTAGAGGATTCTAGCTCGTATGCACGTCTTTTATTTGTAGATTTTAGTTCAGCTTTTAATATGCTGCAGCCACATCTCTTAATTGCAAGGCTGAATGATTTTAAAGTTCATCCACTTATTATAAAATGGTATTATTCTTTTTTGACCACTCGTAGGCAGCAGGTTAGAGTTAATGGAACACTATCTGAATTCAGAACGTTGAGCACAGGAGCCCCTCAGGGCTGTGTTAGTTCACCGGTTTTGTTCACTTTGTACACAGATGAGAGCAGAAGGCGTTATTCTAATAACCACATCATTAAATTCTCAGATGACACTGCAATTTTAGGTTTATTGAAAAAGAAAGAGGACTTGTCTGAATATCTTTCAGAGATTGGAAGGTTTGTGAATTGGTGTGAGGACAACCACCTAGCTCTGAATGTCAGTAAGACAAAGGAGATGGTGTTTGACCCTAGAGGAGTTGGTGATCACAGGCCTGTGATCATCCATAATGAAACCATCATACAGGTCCCTTCATATAAATATCTTGGTGTCTTTTTTGATTATTCACTGACATGGAATATCCATGTAGATAATCTTTGTAGTAGGTTACAACAACGGTTGCACTTTTTACGTCGCCTGAGACTTTATGGTGTTGATCAAAGGTTTATGATAATCTTCTATCAGGCAGTCTTTGAGAGCTTAATTAGACACAGCATTACAGTGTGGTTTGGTAATCTGTCTGTACAAAGTAGAACTAAACTGTTCCGGATGATCCACACTGCTTGGAAAATTATTGGTGTGAAAGAACAGACATCCTTGCAGACTATTTATGAACAGGCTACTTTAACACAAGCTAAAAAGATTGTCTGTGATCCATCCCATGTTTTGTACACAGAGTATGAGTTGCTGCCTTCTGGGAGGAGGTTTAGAGCTCCTCGCTGCAGATTGAATAGATTTAAAAACTCATTTATCCCGTGTCTGTAAAGATGTTAAATAGTGGCGGTATGGAGCTGTAATTGGATTTTTTGTTTATTCATTTTTTTCTATTATTGTCTGGTTTGTTGATTACTGTGTGTTAATTGTGTACTGACTGCAGCATGGGTGATGGCCCAAGACAAATTTTCCCATGTGGGATAATAAAGTTTTACCTTACCTTACCTTACCAGGTAGATCTGTTTGCCGGAACTAGTGCTCCTTGCGACAGCCCCTCCCGGCTCATTCCTCTGAGGGAGGACCTGCTCTCTCGGAGACGGGGCACCCTATGGCACCCGCGTCCAGACCTCTGGAAACTCCATGTCTGTTCCCTGGACGGGACGCAGAGGTTCTAAGTGATCCACCCCAAGTGGTAGCTGACACCATCACTTCCGCTAGAGCCCCCTCTATGAGGCATTGAAGTGGAACCTGTTCATTGAGTGGTGTTCTTCTCACGAGGAGAACCCCCGAACTTGCTCGATCAGAGCCGTGCTTTCCTTCCTGCAAGATGGGTTGGAGCGAAGGCTGTCTCCCTCCACCCTTAAAGTGTATGTTGCCGCTATCGCCGCACATCACGATGCAGTTGAAGCTAAGTCGCTGGGAAAGCACAACCTGATCATCAGGTTCCTGAGGGGGGCGAGGAGACTAAATCCGCCTCGCCCGCTCTCTATACCCTCTTGGGATTTGTCTCTGGTCCTTTCGGCACTTCAGAGACCACCCTTTGAGCCTTTGCAATCAGCTGAGTTAAAAATTCTGTTCTGTAAGACAGTACTCCTGGTTGTATTGGCCTCCATCAAGAGGATAGGGGACCTGCATGCATTTTCGGTCGACGAATCGTGCCAAGAATTTGTCCCGGCTAACTCTCACGTGATACTGAGACCCCGGCCTGGATACGTGCCCAAGGTTCCTACCACTCCCTTCCGGGACCAGGTAGTGAACCTGCAAGCGCTGCCTTTTGGAGGAGGCAGACCCAGCCCTGGCTTTTCTCTGTCCCGTTCGCGCTCTGCGTCTGTACATGGACAGAACGCAAAGCCTCAGGACCTCAGATCAGCTCTTCGTCTGTTACGGAGGCCAGCAGAAGGGAAAGGCTGTCTCCAAGCAGAGGATGGCCCACTGGATAGAGTGTTGCTTCTTCCTGGGCGCTGGCACACCGAGCCTCGCTGATAGATATCTGTAGAGCTGCATGCTGGGCGACACCTAACACATTCGCTAGGTTTTATATCCTACGCATTGAGCCGGTTTCTGCCCGTGTGCTCGCTTCAATCAGCTGGCAACACCGAAGTTCCCACTCTAGTGTCGGCTTGCTGCGCCACTCCCTTCCACTGGAACGGCACGCTTTCCCAGTGTTATCCAAGAGTTCCACTGTGTGGGTTAGAACGGAACAGCATTTGAACTCCCTCTACGCAGGCCTTCCGCCCCAGCCAGTTGGGGGTCTGAAAGTATTGCGTAGAGCAATGGATGTGGCAGCAACCGTGGGGTTTTCCATGGGATCCCAATTACGTCGTCACGACGACGTTACGTCGAATGTGAGCAACTGATAGGGAACGCCTCGGTTACTAATGTAACCCTCCTTCAGGGAACGAGAGATGTAACGTCCCGTTGCCACCATTGCTGACCATCTCTATACGGCCGTCACGATCTGGTGACGAACAGTATTTATATCGTTTTTACCTCTTGTACACAGACATGTCCGAGTGATCTGATCTGACGTGTACGCAGACTGGTGCATAGATATATACACTAGATGTCGCCTTAAAGACATTCGTTCCAATGAACTGCCATAGACAAGGCGACATCTAGTGTGTATATATCTATGCACCAGTCTGCGCACACGTCAGATCAGATCACTCGGACATGGCTGTGTATAAGTGGTAAAAACTATATAAATACTGTTCGTTTTCTCACACAAACCGCTCGTTTCGTGTCTTAGGCCATCAATGTGTACTTACGATGGGGAATTGTTTAATTTGGACGACGGGGAATTGTTTTAATTTGGACTCTGTGCTTGTGTTTTGAGATAATGACCATAGACCTGCATTATATGACTGACAGACAAGAACGGTTTGACCTAAAAATATCAAAATTGAAACTACTGCGGAAAAAAAGACACCTACATCTTGGATGCCCTTGAGGTAAGCTAAAACATACCAAAAATTAATTTCAAAGTGAACTATCCCTTTAAGAACAAGATTAGGCCAAATTAGACTTTTCTGTATACTTATCAGTATAAGCCAAGTTTACTTTAATATTAAGTATACCTCTGATAAGAACATAAAAAGTCAACTGAAAGTACATGCTTATATTTTTAGTTTCGAAGTTTGCTAACAGCACAATTTGTTTTGATTTTTCAATTTGTTTTATTTTTTCACAATTTTTCAGTTTGTGCATTCCCTGTGGAAGTGGGAATCAAACCACCTCAGCACTGATATTTGCTAACACTGTTTGCTGCCGTTTGAGCTATAGCACATGCAAAGTATAAACAAACAAAATGCAGTCACAAATACACTCGCTGACTATTTTTAGAACATTAATTAAAGGAAAATCCCTCTATTATGTGCTAAACAGCCAGAGGTGACCCACCATTTTCTGCAGCATTGCCACCTTCTCGGGGAAGATCCTGATGATGTGGCGTTTGCCAAATGTACGAGACAGCAGGTAGCAGTTTGTGGAACCCACAGTTGTCAAAGTGCAGGCAATAAGGATTCCATGCCATGGCCCGAATAATGCGCCCGCCAGCATGTTCTAGACATGATAAGAAAGATTGTATGTATGCTGTTTAGCAATAATAATAATAGGTAATAAATCTTTTTCAGTCTAATGAGGTGGTTCAAGTTAGTCTACTTATAGTGTCACAGAGTAGACCTCTGTTACCAACCAAAAAGGATGATCCTGGAATGGCAAAGGACTGCTTGTAGAGGTAGGCACTGCAGAAGAGAATAAACACATAGCCAGTGTGTTCTGTCTTATAGAACTGCAGCAGCTCGGCTAGTTCCCTTAACTCCTCCAGATCAGATGGAAACTTCAACCTGGAGAAAATGTAAGACACTGTGGAATATCAGTAAAACAATGGCACTCAACTTGTACTTAACACCTTTTTTTCTCTTTTCATTTCTAACAGATTGGATAGGGGTCATGACCTTCCTAAACCAGCACTAGGGAGACTGATATCCAATAGGATGATAAGGATTATAATCAATGGATTTGAGTGATACTGTGGGCTTTAGGTAGGCTATTTGATACGGAGTCATGGTGACATGAAATTTTGTCAATGCCTTTACATTCTCAACGCAAATATTTTTGCATTCACTCGCAAAATGTTTTCGTTCCCCCCCAAAAAAATTGCAAGAGCACAAACGTTTTAAAAGCAAACGCAAAGTTTCTCGGGTGAACTCAACACATTGCGAGAGAACGCAAAATCATTTGCAAATAAGGTATGAAAGCGAGTTATCGTGTTTTTAATGGCATCCGCTGTAAAAAGCTGTATGAAGCTCCTAGATCACTAGTAATTTTCCACAGCTCTGGAGTTTTTTGTCTACTGAAATTTCTTGGATGATATTTCATCAGCAGAGCAATCCAAAAACACATTAAATAACAGTACAACACACTTAAGAGATGTATGTCTATACCTCACAGCCTCGCTTTCATTCCTGAAGGCACTGCTGTGAATAAGGTCTACACGACCTCAGTAATGATCTGAAAACCTCACTGTCGCCCTCTGGTGAGACTTTTTACAAGTGTCTGATTTTTGAGTGGGAACATCAGGGGGGAAAATGTAACAAAAAATGTGACGTCTTCTTTTAGGTTACATAGAAGAAAGAAAGACATAGGCCTACTGGTTGGGGACAACATGAGTACAAGTAAATGATCCATTTCTACCCTTTTAAAAAGCTAAAGTTTAGTTAAATGTTTCATTGTTCCTCACACATAAAGATGTATTATGTACAACTTAAAATTATATGATTAGGGTATATAATTATACCAATATGATTATTTTAATGCTTTGTAAGCATCATAATAAATTACTGTATATAAATACATTATGGAACTTCTTTAAAAAAAACTGTATAGTAGAAAACAGGCTTGAGGGTTCTTTGCCTTAAAAATGTTGAAGACTCCTGACACTAGCCTGTCAGCAAGATTAGACAGAAAGACTGAAACATGATACACCAACTGGAAATAGCCTCTCAGCTGTGGAAATTTGCTTGTGTGTGTACAGGGTTGGCTGTACTTGAGGACCAACTTGTTTTAAAAGTCTTCAAACACACCTAACATAATCATCAATAAATGTAGATGTCCCACAGACTGAAGTTCTCGTGAGGTGGTCACTGGGCTCTTGCCAGCGGATGAATCACATCTTGTGCAGTCGTGAGTAATCTAAGCTCCCTACTGCCGTCCAGGGGGTAATTTGGGCACGCAATGAGGCAGTCATCCCCACCCATGTGCCAAAGCAGAGGTTTTAATTTCACATGCGTACACCGTGGTGACGAATATAAACATGTGATATGCTCCATGCTGAGCGCACACTGAGTGCGTTCTCATCAGAACAACAATGTGAGAGCCTTCAATGTTGGAGACAGACCAGACAATAAACAAAACAGCTTCAATAACACTGCAAAAATGTTTTCTGAAGAAATATATAGAGAGAGAGTTTATATCTTAAGTGATATTGTTTCTCAAGTAAATGTATGTTCATTTGATTAAGAAATGTTTAGATAATTGTACTGAAAAAACGAGCCAAAAACACACAAAAAAAAGATAAAAAAAAAAATGTAAACTCTACTTTTAAAAGAGCTCCCTGTTCAGCAAATTAAAGTACAGTCTTAAAAACAGCTTATTTTTATAGCTTTAATGATGCACAAAATACCCCTTCTCTGATAACCATGGATATCCCCACCCAAAGACTCAAACAGCTATTTACACCACTGGGGCTTTCACAGGGTACAGCTGTCTCTGCCATCGCTGCTGAACAACATGTTAAAAACTTCATCTCAATCTCATCAGCGGATATTCTCCCAGGGTACAGAGGAGTGAGCTAATCAAGAAATGAACCAAGACGTGTGGGTCACAAGACACTATAAAAAGGTCACTATGTGATGATGGTGGACATACAGCAGATCCATTACTCAATATCAATCTCAGATGTCCTTTCCACTGCTTTTGTCATTCTGAATGACTTCAGAAAATGACATTAAAGCATGGGGGTCTTTTGAGACCTCTCTTCTCCCCTTTTATTTATTAATGCACTTTATTTTAGCTAGTCATACTAAACATATATGTTGCTTATGAACCCTCCAGATATCTCTTTCTTTCCCTCCTCCTCCTCGGCATTGCACATCTCAGCAAATTCAGGGGATTTCAAGACACTCCAGAAGGCAGTTGTCTGATCTTATAACTGTCACATCATGCCCTCTGCCAGGCCCCAATCCTGAGATAAGACTGCTCATGTTGAGTTGCATTCAAAGCAGACAAGGTATAGATCATTTTAGATAATAGTTTCATTAATAAATTAATATAATTTATTAATAATAAATCATTTAAATAATATGATAGGCTCCAGCATCCCCGATAGCCTTGAACAAGTGGTTTGGAAATTGAATGGGTGGATCATTTATTATGCATAAGGTGTCAGTAAAACAGTAAACTGTTTTATGTTGTTATAAAAAAGGTATATATTTTTTTTAAATGCTTGAAGTTATTATTTTGAAGTAAAAAGATTAAATTAGACCTAAATTAGACCCTGTTATTTCGCTTTGAAATGTAGAAACATCACATAAAGAAGGTATATTTTTTTAAATATTCGCTTTAATGGCATCTCTTTACTAAGTACTATGAATGAAGGCCAGTATCACCAATACCAATAGAGCTACTGGTGTAAATGGATTTTTCTCAATTAGTAATTATAGCCATTCACCATTACAGTATGATCAAGAGCCATCATTTTTAACATTTAATAGGCTTTAAAAATATTTGTAAAAACTTTTAATTTAATTGAACCACATAAACCTATTATAATAAATGTTACATTTAGCAGTGCCTTTAATATAGCAAGAGCTGAATATAGACAGAATTAATTCTGTCATTAATTACTCACTCTCACGTCGTTCTAAACCCATAAGACTTTCGTTCATCTTTGGAACACAAATAAACATATTTTTAATGAAATCCGAGAACTTTCTGTCCCTCCATTGACAGAGTACACACAACTACCACTTTCAAGGTCCATATAGGTATTAAAAGACATCATTAAGGTAATTCATGTGGCTAGTTTAACCTCAATTTTATGAAGCGAAGCGAGTGCCTTGTTTGTGCAAAAAAACAATAATTTACCAATTTATTTACCAAATATTTATCTCCAACGCGCGTTTATGAGAGCACCACGACGCATATGTGTTCAGTTGTGTGAGAGCAGATGTTGCTCTATGCGGCACGTGCAAAGTGAATCAGGCCCTGAATGTAGGCCTATACGCTAGCCAAAGTATGCCAGGAAAAAATAGATGCTGTATTAATTATTGTTAAATATAAATAAAAAAAAACAAGTGAATACAATTTTTTTTAAATCTCAAAATTAGCGCGTTACTTTTGCGATTTGTATATAGCCTATATGCAATCATTGCATATCCTAGTACACACAAGCAAAACTGAAAATATCTTAGACCCATTTGCATGATAAGAACTGACCAGGGGTCAGGATCTTTAGTTCCCTGCCTATAGGAGGACATAATTGGACAGATGAGACTCTAGAGAAGAAACAGAATTTTGTTTTGGGTTGCATGTGAACTACAGTACATGAAGTGCCTATCATCTGGGCACCTCTCACACCGGGTCCAGGGCTGCTCACACAGTATAAAGTAACACTGATGAGGAAAAAGCACAGGGCAAACGGGAACCACATGTCCTGGAATATCTGCCACTGCCTGAGAATAACTGCCAACGCTTCTCTCTTTTTACATGTCCATCTCTCAGTCACTCTAATTCTTCAGTCTCTTTGAACTGAGATGAGGGTGTATATATTCTAATGAATAAACCAATACTTAGTCAAACAGACATACAGGAAAATAAGAATGTGAAATGAATAAAGACAGAGAGAACTATAATAAAAAAGAAAGAGGGAGAGAGAGAGTTACTTCACAGGTGAAAGGGAGCATCACAAACTGAACTGTATGGGGAAGATGCTTCCCTTAACAGTGCGAACATACTGCTACATTACATCAAACATCATCCATATTATTAGTGGAAATATATTATTGGTGGAATTAACTGGAAGTATTTTACAATTTAGTTAGCACAAAATTATAAAAAAGGGCTATATTGCTCCATTACTGGGGTGTATGCCCCTTTACCTGTGGCAAGACCCCCAAGGACAAACTTACCCTAGCTGTTATCTGTTTTTTTTTAAATACATCAAATATTATGTAACATATATGTAAATGTATGCTTTTTGACATTGTATTTGAATAATTAAATGAATGACAGAAAAAATTCTGGCTACATCTGCAAGGTTAACTTATTCTATTAATTATATAGGTAGGCCAACATTTTTAATGTAGGGATGTCATGTGCAAGTAAGATTGAATGATTCCACTCAACATGACTATGGTTATGATTAATAAGATGTTTGAAATGTTAATGAATCATTGTATTAATAATAATAATAATAATATGTTAATATAAAAAATAAAAATAAATACCATGCGTTTTATAACTATTTAGTAAGAAATAGTTAAAAACATTCTGTCCAAATTGTGAGGGGTTACTTCTCACTTCAAAATAAAAACAATATTTTCCAGTACAAATTCAATTCTCTATTCGAAATGTGAGCGATCGAGTCCGAATCATTAAAGAATCGTTTAGACTGGTCTTGTGATTCACAAAAGATTCGTAAATGAACTGGACTCAGTCATACACATTTCAAGCCTGATTCCTTTCACAACTTGTGAACCAGTTCAACCGATAAATCGAATGGATCCGACTCAAAAAATAGCAATCTATTCACCTATAATTAGGCAGAAGATTATGTAGAGTTTTGACTACCAAAATCATTTAGTAGGCCTATTTGTCATTTGTTATTATCACCAGATGTAAGACTAATGAAAACAAATTTAGCCTGAGATGTTTAACATTCAGTTGTGAGTTAAAACACAGACACAATCAATTACTATTAGACACAATAGAGAAATGAATAGAATTCATTCAGCTCCAAACAATAGTAGAAGTGGGAACTGCTCACAAACTAAGGCAACCAGAGATAAGACGCAGTGAGATATATTCTACCTGAGTATTTCCTCCTCCGGCTCATCGTCATGGACTGTGTGTTCAAGTTCAGCGTCGTGAACGCGGACGGCACGAGGACCCGGCGGGAGGAACGCAGACAGCAGATACAAGTAAAAAGTTGCTGTGGCCACCAAGGCGATTAAACCCCAGATTGAGCGCATAGTCCAGGCCTAGATCTGTCTAAAGACGACTTTGCTGCACTTGCTGCTACACCTGTTAAATAGCAGGTCCGGTCAGTGGGCAGTTTATTCATGTTACGTCTCCAGCCCATGGAAGTACGTGGACCTACTGTATTGCAACAATGTGCGTGAGTGAAGCCCCTCATGAGGGTGGATCTATTTGTCACATGAGACCCCCAAAATACGAGACTAGGCTATGTGTGATGGGAACACAACTTTAGAAAACACCAACTCCGTATGATTTGAGCCAATTTTAAACTACATTATCTAACACATGCTATTATTTGAGGCTATCGGTGTTGTCAATGTGTCATTTTATAGCAATAAAATGATGCGACATTGCCTTATAAAAGACAGCAAGTACAGTCTTTATTTATTTTTATTTTATTTTATTTTTGCTTCGAGACAAATGTAATGTGTTATTCATTATTGTGTGCAAATTAAAGTATATGCAAAATATATCTTAAATAAAGCCTAATTGAAAATTATTATAAATATAAGACTAAAGTGGACTGAGCACTGTAAATATAGGAAACATCATTTGGTTTATATTGTTAGCAAAGAACATCTATTCAAGGAGTGGTTTGTGAGTCTGAACACATTTGAGCTCTGTGAAACCTGTTTTACTCAAATAAAGTGAAAGATGAAATTGAGAAAAGGGACCTTATGCCCATTACAAGGTCTTTCTTTAAGTATGGACCTATGTCAGTGTTTTTTTTTTAAACAGTTTTATATTACACTATTATGAGGCAACAATCGCATGTTTTTTAATATATGACTCCACAAGTTGTTCTGTTTCGTTATCACTTGATGACAGAGTTGACTTCATAATCAAAGCCCAAACAGTACACTGGGTAGGTTTTGAATAGATTTGAAATTATGAACTTGTTTTTTATCTATTATTGTTTCATAGACAAGTAACTTAACCAATCTGTCTAAAATATGGTATGAAATAAACTGTATGAAGTGTTGTTTCTGCAGGTTTTAAATGAAACACTGTGTAGTTTCATCTATATTTTTAACTGATTCCATAATGAAAAGTTGTAAGACAGGCTGTGATCACCTAATAAGAAGAACTTCATATGATTAGAACCCATTTTTAATTCCATTATTTAAAAAAGTATGATAGGATATTATCAGAGGCTATATCTGTGTTGTCAGTTTGTCATTTCATCACATTTCATGTGATTCTTCACATGGCATAGTCTACTCTACACAGGGATGATTAGCTCCAAAATGTGAAATTGTAATCGTTGTTTCGGAGATAATTATCGAAGTTAATTCTTCATGGAATGAGTATAGGCAATTGCCACATAAAAGACAGTAAGCACAGTCTTATAAATGTTTTTTGCTCCAAGTCAAATGGTATGTGTGAGCATGATGGTGTGGTTCAATAGTATTATTGGCTGAAAGAAAAGAGCTGCTGAAGTATATTACAGAAAATATAACAATATTCACACACTACAGTCAATATCCTACACTTATTTCCACACTAAAGGAGGTAGAATATGATGTATCAAAGTCAGATGTGCAAAAAAACAAACAAAAAAAACAGCACCAATGGTAGGCTACTTATTAAAAGTGAAATACTACAATCTGACTATGGAAATGGAATCATTTTCTCTATATACATGCTATTAAGAAAGAGTTAGGGTTAGGAAAGGGTTAGATTAGGGATAGGGTTATTATCAAGAAAAATAAAACTGTAAGGATATTAAGAACCCCAGAGATAACTGGACAAAAGTCCCGTACCTGAAATGTATATGTGGTAAAAGGAAGAGGCCATATGATAATCCGTTCATTTGTTTATCCAAAATTTTTTGAAACTTGCTCTATGATAAATGAATATGCATAACAAGAGGAGTGTAGAAACTGTCAATCTGACAAATAGCCTCTGAAGAAGAAGGAGATGAAACAACTATGTAAGTCTTGTTGTGGATCTGAGCAAAATGTGTGGGAAAAGATAAACTAAGAAATATTTTTTTCTAATAAAAACTGTAAATTGAAATGCAAGTTGAATGATTCTGAATGGCTAAGAAAATAGATAAACATAGTAATTTTCCACACATAAACAGATAGACTGAAGCATATCTCCATTGGTTATGCATCTGACACTCGGACCCTGAAGTTAGGCACATCGTGACCTTCCGGGTCGCAGATTTGGGTTACTGGGCACCAGCATGTCCAGAACAACAACTCAGTCAATCTCCAATAATGCCTGTTGTTCCTTAACCTGTAAAAAAGAATACTAACACACACAGCTTCTTCAAGGTTGGATTTGGTCAGGCTCTTTAACGATAAACAGGAGAGTCTTCTCAAAACATCAAGATAATATGTTCTTTCTCTCAAGGAGAGGACACTTTAATCTAACAGAGTAAAGTAAAGTCTTTAACTACGAAATGGTCACTCAAACTATTGGTTCCAAAGATCCTTGTGACTTATAGTCGTCAGGGTACCCTTGAAAAACAGATGCGCCTGTATGTATTGACACATGTTGAAGACATTTCTCAAACACAAAACGAGTCCATATTTCATTTCTGGAAGCCAGGCTAAATGAGCGAGCACTGTTACTGCATTCAGATATCAAGTACAGACATTAGAAAATACATTAAAAGAACATTTCAGTAATCACACTGGTAACTTCTATAACATAGTAAAATCTCATAAGCTTAGAGAAGTCATTCCACTCATTTGATATTTAGAATGAAAAATATTGATTAATATCTTAATTATAATCACTCATTAGATATACATTGAAGCAGCAGTGGATTCCAGAATCCACCCCTTCACTTTATTTTGTGGAAAAAGAAGGAAAGTTCGAACCAATATTGACTGTGTGGAACCAGTTATAATTATTTATTTATTTATTTTTGCTACCACTTGATGGCAGAGTTGACTTCATAATCAAAAGCCCAAACCGTTATGGTTATGGAAAGATTTGGAACTACTCGCTTTTGAACTAATTTTGTTTCATAGACAAATACCACCCAAATGGCTGTTCTAAAATAAAGGTATGAAATAAATTGTGTGAAGTGATGTTTCTGCAGGCAGTGTAGTTTCAACTATATTTTTTAACGGATTCCATTATGAGACGTAAGACATGCTGTGATTTCACCATGTAGAACATGTTATCAACATAGTAAATATAGTAAATATTTGAAATAATATTCCTCTGTCAGCCAGATTTTCAGATAAGCTGTGGTTATAGGGTTTGAAAAACATTGTCCTGATAAAGGATATCATATTTCCACAATATTATACATTGTATACAATATTTCCTCTAATTTTAGGAGTAATTCATGTTTACGGTTAATTTTGTGGGTAAGAAATGTTAGAAATGTGTTTGTTTGACAGGAATATGTTAAAAATCCCTGTCACCAGTAAGTCAAGAAAGCAAGTCTGTTTTCCCCTCATAGAGATAGAAAGAAAAAGAGAGGGAGAGACTTTTAAATATTTAATGAATGTTCCCCTTGAGGAAGTTGTTTCATCATCAAAGATTAAAATAACCTTCCCAGTATATTGCAGAGGCAGATTCATTGATAAGATTCTGCTGTGTTTAGAATGAAGTTCCCCACATGCCTGACTGGGGAATATAGATTGATAACAGGCACATTTGTTTTTCACATTTTTGCGATTGGTTGAGGATCAACTGATTTGTATTCTGTGGGACATCTCTAATCGATTGAACTCATTCATTGATGGGTAGTTTGAATGCATGTGGTGGCCACACTCACACTGCAGGCTGTGCTGGATTTATGACAATATGGATTTATTGATTTTTCTTGGTGGAGTCACTATTAAGTGTGTCATTGATATTAATCAGTGATATAAGAAGAAATTATTACACAAATTCAGGAAAGAGAGTAACGATGTTATAGCTTGCCCATCATCTGTGTCATGTGACTGAGTCAAAGTGATTTAGTAAGGTTTCTGAAAGCATGGCCCTGGGAGAGTTTGTATGTGCCTTTAACACAAATAAAAGATATAGAGAGGAAGAGGAAGAGGAAGGGATTTAGATGTAGTAAAAGCGGACTCCGCTCATTTCGACTGTCCCCTTTACTGGCCACAGTTAACTTCAAGAGGATGCAAAAAAATTATGCAAAAGCACAATGCACATTTCCTAAAAGTTTTTCAAACATTTCACATGTTCCATGTTTTTTGAAGTCATGTAATACCTTTGTCTGTGGAACAGACCCTAATTTAAGTCATTATTTACTGATAATCTTCCCTTCCAGTGGGCTGTTCAAATGAGAGCCAGATCAGTCTGATTCACATAGAAATCAATTAGACCAGTTTCACGAGTTCACATGTTAATGAAATCTTATGTAATATTATAATGCGTATTTGGCTTGCTGTCCGGGGGGAGGGCTCCGAGCTCGGAATTCGGCCCGACCCCAGAGTACTCCCCCCTATAAATGTATAGATCATAGGTATCTATGAGCAGACCCAGCAGAGTGTGAGGTGATGGGGTGGTGGCGGGATGCTGAGAAATTAGTCATGAGACAGGAGGTAAGGGAAGGCTTTATTTATACTGGCTTCTTCTTGCGCTGATTGGATGATTACCTGAACATGCTCCTCCCGAACTTTGTTACATAAAACTTCATTTTGTGAACTGAACCAACTGATTTATTGAAAACTCATGAATGAATGAATGAATGCAGCAAGAAGAGGTTTTCAGTGAATAGCAATTTAAAGGGATAGTATACCAAAAAAGAAATAAAACGAAAACAAAATTAAAATGATGTCATCACTTACTCACCCTCATGTAGTTGCTGTCAGACTTTCATTCCTCTTTGGAACACAAAAGAAGATATTTTGAAGAATGTCGGTAACCAAACAGTTACCGGGCCCCTTTGATTTCCATAGTATTTTGTTCCATACTATGGAAGTCAATGGGGCCCATCAACTGTTTAGCAACATTCTTCAAAATATCTTCTTTTGTGTTCAGCAGGAAAAAAGAAATTCATAAAGGTTTGGAACAAGTTGAGGGTGAGCAAATGATGACAGAATTTTCATTTTTGGGCGAACTATCCTTTAAGCAGAAGTACTGCTTGCATGTTCACGAATATACACAGACTCACACATGCTGTCTGAATGATTTATGTTCACCCTTGTAGTGACTGAAACATCTGGATCATGCATTGGATCCCCTAGCAAATGAGATGGTGAATCTATACACAGGATATCTACCATAACTCTACTGGGGACCGACTGTAAAATCAGAACCAGAAACTAAAAAATTACCTTCCAGAAGTATAAAATAAATATATTAATAATAACTTATTTTGAGTAGAAATATTAACTGTTTAAAAAATAAGAAAACTTACAGTACTGGGCTGTATGTACCATTTACCATGGTAAAAGAGAGAGAGAGAGAGAGAGAGAGAGAGAGAGAGAGAGAGAGAGAGAGAGAGAGAACCATTTAAAATCAGTAAAATCATTTGCAGGATCATGTTAGAGGGGTTTCCCCCCAGCTGAGATGCTGCACTGTTGAAATGGAAATGTGTAACCCAGTTTTGGTGATGGATATAACTCACCAAAGTGCATCAAGCTGAGGGTCCAATTCCTGCCCAGATCTCATTACACCGAGAAAGCAAGACAACCTTACACACACTAAACAGCTTCAGAGATGCACTATCCTGCCAATAACAATCTCAGCGCCCCGGGCAGTGTCTGTTTGGTGGATGAAAGAAAATGTGATATTTAAGTTGTTCAATAAAGCGTGTCTGAAATGTCTGAGTGTGAGAAGGATTTTTCAGATGTTAAATAAAAATGTGTGTGTGTGTTGTGTGTGAGCATGTAGAGGAGGGGTGCTTTCAACCTAGATATAGATATTGCTGCAGGCTTTGGTTTATATTGAAAGGTCCCCTCTAGTTCACGTGCCAGACTCAAAGAGTGTCCAAGGGGGGAATATTCAATCAGACACAACATCTACATCACAAATCCTGGTCTAATTTTACTCTCCGTTTCTGTGCTTTCATCTTCTACACAGCAGAGGGCAAGTTTAATCCCATGATTTATTGTCACCATGAACCCTGAGGCAGAGCTCTACACATCCAGGGTGCCTCTGTATGACATATTTCTATTATTTGTATGCAGGGTGCCTGAAATCATGGGGCATGACACGCAAAATAAAGATGAAGCTTTGTTCTTGTTTCATCATAAAATGAACATCTTTTAGAAGCGGCGCCCTTGCTGAGATACAGAAGCATCAGCTGCATGAGGATGAGGTAAAAAACTGTTGATAAAAAAAGACTCTTCCATAGCTCATGAGACTTAGTTCTTCTCAGTTGTTTCATTTTGCAAGGTTGTCTTGTAACATAAAAACAGAAATAAAAACGGAAATGAGTCAGCTGACATGCATTAAAGGTGAAGTCAGTGCATTTTGTGTTACATTTAGCTGGTTCTCATTCTTTCAGAGTCAAAGGTATTGGACTTTCTACTGAAACCTACTGGCATAAATGCATGATTGAAGGGGGTCTTATTATGCCCTTTTACAAAGTCTTGGTTTTGTTTTTGGGCTTAACCAGAATATGCTTTCATGCTTGAGTGTTCAAAATACACATTATTCTTCACATATTTTACATTATTACAGCACCTCTCTCCCCTATTTGGCTTGAACGCATTGTATAATTCCGGTTTTGATGAAGCCTCTCCTTCCGAAATACGAAATGTGCTGTGATTGGTTACTTGGCCCAGTGTGTTGTGATTGGCACGTGTTCGAGAAATGTCACATCATTACCATAACTGCAAGTTTCATCTGCTCAGATGGCGAACCAATTCAAGCTAGATTCAGACTTAAGATTATTAACGAACAAGATAATCATCCAGAACGTATTTAATGCATGGACTTTGCAAGCACAGATTTCACAGTTTTTTTTTTTTTCTTATACATTTTAGATACAAAGTTATACACCATTTAATCATACTGTAGTTGTCGGAAACTGGTAATACAAACAGTAATCAATCACACAACCATGGATCATTTTCCTAAGGGGCGGTGAACAGTGAGAGCTTACAAAAGCTACAGTAAACATTATATCAACACTAATGTTGGCTAACAGGCGAGCGGAGGTAAAGCTTTGCCCTTTGTTTACATCGTAGCAACAACATAAACTTATAATTGAAACTGTTATTAGAAAAAGCAACTAGAAATAATAAGACATACAAGTTATGATCCACAAACAAAATTGCCCGACAAAGTGGGAACTGCTCCATTTCAGGAGAAGCTTTTGTAGCCTGCATTGTACTCTCTTAGCTTCTGGAAGCTGTTCTCCGTAAAATGTGCAGCACACAGACAAAGGTACAGTGTTTAAAATAAAATACATTTTAACCACTATGAAAACGGGGTGGAAAAAACAGCATCCCTTTGACATAATGACAACACTGTCTTCTCTAATGCAGCTCAGCCAGGCCTCGTCCCCCTTTTTGCACATTCTGTGGGAGGATATTATTTAAATGAGTAACATTGTGACTTCATAAAGCCCGGAAAAAGCACGTTGTATCCCAAACGAGTCGTTCATTGTATCTTGGAAAGTGGATTCTTTTAAATAAAATATCTCCCTTTGGATTGGAGCTTTGAGCTTAGTAACCTTGCAGATCTTTTTTATGCTCAAACAGCAATATTACACTAACTAAAATTGAAAAGGGAAAAAAGCATAATAGGACCCCTTTAAAACAAGTTTTATTTTGTTATTTTTCCTCCATGTTTTTATTTTTTTATTTTTTTATCCCATCATAGTTGACATTCTTGCTTTGTGCAATCCGATAATGTCTGATTCACTGAGACAGGACTGAAATTATTGTACTGTCAATGTGATATCAACATGGTGGCGACCAAGAGAATGAAACCTGCTCCATGCTCTATCTGAAAAAGAATAATACTTTTTAGATAGAAACGTGTTGGGCAACGATTACAAATCGCATCCAGTTTGTGTTTACATAATATATGTGTTTACTGTGTATAATTATTTTGTATATATACATATGCATGTATATATTTAAGAAATATTTGCTGTATATACTGTATATATTTATACATCATTTATATTATATAGAAATATTTTAGATAGAAATAATAAATTTTTCTTAAACAAGCGTATGTGTGTGTATATATATATATATATATATATATATATATATATATATATATATATATATATGTATACACAGTAAACACATATATTATGTAAACACAAACTTTTATTTTGGATGCGATTAATCACGATTAATCGTTGCCCAACACGTTTCTATCTAAAAAGTTAGATAGAGCATGGAGCAGGTTGCATTCTCTTGGTCGCCACCATGTTGATATCACATACACCATGCTGACATCACATTGACAGTTGTCGTAGAAATTTTAAACTGTATATTAAACTAACCATGTTTCTAACATCTAACCTTATTTAACATCTAACAATGGAACAGGATGTACTGTACGAAATCAATGGAAAACTTGTGACTTTGACTGTGTGCGTGTGTATGTGTAAAAATAACATAGTTTGGGGAATGAAACTAGACAGTCTGTTAGAATCTTGTGATTAACAAATGAAGTCATCATTAAAACAGAGTTTGCTTGTGCCAGTGACAGAGGAAAAAGGTTGGGGCTTTTGAACCAATTGAACCAATCATATTGAAGGTGACATGTTAGTCTTATTTGTTTTCTCGATTCTATAAAAACTGTTGTATCTGTGTTTTACGGTGGGATTCTCAATGGAATTTGTCTGAGATCCTCCGGCCTTGCTTCTTGGGAGAGATTCCCTGAGAACTGCTCGGGAAGATCTCCTGCCTGTGATTAAAGCATTTAAAGGACATTTGCAGGTCTGTTTGTCTGTTCATTTCTGCTGCGCAGCCGGTCAGTTTAGGGAAGCAAATAAGTTAGAGTAAGAAACTCGGCCAGTTGTCGACTGAAGACGCAAGAGCTAGAGTATAAAGGTTATTAAGTGTCGACTGAAGACGCTATGTGTGTCGATTTGAAGACGCCAGATTTTATTTATTAAGTGTCGATTTGCAGACGCTAGATAGTCGGGTTTAGGGAAAAATCCACTACACAGTACAATAATTTCAGTCCGGTCTCAGTGAATCAGTCACTAAATTTATTCATTAATTAGAAAACCCCAATACACACCCAAAACATTTTTTGGGATTACCCTGATTAACATTTATAGTACACATTTACCATAAACCTAACCTATCATCTAATATTGCACATCACAATTTAAAAAAACTAATCAACATGATATCCTATACTGTACATCGAAAATAGCTAAACGGATAAACATCAAAAACATATAGCCTATTGTATAATATGCTACAGTTATAAGTGATTATCTTGGACCATTCAGTAATAACCAGTAATGATATGCACAGGCCGTATTAAAGTCAAAATACATGCATGAAAAGAAAGAAAAGAAAACTGTCAAAATAGGTTATATTGTTTAAGAATATTATCATAATACTTCATGATGATTTTAGTTCATATATAGCAACCATTGATCATTGTATTAATGTTGGAATTGTGTGTCTACCTGTGAGTTCTAGTCTGTGTTATATGACCTACAATTCTGTACTAGAAAGTATGGTGTTTGTGGACAAAAGCTAGAATGCCACTAGATGTGTGTGTATATGCATGCCTCTGTTCTCTGTCAGATCATATCTCTTTTTTAAAGTCAGCACAATGCCACAACACCACAAAGCAGGTCTTCTCTGTCAGAGTAAGCAAGAGCAATAGAGAGTGAAAGAGAGAGAGAGAGAGCAGAAGAGGTTTATGACAGGATCTATTTTGTTTCGTATGCATGCAGATTGTCTCTGGCAGAAGCATATGCAGCAGCGCTGAGCAGAGATGGCAAGCTGCCCTTCTCACATACCTCAACACAGAAGAGCAACCGAAGCTGCAACAGAAGCCACACGCCCACTCTCACAAGATGTGTCCTCAGCTGAGAACTGCATTAAAGATAAAAAGAAACCTAATTTGTCTAAGAAAATGGCATCGAAAAGTCCCTTCAGAGACACATTCACATGTTTTCTACATCAGAAATGCCATAGATAAAGTTGGTTATGTAAAGCAAATGTAAAAATGTGTTAGTATTGTCTAGGCTGATGAAGTAAGTGCGGTCCAAACCAACATCTTTAATTATATGGACAAATTACATTGAGACATATTTCTCTCTCTCTCTCTCTCTCTCTCTCTCTATATATATATATATATATATATATATATATATATAGAGAGAGAGAGAGAGAGAGAGAGAGAGAGAGAGAAACTCCAGTGTTAAATGAACTCTCCTGGAAATATATTTGAGACCACACTCAAGAGTGTTAAAGGAACACTGAACAAGCAGCCCAAACAAAATCTAATATTAAAAGTCAAGGGACAAAAGCCCAACTACAGCAAACACTGATCTCCATAATGGCGACTTATATTTTTTTTTCTCCTTTGGTATAATCACTCAATTAATCACTTAATTATCTCATTAACTTTAACACTGCTTCAGTGTTAATTTTACACTCTTATATATATATATATATATATATATATATATATATATATATATATATATATATACAGTATATATATATATATATATATATATATATATATATATATATATATATTCCACAGAAGAAGGTTCGGAATAAGATGATGGTGAATAAAAGATGTCTCAATTCATTAACGGTTGAACACAACCCACCAAGATAGCAACCTGAATATAATTTTTGACCCTAAATGTAAGAATAAAAGAATAAAACCTAAAGTTTCCTATCACTGTCTGACATTTTGTTTGACATTTTCTCTCAAATGCTGAAACAGAGTACAACATGTGAAAGTCTCTGTGACAGTACAAAGCACATGAATATTTAATTAGACAAGCTGTTCAGTTTATGATTGGTTGTTGCTAAACAACTGCTTCACACTGCATCTTCAACACCACAATGCAGACCCCCCCCCCCCCCCAAAAAAGGTTAAAACCTGTGGTAAAATTACAAGTGTGAAAGTTTGCCTTTCCTGGAGTTAACAGCAGGTTTTAAAAAATGATAAGCCAGGGTTAAGCGAAGTGTGAAAATCCCAAATGATTCTATGATAAATTTAATTTTCTTCACTTGCCTCCTACATGCAAAAACTCCAAACGGTGCTCACAGGGCAATTTGTCTGTACAGAAATGAAATGAATTAAGAAATGTATCCAATCTTTCGGTCACAAGCCGAATATGTCTTTAACAAAGAGAACCAAAGCAATAACACAGAGACAAGACCGCCTGCAGCCTGGGACTTTTTCAGAGACTGATGAGAAAGTGATTGTCCTTTGGGTAAAAGTTTGAGGGACTTTCTGGCTTGACCCATATCTGTGAGAATGATTGTGCTATCAGTATTTTCCATAATCGTACATTTACAGTGCAGAGAGAGAGACTCTATGTAAAATTTTAAGTACAGTCACAGCTTCAAGGGCACATGGGCGGTGATGTATATTCATACTTTAGAGATTTGTGTTAAATAAAGCCTATCTACAGAAGCCTAGCTTTGTCAAAATCCAATACTGAGCCATTTGTAATATCTGTTAGTGTTTCACTTTGAGGTTTTCGCTCACAAACACCGTTGGAGGCCATTTATCCCGAAATAATTCCTACCCATTGCCATCTTGCCAGACCCCTCAGGACTCAGAGAGAGAGAGAGAGAGAGAGAGAGAGAGAGAGAGAGAGAGAGAGAGAGAGACAGAGAGAGAAACTACAGGCCCCATCTCTTGGGGAAAATGAAAGTCTAATCAATCCTTTTCCTAGGATCAGCAGACAGTGGCTTCATTGATTGGATAGTTATTGTGACACATGTGGTGGCAGCAGACGTTAGGCTTCATGACTCCACGCTCCAGTGAAACATGGCTCATTTATGAGCCTATATTCTGCGCGGCCTGCCTGCAGCCTCTGACAAAGTGGTTATGGATGTTGCCAATTTAATGGTAGCTTGTGTGTCTATGGGTGTCTGTGTGCATGTGTGTTTCCCCTTCTACTCTACAGGGAGTCAGCAACAGTAATATGAGTCTGGGGAGCCAATAAAATTTAAACAAGGTTGTAGTGGTGTGACATTAGCAATCTTTACTAACATTGTGGAGGTTTTGCTTGCTGACAGGACAATAAAACCAAATAAATACTGTTAATGCCAACGAAACCTTTGAATGATGAATAACTTCCTTGTTGCCCTGGAGACAGTGCATATTGACATTTTAGTTGAAGGTGAAATAGAATGAAACGTAATTAAAGCGGAAGAGGTCAAGAGAAAGATCGTAAACAATGCATATGACCACACGTAAAACTGTTCTTCCTGCTCCTCAAGGCCAAGCAAATGTGAAGCAGTTATCCAGATCTAGACTGATAGATACATATATCCTGCTATTGTTTGCAGTATTTCACTATACATTGTGTGCACCCTTTTATTTCAAGATACATGCTTGTTGTAGGCTACACATAGCACTTTAAATATCATGTTATGTTAAATTTTGTTAAATGCAAAAATGTTTAGTCACATTTGACCACAATATGTATATATATATACATACCACACCCCCACCAATACAAAAAGAAAAAAAAAGAAAGAAATAAAAGGGGCCCAGAAAACTTATTGTAAGGCAAATGTGTTTTCATGTTCTGCACAAGATATAAAGTCACAGTTGAAAGAAATAAGTTCACAATTTTAAGACAACAGGTCACATTGAGTGTTTTAATTATATATATTTTTACTCTGAGGCAGAGTAAAACAATTACTCTTTTTTTTTCTTTTTTCGAACAGCTGTTTCAAGTTTCAAGTTAAAGTTTTTTTTACAATCGCTAGGTCAGGTCGTGTTTTTTTTTTTTTTTTTTTTTTACTCTTCCCACAGTTCTCCTAACCAACTTTTAACCCGGCACAAAAGTTTATTTCACATTCAAAATTCACTAAAACTACCAAAACACTTCATACATGTTTCAAATCAACACGTTCTTCCAGAACACTAGGTTTTCACCCAACAAACACACTTTGTCATAAAACACAGACCTGCACACACACACACACACACACACACACACACACACACACACACACACACACACACACACACACACACACACACACACACACACACACACACACACACACACACACACACACACACACACACACACACAGAGAGAGAGAGAGAGAGAGAGAGAGAGAGAGAGAGAGAGAGAGAGAGAGAAACAACAACAACAGCAACAACAAAATAACATAAATCAAGTTATCATACATTGAGTAGAACTTTTGTGCCAAAGGCATAGGCTTTAAAGAAAAAAACTGTGAAATCAATTGCTCTTTTGATGATATTCTATATGGTTTGTACCTTTCATGCCATAAGGAAATTCTCAATTCATATTTTTTTTCTACTTTCATCCTTTGATAAAAGATTGCCTGCAAGCAACTTCAGTGCAGGATCCATCATCATGCTATAATGTACCTTGACCGTATTGTTACACACCAACTTGACCAGTGGTGTTCAACCTTTAATGGGCCAGCGCCTCCTATCCATTATCCAGGTCCCTTACATAGTTTAATAAAGCCAACATTTTGGCTTTTTTTATTTTTTTATTTTTTTATTAATTTTTTATCCATTTGAAAATCTTGTTAAAATATGCTATTATAAACTCGTAGGGGCATGAACACCTGAAAGCCCCCCTTTCAAAAAATCTTGCTTCCAACGCCCCCCGTTGTTCTTTGAATGCCCCCGTTGAGAACCACTAAACTAGACCAATGAGACATTTAAAAAGACAGACATTTTCTCCTGAGGTGGTCTAACATGAAGTCAGTCACTGTGCAGCCAACACTGGCTTTGAAGGAGGAAAATGTTGGGTGAGGATCACCGGAAAACTGCTGACAATAGAGTCGCTTTGAAAGTGAAAACTTTCACTTTGAGGATGGATGCCCTCTGTATGACTGTTCTTAGATCTGTGCTCTTTGAAAGCGGAATATTTTCATCCCCACTGCCAATGTCTGAAACCCTTCTAAAATTTTGAAAGAAAAGAATAAATGTGGGCTTAATTTTTGATAACAAGAAAATTAATGCTGTCAGTATCTGCCTATACAAAAATGTACTTTATCTGACAGTCCAGTTCAGTTTCGGGTTTGAATATAGCCTACTTTTCAGGCCTGCATAAAAAATAAGTAGACTAGGTTGCATGAAGCATACTTCATTGATGGACAAAACGCCTTTTTACCCTATATTATCAATAGCAACTTCAAGTGCTTCAAAATGTTGCTAGATAAATTATTAGCTGCTTAATTTCTTGAAGGAAATTATTGGTTCCATTTTGTAAGTTCCTCTGAAAACTGAAAGGGTCCGGTGAACTCTAAAATTTAACTCTTGACACTATTTTCCTTTTGGTAAAGCCTTACGACTATTTTCTTTTATAGACATAGACAACCATGATTCTATCACAGCCTATAGTCAAGACGAGGGAATTCACGCATGAATTCAGAACACACACACACACACACACACACACACACACACACACACACACACACACAGAGAGAGAGAGAGAGAGAGAGAGAGAGAGAGAGAGAGAGAGAGAGAGAGAGAGAGAGAGAGAGAGAGAGAGAGGCGGGGATCGACGGCGCAAGAGCGAAACGGAAAATCCGTCCTCGACAATAAGCATCAGTCTCCGCGCCGATCTGAAGCTGTTTACGGACACAAACGACATTTTATAGAATATGCATCATTCATTTCTTTAGAGGCGAATTGACTGAAAACTTGATGTTTTTGTATAACGGTTAGAAGTGGAACTTGGGTAGCCTAAGTCTTGGGCGTATCTCCACTTTTGTTCATTTCTTTTCGAATTGCTAAACAGCCGACGCTGAGCGCATCTGATCTATCCCGAGCGCCCGGCGCTGATGAGGGCTTTGTCGGTGTGATCCGTGCGCGATGGCCGCTTCGGGCGGACAGAAGAGTGAGAAGTTAGATGAAGCTCAGGCTCTAGCGAGGAGTTGCGCAGGGCGACCGGACTTTCTGCCCTGTGATGGACTATCCATCTGCGCCACACACAGCCACGGGAAGTGTTTCAAGCTGCACTGGTGCTGTCATCTGGGCTGGTGCCACTGTAAGTACACGCATACAGCATCGTTGAGACGTGGATAGATAAAATCGAAATTCCTCAAGACTTAAAACTACCACAAAGATAGGTCAGCGCCTCTAACAGTTGGCAAGTAGGCTATTTAAAGCCTTTTTTTTTAAGAGCTATTAATGTTATGTGAGAAAAACGTGTAAAGGACAAATCACAAGCTTCCTAAACATAATTCCCCCCCGTTCAAGGTACCTCTGGGTTGCAATAAAACGAAGATTTCATGTACAGTCTCAGGGAAATTCTTTTGTTCCCATTTCCCTTCAGTGCTCACGAACGCTGACGTCAGATAAGAGTTTCTTTAGTTTATTTTTAACCAGTTACGATTGAAGGTCTTACATTTGAATATAGTTCACTTAAAAATAACGGAACCTTAAACATCTATTGAAAGTTCCCACAAAAGGTTATTTACAGTGGAAATCTTTAAAGGAGCCTATTAAAATGTTTTTGACACAAGAAAAACTGTTGCAGCTGGAACATTTGGTTTTAAAATGTAGCCTTAAAATGTGAATTTAGGCTACTGTAGGCCTGCTTTGAAATAATCAAAATAGCCTAATTAATAATAATAAAAAAGCATAGGCTACACATCTAAGAGGTATTTTACTAATCAGACATAAAATTGTCATTAATCTGCTATGTATTTTGTTTTTCCGGTAGAGAACGTAATAGCATCTGCTTATCACATATTCTCAGAGGGATGGGGAATCTTGCGTTTGTGTCACTTATGAAATATTAAACAAGTCGATAAATGATGCATACACATCTTATGACGTACCACCACAGTTTGTGAATGTGCATCTAGTTTCTGCTCTTCTAAGCAATAATAGATAATAGAAGTAGATGGGAATACATCTGATTAACATTTTATGATTTCAATGGCAAAAAAAAAAGAAAAGAAAAGCGAAATATAAAAAAATACAGATACACAGCAACAGCAGCAATATGGTTCTGCATTAGAGTTAGTAATCGACAACTTTATTTATTGTTATGGACACCAATATCTGGAGATAACCATGATCAGATGCACCTTATACCACCGTTGGAGGGAGCTGTTTCTTTTTTCACATATACTCACATACTATCCCATTGCCCTGCTCTAAACTGCTAAATGTGGACTACAGTAGGCTATAAGGCATTATGCATTTTCTGTAACTTGACTTATAGATGATTAATTCAAAGAGACACCTGGGTCTTTCTCAAAATATGGTGACAAACCTGTCACTTGAGATTTCAGCCATGAAAAATGTTGAGAAATCAATATCATTATATAAACCAACTATCATTTAAAACCTAACATTGTTATAAATAATATGCAGTGATTTGACTATAATGTTTGTTTAAAAGAAGAAGAAAAAATAATAATAATTTGCAAGGTGCCTGAAAAACCCTTTGTCACCTTCATCTAGAATGACATTTACAGATATTTCATTCATTTATTGCTCTTTTTTTCAAGCAGTGCAAGGTCTAGCAAGGTACATTGATTAATGTGTGTTTGACATTTTGTGTAATTAGTTTTCATTTACAAAATATTTAATGGCATTATTGATTTTATTTTAATCAGTGTTTTGAGACATGAAGTCGTGTTTTTCCTTTTATTAAAATGTATCACTTGTTATAGAGGTGTTACAACCCGTACGTAACTGGTGAACTAAAAAAATTAAGTAAAATCATAACAAAAACTCAAAGCAAAACTTTGACACCGGTCAAGATTTTTGATGATCCATTACAGTATCTAACTCAAAAGAAGACTCGTAGGGACTTTACAACTGAAGTGAAACTTGCTAAGATTGTACTCTAACGACTATAATGAATGTGCATTATAGAGGAAGGCAATAGAGAGATAAAGCTGAGCACTGGGATGTCTTTATAAGGTAGTGATAAGATCAGGCCATTTCTGGTGTCAGGGGTGTCTGATAAAAAAATGGCAGTCATTGTGAGGCTAACAAATGTCATGTGACTGTGAAGGAGGGTGCAGATTCTTTAGATTCCTTCAACCTCACTGTGAAATAATAATCTCAAAATGTGTGTGTGTGTATGTCTGTCTGTGTGTGTGTGAGAGAGAGAGAGAGAGAGAGAGAGAGAGAGAGAGAGAGAGAAACAAAAATCAGTGGGAGCTTTTTAAGCACTTTCCCCCGGTTTCACAGACAAGGCTTATGCCTAGACCCGGACAGACTAAAATGCATTTAACAGTTTTAACCGAAAGCAACTTTTACTGACATATGTCATTGTGATTGTTTTGTCTCAAGATGCACACCAGTAATGTTTTTTTCTAAGACACGTTTATAAAAGTCACTTAAATGTCCTAATTGAACTAAGGCCTAATCTGAAGCCCTGTCTGTGAAACCAGGCCTTAATAAAAATGATCATTCTTCTGGGAAAATGACTAGGTTTTCATGGGTTTCAATAGGCAGTCGCATCAGGACTGTTTTTCTGCCAACAGACTGTCTGGTTCTTAAGTCTCACTTCCTGTTTAAGATTGGCACAGCATCACTCTGACGAATTATGAAAGAAAAGTTTTGTGAAGCCAGTATCCACAGTCAAGCAAAACCATTCTTGGCTAAACTGTGTTTCAGTCAACCCCCACATCTTGACTTCACTAACGCCTTCCTAGTTTTAAAACAGAGGGAGAAGAACTGTCAAAAAACGTATGTACCTGACTTGTTTTTTTCCGATTAGCTACGTACAACGCTGTGGCGTATATGTAGCTCTGAAATGAATACATCTAAAAGTTTTGCTTCTTTTCTGACTGACACATTGAAAAGGAAATTAATCAGGAAATGACAGGAAGTTCACATAACTCTGTCAGAGGTCAAGCGCTAGACTGTTAAGTTGGGCTTTTTATCTCAGCTTTAAAAGGTCAGCACAATTTATTCCAAGCTTAAGGTCTCAGCTTTGGCTTTGCTTTTTTAAAGTTCAACCTTTCTCTTTCAGAAAAAAAATTATAACGGTCAAGTCTTTGAGCTTTTAGCCTCACTTAATATAAAATGACAAAGTACAACATCAAACTCACCCACCATTCGAAACTAAATTGAGAATGCCAGTTAAATTCCAATTAAATTTCTGAATTTGAATTGATGTACCAAAAGGATGCAGAATTGCAATTTGAATGTAAGGGAATAGAATTAAGAGTGATAAAAAAATTAAATAAAAAAAATATTACACTGGGGGGAAAAGCAGACTGTGTAGTTGTCAAGTCAAGTCAAGTCAAGTCACCTTCATTTATATAGCGCTCTTAACAATACAGATTGTTTCAAAGCAGCTTCACAGTGATAATAGGAAATTAAAGTCCCAGAGATTGTTTTGGCTTTACAGCAGCTCTAGAATAAAGTTATTGTCCAGCTAAAGGTAGGATTGATTCACTTCCGGATTGATTCACTTCCGTCGCAACGATAATTAGTTATTAACTTAGGGGCCACTAACACGACACCGTTCTAACAGAAAACCCTTAAGTTCTCTCTGCGCAAACTTTAAAAACTCGAACCTGTGAGAACGCTGATGGCGTGCAGATGCGTATTACGTGTTTAGTCTATAGGTATGCGCGTTTTAATATATATGTGCGCAGGCGTGTAGTCCTTCTTTACAAACCAACCCTCAACAAACTACTTGTCTGGCCTTAAAATCTATAATACAGAATTTGTATCTCTTCCGCGTAGCCACGTGAACCGGAATTATCCCGACAGCGTTTTATCTGTACTGAGGTAAAGGGAAGGGAAGGAGGCCTTCATAGGGGAGAGACTAGCTGACACTTCAGGACTGCGTTGTCGTCACGTCCAGGCGTCCACTTCATCAGATCTGGATACGGCCTGGATCCGGCGGACTGCGGTAAACCTCAGGATAAACAGTGAGACTAATATTAGCGTAGACGCCATTCTTCTTATAATGTAACAAGTACATCAGGATTTTTGGGAAGTGTTCCCGGTTCCGGCTGACCTAATCTATGCAGCCTAACATTGATTTATAGAAGTCTACATGTGTTATGTGTATGCTAGGTCAAAGAGATGTTTTTTTAGTCTAGCTTTGAACTGACAGAGTGTGTCTGCTTCCCGGACAATGTTAGGAAGACTGTTCCAAAGTTTTGGTGCTAAATAGGAAAAGGATCTACCACCGGCAGTCGATTTTGATATTCTAGGTATTATCAACTGGCCGGAATTTTGAGATCGCAATAGACGTGAAGGACTAAAATGCGTTTAGAGCTAAACCATTTAGTGCTTTGTAAGTAATCAGCAATATTTTAAAATGTATACGGTTTAATAGGGAGCCAATGCAATGTTGACAGGCTAATATGGTCATACTTCCCGGTTCTGGTTAGAACTCTAGCTGCTGAGTCTTGGACCAGCTGTAGTTTGTTTATTAAGCGTGCAGGGCAACCACCCATAATAGCATTACAATAATCTAGCCTTGATGTCCTGAACACATGAACTAATTGTTCCAAATTTGTCAATGAGAGCATATGACGTAATTTAGATATATCTTTAAGATGGAAAAATGCGGTTTTACAGATACTAGACACGTGACTTTCAAATGAAAGATTGGTATCAAAGAGCACACACAGGTTCCTAACCGACGACAAAGACTTGACAGAGCAGCCACCAAGTGTTAGAAAGTATTCTAGGTTATTATGTGAGGAAGATTTTTGTCCAATAATTAGAATCTCTTTTTTTTTTTTTTCAGAATTAAGTAGTAGGACATTACTAGTCATACATTTTTTTAATATCAGCTATGTATTCCATTAATTTTGTGAACTGGTAAGTTTCGTCGGGGCGTGAAGAAATATAGAGCTGAGTATCTTCAGCATAACAGTGAAAACTAATGCTATGCTTACTAATTATATCTCCCAAGGGTAGCATGTACAGAGTTAAAAGCAACGGCCCTAGTACTGAGCCTTGTGGTACGCCACACTGAACTTTTGATTGATAAGACATCTCTTCATTTACTGTTACAAACTGATAATGGTCAAATAAGTATGATTTAAACCATGCTAATGCAAGTCCACTAATGCCAACATAATTTTTGATTTTGATTCTATTTAAAAGAATGTTGTGGTCAATAGTATCAAATGCAGCACTAATCGAGTAGCACTAATAGAGAGATACAACCACGATCGGATGATAAGAGCAAATCATTTGTGACTATAATGAGAGCTGTCTCAGTACTATGGTACGGTCTAAATTCTGACTGAAGATACCATTTCTTTTTAAAAAGGAACACAGTTGTGAGGATACTGCCTTTTCTAATATCTTTGACAGAAAAGGTAGATTCGAGATCGGCCTGTAATTAACTAATTCTGTGAGATCAATTTGCGTTTTTTAACAAGCGGTTTAATCATAGCCAGCTTAAAAGTTTTTGGTACGTACCCTAATGACAAAGATCAATTAATGATATTAAGAAGAGGATCTATGACCTCTGGAAGCATCTCTTTCAATAGCTTAGGGTCTAACATACATGTTGTAGATGATTTAACGGGTTTAGAAAATTCCTTCTCTCCTATAGCAATGAATTATTCAAAATGTTCCTCAAGGAGACTACAATGCATTGCCTGATGCAATACTGTAGATGGTTGCATAGTTATAATTTTCTCCCTGATATTATCGATCTTGTTAGTAAAGAAGTTCATAAAGTCATTACTGCTGTGCTGCTTGGAAATGTCTGGGGTTGATGATTTATTTAGATTAGATTACATTAGCCACTGTTTCAAATAAATACCTAGGGATTTGTTTATTTTCTTCTAATAGGGTTGTGGACATTTTACGATTTTATGTGCTGCATAGGAAAATTAAAATCTTGCTGCCATTCTAATTCCGATTCCAATTCAGCATCTTGTATAGTGTGACCATTACAGGAATTATTACATTAGTGGCAATATGTCCACCCAGACACACCCACACCACAACTGCAAAGTTCAGTTGTCACAGTAATTAAGCCATTATCTGTTCTCATTAGAGGGAGTATGTTTATGTCTGCAACACTATGAATATTATGTAAACATGCTAAATTTTAATTTGATACTGCGTGCAGTGCCGCAAAGGCTCTCGGGCGGAACCAGTGCTGTTTAAAATGGAACGACAAGGATTCTCCTAGGAGCTTGACTGACATTTGCCCTACTTGTGAGCTGAATTGCATGAGTTGTGCCTTCTTTCATGACCCAGCAAAGTTATTACCAGTATTACACAGAAACTCTTTCGGGTGCTCAGCTAAAAAACACTGATTAGGTCAGTTTAATGATAATGAGAAGACAGAGTGAGACACCAGGAGAAAGATACTGTTACTTTTGCTAAATATATTGCAATTCTTTGCATGGTTTCATTGTTACAATCAGCTGGATATTATCCTAAAATAAACCCCAGGCATGGTGATCAGGTCTTAAGAGGGTATATTTTGCGATAATGGCCAGCTGACTATTCGATTTTCCACTTATTACATTGCTACTTACAAAATGAATAATGAATAAATAAATAAATACATGTACATGAACTACTGATTTGAGTTTATGATTTTGTTTTGAGAGAAGAAAAAGACCACAGAGTGTTACAGGAGACATGAAACTACAGTACCACAGTATAAGAGATTGGTTGCCAGGAATACATTTCTTATACAGATTTTATACATTTAACATTTAATTGTAAAAAAAATAAAAATAAATGATTGCAGAATATAACTATTGACCAGTCAGAATTCTATAGAGTCTGTACATTCTGTATATTTATACAGACATTCTGTACATAGCAAAGTTCAGGAGAAACATACAGTATTTAATGCTGTAGACATCTTAAAAAATATCAGCTGTGCAAAAACATATCCCAAGATACCGTACAATACCATTGCTTGTTAGTCTCACACACAGTGACAAGAAGTCGTACAGTATAAAGCCCAGAGGCAGTTAGAAATGTATTTATACACACTTGCAGGAGTGAATAACTGAATACAGATTGGCTTTGTCCTTTGAGATAAGTCTTTTAGAGGAATTCTCTGCGAACCCTGGGGAATTCTGATGTTTTCTGCTTTCGTATTCCTCTTTTTCTGTCTTTTATTTGTCTTTGCTGTTTGGGTGCATGTAAACACAGCAGGCATTGTTCTTGTTTACCTCCCTAAAGGTTAGCAGAAAGATATGCGTTTCAGGGACTTCAAAACATATAGGATGCTTTTAAGAGTTCACTAAATCTGCTGTTTGTGGTTAGATTTTTAGAAATGGAATTTTATTTCCGTATGTTAAAATTATTGTTTTGCAGCCACCAGATGTCTGTGAGATTTAATATGAATGACATTCCTCCAAAGTGCAAAAACATAATGATATGCTTCAGTCCATTGGCCCTATTGTGTTGGTGTTCTGGGTGTTGTAATGCTATTCTGTAATTTTCAAGCTCTGATGAAAAAGGAAGTGAGAGTGCTATGTTTCTCCCAGCGGGCTGTAGGGCAGGCTATAGCACATTATTCAGTACTATGAGTTAGCTATGTTTAGTGTTAATAATAACATGTCTCCTCACACCGTGTCTAACCCGGACGCGAGCGGCGCAATGCGACACAACAAAAGACAAAAGAAACCATTATAACCAGTGATGTTGTCTACACTGGATGCATCGCGCCGCAACACGACAAATCCCCGACCTGAAACTGATGCCTCATTGTATTTATGATGTAGCCAACTCCAACTACTCTCGATACTTCTCAAAGGACAAATGGATTTGCAACGGTCGTGGCTGTAGACAGTTTCTAGCTGTTGCGGCACGATGTGACGCGTCAACGGTAGTGTCCAGTGTAGACACGGTGTCATGGGGTCTCCAAAGGCCTGAGAAGCCACATAGTGCGAGAAAGGGTTATTATCATCAACTAAAACTATTGAAAACATTTCTGTAAATGTAAATACAATGACAAAAATGTTTACTAAAATTAACATAACAAAAAATATTACAAAATAATAATATAATATTTAAAGCTAATTCAAAATATTAATAAAACTAAAATAATTACATAGTTCTGGCATGAAACTCTAGATAATGCAGGCTGATAGTTCTTTAACTTATTGGTAGCAATCATGTCTTCATCTATGATAGCTGTAGCAAATTAGCTCAAAAAAGGGAATATATAAATGTTATTTTAAATCACCCAAAAAGGGGATACATACAGTAGCCCATGTATTTGTATCTCTATATATATGGATAATTAATTACAACGAATTATAATCAATTATGAATATACAGATAGGCTAGAATAGATCAATTTTCAGAATAATCTTTAATATAATTAATTTCACATTGAATAATCTGTTCGTCCACCAAACCGACAGTACGATCTTCTTATCAACTCTCATGAAAGGTTATTCTTCTGGTCATGGAGACTAACTTTCCTGTTCTATTAGATTACTATAAAGTACTCAACAATATAAAAGCTTGTAGCTTAAGATCTCACATTTAAGAAACTTTGTTAGGTGAGCAGGAGACAGAGGCAATCAAGCGTATAATGGGTTTTAATAAATGAAACTACAAATACATACGACTATACTTAAACAAAGAATACACGTATATAAATAGAGAGAGAGAGCAGATGACAGAATGGCAAATATCACAAACAGTTAACCTTTGAGTGCCAGCAAAGAATCAAATCACCTTAAAGCAGGGGCAAACAATCTTAAACGCATCTAAATCTCGATAGAAATAATACTTGCATGAATCTTTGGTGCTGAGCAAGAATGTGTGTGTGTGTGTGTGTGTGATGATCTTCGCTGTGTCCGTGAGTTTGAAGCGTTCTTTCGGTTCTTCCGGAGAGCGCGCCGTTCGCGGGAAGTTTAAAAGGTTTACTTGAAAGCAAAGTTGCCGGAAATTCAGGATAAGTCCATTTCACCTGGAGATAGAAATGAATGAGCACAGAAGAAAGACTAAAACGTAAGACAAGACAAGACTAAGACAAGACCAAGAAGTAAGACGTAAGAAGTAAGATGTAAGAACTAAGAGATGAGCCATCATCCTTGTCCTTTAAGGAAGACTTAGGTCTTAAGACTAGGAAGACTAATATGAGGTGCAAACATACATACACACAGGACTATATCGTATACATTTTGGAATGACTATTATGAGTTAAATGGAAAGAATGTTTGTGTATGTATATTGGTGCATCTCTCAGATGTCTATCCATGCCACCTGGCCTCAATGCCTGCCGTAGGAGGGGAGTTGAGTTGATAAAGATCTTTTTGAAGCTCACAACGGAGTTTGGAGGTGTTTCTGTGTAACCTCTGCCATGCCACTAAAGTGACAATGGGGCAATTTGATGCAGAATCATTGGCGCTAGGCCTGTGATTTATATGAATTAGTCCAATAGGTTAAAAGCTTTCTGAAACTTAGAAAAGAATAAGTCATCGTGATTTGTCCAGACGCTACATAGCACAGTTGATTGGTTGCTGTTGCATCAGCGGCCAATGAGCTTGCTGCTCAAGCATTCAAATACTTGGCATTGTTTGCTGTTACTGTCTGCAGCACGCTTTCAGAACCCGCCCCCTTCCCCAGCTCCACCTGTATAGATCTGCTACAGGGTAATCCATGTATGTTACATGTGCAACAGCAGCACGTCTTACATGCTCACAGCAATGTCTGTGAATGTATTGGCAGTAGCAAGTCTCAGTACTTGCTCTGCAGCAGCAGCAGCATAGCACATCTATTCCACCAAGACCAAATACATTAACATTGCCATTTCCATTACATTACCATGCCAATCTCTATTACCATACCAATCCCCTGAGATATGTCATGACAGAACACTGGTTAATCGTGAATCCCTAGGCACCTAAGTGCATACAGTGTAAGCTGATCAATAGGGGCTCCAGGGCCCTCAGTGCTTACAGTATAAGTTGATCACAAGGTGCCCCAGGGCCATCAGCCTATACAGAGTAAGCCATCAGTCTATACAGTGTAAGCTGCCCAGTAGGGACTTCAGGGCCCTCAGTGCTTACTGTGGTGATTGCCATATAGCACATACAGTGTAAGTTGACCAGTTGGGCCTAAGTACTTACAGTGAAAGTTGTTACTAGGATGCCCAGGGTCGTCAGCCTATGTTGTGTAAGATCATCACTAGGGGCCCCAGGCCCCTGAGCACATACAGTATAAGCTGTAAGGTAACCACTATAGGGACGTCCCGCGTGACGTCACGCCATTTGGAGCAGCCATCTTTACGGAATAGAAAATGCTAAACCGCCGGTGATACTCGTGACACTACAGCTCGTCGCGAAATATTCCTATCATGCCCGAGTGACGCTGTGCAGTTGGATGCGATCAGATACGTGATCATACAAAAGGAATATCTTTATACCGTATCCCAAAACAAACAAAACGGAGAAACAAGTGGTTGGCGGCAATAAACAGGCAAAATGCTGATGGCGGTGTTTGGCTTCCAACTGTTTGTGATATAAGGTACAAGAAGTAAAATGTAAACAAATTATAAAAGTGCATGTAAAATATACAATAAAGTTTAGATGAAATTATACAAGGTTACTTGACTTTTTACGTCTATTCAGTTTTTGTAACATGTCCATGACAACCGGTTATGTCCATGACAATTTTAGAACTCTATTCTGTTCTATAAAAAAAAAAAAAAAAAATCTGCGTTAGATTAAACTGAGAAGGGTCATAGCACTTGCATATTGTTGTCCTACTGTTAGTTTAACTGCTTCTATTGTTCTCATTTGTAAGTCGCTTTGGATAAAAGCGTCTGCTAAATGAATAAATGTAATGTAAATGTAAACCGATAGCCTGCTAAGCTTTTGTAAGCTCCGGTGTAGCGTGATGGGAAGTGAATAAGGTAGCTGTAAATGTCACCGAACTCAATGTCAGGAAGTTTTTCTACACATTTAACATTAATGCCTGTAAAAAGAACTTGTGGTGCTTCATATGAATCTATGATTCCTAATTCCTTTATCTTCCTCTTGTATATACTTGTGTATATATATATGTTTTTGTGATGCTAATAAGTGCGATGACATGACGTGAAGAGTTAGCTGATGGCCACTGCGCTAATAATAGATAACTTAAGTTAGTGGTGGGGGGGGGGAATCGATTCTGTTCAGTATCGAGATATTTTGTGCACGCAATATCAATACTGTAGCGCAAAGTATTGCAATATTTAGGCTAATTATAAAATAATTATACTAATAATTAATAATATACTCTCTAATATATTACCCACCCCTAATAATAGATCCATTGCCACTGATTAGCTGACGGATGTATTCCGTCAAAATGGCTGGCACGCGGCTAGGGGTCACGTGACTGGGAGATCCCTATAGGGCCCCTTCAAAATATTTAAAATAATTTTTGGACAGGTCCAAACATTTTATTTAGAGAAATAAGAATAATGATTGTGATGTTCAGAAGTCTGAATCTGATTAAGCCTTAATATAATCTTGCTCAAATTATTTCTAAAAAATGAATATGATGCTCAGTGTAGCATCATATAAGCACAGCCTGAGATGATGGTCAGTCTGTTCTTGAAGCCAGCCTGGACGGGCTAGTAAACCTCTAAGACACACACAGATAGAGAGTGAGAGTTCTACCTGCGAGGAATTCACACTAAGGGATTTTCATGGCCTTCATGATCAGTCTTCACCCAAACCCACCTTCGCACTTTTCTGGGAGCAGTCCAATGTGTAATTACAGATGATCAGGACAGAGATATAGTGTAGGAGTGTAGGACTCATCTCCTCTCATCTGTGACTTCACTTTTCCAATTATGGTTCTCTCTCAACCTTTTATCAAAATGCGTATTTCACACAGTCTGAAAGGCAGCCACCCTCACCAGGTGGTTCTTGACAGTCTGTTATGAGAATGCAACAAGACAGACGCAAATCTCAAGTTGTGTCAGGCAAATCCTTTAAATAGAAGCTATATTTTTTCCAAATGCTCCAAACTTTTGTCATAGCAGCCACTCACTGTTAATATGAAGTATACACTGCAGAGAGAGAGAGTAGAGCTATTACAGTGAAAAGGGTTTTACGCGTGTACATCCTGACAGAACATCTAAAATATGAAAATAAAAATTGAAATCGTACATTATTTTATCACCGTTATGTCATTTCAATCCATATGCTGTTGTTGTTGTTGTTTTTCAAGGGGAACACAAAAATAGGATTTTTGAAGGATCACTGCACAACTATTTTCCGTATAATGGCAGTTCATAGGAACCATGTCTGTATATATATAATCTTTAAAATAACCACATATCATTGAGTCATTGAGTTGAACTCAGTGTATGGAACTGTATTTTTATTTCAGAGAAGAAGGAGGGTCAAACAGGTTTGTAATAACATTAGGGTGAATATAAGGACAGAAATGTCATTTCTTTTCTTTTTTTTCTTTTTTTTGTGGAAGGGAGTAATCCTTTAGCGCTACACACTGAAGCCATGAAACCTGTTGAGAAAGATCACCATAGCTGGTCATCAATCTATGTTCTGTTTTCATCTAGCTTAACTACCTTAACCAGACTTCCATAGTGAAACATCAAAATCATAATGTTGTTTGACCAGCTTCACCAAATAGGATTAGTTGGCGATTAACCTACAATATCAGCACAAAACTTGCAAGACCAGCACCAAAGCATATAAGAATACAGTAAATACAATCAAAACGTACTCAAAATTTCAATATTGTAGACAGTCAAAAGGCCAAATCATTGGTTTGCAATTAAGAATTAGTTCAATCTAATGCACGGACAATGTTTAGCTGATTTGCATTATATAAATTTATTTAACTGTGTAAAACTGTGTAAATCAAGTAACTGTGATTAAGTCAAAATTGTGCCTCTATTGAATCGGATTCAAGTTTATAGTCTTAAGTGTTCATTTCTGAAAGCTCAGACTGCATGTGTGTAAAACAGGATATGGAAAGTCCTGGTCACATCCGCCTGGAAACCCTGATTGTACATCAGGCTTTGTTTACACAACATTTGTATAATTATGCACAAGAAATCAAAGCCTAAAAATAAGACAACAAATCATGGGATTAGTTATTATCTGTAGACACACATTTTGTGGTACACAGTCAGCAGAGACTTTAAAGTCCCCTTTCTCCCTAAAAGGACCGTGATTCTTCACTGATAAAATGCAATTCTTACTGGATCACTCAAATCCCACTTATTTATATGTACCAAGTATAATATCTCATATATTTCAAGTGTAACTGAAACATGAGGATGGACAGAACAGACTGGTAACAGCAGCTCTGAATCTTTCAATGGATGTGTAAATGGTGCAGATGTGTTTTCAATTAGGTACAGTGCTCCCATCCTAGCACTTAACACAGTCTGCTAACCCATCCATGGGCTTACGGTCAATGATTTGTAATGTGCCTATAATATAATACTGTAATATATGGTTGCATCAGGCTTTAGTGGTACATTGTTATCTGTCATGTGCAGAATGACCCAAATACTGAGCTGATTTAGCAGAATGGTTATGACTAGCATCAAACGGTTAGCTTATCAAACAATCTACGTTGATTTAAAAAAATTCACCACCAGATTGGATGAAAAAAGAAAATGGTTAAAAACTAAATCAACCTCAAAATTCATTAGCTTTAAACAGCTGCAAATTTGTGCTGTGTTCATGTATCACTATCGATGCATAAGGATGTAGTGTAACGACACCCAGTTCCAGGAATGTACTAATATTTTGTTGATAAAAACATAGTGTTAACTAATAATTGTTGCAAACTGGTACTACCAAACAAAATATTAGTGCATTCCTGAAACTGGGCGTCGTTACACTACATCCTTATGCATCGCTTTCTGCCCGGACTTTTTACGGGCTTTTCCCAAATCACGGAAGTCACCTCGACGTCCGGGTTAGCGGTAGCATAAGCCAACAGGCAAGTGTTATTTAAATAAACTCCTGATGTACTTACAAACTTTCCAAGGGAAAAAAAATGCTTCAAAGGGAAAAAAAGCTTCTGGGGGGGGGTGTTTGGCTTGAGGTCATGGTGCAAAGGACCCTAGGTTGAAATTACTCTGAACCATCCCTTTAATGAAGTCACGAGTACTGAACCCAAGCTTTTAGATGATAAATAATGAACTTGCGAAAACATTTCGTTTTTTTTATTTATTTTTTATCAGACAACATACAGTTTCAGCATACAGATCAGATAACAGTTTACTCAGTCTGGGAGATGGTGACGGATAGACTATAATACACAGGCATTTCCTTTCAAGGGCAGTAGGAATGTTTTTGCTCCCTTGTACCTAAGAAAGTCTTTCTTTATTGAAAGCTTAATCTGAAAAGACAGACATGATGGTTACAATTACAGTGGCTGAAGAATACTTGTTCTCAACAGGATGTTGATGTGATTATTACGCAGGAAGGTTTTTTCTTCATGGCTAAGAGTTTTTGTACAGGCCTCAAGGCATCTATCATTTCACATTTCACACTTGACTGCAAACACTGCTATTTCAGATCCATAGTGATGTGGAGGCAATTGTTAAGTAGATACATTCATCCTTTTTTCAAATTCTGTAGCTTGGCATTTGAAAAAGTGCAAGTCTACAGTCTCAAAAATTGCGATTGACTGTATACTGAATGGTGGGATTAGAAGCATTGGTTCTTTTTCCTACGGTTAACTAGTGCAAATCTTTTTTACTTTAAAAAAAAATCAATGAGGTAGGCCTGTTCTGTCTTCTTTTTCCCTCCAACACAGATTAGCATTCATCCTACCACAGCTAACATGACAAATCTGGGCATATAAACAGTCTATTTAAGTTGATCACTTACATCACATGCTTTGAATTAAATTTATGTCATGGTCTGTTCATATGATTCAGATTCATTCAAGTTCCCTGTACAGTTTTTTCTTTTTTTGAATGTCCTAAAAAAAATTGGGTGGGATTTTTGCCTTTATTGTAAAGGATAGTAGACAGGAAGCAATGTGGGAAAGAGAGAGAGGGGCAGAATAGGAAAAGTACCTCTAGCCAAGACTCAGACTCAGGTCGCCTGAAGCACAACTACGCCAAGTGTCAGTACACTGCCCACAAGGCTATTGGCTCCAACAACATGCTCTTTATTATATACTGTATAAGCTAAACAACCCCTCCCAGTCCTTGTTCTCGTAATTAGCAAAATAAGAACCCGTATTTAGGCTGACTTCATCTAAATAAAGCAGACACAGGACTGAGAGACTGAAAGACTGAAAGAAATTGCATTGCCAAGGAAGGACAGACATAATGAAAAATTCAGTGTTTATCTAATCTTCAGATTCTCATTGCCTTCCAATCACATTACAAATTGGGTGTGAAGAAAGAGAGACAGAAAGAGATGTGTTTGTCAGGAAAGTAGTTTGTTTGGCAAAGCAGTGTAGACATTAACCTGCAACTGATGTCTGTAATAAGAGCTCATTCTATGTCTGTCAATGCTGTTTGAGGTGTTTCCGCTTTTTTAGGGGTAAAAATGAATGGTAAATCTAGAAGGTGAAAAATAACAGGACAGAGCCGATAAAAGCGAAATGCTTATTCGGACCAGATGTCTGAGACACCTCACAGCTTTATTTCATCTCTAAATAAGAGTAGAGATTTGGATTAGATGGAAATGATTCTTACTCCAGCTTTACAGCCAGCTGGGCATTGGAATGTTCCGAGTGAAGAATCCATTCCATCTCTGTAGGGAATTCTGCCTTTGAGATACTGGTTATCACACTCAAACTTCTTTCACTGCATGGGTGAAATGCAGTGGAATTGCTTTTAGATGAGATACACCTGTGAACTTTTTTTACAAGAGACTGTTAAGACTGACTGCAAAAAAAAAGCTCCAAAAACTATGGAGTTAAACGAGAACAAAATTCTGTATTATGAATGCTTGCTCTTGTCACTCATGATTAGATACCTCAAGTGCTCCTCTTTCAGATAACCAGTGATTTGTGGGTCAATTAAATAATGCTCATATTTGTAATACAGATCTATGAATTTATCCAAATTCATTCATGATTGGCATGTTTATTATTTCTGAATTAAAATTAACTTTTATGTTTTTGGCGGTAATATATTCAAAAATGTGAGGCTGATACAATTGTCCTGATAAAAATAAAAATAAAATAAAAGACTCATCCTATAAAATATTACTAAGTAGTTTGAGAATCTTGTATAAAAAAATTTAGTATTAGAAATTATTTCTGCCTCACTAATATATATATAGCCTATATATATATTTATATTATAATTATTATAATTATTATTATTTTATTTTTTTTCATAACTTTGAATTCCCTTATTCAAGGGAATTCTATGAAGTCTGTTCTATGATCTCTAAAGTTGAAAATATGCCACATTCTCTCTTTGCTGCACAAAAGAGTGCTGGTTTCGAAAGAATCAATTCTGTCCTCTGTGAAAGAGTAACACTTTCAGATTAGTAACCCGTGTTGTACAGTACAAGTATCTGGCAACTTATAACACCATCTATCACAGCTATCACTTGCACAGCAGGCAAATCAATGTGAGCTCAATAATATAACAACTCTCCAATGGGATTTGAATATAAGTTTTCAGCACGAACATATTTATTCTTGCTCAACCTCATTTTTCTCAAACCCACCTTGCGTCATCTATTTTTTGAGTGAGTTCTCTCACATTCAGTGAAGGATATCAGTGTCTCATGCTGCTCACATATTCTTTGTTTTGGGGCATCTATTGCATTCAATACATATGAATGTACATTATGAATGTTATTCTTTGCTTTTGAAAGGCAATAAGCTCCTCTTTTTCTCGTTACAGGTAAATACGTCTACCAACCCATGACCAGTGTATGCCAACTTCCCAGCACACTGGTTCCAGTTGACTCCTCAGGTCACACCCACACCATGAACCTGTCCATCTCCCTGGCTGAACGCTTTCTTAGGACGGCTCCCAAGTTCCGGGCTCCACCCTGCCTAGAGTCTCCCAAGTTCTGTGTTATCTCCGACCTCTTTGTGGATGATTACATGGTCAAACGTATCAACGGTAAGATGTGTTATGTGCAAAGGCCGCCTCCACCTACACCGAATCCCACACACCAACCCCAAACGCCGGCATCTCAACCTGCAACCCAACGTACCAACAAGCACAGACAGCAAGTGGGCCCAACTGTTAAACACAGTCAACCAAACGAGAAGATCTCAGGCCCTAAAATGGACCACTGCTCCTCTCCCTCCAGCTCAGAAGACTCTGGAATAAATGCATTGGGTCTGCACTACTTGGAATCATGCGATGAGGACTCCTGCGTGGATGATGATGATGATGATGAGGAAGAAGAGGATGACGAGCTGAGTACTGATGGGGACTCCAGTCCCGCTAGCCTCTGGGACCTGGATGAGTGCACTTTACTGTCACCATCCAAATCAATGGTTGAGATCATTGAGAAGATTGAGACTACTGTTTGACGTGCCTGTCAGTTAATGCCACAGTTGGAATTCTTTAGTCACGGAAACACTTCTCTATACTATCCTATCTGCAGGTGCATGAGTTCGATGAGCACACACTCCCTGTTATGGCAATGCCATCTGAGGTTGTCCCAGAAAAACCCTTGAGAGATGAGTCATGGAGACTTCCTGTACTTACTACAACTCTCATTTTCCCTATAGTCTGTTACGCATGGTGAGGCTAATGTAGGTTACACTCAAGTAAGTATGCTGACATACACATATCGTCAGAACTATGACCAAAGGGGACTCAATACATGATAGAATATTTCATGGATGAACAGATGTATCAAAGTCAAACTCAAAAACATGAGGCTACCCAGGGTATGTCTTTCCTTAGAGAGCTCAGCCTCTGTCCAATGCATTTAAGTGGAAGAGGGGATGGCTGATGCAATATGGAGAGATCTAGACGAAGACGGTCTGTGTGTGTTAGGAGGATAGAGAGTGCTACAAAGATAGAAGGAGAAAGAGTGAGTCAGAGAGAGAGGCTTTCAGCGTCCTGTTAGCAGGATCAGTTAGAACAGTGGCTAAATCATGCATGAGCTCAGAGGACGGTAATGAAACTTTGTGATGAAAGGCGATTGAAGCTCTGTGCTTGAGGGAATGTCCTTTAGCTCAAACTCTCTCACACACAGAGATTCCCTAGAGGCTAAGGCAAGGTACATGAGGGTTTCTTGTCTGGCACCAGACTATGTGGGAAGGACCCATCCTCCCATCCTCAAAGTCCTCAAGGTTTTCCTCAAGGCTTCTTTAGGAGTGGCATACAACTTTTTGACAATCAGTTATAGAAAAAGTAGATTTAAGATGAATTGAGAAAGAGGAAAGAATAAAATTGTGTCATTTGTCTCCTAGGAACCTCATTGTGATCTTTGTTCCATTTTGTCAAGCGCCTGTACCACTTTGTTTGAAGTATGTGGTGTTACTGTACATCGACAAAGCCAAAGGACTGCTTAGGGGCCGTTCACACAAGGGACAGGGTCTTGCGTACCACTGCATTATTGTTTTAATTGTTGGTCTATGTAAATGTGATAGACAGATGTTATTTGTCTTTACAGAACATCTCAATGTTTTTTTTAGTTTTACAACAGAAGAGAAAAAAGTCATACAGGTTTGGAATGACATAAAGGTCAGTAAATGATGACAGAATTTTTGGATGAACCATCCCTTTAATATGCCACATCAAGTTATGACAAATCTGAGGATTTAGCCAGGATATGTTCATTTAAATATGGACAAGTGTATTGAGGGTTTATATTAGGAACAATGTACAGAAAGTAATGCTCCTGTATCATTTATATTCATGCATTTTGGAGATACTGTTTACAAAGCTTGCATTGCATTCAAGGTATACGTTTCTTTTGAGTTTGTGCATTCCAAGGGAATCAAACCCATGGCCTTGGTGTTTCTAGTGTTTCCAGGTCTGATCAGGAATGCTATAAACCAGCCTTCAGGTCAGTTCCATTGCCCCTGTCTAGCTGTATTTAACGCAAGAACACACCCTGTGTGAAGAGCCCCTTAGTGTCACTGAAATCACATCTTTGAGACCTTCTCTGGCTGCAACAGTTTCAGTTATTCTTAAGGGTCTAAGAACATTTACTCCATTCAGACTTGACATTGCATCTCCAGGTCTTATTTAATACTTGTATTCAAGTTCATCTTATTGTATTGAGACCAAAAATAAGACAACCCAAGCACAGTTATAGACTGGCCAAAAAGGGAGGGAAAAGTCAGTACTTGTGTGTCAAGAAGAGCTTCTTTACCTTGGTTTATTAAGCACAAGAAACCACTCCAATGTGTTTGTTTCTGTGAGGACTTGACTTAGGGGTCAGACATATTTTAGACTAGGGGTGCCCAGTCCTATTCCTGGAGATGTACTTACCTGCAAATTTCTGCTCCAACCCTGATAACTAAAAAATGTGTTTTGGCCATTCATTTACACAACAACAGTGTTTTGGGGGCCTAAACAAATGCAAAAACATGAATCTGTGTAAACGGTGACGGCATGCACATGCGTATTACGTGTTTAGTCTATAGGCATGCACGTTTGGCACAATTGCTCTGTAAAAGAATGCTTATGTGCACAGGTGTGTTGTCTTTCTTTACAAAGTGACATCACCACCTACTTGCCTGGCATGCATAATACAGCGCTTTTAGTTGTTTTGTTTGTACAAGGAGAAAACGTTTCCGTTTTTACTACATCGTTGTCGGATTCAGGAGCATCCAACACAGGTCGATCCAACACACCTGTCTGTAATTGTCAAGTGCTCCTCAAGATCTTAATTAGCTGGTTCAGTGGTGTGTGATCAGGGTTGGAGCTGAACTTTGCAGGAACAGATCTCCAGGAACAGATCTCCAGGAACAGGATTGGGAACCCCATTTGTAGACAAAGTATGCATCCGAAATCGTATACTTATAACCATACTATATAGTTGGTGAAAAACCATAAGAGACAAAAGAAGTATGTCCAAATTATAAGTACTCATAAAACTGTAGGCAAAAAGTACCCGGATGACCTACTATTTCCGGTGAGATTCTGAAGTGTGCATACGATGGACACTTTACTATCCCATGAGGCCACAGGAGAGAGAATTTGTAAATTGCAACTGACACTGGGTCACATGATAATGAAAACATGGTGGATGTAGTAGGCGTACATCCAGATTGCACTCATACCACACACATTCATACTATTTAGAACATACTTTTTTAGTGGTTGCGAAGTAATTACTTATTCAAAGTTAGCACCTATTCAATGCGATTTCGGATGCAGCCTAAAGGGCTGTTCACACAGAATGCTTTTTTTTTTTTTTTACTGCGCTACTTTTCCATTGTTTTTCAATGTAAACGCTCTAGATGGACGTCTTTAATAGTTGCACTCTGGTCTTGCGTATTTTGCAGCGTCTCGCGCATGACAGTGTTTTTTTGTTAAAAACGCGGCACTCAAGTTAAAAGAACTTCAACTTTTTTTTTAAATGTGTCTCTAGGTCTTGCACTTTTTTTTGTTCCATTGACCAGCGTCTTGTGTTTTTAACAGCAAAAACGTGTTTTGTGTGAACCGGCCCTAAGTGTCTGATCGCACTGCTGTCACTGCTGAGATGGAATACACTCCTACATGAAATATCAAAACTGCACAGAGAATTCACACATCAATGTCTTGCTCCAAATTTATTAAAGGAATTTCAACTTTGTTAACCAAAAACTTTATGACAGTATATTTGCTAATTATGGGACTGAGCTGAGACTGCCAAGGATGTACTAACTGGATGAAAACCAATTGAAGTTATGGCTCAAAGTAACACTAGCTTAACGTCTGCTAAACCTATGTAATATATAAGCACATATTTAACCTCACTGCCTGAACAAAATGATCCATTTTGGAGTTATGCTGAAAATCTGATGGAAACTGATCATCACTGAAGGAACACAATCCATAGATGGTGCAGGTGTGATTCTCTCATTGTTACAGAATGAATGAATATGACTATCCCTGTCTCTGCAGTTTCATATCAGGGACTGATACTGTAGCTACAAAAAATATACTGTAGATACACAAATGTTTAGCAAATATTAAAATATACCCCTTTTCTCCTTTTTTCTTAAATCAATTATTGTTACTTACCTTTTTTTTTTCTTATAAAGAAATATTGAAAATAAGAAATGTTTCTGTCTTTCTTTCTGAAAATATGTTGATGTTAGTGGAACTCAGAAACTACAGTGATTTATTTCACAGAAATTTTTTTTGTGTGATTCTTGAGCTGTTAAAGGCTAACTGCTTTGGCCTTTTAATCCTAGATAATCCTAGAGAAGTTCCAGTTCAATTTGCCACCTTCATTATCAGAAAAGAGGACATGTGGGAATCATAGAGGAATACTTAGCAAAGAAACCTGCTTGAAGCCATTGAAGCAGTAAGACCTTATGCCTACTTGGAAAACAGATGGGCCTACTAAAAGGAAAAGGCTCCATGGAATACAAGCCTGAACCAATTAAATAACAAACAACAAAACTTCCTCTGTTGCTGTGCACACTTTCATCTCTGTAAGATTACATCTGGAGAACTAGGTTGTATTACAAAACCACAAATGATCTTTGTGACCACTAATAAAAGTCACTGGTGACAAACTATGTACAATGTAACAAATGAACAGGTGTAGTTCTTGAATACCTGGTAATAATATAGGAAAAATATCAATTAAATAAATTATCAATGAAAAATCCTACAAATAGCACATTTAATTTAGTAATGAATTAAAAAAACAAAACAGTGTTTCATAGTTGGTCTACCCTAGTGAAAAAAAATACGTACCCAGGGTTCTATGAGGTAGAGTAATTTTGTGATGATATGGGAAAAGTCACGGTTTATAAAAGTCAGAATTTTTTTTTTTTTTTTTTTTTTTTTTTTGACAGGGACAATGGACAGCAAAAAAACTGTCCCAGAATTAGCTACAGAGCTAAATTTCATCTGCAGTCCCTGGGCAGAAAAACCAAATCACATTACATACAATATAATATCCCACAAGAGAAAAATATACGACACATTGTCTATCATTTAACAATAAATACAGCAACATTACTATAAAAAAATCTCAATATACATCCTATAAAATCACATAATATTACAAAACCAATCCCCATAATTATAAAACCTTGACAAAACAAGAGTATTTAATGATTACAAACCTGACTCCTTTTTAACCACATTTTCAAATGCAGCTTGAACTGTGTCAAAGTATGACATTGTCTAAAGTAGAACCCAATTCAGTTTAATAACTGTGTAAAGTTCATCAATTATGAAGTGAGTTCAGTTCAGCTATAAGCAGCTCTGCAGAGCTGGACAGTAACTAAATACATTTTACTTGAGTACTGTACTTATGTGCACTTTCTGAGTATCTGTACTTTACTTGAGTATTATAATTTTGGGGGGAAACATGACTTTAACTTCACCACATTTAAAAGACAAATATCGTACATTGCACTCCACTACATTTCTATCATGGTCCTAGTCATAACTATGTAGCAGCTTTGAAAGTCAGTGGATTAATTATTATTTTTTCTCTGGAACCATTTTTTTTTTTAGGTGTCAAAAAAGCCTAACCATTAATCACTCTTGTTGGGTGACGTGAAGTTCAATGATTTCCCAGCATTTTAGTTTTTACACTGATTAGTTGATGGCAAAATGGAAGCACAGCCATACTTAGAAAGTATACTTCAGTTTATGATTAGTTTATGATTTATGAAGTCAAATGATTTATATATTTGCCAACAACACGTTAAAAAAAAAAAAAAAGAAATTTACTTTTGATACTTAAGAACTTTTAAAAGCAAGTGATCCAGCTGAGCTCAGTTCAGTTCTCATCAAATAGTCTCAGAACAATCAGATCAAAAATATTGCTGAATATTAAGTGTCCCCAAGTGTCCATAGACGGACCTATAGCCGTAAGGCAGTGAGGAATGATTTCTCAGAGAGCTGCTCAGACAAAATCACCTGCTGGGACAATTTATTTTCAATTGAGAGTAAAGGGTGGAATGGAGAGCCGAAACAATTCTTTAAGGTAGAGAAATAGAGTGCCAGACATCACTACCAAAATCTGCTACTGTGAAGAATGGTTAAAAAGGCAACGTATCATACTATAGATATAACATTAGAGGAATTTTGGGATTATTCACAATTATAAGAAATAAAGTTGAAATTCCAAGTTTTGCACATTTATAACTCAAACATGCTTCCATACATTCTCGTACTGCAAGTCCCTTTTAAAGGGGTACTATTAAGCCCTTTTACAAAGTCTTGATTTAGTTTTTGGGGTGTACTAAAATTATATGTTTTCATGCTTGATTGTTAAAAAAACATAATTTTTCACATATTTTACATTATTACAGCACTTCTCTCCCCAGTCAGTGTGTTGTGATTGGCAGCACTTAGCGCGTGTTCGGGAAATGTCACGCCCATTCATAACATTGAGTTCACAGAGGGATCAACAGACCCCGACAATGTTAACAAACAAGAGGATCGTGCAGAACGGATTTCAAGCAAAGTCTTAGCAAGCACGGATTTCACAGGACGTTTCAGAATGGTATGTTTTTTTTGTAATTTTCTTATAGATTATAGATACGAAGTTATACACCATAATCATATTTGTCAAAAAAATATGATAATACAAACAGTAATAGATCACAAAATCATGGATCATTTTCCTAAGGGGCGGTCTTACAAAAGCAAGAGCTTACAGAATCTACAGTAAACACTACATCAATACTGTCATGCTAGTTAGCAGGCTAGCTGAGGCAAAGCTTTGCCCTTTGTTTATATCATAGCAACTACATAAAACTTTAGAAAACACAACTACAAATAATAAGACATACCTACAAGTTGTGATCCATAAACAACAGATTGTCCAGAAAAAATGGGAATGGCTAAGTCTTTTGGGAGAAGCTTTTGTGCGTATAGCCTGCATTGTACTCTCTTACAGGTTCGGGAAGCTGTTCTCCATCAAATGTGCAGCACACAGACAAAGGTTGTGGTTATAATCTTCAGGAACAGTGTTAAAAATACATTTGAACCTCTCTAAGTTCGTCTGCCTTAGGATAAACTTTTCTGGTGTAGAAAAAACAGTGACAACACTCTTCATCTTCTCTAGCGCAGCTCAACCAGGCCTCGTCCCCTTTTTTGCAAATTCCGTGGGTGGAGATTATTTAAATGAGTATCATTATGACTTCACAAGATCTGGAAAAAACGCATTGTAGTCCAAACGATCCGTTTGTTGTAGTTCTTGGAAAGTGGATTGTATTAAATAAAATATCTCCTTCTAAATTGGACTTTGAGCCTTGTAACCTTGCAGATCTTTTTTTATGCTCAAACAGCAACATTACAGACTAATAACGTTGAAAAGATTAAAAAGCATAGTAGGACCCCTTTAAAACAAGCTTTTGTATTGTATGCCCATTCCTTCCAACATAACGCAGTTTTTGGAGGCGTGGCGGGATGGTGGAATCTCCAAGCGGCTGGTTCCCTGGGACATCATGGGACCACAATCCATCCTTAGACAAAACTAGATCACTTCCAGTATAACCTTTTTTTTATGTGTGTGTGTGTTTTTTTTTTGTGGTTTTTTTTTTGTGGGAACAATGGAACATTTTGTTCAAGATTCATTGATTAATAAAAAGTTCAAAAGAACAGCATATATATATGTAAATGTATAACAATGTAAAGCGTATATTTTCAATTTTGATAAATTTAACGACTTCCTACTGAACCCTCTATGGGAATAATTATGAAATCACAGCTAGAAAAATAAGATTTTATATTTAACTAATATTTAAGACTAAAATCATTTTCCAAAATTAGTTGTCTACATCTGGCCTTTGACCTTTATTAAAAGCTTTATTAACATTCCATTTCATCTTGTGCTATTGACTCACATGTCAAAAACTTGACACAAATTCAGATGCAACTTCGCTGCCTGTGAAACCATGTCTTAGTGTTTAAAAAAAAAAACATTGTTTCTTTCTTGGAATTCCAAATCAATGATTGTAGCACAAGTGAAAATCAACAAAACTCTTCTTTTTCTGTGTAGCCCATACTTTCCACGCATTACTCGATTTTGACCAATAGGTAGTGGCATCTTTCCTGACCTCTGGTTATAGTGTGAATCACATCTTCCAAACCGGCATAGAATGTTCCAAAATGCCTGACGTCCACAACAATCTATGACTATTCTTCTTCTTCATCTCTTCCATCCCCCTCACTGCTTCTATCCTCCTTGATCTTTAACTTCCTTTTTTGATGCACTGCCATCACTATCATAAGTACTTTCTGTAAAAGGTACAGCTTTTCCTCTCTGTCTTCTATAAACTTACTAACATCAACCTAAAACACATGCAAAAAGGCTATTATACTGACTGCCACTACTGAACAATAGTGAAGCTACATAGAAACAAATTTATAACCTAAAAGGACTTTGTCATTTATTTATTTTTTGGTTTTTGAGTTATTGTTTTTACAAAATGTGCATTAAAAATCATATGATACTACTAATTTTCTTTTTGGTTGAACATTATTAAATGCAATTTTCTTGGTTTCTTAGCTTAACTCCCCATTGAGGGTAAAAGTATTGATTTCTTTAAAATAAATCTTACTGACCCCACATTTTTTGAATAGCAGTGTGTTATATGACACTTTTTCTCTGTAGATAGTGTAATAGGCTACATGCTAGGCCACTGCAATGACATCAATTACATGATGCAATGCAACTCGAACAGACCTGCAACAGAGCACAGACTTTTAAATGCAGGGGTGAGAAAATCTATCTGACCAAGTCTATCAAGACTTGGAATCAATCCCACTCAGCAACTGGTGGGGGGTACCAGACTCCATCAGTCCAGAGAATAGAATGACTACGGCAGTGCATAACAACATTAAAAACTCAAAGTGATGGGAGAACCCGTTGACTGAAATGGTCACGTCATTGCGCACAGATCTGAAGAATCCTCTCTCAATAATACAGCACACAGGAAACACATACAGTACTAATGAGCAAACAGAAATTTTAGATCCAGCATGCACTCATGTGACATACTGTATATCTGGGGATCGAAGGAGAGAGAGACATGAACAAATAAAGCTACAAGGTATCCCGTAGAAAGAGAGAAAGGGAGAAGACTTTCATCTCTGAACTTAGAAAATAAATAAATAACTAAAATGCACGTTCAGTCTTAAGTCCTTAAATGCAGACCATCTAATAACACAGAGCTGATCTTATTAGATATGCGCTCTACTTGAAACCATTAGAGAAGAATTAGACCATTACCCCTGGGCTGGCATCGTTTGCAGAAAGTAAACAGTCATTTATTTCATTGTCAGAATGTGGTGGTGGGGTTCATTCAGTTTGAGGGGAGCTGTTGTTGTTAATCTTCATGCAAACAGTGCAGCACAGCAGTCAGAGAGCTAGACGGAGAGACATCCATAGAATCCAGCTAATTAATCCAAGCTAACCCAAGGCAACAAAACATCATCTGGCTTACAAACGCATAACTGTGAAAAGCAGACCTTTTCTTTGAGCTTAAAATGAGGTTTTCTTAAATTAAAATATTTGGATTCCCACTGTAAAACTTTAAAGTAAGCTTTAGAAACACCTTAATGAAGGTGACTGGATGATTGTGTTCGGTCCATCTTTTGAAATTGACTTTTGAAACATATTAAAATAATATTACATTGAGGTGCTATTTGCATCCATCTTGCTGTTATTCAAATATATTAATTACCAGAAGTTATGACTTCTATGACGTATGCCTATGTACTCATACTGTGCTGTAGTGAGTTGCTAGCCCATCATGACATTTCTGCACCGCTGAAGCCTGTGTGTTTGTGGCAGGGCTGTTTGCCATTCAGAATAATTTTTTGAGAATGCCAGTTTTAAATTCCTGAATATAAATTCATGTTTTAATATAAAGAAGCACTTTTAATTTATTTGGCCAATTCAATTCAAAGTCCAACTTTTGAAGTGCAAGCAACCCGGTTTCATAACTATCATTGGCCTCATTGCAAAACACTTGAATAGACCCCCGCTCCCCCGCTTTTATTTTTGATTATTCCATGAAAAAATGTAATATACAGGAACTAACATGAAAACTAAAGTCACTGTGGATGAGATACATAGGCATTTGCTACAATAACAGATGTAAGGGACTTTTTCCAGGTGCTTAAATTCAGAATTTTGCTCAACCTTGGTTAAAATCACAAAAAGCAAAGATTTAATAAAAGTTTTAAATTCTTGAAAATGTTGTTTTAGAGGATATCTACAAGACATGACTCATTCAGCACTAATTGTAATTTTACAAACTAATGTTCTTGTCACTGGTCACATACATTTTAGTGATCAGCCATGTGCATGCACAATATTCTTCCACTTAAACATTCATTTATGTTCATGAAATGTTCAGCATAAAACTTCCCGGTAACACTTTACAAAAAGGTTTTGTTTGTTAACATTAGTTAATGCATTAACTAACATGAATTAACAATAAGCAATATGTTGTTGTTATTTTACAGAATTGAATAATGTCCGTTAATACTAATACAATTGTTCATTGTTTGTGTTAGTGCACAGTGCGTTAACTAATGTTAACAGATAAAATGTATAAAATGTATATAATATATAAAAGTATATTAATAAATGTAGAGATTAATATTATCTACACTAAAAAAATGCTGGGTTGTTTCAACCCATGTTTGGTCAAATATGGACAAACTCAACAGTTGGTTTAAATTAACCTATAGGTTTAAACTGTTTAATTTAAACCAATGGTTGGGTTTGTGTAAGATTAATAAATGCTATAGAAGTATTGTTGGCTTGGCTGCTGTAATGATCACACAAATTACTCTGAAAAAAAGCAGTATTCAATATAAAAATCCATCTCAGGCAAGCTCAGGAGAAAATACAACCAACAAAAGACATCGTAGAACAAAGAACAGAATGAACTCAGAGCTTAGAGAGATAATTAACGTAGAAACAGGACAGGTGTGATGATTAACTGCTTAGGGAACAAATGACAGCGAACAACATGCGAACAAACCAAAACTGAACAAAACACTGAATCTAAACAAAACAGAAGCATAACCCTGGCAAATGTTCATAGTTTGTTCATGTTAATACTGGAGGAAGCATTTTTGCGAGAACATACTGGCTCAATTTCAATTTCTTTAGAGAACTGACATATAAAAAAAATATATAAAAAAAATGTCTCAAGTATCTTTTTATTTTTAAAAACTCTGAAACTTGCCATAGAGGTTGAATTCCATGTCCTCACTTTAAAAGCAATGTGTGTTTATTTTTCTGTTAAAATACTGCTTCCTATACAAGTCTGACATGCAAAGACCACTTTTCACACCTGTTCAAAAAGCTATAATTTGTCCATTTTGTGATGCTAGTGAACGAAATTACACAGTTCACCTCTGAATCTTATCCAAACAAACATGTAAGACATGTTCCAGAGCGCAGAGTGATAAAAAACAACAACAAGTGAATCTCATAGGGATATCTTCTAAAGGGAGACACAGACTATGGATCACAATATGGTTTGGAAGTTATCAAGCATCACCAGAGATCACCAGCGGAAGGGAAATAGTGTTTTAATTGTTGTTTGTTTACCCTGAACACAAATAAGTCAATGATGATGATGAAATACTATTGTGAATATGGAGGAAAGGTGCTTGAAGATCACTCATGAGCAAAAAATCTCTCCAAACAGATTGGAGTTTCTCTCAAGAGTATGACAGCCTTCCCAAGGCATAAAACATTATGCGCTGAAAAGATTTAGAGCCCACCAAGATAAATAGTGAACTAACATTTCTCGTTTAATGTCCAGCAGCGATAGGCTCAGACATATCATTGTATGTTGTATTTTGAGGGTGGGTGGTTCAGGTAAATTGCCCAGATTAGAACATTGACTTTGGAATTAGCATGACACTAATAAATGCAGTACAGCCAATAAAAGCCTTGGCAGTGGAATTATTTAAAAACACATTCAGTCAATTTCACAACTTGTGAGGACTCCATAATTGCCCTCTCTATCTTGTTAAGCCTATAGTGTTTTTTTCTTTCCATAGACTGAATATTCACAGCGTGAGCAGAGCTCTGTAGTGCAGAGACATGGCGGGGTTTAAATACTCAAGAGAGGCCAGCTGTGGTTGAGTCAGATCATTAAAAAAGGAAGAAAAAAGGGAATGGAGACCAAACACTCCTCCACAAAGCTCAATCAACCCAATCACGAGGGCAACAAAACCTCTAGCGCTGCTTCATTTACAATTCACAAGTTAGTTTGTCAGTGTTATTACAGATGAATCATAATCCTTTAGTTGTGTTAATTGCTATTGCGTAAAAGTCATTGTTGAAGAAATTAGAAAATGCATTTTCAACAAACATTTTTAAAGTGGATGGCCTCTCATATAACAATGAAAGGCATACATCAGGAGAATAAAAAATAAATTACATGAAGCCTCAAATATTGTGACTACTGTGGCGGTCTACTGTATGGTGTGAGTCTTATTTACCCTCCTTTGAAAATTCTTATTTTAGGTTTGACTGTAGTTTTCCAGGAAAATTGGGAAAAATATTAAGGTAGTTCATCTGTTCTGCATATTTATATGGTGATTGGGTTAATATAAGTGATAGTCTCAGTTTCTTAGAAAAGGGCCACACACTTTTTTTTATACCACATATTCAGTTTGGGTTTTAAGTATTCCACTGGTGCCTGAGTCATAATCACACTTTGTTTGTTGGTTGGCCAGAGAAGAACTGGCTCCCCGACTGGACTTGGTTTCTGAGCCTGGACGTGTCAGGGTTCTGCCTTGGCAGCCTTGTCTGTGTTGTCTTTGTTTCATGTTTCTATGTTTGTCTTGTGTTTGAGCACATGGCTCTGTCTTGGTCTGTGTTTGCCATGTGCTCCTCATGTCCCGCCTCCTTGTTTCCTGTTACCACGCCCTCTTGTTTAGTCCACGCCTTGTCCTCTTTCACTAATTGTCCTCACCTGATCCCCATGTGCTCTGGTCCCTTTATATTGTGTCTCTTTCCCTCATGTCTTTGCTGGTTTGTTTTGTGTTTGTACTTTGTGGTGTTTTGGAAATTATCTTAGAGCGGAATCTAGTTTTTAATTTTATATCTTTCCCAGTATCAGAGTATTCCTGTTGCTATTTTGTTTTTCTCTACTTCTGTTTTTCTTAGCTTTTGCTCTCATTCTTTATAATCTAGTTTGAGTTCTCTTTTGTTTTAGAATTTTAATTTTAGTTACTTTCTTCAGTTCTTATTTCCTTGTCTAGTGGAAGACTTGCTTTTCTTTTGCATTTCCAGTTTTGATCTTTTAGTTTTTTTCTCATTAGTTTGCTCTTGTTATATTTATTTCTCTAGTCTAGGGGTTTGTAAGGGGCTTGCTTTTTCCAGTTGAACCAATCATATTGATAGAAGGTGACGGGAGTTAAGACATGAGTTAGTCATGATCTTTTTTGGTGTCTGTCTTTATCCTATAAAACCTGATTTTAGTTTTCTTTTTGGGTGAGATTCTTTGAGAAACTGCTCGAGAACTCTCCCAACCGTGATAAAAGCATTTAAAGGACATTTGCTGAAGTCTGTCTGTTTATTATTGCTGCGCAGAAAGTTAGGGTAAGGAACTCGAAGCCAGTTGTCGACTGTAGACGCAGTGCTAGGGTATAAAGATTAAAGGGACGAGACGACGTCGTCAAACTCGTTCACTCTCCCTATTGTCTCAAGTCTTCCGTATGGTTAATAAAAACCCTTATTGGTTATCTGCTCATTTGCGTCTGGGTCCTATCTCTTGCAGAATTATGACAGGACAATGGCATCACCGTTTTCTGCAGAACTGCTTTATACTTGAAATTAACTCATTTAATAATCTTTACAAAGGAACTGAATCAACACTGAACTGACTTCGGCTCAACATCAACAATGACACTATTTTCTTTTAGAGCTGCTGTACAGCTGCAACATTGAATCATTTATCACTGCTTTGAAACAATCTGTTTTGTATAAAGCTCTATAGAAATAAAGGTGACTTGACTTCTTTTTTATATTGACGCCTATTAAAAAATTATTCAAATGCATTCAATTCTGAAAAGATTCAGGTTGTTTGGGTGTAAGACAAAATACGGGACTATGTGATATTATACTGTGCGATTTGGCAACCAAAAAGCACACAAAGGCTCATAAAAAAATAAAAAAATACTACATTATCACACATATCAGTTTAGCTTCAACCATAGCAAATTACAACAGAAGAGAATTAAAATTAGAGTACATAAATATTTATTGTAAGACTGTAACAAGTGTTTTATATTTTCAGATATTTAATTAGGACAACAAATTCAGTAAAAAAAAGTGCACCACTGCAAGGTTTATAAAATGATATTATAGTAGCCTATATAATTGTCTGGTGCTGGTGGGTCACACGCATGAAAATACTTTAAATAGTCTTTAATAAACAAAACAGAGTCCACAGGAGAAAGCTAGAGTACAAACACAAGAAAAACAGGATAAACAGTTGTCACATAAGAAACATCTATCAAAACACTATACATTGACGAGAACCGACCAGAGACAACAGAAACTCAGTGCTGTATATATTTGAGTTTACGCCATGTCGTAATTACCGTAAAGATTGTGTAGGCTACTGTAAAAACCCTTCACGTGCTTGTAGAACTTGTAATTACGTGTAAACTTGTAATTTTCTGAGAGCTACGACTGTACCACCTGACCACTGCTGTGCAGAGCGATCGGTGAATGACATCAAAGTACCGCGAGAGCGATGCCAAAGCCGATATGAGCTTTATTTACTGTCATTACGACATGGCGTTAATGCACCAAATACACAAGAGAATCTAAACTAGACACAGGTGAAAAATCAGGCACACAATCAATAAGCGGAAACACAGAGAACAAAGAAAACAAAACATGATAAAATAAAAGTCCATGAAAATAGAACGTAACCCTGACAATAATATCCATTATTACATTCTATAATAAAGTCTTTCCAAAAAAAGAAGACAACCAACCAAACAAGGCCATACAACCAAAAGTTAACATTCAACCAAATAAAAGTGCAAATTGAATAAAAATGCCAAATATACTTCTCACAGCAATAAAAACATGTTAGTCTTAAGGTACAGTTTAGTAAAACTTACATCACGATGTATTGAAGACTTTGCAGGACATTTGTTCCATGATACACTCGATTTGTTTCTCATGATGGAGTGATGGAATTCTGAGGATGTATGTGACTATAGCCAGCATGAGATCTTCTGCTTGAAGCCCTTCATACTTTCAGCTCGTATAACAGCTGGCCTGCCTTGATCTTCCTTCCTTGGCACCAGTGTAACCTAGCAACTGCCAGTGTTCAATCTTATACAGCACATGCCAAAGATGTCCCATTCTTATTCCATTCAGCCTATATGTTTATAGATTTTTAAGTGTGGTTTAAGTGTCCAAATGATTTTGACCCAGATTATTCATTGGCTCTGAAGGCACTAGTGAAAATGCTGTTTTTGGCATTGTTACTATTCTATTACATTTTCTATGATAAATTATCACCAAAGAAATAATACATGTAAGTCGTAAATTTCATTTATTTCCCTTTAAAAAAAAAAAAAAAAAAAATACTACACTCCCAGGTTTAAAAAACAAACAAACAAAAAACATAGGTAACACTAGTGGTGTCTTTGTTACATTACATGTAATAACAGTAACTTATCCATAATTGCAAGCAACTAACACCAAAACAAATGTGACCACCCTGAATTTAGTTGGGTCACAGGGATATTGGATTGTTTGTATATATTTCTTTCTTTTATTACCTACACATGTCTATTTCAGTTTACTTGTATATATAAGTTTTATTATTGTAGTGAGTTTACATTGGGCAGCTCAGCTGCATTTTCCGAATTCTGGTTGGCAGTTGAGAGAGTGGAGTTGCCGTGACGATTGCGGTGCATCCTCAGACAACAAAGAGCACCTTTAAGCAACCACTAACTATTGTCTCTCTCTCTCTCTCTCTCTCTCTCTCTCTCTCTCTCTCTCATTTACTGTTAAGGTTAGTTATTAAATTAATTAATTTTCATATCAAATGTTTATTTACATGTTTTATTCTCAAGTGTATATATATACATATCATATACATACATGCTTTTGTCATAAAGAAGCCCAATTCGTGTATACTTACGAGTTCAGCCAGTTGTGTGAATTAGGCTAGAGCAGGGGTCTCCAACACGTCTCTCGCGAGCTACCAGTAGCTCTTGGCCTGATTGGAGGTAACGTTAGCTCGCCAAGGGGCCATTCACATATTGCGTCGTTTGCACGCTCGAGTTCGTTAACGTTATTTCAATTGTAGGCACGCGGCAAGCGCGCTCATAATTGAAGCGACGCACTCATTTTTTCCAGGCGCAGCGAGCCGAGAAAAAGATCTCAACTTTTCAGAATGCCGCAAGCGCACCGCAGGTTATGTGACAAGAACCAACCAATCAGCTACAGCAAGCGTTTTTCGGTGGTGGAAATCCATTAGCTACTAAAACTTCTTTGTCGTTGTGGAGAGCGCAGTGCATGGTTGCATAGCAACAACAGACGCCACGGGAAAATCGGACCGAATTTTACTATTAAGAATAAAAGATAAACTAATGTGCAATGTAAATGTCAGTAATTTATCTTTTTTTGACTCATTCTTTTTATAAAAATTATTTAAAGGCTGAAATATGTGAGGTTTATCTTTTTATAAAACCTTTTTTGTCAAAACTTTGTTTAAACTTGAACATTTTAGTAGATAACATGTTGCAAGACACTCCTTTAAAATCTGGCCATCATTTTTAATGTTATTATTTTAATGTTTATGTAAACAGAAAGTGCATATTGATGCTAATTATATTTGTTATTTGCAGGTTTTCGACATACAACTTGGTGAATTGATTTCATTGTGTAGTAGTAATACTTTTTAAACAGGATTCTGTGATAACCGTGATCATTTTGGTCACTATAATCATGCAATGAAATTTTCATGCCATTTCATCTCTAGTTATTACAGTATTATGCAAAGTAAAATTTTATTAAAATTGTTTTTGGTATCTCTGATTCTGTTCTTTTCTCTGACATTTAAGACATATATAGGCCTACAAAGACTATTTTAGGTCTAAAACAGTTTGGATAGTTGTTAATATGAGAGTTATGAGACATTATTTTAGAGATTTAAGTATTGCATTATGAGTAGCTCTCGTCCACTTTCATTTTTAAAAAGTAGCTCTCAAATGAAAAAAGGTTGGAGACCCCTGGGCTAGAGCATGTCTGTACATATGGTTAAGGTTCATATCTTAATTTATTTATTTACTTATTTATTGTGATTTGATTTAAATATCTATATGTTATATGTATTTCAACGTATTTATGAATCTTGTGATTCAAAGTGTTTGACTCTGAAGTACAATGTTGATTAAAAGAAAACAAAGAGGACCTTTTAAGCAACCACTAACTATTGTCTCTCTCTCTCTCATTTACTATTATGTTAAGTTTTTAAACTGCTTACAGTCCTCCCGACTGCCCCGGGACCTGTAACACAAACCCTTCTCATAGCCCTTAAGTACTTTTAGTTAATTAAAAGTACTCAGCACTTAATTATATTATTACACTGTAACAAGGACATCTTAAAATAAAGCGTAACAAAAAATATAATATTTTCAATGCTATATATACAGTATATAGGCCTACTGGCGATAATGTCTTTTATAGTTACATTTGTGATTATAAACCTAGTCCACCTCTTGTAGATTAGGCCCTGTTTGCAGATGCACTAAAATATTGATTAACATTTTTGTTAGCATTCTATTAAAATGTATCTCCTATTTTGTGGTGTTAGCATCAAACACATGGCCAAGTCTGTGAAAATGAACTGTATAGTCTCATGTGCAGCAATAATAATTCAAAAGCACTGCAGAGATCTCAACCTCACTCAGGCGTTGTGTTTGTCCACTTGGGAATCTTGATGATACCCATTGCATTTTAAGAGGGGTTAAACAGCTTTTAATATTCCTCACTGATTCAGGCTCAATTAAAGGGAAAGTAATATTACAAATCCCTTGCCTTTTACATCAAAATCCATGCCATGGCAACATCCACAGAACATTATGTATTCCCATTTAAGGCAAAAAAACAAAACAAAAAAAACAGAGGACTGGAAAGTCAGCAAATTGCTTTTGAAAAATACGCCATTGAAAGACTGCACTTGAAGCAAAGTCTGCTTAATGTTTTTTTAAAAGAAACACCAACACTGCACTTCACAGCTCTCTGCACTTGATGTTGTGTCCAACCGTTTATTTTTTTATATTTATGAAGTACTCTCCTCAAAACCAGATCAATACAGTGCAATATGATGCCAGTTCTTCTCTATTCCTCTCTCTCTGTGCTTTACAGAGTAAAGGAGATCTTTTAAAAGAAAAAGGCTCATGAAACATGTCTTGCTGGAATAAACAAGAGTTTTTAACAGCATAGCTTTCTTTTTGTAGTGGTAATGAGGATGTGCTCTTTTAAAAGGCTTCACTATTTATGATTCAGTGAGATTGCACTATTAAACTACATTATGCATCAAACATCTTTATGTGGCAGGCACAGCAACCATGCATAGTTAGCATATACTGTACAGAAAAAAAACAGGACTATTTTTTTTAAAATTAAATAATTAAACACATTACACCTCAGAAATGCTTTAAAAACGGTTAACCTCATAACGCGCAACTGAGAGTATGAAAGGTCACTTTGGAAAACTTTTCACGAATGACCCGTAATCATTTCTTGCCCCGAATGCACATTTGTCAGGTTTCCCACAGCACTTCAGAGACACAGGTCGAGGCTCAGCACAATCAGAGGGATTTAAAGCCGTCATCGAAAAACACTCCATCCTTTTGATTCGCTCTCTTCCGCTGCCCACACATATAAACGCTCACCGGCACACTTAGAAATAGCCTTTTATCCAGGGTGTTCAAAGTGCGTACGTGTGTATTAAATGTGGAAAGTGAGGTGGAAGCAGTCATGCTGCTGCTGAACAGCTTAGGGAACATTAATGCTGTATGTATAGAAGTGTAGGTGGAAACATAACTTGCAGTCCTTACTTCAAGAGGCGTTCTTGATGTGGTCGTGTTGATTTCAATCTCCTGTGCTAATTGATGGGAACCAACAGGAAGACACTATAACTATCAATGTATCTACACAAAATGCACTCACAGCTGCATCAACAGGGCAGTGTTTGCGGTGCATCTCTGTGCCTTACACTGTTTAGGACACTGAAATGAGCTTTTGAAGAGAGAACAATCCTATCTCAGAGGCTGTAGGGGAACAACGCAAGCTCTTTATTGCTTAAAGAACTCTGTGTATCTGGTCTCTAGCACACACATCTAACTGTTTCCTGTGCAAGTAACTGTATATTGGAATCAATGATACTGATGTAGATGCACTTTGTTCGCCAGATGAGAATGTTCAACCTGCTTACTTGATAGTGAATATTATCTGGTTTTATTCAACGACCAAATTTGACAAAAAAGGCCACAATGGACCATCAGGATTTCTGAGCGGATTGTTGGTGCCTCCTTAACCATAGTCCATATTTTGTACACTTCTAAAGAGAGGTAAAAGAAAAGAACAACTGCCGTTTCATTGTCATAAAATAATTGAATGTGGGGTTAAAATCACATTATAAAATAAAAAACTTTCTCCAAAAGACGTTGGCCACAATTATTGGCACCCCTATAATTTTTTGGAGAGTAAAATTATATTCCCATTAATGTTTACATTTTTTAGCACACCAGGGTGACTACAGTAAGAACATGAAATTATCTAGCTATTACTTCTTGTTTCACATGAGTATAAATATGAGGAAACACTAAGGGACACTAAGGGACAAATTCCCTTAATTCTCTATCACAATAGGTAAAACCAAAGAATATAGTTCTGATGTGCAGCAAAAGATTGTTGAGCTTCAAAAATAGAAAGTGGCTGTAAGAAAATAGCTAAAGCATTGAACATTCCCATTTCCACCATCAGGGCAATAATTAAGAAGTTCCAATCAACTAAAGATGTTACGAATCTGCCAGGAAGAGGACGTGTGTCTATATTGTCTTAATGCACGGTGAGGAGGAAAGTTTGAGTGGCCAAAGACTCTTCAAGGATCACAGATGGAGAAATGCAGAGTTTAGTTTACATTTACATTTTTACATTTACATTTATTCATTTAGCTGACGCTTTTATACAAAGCGACTTACAATTGCTATATATGTCAGAGGTCGCACGCCTCTGGAGCAACTAGGGGTTAAGTGTCTTGCTCAGGGACACATTGGTGTCTCACAGTGGATTCGAACCCGGGTCTCTCACTCCAAAGGCATGTGTCTTATCCACTGCGCCGCCACCACCTTGGCGCCACCACCACCACCAGTTTAATCTTGGGGTCAGAAAGCCTACAAAGTTTGATCAAACCGCACCTACATTGTTTGGAAGGGTTTCAAGAAAAATCCTCCTCGCTCATCCAAAAACAAACTGCAGCATATTTAGTTGTCAGACACGACTGGAACTTCAGAAGGGACCTGACTATGGACAGATGAAACAAACAACAACGAAAAAAGCTTTTTGGCAGCAAACCCACCAGATTGGTTTGGTGCAAACAGGGATAAACAAACACCCCATGCCCACGGTTAATATACTGCTGGATCTTTAATGTTGTGGGTCTATTTTTTTGCTGGAGGTCCTGGACATCTTGTTCAGATATAGGGTATCATGGATTCTAGCAAATACCAACAGATTTACTTTAGTATATTACAGATGTGGTGTCAATTAACTTATATCATCTAATTTGACACTGTAAGAACTGGAGAAGTGTGGTGTCATTGCTAAGCATTTGCTAGTTTGTTAAAACATAAAATCACAAACATGAGTTCTGTACAGACATGGTAGTGCTTTATTAAGGTTTGTAACAGTGGGCGGAGTCATCTACTCTTCCACCAGTGGTGGTGGAGAAAGCTTTAACTGGAAGTTCTCGCTGTGATAAATACTTCCTGTTCCTGGAGGGGCAGGATTCGACAGACCGGCCCTCTCATTGCCATGCGAATGGGTGAGTTCTGTCAGAACGGCAAGCTGAAAAACAAAGAAAACGCAAATGAAAAGTGTGACAGGGCAAAGGTAGAAAAACAATTCATAATAATTCAAATTATAGTTCAAATAGTAATTAATTACAATAACAACAAAAATCAACAACAATAATATTAATGATATTTTATAATATTAAAATGTATACAATATTAATATATAGTAATTAATACAATAATATTAATATGCAACAATAATAATAATTATTATTATCAAAAAAATGTCCTTAATATTGAGTAAGACCGTAGAATAAAAAGAAAAAAGAACTGTGCAAATCTTGCATTATGCTGCCATAGCCACATTGAAGCTATAGATGCCATGTGGCAAACAAGTACAAATGATAACATTTTAATGAAGTGTGTTAAAAGCTTTTTACTGTGTCTCAATGTGCTTTCCCTTTCAGAGATAAATGAGTGAGAGTTATTCTACGGCCCTCTAATAAAAACATTTATTTTTTTATTTACTTGTTTATTTTTTTATTTTCTTTACACAATTTATCTGCACACGACTGCTACAAGGTCAGCATCTTAAAATGTAGGGTTTATTGCCCCATTACACCCGGCATTCACCCAAAAAGGAAAATGTTGTCACCTGTCATTCCAAAGCTGTTTTAATTTCTTAGAATTTAATATTTCATTGTAAATTTTCACCAAATCATGATGGTTACCATCATTCTTTAAAATATCTTCATGTTCCACGGAAGAAAGAAAGCCATACAGATTTGGAATGACATGAGGATGAGTAAATGCATTTTTGGTTGAAGTATCCCTTTTACCATGAATTTCATACAGCACTTCATGCCAATTAACCTTTTATTTATCTATTGACAACTGAAGCAATCTGATGGTGTTGGTGATATGTTTAGTTGAAGTTATGAAGTAAACGGGGTTCCACCACACAGTGAGAAATACAGAACAGTGTAAAAGACCTAAATGCAGACTCCCACCACCCAACCCCCCACTCATTAGCAGTACAGGCCTGTGCAGAGTCAGTCATTAATGTGTATTTTCAGCAGGGACCTCGTTATGGCCAGAGCAATCAATGAGCATTTAACCAAACTGCATGAATCAAACGGCATAATCTATCCTTCTCTCTCCAGCTTCACTTTGAAGACCTCCTATGCATCTTTACCTTCTCCTTCCCTCTCTGATCTCACTCATATTTCCCTTTCCTCACTCCCATCCACTCATTCCTTTTCTTTTCATGTGGACAAACCAACTTTTCAGCCATAAACTAATTTCATTTCACTCTTTTACTGTTTTTCTTCTGCTGTTTATTAGCAGTCTTTAAAACAGACGACCATTTATAAGCCCTAGTTCCATTTCTTTTTTCTTTCGTTTCCCTATCTCAACCGGACACCTGCTAAGCGAAGGCCTCGGAGAGTGACAGGGATAAAAGCAAACACAGACACAGAAAGCATGTCAGTGACTAATCATAACCCCCATACTGTTAGCAAACAGGCTAATCACAGAGTATGAAGTCTGGACACATCGAATTCCAGCAACAGTCTCTCTCTCTCGATCATACCTTACTATGAGCAATTTTCCACTATGTGGAAGAGCCTAGCATTAGATACTATGGCAACCATGTTTCATTTTAAGTTTTTACTACAGCTATCCACCTTATTCCTACTTCCCATGACGCTTTGCGTGAATTATGGGTGTAACTTCCCTTAAGCTGTAAACTATCAGTGAAAAGGCTTGCTCTATGAACGTAATATGTTAAAAAGTGTCACAATGAGATGACATTAATCTACTCACCCTTCAACCATCAACCATCAAAAGGAAATTTAAAAGTGTAAAAGCATCAACAAGGTATTTCAACAGACCAAATAACCCCAAAAGCGCGAGTCTTTCCACAGCAATAATGGACGGGTTAACTATCACTGTAGTAATACATCTGTATTATGTAACTTATGTTGCCTTAATCAAAAATGTTCATTAACTTTAGCATTACGTGATACTATTTCAAAGTGATTTCCATCATTTTGACAGAATATAAATTGCATTTACCTGTGAAAACAAACCTGGAAAGAGACGTGAGGATTTGAGGAGAATAACAAGAGATTCTTCGTGCATTCCAGTGAATTATTAATAGAAATAATCATTTATATTAATAATATATCATAAATTAAATTCGGGAGACCACAATGTGCAGTATATGTTGTCCATTTTCATACTTTTACAGCGGATTGCAAAGGGAAAAAATAAAATAATCACGAGGAAAAGAAAGCAGCGACTGAAAAGAGCTCTTGCCATATATATTCTTGTTATAACGTCACGTTAAAATACCAATTATAACGTTATTCTCATGATGTCTGAAAATTAATCAAAGGAAAATTGACAGCTCATCCAGTCAAACTGACGGATCAGCTTTATTTGTAGGGCAACCTTATGATTTGAAATGATTCGTTACAGCCTTTTTGAATAGAAGTTCCCCAAACCTGAAGTGCCATCCATAATTCAAAACACAGTAAGGTCGTCAGGAATAAGGTGGATAGGATAAACATATAGACATGTTTGTTTGTCTGTTTGTTTAAGGAGGAAATAGTTGCTTCTATAAGAAAGAGACACCACAACATATCTGAATGTGTATTCATGTGTTGTACTTCTGAATGCTTGTAATGGCGTTTCAGGTTGAGTCATATATGGAGGCGCTGTATGAAAAGTACGCCTTTGTGAGAAAACTATGGTGTATTATTTTATAACAGTGGTGGAGAGCTCTCAAAGTGTTGAATATGAAAAAGGACAAATACAATACTGTGTGCCTACTGTAAATTCCATACATGGATAAGGGTGAAGTGTGACAAAGCAAGCAATTTTCCAGAACCGCCATTTCACATAGATATCGAGCTGTTGATATTACTGGAGTCCGAGTACAATGGAAATAAAAAAAAAAAAAAACTTGCTAGGGGTCTGAAATACAGTAATTCATATTTCTTTGAAAATTCTTTGTTGTACAACATTTTCTAACAATAAATCTGTGACAGACAGACAGAGAAAGGTGGACAAGACAGAAATAAATAATCAATCAATCACACTTGTGAGTTGAAGTATTCTAGAATTTTGTATTCTAGTGTGTGGGAGATCATTTGTAATACAGTATGAATGTTTCTATGTGTGTTCATAATGATTATTATTATGCTGCAGGTAGACTTTCTCTCTCATCAAGTGTCTGGTTTGATGAGACATCATATTTGGCCCTGGGATGAAGGCATGAGAGAAAACAAAAAGATAAAAAAAATAGAAAACAAAATCACTATGTTCCCTCATGTGCCCTCACTTCTACAGAAATATAAGGGTGATGCTTAATTTAGGGGGACCATGGGATGATTTTAAATGAGTAAATAATTCACTCAAAATTGAAAATCTGACATCATTTACATCAAACACAAATTTAGATATTTTTAATGAAACCTGAGAAATTTCAGTTCCATTGAAAGTACATTCAACCAAAATGTTTGTAACGTCTGAGACAAGTCAGACACAAGTATTTGTTATAGTTTAACAAATGATATTTAAAACTCACTCTGGGATCTGTGGCCCCATCCCCCTAAACAGGGCAAGAAGGTCTTAGTTACTATGACCATGATCAGATAAGTTGTTTTTATGACTGTTAGCAATGTGAACAGGGGCCTCTTTCCTGCATTAATTTATCGATGAACTGATTAACATGAAATTAACATGAATTCCAGAACATTTTGTGAATGATTTGCTGTCTTGTGTTGTGTCTTTTAATACTATTATCTGTTGATACTATTATCTCTTTGATACTATGTATTTTATTATAGAACCAATGGTCAATGTAACCTCACCTATACCATGTTTGGTCTCTATAAATTGGTACTTTGAAGATCGGAATGATTGTGTACATGATATGCCGATAGCTGCGCAACATATTAGTATTACAAGAATCTTTCTTAGTTTCGTCATCAGAAACCAATCCAGTTGCCATTGCAAATGAGCACGCTTAGAACAAAGATTCATAAATCAACCACAGAGGAATCTTCCCGCTTGGAAATTCCACCCTTCTCATTGGTCAAGCAAACCCGGAGAGGTGGGGCCTTTCTCAGGCTTTATTAGAAACAAATTCACAGTGACCCTCCTCTCTCTTCTCTTCTGGCCTCTACTGCTGCTTCTTCAAGTTGATACTGTGGGGCTTCGACTAACAACCAGCCATGTGCTCACTCAGGAGAGAGAGGACTCTCTCAAACCACAACAGCATCAAGGACAACCTCAGGAGTTCAACGTCTTCATTCAATGCAGAAGAAGTCCATCGCAACTCCCATCATTTGCCCTGTGTGCTCTCTCCGGCCCAGGGCCAGCAGGCCACAATCTGCCCTCCAGCCATGAGAACAGCGTCAAAATAACCATGCAAGTTCATCATATCTTCTCCATCCAGCGGAGAAGAAAACGATTGCAACTTGTACAGTAACATTTGACACCCACGGACCCATCAACGACTTCAATTTTCAACGGCTTCAAGAATTGTGTCCACTGCACAGACCATGCAAGTATCAATTGTAATGAGGTGCTCTGAAAATGATAAGCTGATGGTTCTTTTCATAGTTAAATAGATATTTTCCATAGTTCCATTTCCTGCTTCCGGTTTCATTCTATCACTCACCATTTTACCTATGCATGTATGTATGTATGTTTGTTTAGTTTAGTTATGTTTGTGATTTAGTTAATAAAACTTGTGCACAATATGTATTTGGTTCTGATTCTCTGCTTGCAACAAAGTCCATTTTACGATCTTGATCTTGTTACAGGCTCTAAGCGCTGTACATGCTAAGAAATAATGATTTTTCGGTGGCCATGAAAGATACGCTTTTCTTAGAATAAATGAATAATCAAAAGAGTTTGTTGGAACTGATTAATTGATTGTAATATTAATTTAGCTACCTCAAGTTAATCCAGTTAACTGACCCAAATATTAATAATTAATCATAATTGATAAAGTAAGAGTTATTATTAATATTTCAAGTATACAAATATTTACAAATATATTCATATGTTCAAGCTTCAAAAAGTTTTTAAAGACATAAATAATAAAAAATAATCCATATTAATCAGGTGGTTTAATCTAAGTATTCTGCAGAAACATGATTGCTTTATATGATGAACAGATTTAATTTCAGCTACAAACACAAAATAAAAATCTACTTGGAGGTTTAAAGGCCAAGATCAGATCTTGTAGGCCATGTAAAAAACATTTATTTGAACAAAGATAAAACATTTTCAAACATGTTTAAGTAGTCAAAAGTGCTCCTAAAAAAACACACCCATATAGTCTATCAAATGCCTTTCTCTATCCTCATTCTGTCCTTTCACCTCTCTTCAATCTTGTCCTCCTCATTCATTTACTCCGAACACCCTCCACCAATTCATTGTTTCTGATATTTCATTACCCTCCCATCCTTCCCTCTCAACACAATCCCTCTCCTTCAGCTGTATTTCTCTCTATCACACGCTTGTCTCATCCCTCTCCATACACCTCCTTTTCCAGCCTTCATCTGTCTTCTTGCTGGAACTGCTGCATTGAAGGAAAATGGAGCGACTGGGACCTCAAAGAGAGCAATCAAAGCTCAGCCCTGACAAAGCATCAGAGACACCCTGACAACCTCCCACACACACACATACAGATTTCAGAGAGACAAGGCACATACAAACATGAACATAAGGCATGCACATCTTTCATTTACTCCTGGTCAAAATCAAATGTTCCAGTAAGCTTAATCAGCAGGTCCAGAATGTTCAGACAGCACTTCAAAAAAACCACACACACACACACACACACACACACACACACACACACACACACACACACACACACACACACACACACACACACACACACACACACACACACACACACACACACACACACACACACACACACACACACACACACACACACACACACACACACACACACACACACACACACACACACACACACACACACACACACACAAACAATCACAACTAGAGTTTATTGCCAGCACCTGCCTGGCAGCCTTCTCATTAATGCTATAAAGGAACACACAAACACACACACATTTGTATTCTCAGGAGTTGGGAGTGGCTCTTCTTTAAAAACATCAACACTCTATCTGTTTTTCACTTCTCATTTTAATTAATCTCTCTCTCAAATACACACACACACACGTTCAATCTGTTCAGCTCAGTTTCTTAATGCAAATCCAGATTTCATAATCTCCACACAGACAATGGAACAACGGGAGACACTAACCACACATGCACAAACGCACACCTTGTCTGACGCTCTGGTCTTTTTTCCTATCCACTCATCCTCTGAAACCATTTACGGTTTAATTAAAGAGCTCAGAACGGGGCTGTGCAGTTCTGCTGTGTTAATTATGGGAAGTCTATTGGGAATGTGTATGTGTGTGTGCTGACCAAACAGTTCTAATAAAACTCTTGAGGACGCTTGTGTGAGTAACTGAGGGATTGGCACAAAAGACTGATGTGTTTACCCGACTCTCGGCCTCATGGGAGATGGCCATGTCAATTCATGTCCCACCCTAAAGCTCTGCAGGAAAAACATCCACTGTTCAAGTTTGTGGTCGGTAGGATTTTTTTTGTTTTTTGAAACTCTCTTATGCACATCAAGGCTGCATTTATATGGTCAAAAGTACAATAATATTCTGAAATATTACTTCTGTATTTTGAAATATTTTAAATTGCAATTTATTCCTGTGATAGTAAAGCTGAATTTTCAACAGCCTTTAACAAGACCATTAGTCTTCAGTGTCATATGATCCTTCAGAAATTATCCTAATATGCCGATTTAGTGCTCAAGAAACATTTATTATATAATCTATGTTGAAAAAAGTTGTGCTGCTTAAAATATAAGGTGGCCTATTTTTCAGATATTTTTGGATGGAGTGAGATGGGGCGAGATGGGGCAGAGGGTGCTTGTGGAACACAGGGACAGTGAGGAGAAAGTCAAACAGGTCAAACGTACACTACAAAAAAATCACATATTTAAAGGCAAATGTCTGGATTTTATTTACCAGAACTACAAGTGTCAAAGACAGTGAGGCAAACAGCTCAGTAGAGGAAGCTACAGTACATAGTGAAGACATTCAAACAGGAAAAACAAAACAAACAATACATTTAATCATAAAGATAAAAGGGTTGTGTTATGAAATATGTCAAATTGTTCCTCAGTGTTTTGAGGAGGGATGCCTGAAGATCTAAAGTGGTCAGTTATTTGGGTTATTCCAAATCTGGCTCTTCAAACACATATTTTTCTTTATCTTTATCTCTTTATCTCACTTTATTTCATTTATTCTTCCAGCTTTGATCAAACTCGGAGTCTGTGATGGTTTGTGTTTGTTTAGATCTTCCAGCCTTTGTTTAGACTGGAAGGAAGCGTATATAAAATAAAGCATATATATACACACACACACACACACACACACACACACACACACACACACACACACACACACACACACACACACACACACACACACACACACACACACACACACACACACACACACACACACACACACACACACACACACACACACACACACACACACACACACAGTAACAGAGTCCTTTCAAACATTGAGTTACACTTTTATTTAGCACTATGCTTTAGGGAAACTTCTTGGACCTATAAAAAGTTGTAACCCCCTTTTGCCTTGTGCATTAGGTCTGCCAACTTAGTCTCGAGGACTAAAGTGTCTTGGTCTCATGAAACCTTCCTCCAGATTGATGAATCTCTCATCCCTGTGGGAAAAGTTGTGATGACACCCTTTCTGTACAACCCAGATTGATGCACTGTGAATGTTTCCATCCACCGGTTTTAAATGGCAAGATGCGCATAAATTCAAAAAATGCTCATTAAACTTTATACTCATTTAAGTCAGATAATATTTTTTTTTATCTGCTAAGAAAAAATTTGCATAAACTACGATGGAAACACATTTACGAATAAATTCCTCGATGTGCATAAAAAAAAAAAATATATATTGTGACTTTACACGAAGGGACAACATGACTGTACCAACCAGCAGACTGATCTTTCTGCACAGCATCTGAAATGCTGTTTTGGACGTTTGTCGTCCGTGGTTCGGTATAATTAGCTTCCAGAACTTTCTTACACGATTGCATTCCGAAATCTGCCTCCGAAAGCAAGATAATGCGTTTATTGTGTTTTGTGCACTCTAAGTACTGTAACTTATTATATATGGGGAAATTTTTAAATACAGCGCCTTCTCCTACTTTTCTTAGTGATATTTAGTGCAAGCTTATCAGGAAGTGACGATTTTTTTCTCTGTTTTGGAGGTCTCCTACAACAGCTTTAGATGCATCAAAGGTCAAAAAACACTTTCATTTTCTCATAATATACATTGCACATCACAACATTTTTCCACGATTCGTCCGAGGATTTGGTCTCTCTAAATCCCTACTTTCCGCGAGTCTACTCTGCTCTGATTGGCCAGATGGCTCAGTCTGTTGTGATTGGTCTACCGCTTACAGCGTGTTTGGGAAACAAAACACCCATTACCATAACTGAATTTCAGCTCCGGAGGCTTCCTAAAGCTCAAAGATTGTACACACTGTAAAGACAGTAACAATGACGTTGATTTTACCATATCAATCCGAGAACGAGTCCGATGATGAAACATTGGAAGAACTAGTTATTAGTCCTCACCATCAGCATTAACAAGTGTATGTCCATCAACAAACTGATGTGTATATTTATAATTTATTGCAGTGCACATGTGGGAACTGTATCAAAAACAGCACATACGTTACACGAGTACTAATGTGAATTACTGATGAAACATTAAAGTTTGTAAAACAAATCTAGCTCCATCCTTTATCATTACTCAAAGTAGTAAGAACAACAGACAATTTGCATTAATGGACACAATTTTAGGTTATAGTGGGCCCACAGCTGATTAGCAGTTAGCCGGAGAACTACACAATATAAAAACAAAACTACATATTTTGATCACCCGGAAGAAATACAATAATTAATCATACTTAGAGATTCTGATTCTGAGGAGCAAGTTGGTCCAAATAAAGTAGGTTCCATCTTTAATGGATAAGCGTTTTATAAATCCCATTTGGACCTCACAGAGATTTGAGAAGCAACCATTAAAAGCTTATACTGCTTTTGTATCGCTGTGGTAATTTGAACCACTGACCCTTCACATCCTCATCCTTTGGAAGTAGAGAATTTGCTTTTGCAGAGCAGAAAACAGCATCTTCTCGACATGTACACAACACAAACCAGCAGCAGTGTTTGAGGGTGGGTCAAAGTAGACGTTGTTTGTGGGCAGCCAATGAAGACCATAGGTAGGCATTATGCAGATGTGCTACAGTATACATATGCAGGTAACGGAACTGATATTGGAATTCATGACGACTCGTTTAGGCGTTCAGAGTCGATTCTTTCTTTTGGGTGACAATAACTTCGTGCACTTTCGAATTTATAACTTTGCAGACCATTCTGCAATTCACGGACAGCTATATCATACGCTGCATGAAAGGGAATATTCGAAAAAGCATAATAGGGACACTAAAATATATAAAAATGGAAAACAGATATTAAATTGTACAAAACATTTCATAATATTACCGTTTTTTACTGTATTTTTGATCAAATAAGTGCAGCCTTAGTGAGCATAAAATATAATTATTTCAAATACATTGAAAATATCTGACTTCAAACTTTTGAAAGATATTGTAAATATTAAATGGAAAATATGGAACCACTATGAATAACCAGAGCTGGCAACCATCCATGGATGAGTAGCCATAGGAAGGGATGTGAAGGAGTTTTTAAACGGTGTATAATTCATTAAACGCACCATCCACACATACACATGCTATGCGTGTATTCATACTCATACTTAGTGTTCACATTAGTTCGTTTGTTCATCTCTCTGAAGCTCACTTTGGCAGGAACATCAAGCCTAGTGTAGTTTGATCCTCATTAATGAGAGTGTGATACACAAACAGCACACACACTTCAGCATGTCACATACAGACACTGCACACACACTTCAGCATGTCACATACAGCTGACAAACAGAAACAGCATGGACTAACGGATCTGACAACAAATGGTCTCTCGGTCTCTTTTTCAGGATGTCTATCTGCTTTGCTCTTAAGGCTGAGGACAGATGTTAAGATTGAGAGTGTGATAGGGTGATACTGGATTACTGCAGTGACTTCCTATTTCTTCAGAGGATTAGGGTTTTAGATTGCAACTGCAACATCACATGATCAAACTGATTGAATAGGTTTGGGCTGATTGGTAATATAATATAATATAATAATAATAATAATAATAATAAAATAATATTTAACTGGAAAAGAGCATCAACAGCAAGTGGAGTCTTCAGTAGGCCACAATGGTTTCCTTTACAGCTACAGATAAAGATCTGACTGCACTTACATGTGCAAAATGCAAACGACGCGAAAATGCAAATAACACGAAAAGTTGCATAAATAAAAATAACTGAAGAATTTCCAAAACATGTAGTGGTGTTGCAATATCTGTTTTGACAATAACAATGTTTAAAAAATGTAATATTGATGGGAAGACTAGACTACACAGTACACATATTATAAATAATACAGTTGGACACTCTGGTTGACACTCTAACATAATAGGCAGAGGCAGTGTGTACTAGCTACTACACTTAATATTCAGGAATATTATAGTTTTGACTGCACTGACACTAGTGAACAAAACTTTAAGTGAATCGAGCTGGTCGATTAAAGCATTATTTTCTGCAGAGCTGCTGTATAGCTGATTCAACTTTGTTTCATAATTGATGAATTTGCATCATAGGCACTGTTACTGAACTGAATTGAATTAACATTGAACCGACTCAACTTGAATGATGGCACTATTGTCTTCTGTAGAGCTGCTTACAGTTAAATTAAACTAATTTCATAATTGAACAAAGTTATTTAACTGAAACAAATTAAAGTCCCCGTGAACCGGAAGTTGCAAATGACTTTTCTCCAGTGTTGTGACGTATTTCCAAGTGAAACGGAATATTGAACAGAGGGCAGGGTTTTACTTTAGCGCTCCTCCTCTCCATCTCTGCTCATAGCAGACCAAAGGTTTGAGGGGAGTGGTTAAGCGTTTTCAACCCAAGCCGACAAACCTACGTCATCAGAAAAGGAACATGATGGGGACACTATACTGTAACAAGCACCGTCCTTAGGATGAGATGTTAAACCGAGGTCCTGACTCTATGTGGTCATTAAAAATCCCAGGAAAAGATATACTGATTGGCTTCATCACTCTGTCTCCTCTCCACCAGTAAGCTGGTGTGTGGTGGGCGTTCTGGCGCAATATGGCTGCCGTCGCATCATCCAGGTGGATACTGCACATTGGTTGAGGAGATTTCCCCCTTCCATATGTAAAACGTTTTGAGTGCAGAAAAAAAGCACTATATTTCTTTATTTCTTTCTTTTTATTTGTATAGCACAATTTAATACAACAGGTGTTGCAAAGTGCTTCACAATTACAAGATCAAACACTTAAGGCCCCAATATACTTCAAGCGAAATCGAAGAACGAACTGATGTGATGTAATTTCAAACAAAATCAGACCAAAACGAACTTAGTTTGGAGCTTTCCGGAAAAGTTCGCTCTGGCTGGTAAAAACCTTTGTACTACCATTGGTTGGTAGCGATTATGTAATAGGTAGGTGTGCGCGGAGGCTCCGCCTTCTTTCCGTTGAAATCTTTTCTGGTTCATTTCCTATGTTGAATCTGTAGAGGTCAGACATCCGCAAGTGAAAACATGAACACACTGGAGAGATGCTTTATAGTAGAAAATGAAGTTGTACTTCTGATGAAAGGAGTCACTGACGGTTTTTATGCGGTAAAGCTGCTTGATTTTAAGCAATCTATTGTATAAAGTGCTATATAAATAAACATCCCGTGACTGTTGCAGAGTGCCGAATTTTGAAGAATGAAAAAGAAATTTGGTTTGGTCGCAAACCTATTAGATATTCTACAATTAAATCAACTAATCGAATATTCAAAAATCGTGACTCATCCCTGCATGGAATCTCTTGTTTCTTTTCCCAAATCTTCACTCGCGTCTCACCCATTTCCGAAGGGGATTATAAACGTTTCTTCCTTTGTTCGCTTTTAATTAGGCCTATTATTTTCGTATTCTTTACTGTGGTAAAGTAGAAAAAACACTGTAGGTCAGATAGCCTACATTTTTACTTGTACATCAAATTCTTTTTAACACAGTTTGTGCTTGTTATTAGACATATGGTAATTGGTAAGGCGCGTCAAGTTTATTTGTAAAGCGCGTTTCACACGTGCGGGTGATTTTAGTTTGGCTTTCTCTGGTAGCGCAATATCAAACATAGCCTAAATGCCTTGCCCTTGTGGAAGATATAATTCGCTCTTCATACCTTTTACAACAAGTAGAAAAAACAACAACTTTTGTTTTAAAGAGATTCTACTTTATTATATTATTTAAGTTACCAGTATTTACCGATATTTATTTCAATGCTTTACAGGCTTTAGCGTGTTGTCTCTTTGTTTTTTTCATTTCAAAACAACCCCCCCACCACCGCCGGTAGTTGGTCCACTATCACCGCGGTGGTAACAAACTGCCACCGTCACAGCCCTATGCTCAGCCATCGATTCCATAATAAAGCAAATTGCAGTAGTCCATTCACGTGAACCACTTTGATCCATCAAAGTGAAAAACGATTATTTACAGATTAACCTTGTTACATACATAACTGAAAGTAGATAGCGAAAATGTATTTATATAATTAAATGTGTCACCATCCTTGTCAGACCACCTCCAAATGCGTTTTCAGTGATCATATCACCGATGAATCCAATCATAATGAGTCTTGGATACATTTATGCCTTTAATGTGTTCAAGTGTTATCTGATCACACAGTAAACAAATATTAATTACGGGTGTAAATGGGGGCAATGTGGCCTCTCTTAATAAAGGGCACATTTAACTTAAATGCTGTATGACACTAAGGAAACTTAGATTTAGCCACCGGTATTTAGATGACATAAACCTTCATTTGATTCTGCTGAGTGTATGTAGGTGTGTACATGTGGGTGAGAGTATATTTGAGTGCATCTGGGTGTATGTGATGGATAGAGAGCTATGAGTGGAAATAAAGCTATGAATATGGTTCAGTCCTACAGCTCTCTCATCTGGAAAAAGTATATATAAATATAGAGCTAGGGGGGAGGAGAAAGGCCTTCCCCACACATACACGCACACACACACATAGTATGTGCACAGCTGCCTTTAATACTGAGCAGCTACAATGTGGAGTACATAGAGATGAGCAGTGTGTGTGTGTGTGTGTGTGTGTGTATATTTGTGTGTCACTGACAGTAAAACACTTACATGAAGTCATTCAGATATTCTTTGTCTGATAAGTGCTGACCCATCAACAGTAAGACTCAATGACTCCAGTACACAAAAGCAACACATACACACACTGTATTGCGTAACACTCTTCTCTTATGCAATAATCTTGTAAAACACTGACACATTTATTCTGAAAAAAAGACCAAGACTACACTGAAAATCCCACAAAATCTGCAACATAGCTACAGTTCAAGAGTTTACATATCCCTTAGAGAATCGGTTCAGCACTGTTCAACATCAGCACAAAAACTGGATCTTCATTTATTTATGCTGTACTTGATTTAATTTAATTCAACAAGACAAATAAATATAAGTTAAATAATGAAAATAAAAGTCTTGGTTATTAGTATCATGTACTGCCTCCTTGATTATCAATGACTGCTTGCAGCTTTTTGCAATAGTGTGCAAGTCCTTCAGTTGTCCTGAAGCTGGATCTCAACATCATTGAGCCACTGTGGGGAGTAACCTGAACAGCATGCAAGAACTTAATGTACCTGGGGGCTTTTTTCCAAGAACAGCGGGCAACTTCAATGCTCAGGACAAACCAGGGGCGGCAATCAGTCATTGATGCTCGAGGTGGCAACACTAGATGATAACCAAAGGTTTATGTATTCAACAGGACATTGTGTGTAAAGTTGTTATATTGCCTCGTGGAATATACTACCAAAAGTTCAAAAGTTTGGGAACAGTAAGATGTCTTTTTGAAAGAATTTAATATTTTTATTTTGCAAGGATGCATTAAATCGATCCAAAGTGAGAGTAAATATGTTACATAAGATTTCTAATTTAAGTAAAATGTCATTGAACTTCCTATTCATCAAAGAATCCTGAAAAAACTGTTTCACAAAATAAATAAATAAAATATATTTTTTTATCTTGAGCACCAAATCAGCTTATTATAATGATTTCTGAAGGATAATGTGAAACTGAAGTCTGGAGTAATGATGCTGAAAATTTCCATCAAAAGAATAAAGTACGTTTTAAAATATCTAAAAATAGAAACGTTATTTTAAATTGGAAGAACATTTTCACAATATTATTGTTTTACTGTATTTTTTATCAAATAAATGCAAATTTTATGACAGTACTAAAATGCTATATAAAAACAGACAAATTCTGCAAGTGGTATGTAAACATATGAGCACAGCTGTATATATAGAGCAAGAAAGGAAAGGAAAGATGCGTTTGAGGTGAGCCATACCCTAGATGGTCCTCTGTAGATAGTGCGGAACTGATCCCAGGCCAGTGTCTGCTGGGCATCCAGAGTGGCTTCAGTCAACATCTGCAGAGAAAAACACACCAACACGACAGATCAACACACTCACAGAACCATAACAGCCCTGACACTAGTCACAATTTCTAGCTGAACCACTTTAGAATGGTCACAGATAATTCTAAAAGCAATTAAGGATAACATTGTGGTAAAAATAAATGAGCAACATATATAAAAACATCAGAATGTCAGTATGAAATATGAAGGGGCAAACCCTGCTGCCAGATATGGACTTGATAAATAGAAAACTGCGCAACTTCTAAATAAACCTTCAAGAATCAGAGGAGGAGTGCTAATCACATAAAATGTGACATTTTCATACGCAAGCCTAAGATGTGCGCAAGACAAGTGATTAAAGCCTGATGGATGTGACATTTAAAAAAACGACATTAAAAGATAGCAATATCCAGCAGGAAGAAAACAAGTTGAAATACTGAAATACTTTGACGCTGAGTTTGCTTGCCAATGAATTGTTTATGTGGTCAAATACTAGAAGAATTTACATGGGAAATATACATTATTTAATCTATAATAATCAATTTTTAATCATAATTGGCCCATATTTACAGCAGCATACTGTGGTTAAGATGCTAAAATGATAGACAGGCACATCTTACATAGTGACACATTTACTTATTTAAAGACACGTTGCAGTGTCCTTCACACCAATCAGATTCATTTCATCACTTGGTTTGGCTCAAATCAGCCTCAAGTGATCCAAAACCTCTCAGTCTCTGTCATCCTTCAATGACTTATCTAGTCCCAAAGGCATGAAGGCAAGCACACACCCTAAAGATATGCCAAACTCCACCCAGAACAGAGAGTGTTTTCAACAGAATGTTCCAGAAAAAAAAAAAATCAAGTGTATCCTCACTTTACCTCACTCAGCCTCTATATATAATCAGAGTCTGTTTTGAGTGGCACAAAGGACAAATGCTACTGTCACTGCAGAAGAATAAATGCAATTATTGTGCCCACCCTTCAGCAGAAAGAAGGAGATGAACATTGTCACGCTGTTTCAGCTGTCTCTGTACGCGGGGCGCTGAGCTGGAGGACATCGATTTTGCGTGACAGTGTTGTGGAAAGGTAGGATAATTTGGTGGAGCGTTCATTAAATCCGTTATTTATGCATTACTTATTTAAATAAACCGATTACACAGTTTTTGACAGGCCAATGGCTTTTTTTTTTTGCTTAAAGAAACCAACAGTAAAAAGCCAATTTTCTGCAACTTGAGACATTCAAGAGGAGCCTTTGCAGCCAACAAGACAAGAGGCCCTATCATACACCCGGCGCAATGCAGCAAGTGTTTTTTTTGCTAGTTTCAGCCCGACGTAGTTATTATTTTCACGTCCTGCGCCATGTTGTTTAAATAGCAAATGCATTTGCGCCCAATTTGTGCGCCCGTGGGCGTGCTAGTCTGAAAACGAGGTGTGTTCGGGTCATTGTTGGCGCATTGCTATTTTGAGGACTGAACTGAAATAGACTCTAAAGTCAATGGCGCAATTTATTTATTTTTTTATCTAAAGGGCACATTAATATTATGTGCCCATAGGGGGGTGCACAACGCACGTACACTCTGCTTATTAAACACACAGGGCAGCAGCACACAAACATGCCAAATATTAGAAATAAAAGGATTACAATGTAAAAGATCATTATTGGGTACATAAAGATATGGTGGAATCCGGCTTGTCCCGTAGATGGTCTGCTTGCGCGATTTAACCTTGCGCTCGAGCAGATCCGTTTCCTCTCTGGAGAAGCGTTCAGTCTTTCCCCTCGCAAATTCCGCAATGTATAAAGTGAATCCGCCATAGCGCGAGCGCAACTGGCTTTTTAAAGGGAATGGGAGATGAGTCTCTGAGTGGTTTATTGCACGTTACACCCAAAACACACCCATTACTCATTAAGAGAATAGAGACAACCCTTTTAGACCATGCGCACCGACCATTTTTCCCGTCGTTATACTCTACAGTAAGTGCACTTGCGCCGTGAGCTTTAGACCATGCGTTTAGATCGTTAAAATAGGGCCCATTGTGTTCAAAATAATTTAAAAGATCTGCCGTTTTCTCTTTCTTCTCGTGGCACTCCTTCTAGTCAGCTCCTTCTAGACCTGAAGTAGTATGTGTTTTGTTTAGATTAAACAGAAAGTCTCTTGTAGCAAAGGAAGAGACCAAAAGAAAAAAAAAAAACCCCGGCAAGAGTACCATGACAGAGTTGAGTCCCCATCATGTTTCCATCAGTGACATAAACAAACACGCCTGCTTCTCACTTACAGGTACCTATGTCATACAACAAAAGTAAGAAAACATTGTACTGTACCTCATTTAAACGTACAATATGTAATTTTTCTCGCCACTAGGGGTCGCTAACCTCTTACAATAACAAAGGCGTAGTTTGATGACGCAACATTGGCTAAGAATTATGGATCTTGTCGTCAACGTCAAGCCGACCGATCTAATAATGTTTATGGATGAGTAAATACATCGATGTTTTTATCATGACTGTGATATGAAGCAGGTCTTGCTAAGAGACAGCTATCAGCTCCACACGCGACGCGAGTCCCGCGGATGTAAAAGGAATATGGACATTTCATTCTACCGAACTACACGCAAGTGCAGAATTACTACTCACAGGTCAGTTTATTAGACAAATTAAACTTGTGAGGTAACGCAGCGCTGTTTCACTTGGTCTAACATTAACGTTACACTATCACACTAAACTGCATTTGAATGTGTTGAAATTTATGTTATTCTATGTGTTAGTTTGTCTGTATGAGACTAGCAGTAAGCTAGATCAACATTACAATAACATACAGATCATATTCTAACATTTTATCATTGTTGAACTATATAACATTGATTAGTTTTATGTAAATGTGCTCACCTGTTTAATAAAGTACATGTAGGAGCGGTCGAAGTCTCGGACGTGGAGCTCTCGGCATCTCGAAAACACCGCGCTGATATTGATTCTCGTTTTAGTTCTTTTTTATCCAAAGTCTGCTTGCCATGGTCCATAATGTTTGAACGAAACAACAACAGCGTGCAGATAGACATTACGAACTACACAGTTGTCCACGTCTGTCGCCTTGGTTACTATCAGAGGGCTCTGGTTACTATGGCAGTACGAGCGGAACCCAGGGAGAACGCGGATATGACGCGATTGACGGCGACAAAACGGAAATAAAGAAACGGTCCGTGTCTTCGAATTAAATTACAAATTTCTCCTGGTTTGAAAGTTGTTGGAAACAGTCGGGATAATGTAAGTACACAACTAAAAAAAATATATAACATAGATATAGTGAATTTTGCTATTTTTAAAGCAAAACAACTACATATTGTACCTTTAAGGGTCAGGGAAGCAAAAAAAAAAAAAAAAAAAAAAAAAAAAGAAGAATTCTTAGAATTCTTTGGTGGCAATACTAAATATAAATCAATTTTACTCATTAGTTTAGGAACATAGGCTCATTGGAAAAATGTGTCTATACCTACATTTTTTAAAAGCTTCAAAAGATACAATAAACACACAATTCACTGCTTTTTTTTCCAGCTGAAAAAATAAATAAATCACTGGCAGTAAAACACCAACAGCTTTTATTTATTTTCGCACAAATTGATTATAGGGGCAGATTAACAGTTAATAAAGATTTATTTTTGTGCAGTTCCTTACACAATACTATAAAATCTGGCCTTAAAACTTTTGGTACATACTCATATGTACTCAAAATTAAAATGAAATCATGCCTCAAAAACCTTACATCAATAATTATATCCTATTTTATCCTAATTATAATTTTTCCTATTACAATAACGGTTGATCTTTAGGGTTAGGGTTTTGCCATCTTGTACAAATTATTATGATTTTTCATGAGACTGGGTTGGAATTAAAAAGCAGTATGAAGGAGCACAACAAACTGGAACAGAATACAGGTACTGAGACACGTTATTCAAAATTTGACTACTTTTAACTTTAGATAAAGTCTTACAAATATGGTGCTAATGACTCAACAATTAAAAATGGGCAGAGTCTGCCTTGGAAAGACTGACAAACCAGGCTGAAAGCATTGCTGTGGGCTGCTTTTTATAATGACTTAAATGGTTAAATAATACATATATAAAACAAACAATATTATTGACTTCTAAAGGCACTAAAGGTTTTGTTTGCGACAAAATATCTTTGAATTATCTTTATTTGGGGGATATTTCTCGGCAAATTAATTGATTAAACTAATGAATTCATCTGCATATCATGTAATTCATTTTAAAAAAAAATTATATATATATTTGTATGTTTGAAATGTTCATATGGGTAGGAGTAAATTCGTGCATTTAAATTTTTATCAATGCATTTAAAAAGCAGTTTCTGCTGCAGTAGGACTGCATTCAAAGATGAAAAGGAGAAAAAAAAAAACGTGAATACTATGTGTCTTCCTGTCAGCCTTGCTATCATTAGCATGCAGGAGTTCTGAAGCGCTATGTGTTAATTAAAGCGAGTCTCCACAGGTATAATTCCGTGCGTTAGAAGCTTCCTGAAACCTTAGAAGTGAAAAAAAAGTGCTGAATTTTGCCTGTTACAGATAACAGAGTGCTTAGTGATGCCAATGACTGAGGGTTTATTGGAGGATGGAGATGACGAAGGGATGCTGGAGAAGGGGAATAGGTCAAAAGGTTCATGTCACTTCCTGTCTTGTCTTTAAGGCTCACAGTCACATTGCATAAAATTCCAAGTCCCTTGACAGACAAACAATGAATGCTCAATGGGGAGAGAGAGAGTGAGAAATGAGAGATGGAAATGTGGATGAAAGAGACAGAAAGAAAAAAAAAGACAGACAGATAGCTGGGCAGGACTTCAGTTTCATCTCTCCATTCCCACCAGTAAACAAAAGCATGAAAGAAGGGTAACAAGTTTAATGTAATCATAAGCAAGCTAATTTGCTTTGAACCAGCAGGGAAAAAGCCATTTACGTTTCATGGATGAATGAACACACAAAAGGCAGAGTGGAAGAGAGCTATGATTCTCCTTCTAGCTAAAGTAGAGCAAAGGTGCACTCTAACAGTGCAGAATTTTGACAAGTTACAGAAAAACTAAAATGCATCACGACATTAAAACACAGTTTATTGTAAACGTGTAACACAAATTAACTATTACGCTATTACACATCTTCTGAAATCTCTGGATCCAAATACAAACGAAGAAGCAGAAACAAGCTTACGTACATGTGAGCTAATGCAATCATCAAACATTAAACAGCATATATTATAAATCAAAACTGCCTAACGTTACCGCATGAAATGCTAAACCCACGAAGAGGTAAAGACTGTGTAAGCTTTGAGGCTGTTGATGGACTAGATCTACTCCATCTACTGTATGTTTTGATGATCGTTCTGAATCCAATCTGTGCATAGTCTTTGACAAAAACACAATTTTCTCAGCTTTTTGTTTTATTTTATACGTGCATTTTATGAAACTTACCCACATTCATGTGTAGATAAAAAAGAATGCATGGAGTTAAAATAACATGTTTTTTTATTTTTGTTTAAAACAAGAGGCTCTGTTCTTTCTTTTGATATATTATATGTTCAGATATTCATTATTCATATAACAAAATATTCTGGGGGCCATGAACATTTTGTCAAAATGATAAAAAATGCTGGAGCTGGCAGGCAAAAAAAAAAAAAAAAAAAATGGAGATCTACATCTAAAATCTAAATTCAATTAAACTGAAATTAAGTTTGTGGCTAAACGAGTTGACAATACAAATATAAAACATTTAAAGCAGCACATTTCTTTTACCTCACATAAGATATAATGATCATTAATCAAATCTATTCTAGTTGTAGAAAGTAATTCCACTCACTAACCTTTCTCCCATGAGTCTCTGCCACATTCCCATGATGAGCAGATGTCACTTTGTTCTGAAACACACGAGGTAACAGTTGAAATGTGTTTGACAAAATATTATCCTTTCATGAGGGTCTGCGGGGGTCTTTTCTATGATAAAATTTGCTATTTTATGGGTTTTTTTGCCCTCATGTGTCTGCAATGTTGGTCGCACACCATATGACTTTGATTTTCCAGACAAACATTTTTCAAATATTAACCAGCAGTGAAGCAGCTTTTTTTAAAACTAAAAATTATTCTAACAGCGGGTCTACACCGGATGCAACAGTTGTCGTGTCGCACAGCAACAGCTTGAGGCTGTCAAAGCGATCGTTGCAAATCCATTTGTTCTTTGTGTCAGAAGTAGCACGAGCACTTGAAGTACGTCAGAAATGAACAGGCATTGGTCTGCTGTCAGAAATATGTGGCACTGCGCCGCATCCAGTGTAGACAGCATCACTGATTATAATGGCTTCTATATGCTTTTGTTGCATCTGGGGTAGATTATACCACTATAAACTACTCTTTTCAAAAATTCTTTTCATTTCTTAATTGTGATATTAAGACAATATCATCCTGATTTTTTTACATTCTTCTGAATATAATAATAATCATAATAACGGTTTTAAAACAGAAATTAAAACAATATGCTCATTCAGTCATTGTATGTCTGAATTGCATTTTTTATTAATTATTGAATAAATTACTATTATGTTATCGTGACCAAGTAATCTTGCACTTTTAGCTTACATTCACCTTTATGCTTTCATTTAAGTTACAGAAGTATAACAGTTCTCTGTTGAGGTGCAGTGCAGAATCAATGTGTCCAGGGTAAAGGAAGCCTTGTTGTTGCAGTTGCGCTAATACTCTAATCACGGTTGGGCATATTTTTTTGTCTTCCAAAAGAATCTCCGTGGCAACACCTCTGTGATTAGGGATACTAACATAGCTCTCTTTTGTGCCTGCAGCCGTCAGCCTCCTGTGGTTACGACTAATACAGGCGCATGCTGAGAAACCCATTTGCATGCCATTTACATACACCACAGCCACATAAGAGAGTTCCAATTAACGTGGATAATACATACACCCGGTACGCATATAAAAGTACTCAAAAAACATATCACCTTGGATGTGAACTCCCTGTAGTCCCAAAGAGTGTATGACAGAAAGATACAATGGTGAATAGAAACATGATTGAAAGACCCTTCTTCAAACTTAAAGGAGGTTGTTCTATGCTGATATTATTATGATGGGCTCATGATCGATTGAGAGATACATTGATAGATAAAAAGAGACATGAACAAACAGATCAAATGAAGTGTTGAAAAAATAGTTCACCTAAACCAATTCTTAATCTAGTATGGATTCAGACAAAATTTGTATGGAGTACTTTCTTCCAACTTAATGGTGGTTTTCCATAGAAAAAATGGCATTGGAAGGACATGAGGGTGAGTAAAATACGAAGTTTTATATTTGGGTGAAGACTGACTGTGACTGACCTGTGCCAGAGAAGCGGAGCGTGATCGGGAGCTCTCTGCGCTGGGTCTGTCGGCTGGCCTCGAGCCCTGGCTGGATGTGCATTTGTAGCAGCTCCATGAGTACTGCCTCTCGCTCAAAACACCAGCCTCTTTACGCTGAAGACACTGGCAGTGGTACAGATGCCCACAGCTACACATGAAACAAGAGTTCAGGATGACAGTACTCCAGGTCTGTTTGTGTTGTATGTTTGGGCAGAGTGTTACAACAGCTTGCTTAGGTTAGAAATATGTGACATAAATAAGGCATTAGCGCATATCACAGCAAATATCTTTACTATAGTTTCTTTACTAAATATTTTGAATCAATCTGCAGTCAAATGCTCCGAACAAACATAATCATCTGATTCAATCCAGGATGCCATTAAAATTATGCTTTAAATCATCCACTTGTTTCCAACGATGGTATCCTTCTGAAGTCTGTACAGAGATGCAAATGAGCTGTGTAACCTAGACACGTTCTAATTTATATGTAATTAATAATTACAGCATATACAATTTTATCAAAATGACTGAATTAACATTAGTTTTATAAAAACAATAAAGCAAAACAACAAAAAATAAAGTGTGCAAAATGTTTTGTTTTGTTATAACAAAAGGCATTGTACTGACTTCCCGCAGAGTGCAGAAGATATGTGTGTGTGTACCTGAAGATGATGATCTCTTCCTCGCTCTCCTGACGTCTTTTGTACTGCTGTAAGCAGATGTTGCAGTGGTCCTGTCTTGGGTGGAGCCCTCTACTGACTGCCTTACGCAGATGTGACAGAGACCAGTGAAGATCAGAGTTCAACAGATTGGTGGTTGTCTCCAACAACGTCTGATGGAAACAAAGGAAAAAGTAAGTAAACCAATGAAAAGGTCTTCAAAAAATGTCATGGAGCAGAGGTCAGCACACGTGCTCCAGACACATTGAGCGGTCCTGCACATTCAGATGATGACATTGAGTCCAGTCTGTGACGGAATTAGAAGAATGGAAAACAGAATTAGAGAATATAAATAAGGGGAAAAGAGAAAAGAGCACTTAAATAATAGTGTGAGTGACAGCATAAATGCGTAGCACACTGTACACTGCAATGAATGTCACATGCTTTATTTCACCTAAAATATTTAAAAAATGCTAATTATAGTACAATCATTGCATATTATAGATCCATTTGAATCAAGCCGTTTAACCCAAGTTTTCTGAAGAGACAATTATTTTGTATGATGAACAGATTTCATTTAGGCTTTTATTCACAAATGTTGGTAAATAAACACGCATACATCAAGCCATTGCACATCAGATATGACAGACACGGTAATCTTATGAGTTTGAAATAACAAGAGCGTAAGGGAATGAGGACAACATTTTTACTTTTAGGTAAACTATCCCTTTATTAACTTAAGTAAACACAAAAGCTAGAGTACCTACATATACGCACACTCAGACCTTTGCAGAATCTTTAGTATATTTCTGCAGAATTGGAACATGTATTAAAGTTCTACACATCCCTCACTTTTTCGTATTTGTTTATTAAATATTTTGGCATATTGGTTATGCTTTCAGCTTCTGATACTGATAAGTCTCTAATATTAAAAAATATCAATTTAACACATTAAAGTTCAAGTATTGTTCAAGTTATGTGTCAACCACCCTGTTTCAGTTTATTGAGAGGAGGGAACCCATTTCATCTCATAACCACAGGCAATGGAAGAATTTTCCCATAATGTATGAAGTTATTGCCACTGAAACCAATGGGGTATGTACAACAACTCAGAATATAAAGGGAAGCAAATGCCTTTGCAACTCTGTTAAATATTTCTTTTCTGTCACAACCAAATAACATGAAATTTGTGAAATGGATTAACATTTGAGCTTGTGCTGACACTAAAATTGGCTCAGTTTATTTCTAAGAGAGGAAGAATTTTCTCTAATTTACACAGTCTCTTTACCAGAGGCAATATGTTTTAGCAAAGTCATATAAAAGACCAAGAACCAGGAAAATATACTAGCCTGCAAATACAGTACACATATAAGGAAGCACATTTAACCCCCACAGACATTTCTGAGGATTTGAGAACACACATTTCAAAATATTTCATCAGCTATGTGGGCAATTCACAAAGTGAGCATATTGAAATGTATGCCAGGACAAGCAGTCCTAAGGGATTGTTGAATGAGTGCATTTATGCGTGTAATTTATGTCTCAATTTTGTGAGGGGAAAAGGGGAAAATTTGTGTGTGAGGGGGGAATCAGGTGTTATTCTCACCCCTTCCTTGCTTTTTCCTTTGAATGACAAGCTGTAAATTCCCATTGGTCATGGAAGGGAGAGTGCAAACACATGCTGACACAGTTACTTTCACAGACAAACTGAAAGACCACATAACCATATACCATATCTGGTGATAGTTTAAACAGACAGAGAAAGTAAAATAAAGAGAGAAAATTACACAAAATCCCTTAAATTAGTAACATAATGTAAATTAGTTGATCGGAAGTAAAACTCAGTTTTGCTGGTGTAATTTAAACTATTTGCTTAATATCAAATGACAATTGTGCATTCTGTGCAAGCCATGTGACACTGACGTCATCAAGGTTTGGTTTCATTTTTCAAATACAGTTGACATATATTTGTATATGATATATTAAAGTTGAAGTTAACTGACAAACACGTGTTTTATCGAATATTTGTTTTATTTTTAAAGGCAGCTCGGAGACATCAGGACCTGATGGATAAAGTCATTAATGGATGCCTTAATTTTAACATTTGTAGTCTTTCAAATACTAAATATTTATATAAATATTACAATCAAGTTACAATTACAATAAACAAAACACCGTTCAGTGGGTGGATTGCATAAAGTTGTTGACACGTTAGAGGGATGAAGCATGGATGCATGGAAAAAATAAAGAGCGGGATGTGCTTAATACTTCTGAAGACAGTAAAATGAAAATTTAAAATACCCATCTTGCCAAGTATTCGCATAAACATGTTGGAGAAAATCAGATGTGTATCAGTATATTAGATCTGTGCATTAGGCCTTAAAGTGACAGCAGCCTAATAATGTATACTTACAACTGTCTGTGCCCTTAATCAAACAAAATAATTGAAAATCACTCACTGCTCTTGATTTTATAACATTTGTAGCGAGTCAGCGCATGCTTAAATCAAAGTAAAGAGATTTCTTTTTAAATTTGATGAGTTAAATTTCTGTACTATTTCTCACAACTCTTAGACCCATTTGTTTCTTTGTTCTATTTCCTTTTTATTGGTCCTGTTGCCTACTTGCGTTGTTTTTTATTATTATTGACTGTTTACTTGTCTATGCATTCATTTTCCTTTAATCCAGTTTGTAATAGCTATGACTGTCTTTTTTTCTTTTTTTTTTGAAAAGAGATTATTATTTATAATAATAAAAAAACTTTGACGTTTTGACAAGTCCATTGTAGGCAGCCTGTTGCACTGCACTGCTGCCATGTAAACAGTTGCACATCCTGTATAGACACCTTCCAGCAAATTGTGTGACAAACTAAAACACTTAAAAGCCTGAGGTAGGGAATTAACTGCTGAAAATAAATACCCAATGACTCATCGACACTATGCCCACAGAAAATACCATGAGAAATTGCACTCCAGATTCCACTTATAAAGTTCAGGTCTCAAAAGTAGCAAGATTTAGCATTTATGCTGTCAAAAATAGAATAGAAAGGAATAAAAGGGAATGTATTGAAGTCAGATGCATTTTTATAGATGCTATTATCCTACAAGTGACCTCAAGTGAGAAGTGAAAGACAACTAGCTAAGGTGAAGAAAGCAACTCCACACAAAATCTATCAAATAAATGAGTATTGCAAAAAGATTAGTAAAGTTTAGTAAAGGCAAGTTTATTAAAACTTCAGACAACACATTCTAGCAAAGCCTTTTTTAATTAAGCCAAAACCAGGGAGGAATTTAAACCAGTTCTTTAGGATTGGTTTGGAGATGGCCATGGTTTGCAGAAAACCACAAAGTAACGCCAAGGATTGTTTGATCCCCAAGATAGAGACTTAAAACAGACCTTCTTCCTTCATCATGCTTTATGATAGAACATGATTTGTATTTTGATGATCTAAATGATCGTGTTTATTGTATGTCGATATGTATACAACATATTAGTATTACAAGAATCTTTAATAGTTTCTGCATCAACACTTAATCCACTTACATATGCAAATTACCATGCTCGAAGACAAAAAAATCCTACATTTTCCCTCCGAAAGCTTAAGTTACCATTGGCTCACTGACCCCTGGGAGGAGAGACCATCCTCAGAGGTTAAAGAGCCCTCGCACAGATTCCACTGCCTCTTCTGTGTGTCTTCTGATTGCTGTTCTGGTGGTGGTTGAGGAGAGATCCCCTGATATGATTGTAAAAGCGCTTTGGGTGTACAGTAGTACATATGAAAGCGCTATATAAATGCCTCATTCTATTCTATTCTATTCTATTCTATTCTATTCTATTCTATTCTATTCTATTCTATTCTATTCTATTCTGTGTAGCCTCACCGGCCAGACTAACCTAGCCAGTTCATTATTATTTCTTCAACACAGAAGAAATCGATTGCAACTTCAACATCATGGACTTACGGAACCATCAAGACTTTCTTCTGAGACTCCATCCGGACGCTCTTTCAACAGCTAAGGCAATGCAAGTATCATACATTTGGACGCTAAACAGAGTTTTAGTATAAGCGGCAGACCCCTTGCTAACAAGGTGTTTAAAACTAAGAAACTGGTTCTGTTCAGGTGGTTAAATTACTCAATTCCCTGTTTCTGTGTCCGGTTCCATTTACTTTCACATTTTCTATTTTACCCATGTATGAGTGATTGTGTGTATGTGGGTGTTTAGATTAGTTGTGTTCATGATTCGGTCAAATAAAGCTTTTGAGCACATTTGTGCGAGTTGATTTTGATTTGCTTGTAAAACAACGTCAATTTAACGATTGTGATCACAGCTACATGCTAAGAAAGAGTTATTTTTCTGTGGCCACGAAAAATATCCTTTCTGAGAGTTAATCGACAATCAATACTGAGTGTTCGCTGGACACACAGATTAATTGATTGTAATAATAATTCAGCTACAACAACTTCATTTTATTAACTGATCCAAATATTTATAATTCATATTTCCCTTTTGAGCTAATTTGCTACACTGTTAAACACAGAAATGAAATCTTTAAAAACCACAGAGACTGCCTTTTACTTATCAAAATGCATCAGATCATTCTAAAACAATGCTAGACGGACTTATAATCAAACATCGTTCAACTGCATAATTCTATATCATGTTTATAACTTATATATGTGACTAATATGCTTAGAGATACCACATAATTTGTGTAATTGTTATAACTATTGAATGGTTTAATGGACGTATGGAGTGTTTGATATCAGCGTGAATGTCTTCTCTCCTTAATTTTTGTGTTAATTAAATCTGTGTAAAATGTATAATATTATTATTATAGAAATCATGTCTTAATTGTACTCCGCTAAGAGCGGGAAATGGGACTTATCAGATAACATGTAATTTATGGTGAGAGGAGGAGAAACATTTACACCCTGAACTAAAGACAGTGTCTAATTGGTCAGAACTCCTCCGGGAGTCTGTACAAACGTTACCGTTTAAAAACTCAAGACAGAGAGACAACGACATATTTGAGAGATGAAAATGGGATAAGTCCTAGCAGCTTTATTCAAGCCATCCAATCTCATCTCATTTACTTTTCTTTCTTTTACTTAGTTTCTTTTCTTTTCCATTGAGAGTCTCGAGTTCTAAGTTAAGTTTTGCAGCAAATCCCGCCTCAAACTTTAAACTTCAGCCACGGGAGAGACTCCGATTCAATTCATCCGCCAACAGACCAGAACGTGATTGGCTTCCCAAGACATCACTCCAGACACAAATCAATGAACCTGGGAAATCCCCTTTCCAGCAATAAAGGGAATCCTGACAAACGCAAGTAGCGCCTCCAGATTCTAGCTGAACTGGTGCATTGATATAAAACTTAATAACCCTGCCTAAGAAACGATAGAAGGGTTAAATTAATGATTGATGTTTTGTTCAGGTCAGGTCTAATAAAGTGAATATATTACTAGAAACTTGGGATTTCGTCATTTCATTCTCTTAAAAATCATTCTTTCCTCACTTTCTTTTATTCTGCAACTTGTGTGAATGTGTGTGTGTGTGTGTGTGTGTGTGTGTGTTTGTGTTAGATATTAATTGTATGTGTAAGAATAATTTATAATGTCTTGATTGTATTTAAAGAGAAGTGTCTTGTGTTATGTTCTTACAAATGCAATGTCTTAAACTGCTGATCGGACAATTCATTTGTTCGGATGTAAAATAAGTGAATCTTTCAAAATTCCCAATACATTATTTAATAATTCCATTTGAGCTAAATTGACCTGTTTCCCTAACAAAATAATTGTTTTTCTCCAATACACATTAGCCACAATTAATGGCACCCTTTTATTCAATACTTATTGCAACCTCATTTTGCCAAGATAACAGCTCTGAGTTTTCTCCTATAAAGCCTGATGAGTTTGGAGAACACCTGACAAGAGATTAGACAACATTCCTCCATACAGATTCTCTCCAGATACTTCAACTCCTAAGTCGAAAACTGATACACTCTCCTCATCAGTTTTCTGTATAGGTTTCAGGTCAGGGGACTGGAATGGCGATGGCAGAACCTTAATTATGTGCTCAGTGACCAATTTTTGTGTTGATTTTGATGTTTGTTCTGGATCATTGTCCTGATCATTGCCTCTTCATCACCAGCAGGGTGGATTATTGTAATGGACTCCTCACTGGCCTTCCCAAAAAGACCATAAGACAGTTGCAGCTCATACAGAACGCTGCCGCCAGGATTCTGAGCAGAACCAGAAAATATGAACATATCACACCAGTCCTCAGGTCTTTACACTGGCTCCCAGTTAGATTTAGGATTGATTTTAAAGTATTATTACTGGTATATAAATCATTCAATGGCCTAGGACCTCAATACATTGCAGATATGCTCACTGAATATAAACCCAACAGATCACTCAGATCATTAGGATCATATCAGCTAGAAATACCAAGGGTTCATTCTAAACATGGTGAGTCTGCTTTTAGCTATTATGCCAGCCACAGCTGGAACCAGCTTCCAGAAGAGATCAGAGGTGCTCCTACAGTGGTCACATTCAAATCCAGACTCAAAACACTTCTGTTTAGCTGTGCATTTACTGAATGAGCACTGTGCCACTGTTCGTCCGACTGTTTGTACTGTACTGTATTTTAACTCTATTTTTCTAAACTGTTTTAATTATTCTTATTTCTTTTAATTATTTTAATTTCTCCTATGTCAGCAGGGCATTTAGCCCGAAACTGTAAATGCCCACTCAGAAGGTGATAATGTGAAAGTGATTAATGTGGGTTTGAAAGTAGAACAGTATTTAAATGACGATATTAAAGTTTTCGTCTGAGAAAGAATGTGAACGCAGTGCTAAAGTGCTAAAGAAAGTGGAAAGAACGTGTGAGTAAATGAGGGAGAAAAGAAAGTTAAAGGAAAGTTGATAGATGGAAGTCGTAAGAAGATTGAAGGTTAAAAGAAGGTTGAAAGATTTAAGTCTTAAGGGAATCCTTTGAAAGAAAGATCTATAATAAATATTCTTTTTTATTTTTTAAAAGTACTGTATTTTATTTTATTTTTCTAAACTGTTTTAATTATTCTTATTTCTTTTCATTATTTTAATTTCTTCTATGTAAAGCACTTTGAATTGCCATTGTGTATGAAATGTGCTATATAAATAAACTTGCCTTGCCTTGCCTTGCCTTGATGGAAAATCCATTATAAGATTTCTAGCACAGGATTTCTTAGAATCTATGATACCCTATATCTGAACAAGATGTCCAGGACCTCCAGCAGAAAAATAGGACCACAACATTAAAGATCCAGCAGTATATTTAATCCTACACATGGGGTACTTGTTTTATAAACTATTTAGCTATTTTTTCAGTTTAATCTGACCATAGAACCACATCCTGATGAAGTTCAAGTCGTGCCTGGCAACTGAATATGCTGGAGTTAGTTTTTTAGGTAGGAGCAAAGGATTTTTCTTGAAACCTCTTCAAACTATCCTCTTCGATGTACATTAAGACAATATAGACACATGTCATCTATGCAGATTCGTAACATTTCCTGTTGATTGGAACTTCTTAATTATTGCCCTGATGGGAGGAAATGGGAATTTTCAATGCTTTAGATATTTTCTTACAGCCACTTTCTATTTTGTGAAGCTCAACAATATTTTGCTGCACATCAGAAATTTATTCTTTGTTTTTACTCATTATGATGGATGATTAAGGGAATTTGGCCTTCATGTTACCTCATATTTATACTCCTAAGAAACAGGAAGTCATGGCTGGACAATTTTATGTTCCTAGTCACCCTGGTGTGCAAAAAATGGTACATTTGAAGGGATATATACTTCAGAGATATTATACTCATAAGAATTCCAAAGGGTACCAATAACTGTGGCCAACGTGTATTGGAGAAAAATATTTATTTCATAATGTGATTTCATTATTGTGACATTCATTAGTTTTACTTTAATGAAAGGTTAGATTTGTGTGATTTTAATGAAAGATCAAAAGGATTAAAAATGCAGATTTATTTTCACAGCATTCTTTGAAAATATTTACCAGGGGTGCCAATAATTCTGACCACGACTGTATGTGTGCGTGCCACTGATAACCATAATGGGACCTGAGAAGTCCAGGGAGCCTCTTCAATTGTGCACTTGTTAATTAAAGAAGAAACAGCCATTAATGAGTTCTCATAACACTCCACCCTTAACTGACCCGATGAAAGCAGCTGTGAGGTTAAGCTGGAATTCGTTAAGTTTGATAGTTCTTCTGAAGCACGTCACTCTCTAAAACTTAATTACGAGAGATTGAGAAAGTATTTAGGTATGCGTGTACGACGGATCAATGTGTTGTTTTTATAAATATTGCTAAAACATTACCTGGTCCCTATTTTCTTATTAATTGTATGTAGAGATGCACAGATTTATTGCTATTGTATCAGCTTTTTTTGTGCCTATAAAATAATCAATAAATATCAATCCAATTTATTGAAATTTTCCCCACTGTCATATCTTGCAATATTATCAGCATCTCGGATTACGACCATCTTATTTTTTCTATTTTTTTTAACTGACGTAAATGTTGAGAATAATTCAAATGAAAGGTAAAAGTAAATAAAGGGAAATTTTGATACTAAAAGAACTTCTGTCTGCTTTTAAAGAGGTAGAACATAAATCATTTTGCACATAGGACAAAATATATATTTTGAAATAATATAATCCCAATTTTAGTGCCAGTAAATATTCTCTACACTTGCTATTGGCAGGTGTGGTGTGAAGGTTTTCACTTTTTTAAGGATGTCACCTCACATTTCATTTCCAATTATCACATAAAACACTGTGAATTTAGCTGCTGTGGTTTGAGCCGTGTGAGCAGCACTAAAATAACTCATTATAATTGAACAGAGGTAAATGACATATCTGTTGACTGAAACCAGCAAGAGTGCAATTAATAGGAGAGCAAGACATCAGTGATGAACTATGGGTAGCTCTACTGTATGAACATATTTAATAATTTATCTTTGCAAGTCAGGCTGTGTAACAACACCTCACAAAGCCTGCATTACACCCTAACAAAAAATTAAATTTAAATAAATAATAATAAAATAAAATGTTGTGGTACAGAAAAATTATCTGACCGAATCTGAAATAAGTTGAAGTGTTTGTTTACAGATGCTGTTGTAGAAATGTGCTATTCACAGCAGGCGATGATTGACTTATTGCAAGTGTCCAATTACAGAGCAGTTACTGAGATAAATCTAGTGGTATTCAGCTGGCCATCATGATCTTAACATGGCAGCCCCCCATGATGTGACGCGCTACATCTAAAATTAAACGGCTTCAACTTATATAAGTCTACGTGATTTTAATAATATATGTCAAAATATCATGATAAAATAAATGAATACTTTTATTCAGTAAGGAAGCATTGAATTGATTAAAAGTGATAGTAAACATTTTCACTGTTCAAAGCTGTTCTTTTGAACTTTCTAATTTAAAGAATCCTGAAAAAAAAAATATTACCGTTTCAAGTGTTTTCAACATTAATAATGATAAGAAACATAAACTGAGCACAAAATCAGCATATTAGAATGATTTCTGAAGGATCGTGTGACACTGAAGACTGCAGTAAAGTTGCTGAAAATTCAGCTTTGCCATCACAGGAATAAATTACATTTTAAAATATAATCAAATAGAAAACAGTTATTTTGAATTAAAATAAAAAAATTCAACACAATCAACACACACATTACCTGTTCGTAGTTGAAGGTCTCTAGCATCCCTAAAATGAGCCCCTGGATCTCAGCCAGCTTTCCTTTCCCATATACAGGGTCCTGGAAGAGAGAAGACATACACAGAGATACATTTATTTATTAGAGCTTTGATCATACTAGTAGAAACCTGTGTCTGTCTGCAATGAGAAACGATTCTGAAATGAATAGCCGAAAACTGCAGTCAACACAAATCAGGGAGTAAACACAGTGCGTTCTGTCAGACTGCATTCACAATGACAGCTGATAACTCTCAGATGATGAAGGAGTGCGGCCTCAGTAACATCACACACACTCGCCATCACTAGCTGTTATCACAGGACTGCACACACATGGGTAATTCTGCCCTCGGTAGGGGTTCAGATTGAAGCAGTCACAAAGATCAAGACCTGGAAGACCTCTCTCTCTCTCTCTCTCTCTCTCTCTCTCTCTCTCACACACACACACACAAAATACATTTTCATTCTGAGGGGTGGAAAGGTACAGAAATACTGTTGTCATGAAGGTCACACAATGGCAAACAACACTCTACTTCTCTCTTATTAGCAGACAAACGTCTTGTTTGTTCATTTCATTATAACCATAACACACTCCTATCCTTAAAGGGTAACTCTCGCCAAAATGCAACCTAGGGTCTTTTTGTTAATCTACCCGAGGCAAACTTTCGTTTAAAAGCATAATTAGAATGGAAACGCCACTTTAAGTTTGACCGTATTTTCGTTTTCGGTCAAATTGCCTTTTGAATGGGAGTGCTTGGGGCACTAGTATGATAGCATCAAAAAAATCGCTATTTCTAAAACACTAAGAAGGCTCCACACAACATGAAACTTATGAAAGTATCACCAGGGGCTCTACACATAAACTCAAGCATTGAGAACATTGTTTGTGTACACAGAGTTTTCTAAAAAGAAAGATTTTGAACAACTCACTGTAGCTGTGTACGCCGGCATTTTGACAGTCAAAAATAGTCGATCTCTCGACTATATATAATACAAATATTTTGGACTGGCAATTTAAGTAAAAAATAGAAACAATCTTTCCACCATAAACGATCATTTCCACCACTACACAGTTTTTAAGAAAAAAAACAACCAATGATGTGGATCTAAATGTATTTTAAATCAAGTATTAATAGTGACTTTAAAAATAAACATAGACCTGAGCAAAAATGAAATGCTGTAGGCAAAAATCCCAACTCGTGGCATTTAGCAACTTTAAATAAAAATGTATTAAGTTCATGAAGTATTAAGATTTATTTTGTTACATGATTAGGTAGCCACTGATGTTGTTGACTGATACATAATCTTATCTAATCAGTTTTACAATATTATATTGTAATAAAATACATAAATTGAAAAGTGGTGGAAATTACATCTTTGAAAGCGCTCTTCAGAAAAACTGTTCAAAATAATAATATATTATTAGTCTGCACAGACATTTCATTCCCAGCCTCTTCAGTGATGATACGTGTGTGAGGACAACAGGCTAAAGCTGAGCTGAAACCAGGAAGATGCCACACAGAATCTCTTGAGTGAATTAATCCGTGACTGAGAGTGTTTTCTGAACTAAGTAAACCAGTGTGCAGCAAATGTGTTACTGTCCAAAAATCATTTGATTGTTAAATGTTCATTTTCAAAAGCTAATTATTTGATCTGCCGCCCCTCTTCTGGACTTAAATGTTTGTGATATATGAATGCTGGAATAAATGGATGTTTTTAAAGACACAAAAAAAAATATATAATAATATTCCATGGAATTCTAAAACTGCCCACTGTTATATTGTGTTAGAAGACAAATTAATGAAGCTAGGAAGATCGTTTTAAGTGTGTTTTAAGAAAGTAAATAAATTATATTAAAAACTATATTAAAATAGAAGACCATTTTTTTTAACTGTAATACATTTTTTTTCTGTATTTTTGATCAAATAAATGCAGGCTTGATGCGCATAAAGGGACTTCTTTAAAAAAAAAAAAAGTAATGTGTGTGCACATTTTTTGACCAGTAGTACTGTACTATTATAGTATTGCTTCAAAATCATCAAAGATTTTAAAATAATAAAGTCACCATTTCGCGTGTTGTTGTCAGCCTACACATAATAGGCCTGGGCTATGATAGTTTCATCAAATGGTAAACGGGGTATCAATATAGATTAAATACAAGTGACTTGAATACTACTGCTACTTTTGGTGCTGGTTTTGTGCAGTGCTTTGTAATCAATTAACATCTATTAGTTCAACGATGCACATTCAGATCGCTTCATAAATGAAAATTCATCTATCCATGTAATTTTCAAACGATTTATTTATAAATGACCGGAAAATTACCGCTCCACTTCACATTGTCCAATGAAATTTGAACTTGTGCCAGATGACGATTGGTCGGTGTATTATACATGACAGACAGGCTTCAATAAATTATGTAATATTTTAAAATATGTGATATGTGGATTTTTTATTGAATCGACACACAACCTTTAATTATAAAAAAAAAAAAAAAAAAAAAAAATTGTTTGGTTTATTTTTTTCCTGCCGTCGAGCCATGTACTGACTGAAAGAACCATATTTGGCTCGAGACCATTGGTTCCCGAGGAGACTGTGGGATGCCTACGTTTGCACTAATGCACATTTTCATTTTAAAACATAACTTTTGCTACGGTTATGCCTGCCGTCCACACACTACTCCGGTGTTTCAGACCCTCGAAAATGGAGACTGACCCCGTCAGTCAAGACCGAAGCAAGCAAAACACATGCAATTTGACACAACCCATAGCAACACGTTATACCAGCGACACCTCAGACTGACAGAAACGTAAAAATAAACGTGAATTTAGGCTACTTTAGTTTTGTACACAATGTCATGTTAATTATAAATCAAATGCATTTTGTTTTATTGACCACAATATTATCATTGATATTTGTTTGAGAAGGGCACTTTTGATTAATTTTGAAATAGGGCAGGGGTTCGAGCACCCAAAGGCTATGAATATGTTGATCAAAGACTTGAAGATAGTTAACTCCACATCAGCAACATAAATTCATCATCTAACCATTCAGAAACGTCCAGTTGCATTCTACATGTCGTCGCTTCTTCTTGAGTCTCTCCATCATTGTCCGACTCCAGTTTAAACATAAAAGGCAGAACAGTTTCTGACATTTTAGTGCTTGTCTGCAAGAGGTAATCAGAGCTGCTAACACACAAACTCTTGAAGCTCCGCCCTCTGTGCCGGGAGCAGCAGCTCATTTGCATTTAATAATAATAATAATAATTTGTTACATTTAATAGCGCTTTTCTGGGTCCTCAAAGCGCTTCACATATGGAAGGGGAGAATCTCCTCAACCACCACCAATGTGCAGCATCCACCTGGATGATGCGAAGGCAGCCATATTGCGCAGGAACACCCACTACACACCAGCTTACTGGTGGAGAGGAGACAGTGATGAAGCCAATCAGTATAATGGGATGATTAGGAGGCCATGATGGACAGGGGCCATTGAGCCAGGATGCCGGGGTTACACCTCAACTCTTTTTCGAAGGACATCCTGGGATTTTTAATGACCACAGAGAGTCAGGACCTCGGTTTAACATCTCTGGGGCGTTAGGATCCACACAGACCACAGGGTGAACACCCCCTGCTGGCCTCACTAACACCTCTTTAAAGGGACACACACGCGTTTTACTGACCCTCAAAAAGGGACAATTTTAATATGCTGTAAAAATGCAAATGCTGATTTGTTTTTTATGTTCTTTGTGTTACAGCAAGGTACTTTATTGATCCTGTATGGAGAGAATGAGGAACAAAACTTTGTAATGTAAACATTCAACTTTGTAGTTATATTCTACTTTCTCCACATGCAAAAAGATAAATGCAGCACAATGCCCAAGGCCAAAACTGCTCTCCTTCAGCAGAGATCATCACTCACACAAACATCTGGAATATCAGATCCCTGGAGCTCAGGTCTCTCCCAAGCCTAAATCAAACACATGTTCTAGTGGAAGAATGAAAACACAACTCAGTAAACTTCACTCTTTACTATATAACACAAAAACTTAAATGAGCTATTACTGCTGCTATGGAACTATCACCTGCATAATGGTGCATCTCTCTAATCGGTATATGGTACTATGAGCTACTATTTATAGTTATATATACTATTTTTAAATTAGTGCAATATTACTCTGCATAGACAAAATGTATAAAAACAAAAGTATACCATGTGTTTAGACTTTTTAACGCTGTACAGAGCAGTCTAAATGCATTTTCATTTAGTTTCATTCATGCAGTCTCTTAAAACACAATTTTCACACTCACTAGTTTATTGAATTTGTCAAGCTATAAGGTAAGGTATATTTAGTGCTGTGAATCGATAAAAAAAATTATTGATCATCGTGATTAATCACACCTAACATTAAAGTTTTTAATATATTTATAATGTAAATATATAGCATTTTAATGTTGTAATATTTTCACAATTAATCTCCAAAATAATGTAGAAACATAAAAAAATATTTGTTTAATGGCATCTTTTTTACTAAGCACAATGAATGAAGGCCAGTCTCACTGATACCAGTACTGATACTGATGTCTCTTTTACATGCGTTTTCTTTTTTTTCATCGCGCTTTAATGGTTTAATAGCACTTAGCACAAAAGCACTAAAGAATAATAGCGTGATCGTATACTTTATTACACGGCTCTGTGGAATATTTGATTCTGATTGATCAATCGCGCCATCCAGCTGTATGTTATCCCCCGAAAACAACCGCTAAAAACAGATAACACGGGCTCATCTGGGTTACTGAAGTCAGCGCTTTCTAGCAACTGCTCTCTCCACAGAAGCTTTGCATTTAAAGAGCTAATAAAATGGCACTTTAAAATGTCTGACTCAGAATAATAATTCATGTCTAATTATTTTACTTATGTGGCAAGTAGCCGTGTAATAAGCGGGATAATATACATCCAGCCGGTTGTTATAGCAGAATAAACCCCTTCAGGCTGATGCAAGACCCCGATGCAACTGATCACCCTGTCTGGGTTTATTTTGCGATAACAGCTGGCTGGACGTACATTATCCCTTACTTATTACACAGATCTGTGAAATACTTGATTCTGATTTGTCAATCGCACCATCCAGCGGTACGTTATTCCTCAATAACAACCGCTGAAAACATATAACACAGGCTCATTTGGGTAACTGAATCAGCAGCGCTATACTCTTGCTAGGAACGTTTTTTTCTTCTTGGAAGTTTTGCGTTTGGTGAGCTAATAAAATATTAAAACTCAGTCAAATCAATATTTTGTGTACAGTTATTTAATTATGCCATCCAGTATCGTGGACTCGCTCTCTCTCATTTCATACAAACGAAGCTGATGCCATTTTGCAACAATTGTTTTGTACACTGTCGGATTGTAAGATATAAACGATTTTAAAACATATCAAATCAACATTTCATATCAAATCAATATCTTTTATCCCCATAATTATTTATGTGGTGAAATGCTGTGTAATAAGGGGTAAGTGGTAAGACTTTACCGTATCCCTTAAATGTACTTCTATTTTGAACTTGCCGCGCTAGCAACTGCCTAATAAAGCAAGGACCTAATAAAATATTTCGACTCAGATCAATATTTTGTGTCTAATTATTTACTTATGTGGCAAGTAGCCGTGTAATAAGCGGGATAATGTACATCCAGCCGGATGTTATCTCAGAATAAACCCCTTAAGCCTGATCACCCTGTCAGTGTTTATTCTGAGAAAACAACCGGCTGGATGTACGTAGCGCAGCCAAAGGATGACAGAAAAAAAAACAGATGCTCTGTCAATTGCGTTAAATATTTTTAACGAGTTACAATGAAAAAAAATAATTGCATGCGTTAACGTGTTAATTTTGACAACACTAGAAGTTATTCTATACATAAGTATATACATAATAATAAACATTCTCTTCACATATGACATTTCAAACTTTATCCTAAGCATGCACTTCACTGAAAAAAATATATATAAGCTTTATATTTTAAAATGTACCTTATTCCTGTGATAAAATGTTTTGAATTTTCAGCAGCCATTACTCCAGTCTTCAGTGGTACAAAATCCTTCAGAAACAGTTATCATCATCACAGTTGAAACCATTTTTTGCTGCTTATTACTGCAGCATAACGACCCCTTCTCGTCCTCTCACTGGGGCAACATTTATTGCGGCAATCTCCCTATTTCTTTATAGGTCCGATATTCTAAAACATTTTGGACTGAATGATGATGAAGGATCAAAAGATCAAATTGTAATGTATTCATCAAACTCAGATAAAGCACAAAGACACAAACAATACCGGACAATGAGTGAAACAAACTGAGGGACTTAAATACACAATAATAATGAACTAAATGCAGACAAGCTGGGCTCGTTAAATGAATCTCCATGAAAACATTAGTGAACATTACTAGAACAAAATAAAAGTCCATGAAAATGAAACCAAACAGAGAATAATGGACAACAGTATTGTTTGCTAACAAAGTAAATATGGTCAATTTTGATTTCATGTGGACTTTTTACTTTTTACTCCATCTCCTGCTTGACATCATTAATGGCGGTTCTATATTGCTGAACCAATGTGGTTTGAACACTGGATGAGCAACTAAGTTACTACAGTTTCGGGAAACAGTCGAACAAGTAAAAGCCAATATTTATGAGTTACCATAACTCATTGGGTCTACTCAGTTTTATTTGTCATGGTACCATGGTTATTTTTTTTTAAACTTACATTAACATAATTTCATAAGGTATATTTAATTGATTTCACTGCATTAAAATGTGCTCATTCTTAAGTGTAAAAATGTTTCACGAAAAAAATTGAGTACATCATTGTTGACATTTTTTGTTGACACCGTAGTTAACAACTTAGACCAGCCTGGACTAGCTGATGATCAGCTTTGAGCAGACTGGAACTGTGACATGTCACACATGTCCTGTATATAGACCACCACCCCATGACCCCTTCTTGTATTTCTGTTGTGGAGTGCAAACAAATTGGAAATCAAATGTACGCCATGAACTACATCATAATGAAAACAATAATACATCAATAAGCAAGCGTTCACAGCATGCACAGTGCATACAGCTGCATGTGCCCAGATGTAAGTGCACATTCAAGACAACACCTGTTGATTATGTAATATATTGATCGCGATCATCTGTTAGTATAACTTGATAGGGTTCCTTATAACCTTTTCTGTTCCCTGTCAGAGTTGCATTTGCATTCACAGCAGTGTACTAATGATTACACACTGTGAGCAAATGCCATCAAATGTCACCATCAGCAGCCGGGCAGAACCAGAGCTTCTCAGATAGATGCTGAGGCAGGGAGATTAATGAATCAACATGGGCCACAAAAAGAGACTATCCCTGAATCAAAATTAACATGAACATGTCCTGTATAATAACAAAAAACTGTAGTGACAGCAAATATTTATTTTCAGTAAATGTGTGTTTCTCTGCGATGTACAGTACCATTCAAAAGTTTAGGGTCAGTAAGTTTAGTTCACCCAAAAATGAAAATTCTGTCATTAATTACGCACCTTCATGTCATTCCAAATCCGTAAGACCTTCGTTCATCTTCGGAACACAAATTTAGAAATTTTTGATGAAATCCGATGGCTCCATTGACAGCTATTTACTTTGAAGGCCCAGAACGGTAGGAAAGAAATCGTTAAAATAGTCCATGAGACTACAGTGGTTCAACCTTAATTTTATGAAGCGACGATAATACTTTTTGTGCACCAAAAAAAAAAAAAAGACTTTATTCAAGAATTTCTTCTCTTCCGTATCAGTCTCTGTGGTGCTCACGAGAGCAATGGAGAGCTGGTGGTGTAGATGTCATCGTTGCCAAGTGATGCCTACTGAACAGGAGAGTGTGTGCTGCATCGATTGTGATATTGTCATGCCATATCTTGAAAGTTTGGATAATTCAGACGATGAGACGACACAACACATGTATCTCGCTGTATAACAGAGGATCACGTCTTTCCACACGCATACATCGTGGTGCTCTTGTGAATGCGTGTTGTTGAATAAAGTCGTTTTTTTTTTTTTTGGCGCACAAAAAGTATTCTCGTCGCTTCATAAAATTAAGGTTCAACTACTGTAGTCACACGGACTATTTTAACAATGTGTTTCCTACCTTTCTGGAACTTCAAAGTGTTAATTAAATAGCTGTCAATGGAGCCCCCTCTGAGCCATCGGATTTCATCAAAAATATCTTAATTTGTGTTCCTAAGATGAATGAAAGTCTTACGGGTTTGGAATGACATGAAGGGTGAGTAATTAATAACATACTTTTCATTTTTGGGTGAACTATCCCTTTAAGTGTTAATCAAGAAGTCTCTTATGCTCACCAAGACTGCATTTATTTGAACAACAGTAATACTGTCAAATATTAATACAATTTAAATTGCCAGTTCTATTTTTATTTATTTTAAAATATATATTTTTTCATGTAATGATGGGATTTTTTCTGAAGCCATTACTACAGTCTTCAGTCTTATATAATTTTAAAAATCAATCTAAATAATCTGATTTGGTGCTCCAAAAATATTTCGTACTATTATCAATTTTGTGCCGTCTAATATTTTTGTGGAAACCATGACACATTTTGAGGATTATTTGATGAATAGAAACTTTTCTTTGAATAGGACCACATTTATTTGAAACTGAATCTAAATCTAATTACATTTTATTTGCATTCTTTACTTTGGTCAATTTAATGCATCCTAACATTTTATAATAAGTATACAGTTATTCAACAATATTGATTTGACTGCACTGACACTATTCGATGAGAACTGAACTGAACTGGACAATGACATCACTGTGTTTTGTGCAGAGCTGCTTTATAGCCGAATGGAACTAATTTAATAATCAATGATCTTTACAACGGAAATGAATCAACACTGAACTGACTTCATCTGAACAATGACACTATTTTCTTTTACAGCTGCTGTACAGCTGAATCATTTTCCAGTTATCACTGTAAAGCTGCTTTAAAACGATCTGTATTCTATAAAGTGCTATATACAGTGCATCCGGAAAGTATTCACAGTGCTTCACTTTTTCCACATTTTGTTTTGTTACAGCCTTATTCCAAAATGGATTAAATTCATTATTTTCCTCAAAATTCTACAAACAATACCCCATAATGACAATGTGAAAGAAGTTTGTTTGAAATCTTTGCAAATGTATTAAAAATAAAAACATCACATGTACATAAGTATTCACAGCCTTTGCCATGACACTCAAAATTTAGCTCAGGTGCATCCTGTTTCCACTGATCATCATTGAGATGTTTCTACAACTTGATTTGAGTCCACCTGTGGTAAATTCAGTTGATTGGACATGATTTGGAAAAGCACACACCTGTCTATATAAGGTCCCAGTGCATGTCAGAGCACAAACCAAGCCATGAAGTCCAAGGAATTGTCTGTAGACCTCCGAGACCGGATTGTATCGAGGCACAGATCTGGGGAAGGGTACAGAAAAATGTCTGCATCATTGAAGGTCCCAATGAGCACAGTGGCCTCCATCATCTGTAAATGGAAGAAGTTTGGAACCACCAGGACTCCTCCTAGAGCTGGCTGCCTGGCCAAACTGAGCAATCGGAGGAGAAGGGCCTATAGGGAGGTGACCAAGAATCCGATGGTCACTCTGACAGAGCTCCAGCGATTCTCTGTGGAGAGAGGAGAACCTTCCAGAAGAACAACCATCCCTGCAGCACTCCACCAATCAGGTCTGTATGGTAGAGTGGCCAGACGGTAACCACTCCTCAGTAAAAAGTACATGACAGCACGCCTGGAGTTCGTCATGTCTGGAGGAAACCAGGCACTGCTCATCACCTGGCCAATACCATCCCTACAGTGAAGCATGGTGGTGGCAGCATCATGCTGTGGGGATGTTTTCAGCGGCAGGAACTGGGAGACTAGTCAGGATCGAGGGAAAGATGAATGCAGCAGTGTACAGAGACATCCTTGATGGAAAATCTGCTCCAGAGCACTCCGGACCTCAGACTGGTGCGACGGTTCATCTTTCAACAGGACAATGACCCTAAGCACACAGCCAAGATAACAAAGGCTATGGGACAACTGTGAATGTCCTTGAGTGGCCCAGCCAGAGCCCAGACTTGAACCCGATTGAACATCTCTGGAGAGATCTGAAAATGGCTGTGCACCGACAAATGCTATCCCCATCTAACCTGATGGAGCTTGAAAGGTTCTGCAAAGAATGGGAGAAACTGGCCAAAAATAGGTGTGTCAAGCTTGTAGCATCATACTCAAAAAAAACTTGAGGCTGTAATTGGTGCCAAAGGTGCTTCAACAAAGTATTGAGCAAAGGCTGTAAATACGTATGTACATGTGATTTTTTTCGGTTTTTATTTTTAATATTATTTCATATTTATTTTAATAAATTTGCAAAGATTTCAAACAAACTTCTTTCACGTTGCCATTATGGGGTATAGTTCGTAGAATTTTGAGGAACATAATGAATTGAATCCATTTTGGAATAAGGCTGTAACATAACAAAATGTGGAAAAAGTGAAACGCTGTGAATACTTTCCGGATACACTGTAAATAAAGGTGACTTGACTTGATAAACTGTAATAAAGAACTAGTAAATCATTTGCAAATATAGTTAATTCAGAGTTTATAAACTGAAGTCTCTACATTGGCGTCATGTGAGGGCTTTCTTGCTCCAACATTATGAGGAGGAGGAAAGCAAGCATGTAAAGTAACCGGCTGAGGAACTGAAGAAGGAACTTGGGATGTAGTCCGATCTGATGTGTGACATAACCTGGTGAAAAGTGTATGCAAGAGGAGACTACAACAAAGACCTGAAGGTCTCCTACTCTCTTTAGTGATGTAAGCACCAACAACATATCTACTTTAAGAGTCAAAGTTGTCTCTGAAACTAACTCCAAAGGCTCAAATGGGGATTCTATTAAGAATCCTATAGGACCACTACATGGTCCCAGTAGGGTAGGGATGGGCATTAAAAAAAAAAAAAAAAAAAAAAAAACGAATATTTGGGCTCATAAAAAAAGAATATAAAAATATTTGTTTATTTAACTTAAGTTTAATGAAAAATAATTTTTTTTTTTTTATGATTATGCTTTGTCACCATTTCTGTACAAACGTATGATTTGGCAATACACACAATAAGCTTACATTATATCTTAAGGTTTTCTTTTAGTTGAAAACAATAACCCCCACAGGTTTTTCCCCCCGCTTTTTTTCTTATCAATGCGAAAGAGATTCAAGTAAGTCTGCCGATTTTTGTCATACAGATAAGTTATACATCATTATAAACTGTTATGTCTACTTTTATTTGTGTACACTCACAATAAAAACAAAATGTTGTGCTTATCAAAAAAAATTTAAAAAAATAAAACATGCATGTTTTGTCGTCTCTCTCTCAGTGAAGTCCATTCTGAAACGCGTCTGAAAATGAACTGTAACTCAGCTAATACAGACATGAGAGATATGTCTTTAGAAAGCTTGAAGTGTCTACTTTTAAATTAAGTAATTTATATCAAAAACAAATATTCTCTGTTTATGTAATCTGTATGAAACCTAAACAAGGTTCAGTTTCTCAAGTCTTGCTCATTATCTCTAACGTAACCACACCCACGCACTACGCAGCCTGTTGTTTTTTTACAGGGACCAGATGCCACTGATCAGTCCTGCTGACTTAAACATTTACACAAGTCTCTTCAAACTGTTTTTCTTTGAGAGCGCCCAGCAAGCATCTACATGAACATAGTAAAATGAAGAAGCAAACACCATGGAAATGACAGGTATGTTGAACAGGAACTCTTTTCAGGAATGGCCATATTTCAGTGACCTACTTTTTTCTTTTTCACAAACCAGGCATAAACAATTTTCTGAAAACTACAAACTTTTACATACATGCTGCTCACATATTATTCTAGCAGAGTTTGTGCTGAATAAATACAGTGTAATCAGACTTTAGCCATGAAAATGTTACAAGTAACAGAAATAAGAACACATTTCAGGGCATGTCAAAACACCTCCAGTGCACAGAAAACACCTCAGACCCCAGAGGGTTAATGATGTATAGTTTATCAAGTTGATTACATTTATTTTTTACTTTTTTTTACATTAAAACTAATAATAACTTAACTAGTGTAAACAAAGAACACTTCATTGCACCAGCGTCCTCCTGCTGGTTAACAGGTTAAATCTCTGATGACTCATTAAGAGCAATTCAACTTTAATCCTCAAGCTGGCGATTGTCTGATGTCTGACAAAAAATGATGATGTGATGTTTCACTCATAATTACCACAGCCATAAAACAAACAAATACACAAAAATCATCAGCAACACTTTAAATGTCTTAGCGATTTACTGCAGAGCAAATACTGCAAATAAAATATTAGTGTCACTGTCACTTGATGGTAGATCTGGTGAAGAAGCTCTCAGCAATCAAAATATTAATTGTAAAAATATTGAAAATTATAGTTGAGAAGATGGTTGAGATTGCGAATTTGAGCCAGATGTTAAATGTCCTGGGGAAATTCGCTTTGACGATGACAGCGATGATGTTAAAAAAAACCTTTGCTTTAATGGAACTCTTCCAAGTTAAAAAAAGTAACGAAATATGCTTTAGCCGATTTTTTTTTTTTATTATTGTTATAAAAAAAAAAAAATCCAAGAAAGTTTTATACTATAGCAGCAATTAGAGAGCCATCCGTGTTCGATATAGATCCAGGTTGCAAAAGACCCGAATATGTAATAACGACTGTCGAAACATTCATGCATTTAAGGGTTAAAACACTTAATTGTTGGCAATTTAGTATTTAACATGACCTAATCTAGAGTTTAATCCTAATAACAAATCCTTTATTACCAGTTTAAAATGGTACATCAGTTATCAGCTACATCAGGTGTGGTTAAAAACCATTATCTAACACATTATGTATGAGTTAATTAAGCAAAAATAATTTGTCAATTAAAGTGGAAAATAAATGAAGAACTCACTATTTGTATATCACACAATAGTTAATAGTTTGAAAATGAATTAAAAGTGCTTTCTTACTGTTTATCAAGTGTTACTACCCATTATCAAGTGTTACCAAAAATCCTTACTGACCCCAAAACTTTGAACTGAACAGTATATTTGCAAACCACTAAATAATAAATACAAAATAATAATAAGCACGGGTTCAAAAGAAATCCTAGAAGTTCTAAAGACAGCAGTTTGAAGCAGAACAGCAGAGTGCTGATGTAATAGCACTGATAAGGAGAGGGGAGACCGGAAGATCGATGGGGGAAAGCTGACAGGACTGAATATGTGCAGATGAAAACAGATAAAGGTCTTCCACTGCCCAAAGCCTCAACCTATTCTTGAGCTGTGGCATCGATCTCATGGAAAGAAAAATGTGTGTGTGTGTGTGTGTGTGTGTGTTTGAAACAGCTACACAAGACTCTGGAGCTGGAAGAGCCATTGGAAAGCAAATTTGCTGTTCAGCTTCTGCAGTTTTTCCATCAATCTAAATATAAGGATCAAGAGCGGATTGTGTGAAAGTGCATGACAAAAACTAATTTTAAAACATTCCAAGATGACTGATCTGTTGATATATCTGGAGCAGTCGAATGCAGAATCTGTGCAAATGTTTTTGCACAAATAAGAACCATGGGATTTTGAGCTTGAGCCTGCAATCCTATTGTCAAGTCAGAAGGTTTCAAGTCTTTCCAAACAAATCCCACATACCCAACAGAACAATAATATCTCAATCTCATACATGCCACAATTACTGGAACACAGCGATGCATGCCTGAATGCGCACACAATGGCTGCCATTTAGTAACAGGCACACATTAAACAGCCCAGTTGTAAAACTAGCTGTAGGAGGTGTTAAAAAATATCTGCTTACCTGTAGGATGCGCTGAATGATGGCAGGTGGGGCAATAAAACTGGACATGCTGTTTAAGACTTTCATAGTGAGCTCTTTTAGCGCTGAGGAAAGAAAGAAACAATTGGGATTGACTGAGCCCTTTTTCACCCCATAGGCTATATATATATATATATAACATTTATTTTCTCTTTTTATCACTTATAAATGCACAGTATGCAAATGCATCTAGAATTTGGAATTTTCTACTAGTAAATACGGATTCACTTGGTAATTTATGTGCTCGGAAATTGTAAACGCAATATATCCGACTCAACTTGAAGGCCGCGGCTGCATATATATTTAATCTATAGACAACTATAGTTTCTATTATTTTTTATATATATTTTTTTAAAAAGCATCCTTATCATCATTTCAGAAGTAAAGCAAGAAATACTTAAAAATTATTTGGGGCCTTGGAGTTACAGAGGTTGAGGACCACTTGTGTGCTTGTGTGTTTGTGTCTCACCGTCTGAAGTGTGTTTGGCATCGGCACCTTTGAGTAGTTTCTGTGGTGACATCATCGCCTCGAGGAGAGGAAACCACAGAGCCTGAGAGTGACAGGAGATTGATATACACACACACAAAGCGAGAGAGAGACATGTAAAACAGTGAATAAGAAGATCAATACATCCTGTTCATGAAAAACAACACAGGTTGTTGGGACTGCACACACACCTCTCTCTGCTGCTGGTTGAGACCGTGCGAGCTCCTCTGACACAAAGCAATGATGTCATGCAGAGCTTCATCCACTATTTGTAACAGACTCTGCACTTCATTGCCTGTCTCCTCCTCCTCATCGTCGTCGTCGGGCTTGTCTGCCTCTGAGCCTTTTAGGGCAAGTTTGTGCAGTTTGCCCTTCAGGGTCTGAGAAGCAGAGATCAACAGATCAATAGTGCATTTCCACCTGCCCTTTCTGTCTCACCAAGGATATTTAAGACACTGTTCTCTGAAACAACATCTAAATGAACTTTATGAGTAAATCCATTCTTTGCAAAATCTAAATCAGTGCTTAAAAAAGAGATGCCGATTCTGCCATGGCTAGCATTACATTAGTACAGTAACAATATTCCAAACATTTTCAGTTAAACTGAAAGCTGATATCATACTTTTAAGGTGTTTTCACATTTACTGTTGTTCTGCCATTTTTACAGGCGAAATCCAGTCATATCAATAGGAATCTGCATAATCTGGAATTTCGTGTGAGGGCAAAAGTCTTTCCAGGATTCCCAGCAAGCAGATTTTGCAGGATTCACCACACAGCTGCTTGGTTTGATTAATTATTTTTGTGTGAGCTATGATTCATACACCATTACACTATTGACAATAGACAATAGACAATGGACCCTTTATGCTTGTGAAATTGTACCAAAATTTCCAAATGTGACCGCACCTTAACACTATGAATCCAACAGAAGATGAAACAACTTTCATTTACATTTACTTAAGACAAACTGTCTACTTCAATACCTCGCCAAGACGGGCATTTTGAACAAGAAGAGCATTTGATTGTTTTATCTTGTGAACACATTACCACAAAGCGAGAGAACTCATCGCAGAGTGTGCATGCACATACACACTGCATTCAAAAGCAGTTGGCGAAGTAGTGGTACTTTAGACATTAGTCTATGGTCATACATTATTATGGTGATTCCCAATGGATACATTGAGACTGGTGACTACATGATGGTGACATCTGTTACAAAGTATTTTACTGTAATTAGATGCTCTGATAGCATTTTCCAGTAGCAGCAGTGAAATTATGCAACACAACAGAATTAAGGATAGTCTTGGTCTTCATTAAACATCTATTTGTAAACATCCTGTCCTTAATGTTTAAGGTCCAGTAATAAGATCTACTGACTGCACCACTCTCTTGAGTACTTTATACTTCGGGGCAGTGCAGTTCCAACACTATGCTCTGATATGCCTCAGGATACTTATAATAGTGCACTTGCAAATGCTGACCAGGATGTGATGGCATGCCAAACAACTCTAATTTGTGGAGAAAATCCGCTGACATGCTTTTTATTCTTATTTTTTTACCTCAGTGTTGGTGTGACAAGATCAGACTAACTTCTCTGTGATAGTTATTCTCAGAAACTGCTGACCCTCTTTCCATCGTTTCCAAGTTTCCATCGATGCAAAGGTGTATGGTCACCACTCTGAAGCAGTGGTGGATGAAGTACACAAATCAAGTACTTGAGTAAAAGTATAGATACTCAATTCAAACTTTTACTCCAGTAAAAGTATTAAGTACACCTTTTTAATTTCATTTGAGTAAAAGGAAAAAAAAATTCAGCTCCTAAATCTGTGAAAAGTTAGGGGTAGTCAAGAGGACTCCTAAGTCACTAATACCAAATCATAAACAATCCTAAAATGGCTGTTGCAGGAAATCCACCTCAGCAATCCGCCCAAAGACACGGCACATCATTTAGGGCATTAGGCGATAGAGCCTTGGGCTTTTCTTCATAATATAGATATTTTGATTTACAGATTTTAATCTGCGATGACATAACATAAAGTTATGTTATATAAGCGCCTCATTAATTAATTAATTAATTAATTAATTAATTCATAAAGGTTCATTTATGTATAGGCAAAATGTATTGAATGATGGAGAATAAAACATCAAGTTGAAAATAATGTTCTGTCGTCTGCGCTGATAGCCTTGCAATCTATGGAGGGACAGAAAGCTCTCGGATTTCATCAAAAATATCGTCATGTGTGATCCGAAGATGAACGAAGGTCCTACGGGTTTGAAACGACATGAGGGTGAGTAATTAATGACAGAAATTGAATTTTTTGGGTGAACTAACCCTTTAAAAAAGTCACTAAACCAATCCAAAGACAGGTACGTGTATGGCCAGAAGGTGCCTCCTCAGCACTTCAGGACTGTTTTGCCACTACAGACTGGGACATGTTTAAAAAGGCTGCAACTTACAACTATGAGACTGATATTCAGGAATATACTGAGACAGTTACTGCCTATATCACCAAATGCATTGACGATGTAACTGTAACTAAGACTATCTTCATACGTGCTAATCAGAAGCCATTGCCAACAGGAGAGGTTCATAGCCTACTGAGGGCACGAAATGCTGCCTTCAGAGTTGGTAATGATGAGGGCCTGAGAATGGCAAGGGCCAACCTGTCCCGGGGCATCAGAAAGGCAAAAAAACAGTACGCTAAAAGGATAGCCCAGAACTTCGAAGACAGTAGAGACACAAGGAGACTGTGGCAGGGAATCCAGACAATCACGGATTACAAGCCCTCAACAAAGACCTGTGATAGTGACATCTCTTTGCTAAATGAATTCAATAACTTCTTTGCACGCTTTGAAGCACACAACTCCACCCATGCACAGAAGATCATACCACCTTATGACGACCAGGTTCTGTGTCTTTCTCCGACCAGCGTGATGAGATCCTTCTCCAAGATCAACACTCGAAAAGCAGTTGGTCCAGACAATATACCTGGTCGGGTGCTAAAGAATTGTGCAGGAGAGCTCAAAGATGTCTTTACGGACATCTTTAATATTTCTCTGAGCCAGGCTGTTGTACCTACATGCTTTAAAACTACTACAATAATACCAATTCCAAAGAAATCAACCCCATCTGTCTTTAACGACTATCGCCCAGTCGCACTGACTCCTATTGTCATGAAGTGCTTTGAACGGATAGTCATGCAACATATCAAACACATTATTCCTCCTTCCCTGGATCCTTTCCAGTTCGCCTATCGGGCCAACCGATCCGTCGATGATGCAGTTTCTACTGCTCTTCATTCAGCCCTCTCTCACTTGGAAACAAAGAACTCTTATGTGAGAATGCTTTTTATAGATTTTAGCTCGGCTTTTAATACCATCATTCCACAGCAGTTAATACAGAAACTGGACCAGCTTGGCCTAAACAACTCTCTGTGCAACTGGTTGTTGGACTTTCTTACTGGAAGACCACAGGCAGTTCGGGTTGGTAAAAACACATCTAGCACCATCATATTGAACACAGGGGCTCCCCAGGGATGTGTTCTTAGCCCCCTGCTTTTTACTCTACTAACCCATGACTGTTCACCAATGTACAGCACAAATCGTTTTATTAAGTTTGCGGATGACACAACTGTGGTGGGTCTCATCAATAACAATGAAGAGACAAACTACAGAAATGAAGTGTGCCAATTGGCCAGGTGGTCCAGAGAAAACAACCTCTGTTTAAACGTAGAGAAAACAAAGGAGATTGTTGTGGACTTCCGGAGAGCTCATTACCCAGCACCCTTCTTTGACCATCAATGGTGCTGCTGTGGAGAGAGTAAGCAGCACCAAGTTCCTGGGTGTGCACATAACAGAGGACCTCTCCTGGTCTACTAACACCGCATCACTGGCTAATAAGGCCCAACAGCGCCTTTATTTTCTGCGCTAACTGAAGAAAGCTAGAGCCCCGGCACCCATCATGTGCTCTTTTTATCGTGGTACCATTGAGAGCGTCCTGACATGCTGCATCACTGTGTGGTTTGGTAATTCCACTACTCACAACCAGAAAATGCTGCAGCGTATAGTGAATGCAGCCGGAAAAATCGTAGGTGCTACATTGCTTCCCCTCAATGACATTTATAATTCCCAATTAATCAAAAAAGCACTCAGCATAGTGGGTGATCCCACCCACCCCTCACACGGCTTTTTTAGACTTTTGCCATCTGGGAAGAGGTTTCGGAGCCTGCAGGCCCGAACCACTAGACTGACAAAAAGTTTTATCCACCAGGCCGTCAGGAAATTGAACTCTCTTCCTCCTGCCTTTTTAGTACTTCCCTCTCTGCACTGAACTTTGACTCTTTGTTATAATAGTAAATGGATATGCACACATGTATATACACACGCATACAAGCATGTATACACACACACATGCACATACACACACATACATACAAACATGTGCGCGCACACACATAGATACATACATACGAACACAATGCACTAGACACTTTAAAAAAATTGCTGCTATTATACTTTTAACTTATTGAAATGATCATGTGCCGAATGTTTGTATTGTGATTTTATATATAATTTTTAATAATTGTCTAGTGTTGTGTTGGGGATTTTAACACCATGGGTCTGAGGGAAACGAAATTTCAATCTTCTTTATGTTCTGTACATAGAGTAAGAATTGACAATAAATTGAACTTGAACTTGAACTTAACGGAGTTCACGTCAACGAAAGCAACAGATATGAGCTGCATTTTATTTATCATCAGTTAATTTCAAGATGAAATGCCGCAAAGAGAGAGAGGCGGCATAAGCACTGGTTAGATCATTTAGTCTCAATACTTTTAATGAAGATGATTGTGTTTTAAGCATCTGCGACTTTCAGTTTCATTTGCGTCAGTTTGCACGTTGGCTTGCTGAAGAGATACTCAGCTGCTCATCTGCGGCGAAGCGTGTTTAACGTCATATAGCCTATAACAAGCTCTCACAGGTTTTTTTTTATTTTTTATACAGTTTGGGAGGAGTAAAATCTACATTTGTGGTTTCAACAATCAGATGCATTACCACTAGTTTAGTCTGGAATACAAGGTTCCTCCCATTGTTTACATGTAAATAAATTTAATCCGTTCATCTTATAAAGAAATCATATCTCTTCACAAGACCATTAAACCACTCAACTCATATGAATTTGTTTTACGATGCCTTTACCATAACCTTTTTTGGATCTTTTAAGTTTTAGTGACTAAAACGGAGGTTAAATGGAGGTCTCATTAAAAATATATTCTGTTTTGAACATTGTCTTAAGGGGTTGGAACGACATGAGGGTGAGTAAATGATGACAGTATTTAAATTTTTTGGTGAACTATCTCTTTGAGAGTTAAATGCAAGAATGCATCATATGTAAAAGACCTGTTCAATGTAATCCTGATAAAAAATGTGGTGCATTTGTCAGACACAGAGTCCCAGAGCATGCGCTGACTGCCTGTGCTCACAGTGTTATAGCAAATTTCCAAATAAAAATCATTTACATGGATTTATTATAATATAATTGTATAATTATAATCATCATCATCCATATACTAAAAAATTATTTAATGCAGAAAATTGCTGGTCTTAACAAATCAATTATGTATATATGTATATATACATATATATATATATATATATATATATATATATATATATATATATATATATATATATATATATATTTATTATAAATATATATATATATATATATATATATATTTATTATAAATATATATATATATATATATATATATACACACTCACCTAAAGGATTATTAGGAACACCTGTTCAATTTCTCATTAATGCAATTATCTAATCAACCAATCACATGGCAGTTGCTTCAATGCATTTAGGGGTGTGGTCCTGGTCAAGACAATCTCCTGAACTCCAAACTGAATGTCAGAATGGGAAAGAAAGGTGATTTAAGCAATTTTGAGCATGGCATGGTTGTTGGTGCCAGACGGGCCGGTCTGAGTATTTCACAATTTTCCTCAGTTACTGGGATTTTCACGCACAACCATTTCTAGGGTTTACAAAGAATGGTGTGAAAAGGGAAAAATATCCAGTATGCGGCAGTCCTGTGGGCGAAAATGCCTTGTTGATGCTAGAGGTCAGAGGAGAATGGGCCGACTGATTCAAGCTGATAGAAGAGCAACTTTTACTGAAATAACCACTCGTTACAACCGAGGTATGCAGCAAAGCATTTGTGAAGCCACAACACGCACAACCTTGAGGCGGATGGGCTACAACAGCAGAAGACCCCACCGGGTACCACTCATCGCCACTACAAATAGGAAAAAGAGGCTACAATTATTTGTTATTGTATTTCAGTCATAATGGAGCAAATGCCATTCAAAGCAGCTAATAAGCATTTTAAGCTAACATGGATCCACTTGCTGCAGGCTTGTGTGGTGTGAGGAACTCAAACCTGTAGCAGAACTTCAAAAGCTCCCTGTACATCTCCCTTCCTCTCCAGCAGGAAGGCTGTGGCCTCATGCAGGTTGTGTTTCTCTGTGATCTGTGATTAGACAAGACAGAGATAAGACAGTCAATTGTGTTGCAGTCAAATTGTCAAGATTATCAAGACAAATGATCCACTCCGAGCCGCCCACATGACGAACAGACTCAGATTGAGACAGTGTGTTTAGGTGAGACTGTTTGTTACCGAAAAACCATTTCCACAATGAAACATTCAAAAACATTTTGGAACTAAAGGGGGTTATGCAGAAGGCAGAGAAACACAAAAACAGGAATCTATGAATACAGTTCAATCCATGAATACAAAAACAGGGCAGGTATGAGAGTGCACAGAGAAAAACGACAATGCAGACTGACAGAGACACAGTAGCAAGCAGATGGGTCTAGATATGGACACATATACAAAGAGCAGAGAAACAAGCATAAGGCGAGATGGCAGGATTTTAGAGATGCTTTATATGTATGTGCGTGTGCAAGCTGTCTGTTCAAATATTTAGCAGGTGCCACTCAGCCTCTGTAACGGTATTGATTCTCTCTTCTGCCTCTGTCTGTCTGTCTGTCTGTCTGAGCGCTTAAGCACGGCAGATATCTTCCCTCCCTCCATTATTCATTCATTCATTCCTCCAGGCATTTTTCTGCCTGAGCCTGTCAGCTGGCACCCTAATTACATCAGATTGGCAAGCAACCTTTACTCACTGTATCAGTGGTTTCATGTTGATTGATTAGATAGTGTGTGGTCTACTAATCCCAACCTGCCCTGCCAAACCTGTAATTTGAGCGGTGAATTCAGTAATCATCTGTATTTCTGTGCAAAAACGGTCTTATTTACTAATCACTCGTAATCCAGTTTAAACAGTCGCTAAATGTGGTCACACTGAAGTCACTCTCAAATTTTTCTGCGTAAACATGCTTTCTTTTTATGTAAATTTGGCTCATTATAGATTGTGCCTTATTCACAAACTATCTGCCTGCTGGCAATTAGCATCACACTACTTAAATTGCAAACTCTCACTCTTTTTGACTAAAGAACTTTATTGCATGGACAAAAATAGCTGAAATATTTTGCAAATGTCTTCTTTTGGTTAAAGAGATTTGAATTGACTTTCTATGACTTGCAAAGAATAACCAGGATATACATTCATTATAAAAATTATTTTGTAAAAATGTTATTGATCATTGCAGTTGTTCATGTTATGACTGGACATATATTCAGATTCCTGCAGTAGTCAAACATATTTTGCACAATTTTAATAAGCCAATCCAGGAGTCTGGATCACAGGAGTGCAGTACAATCAGAGTAATGTATGCCAGATTGCAGTAACCTGTTACATCCTCGATAGCCTGGTACTCAGAAGAAGTGTGCAAATTGTGTTCAGCATAGATTTGCTGGCTGCATTTGAGTCATTATTTGAATTCCTTTAGCAAATTGGGTTGCCTAAATAATAAAATAAATGGTCAGGAAGCACAATATGTCAGTGTCTGTATGCAAAATATACTTTTCAATATGTGCTGACAAAACTCATGTGAGCTTCTCTAAAACACAACATTTGTGAGTTCTCATATTATCTGCATTAAAAAAAATGTGCAAAGCTGCCCCTGGAGGGTACTGAAAAGTATTGATGGAAAAATACCACACCTATTTTATCCAATGAATGTGTGTGCTATGTATCGTTTGTGCTTATCAACTTGATCTTTAGCTTATCAAAGAGTTAAAATTCTGGGAATCAACTCTCTAAAGTCTCACTTCACTTGAGGATTGCTTATTGTGTGGGGCACGTGTGTGTCTGGTTATTAATAGAGTGCTGGCCATAAAGAGCATTTCAAATCTGTCACTATCTGTAGAACCACTGAATTTGTCTGATTTTAGTGAAGAATGTTACATTGGGGTGAAAGTACTTTTTGGTAGCAGAAAGCATTAACAAATTACCCCAAATATATAATAAACAAGTACAAGTGGTTTGGAAAATGGATGGATGAAAACATTCAAGGTAAAGGGGATTTGTAGAGCTTTGAGAATTATGGGCTTTCGAATTCTCTGGAAATCTGCAGCCTCTGCATACTACAACCTCATTACCAGAAAAGCTGGGACATATTGTTAAATGCATTATAATCAAGAATCAGTGATTTGTGAATTCTCTTGAACCATTATTTAACTGACAAAAGTACAAATAAAAAATGTCCAATGTTTTCACTGACCAACTAGATTGTATTTTGTGAATATTAATACATTTCGATTTTGATGGCTGCAAAACACTCCAAAAAAGTTGAGACAGAGGAAAAATAAAAGTGACAAGATTATAGAATATCCAAGTTAAACTGTTCTGAAATTCACAAAGCAAGATTGCAAATAATTTAGGTCTTTCGCCACCTACCATAGATAATATTGTGAAAAGATCTGTGTTACACTCATCAAAATCTAATTTGTTAATGTTTACGAAATACAATTAAGTTGGTCAGTGAAAACATTGAAAAACATTCTTTTGTCAGTTAAATAAAGTTTAAACAGAATTAACAAATGTAATCACAGATTCTGCTTTTCTGTAAATGGGGTTGTACTTATGAAGCTGCTTTACATTTAGGATGCTGACTTAAAAGATGACTACTAGGCAGCTCACCAGTCTTTGTAACAGTCCATTTGTATGTATGAGACTGATGTATTTATACCTGGATGGCCTCCTCCAGTCTGTAGTCCTGAGAGGTCTTAAGGAAGGCGATGACATGCTGAGGACTGAACTGGCACAGTAGATCCACTAAGAGCTCGTGAAGATCTGAGCCCAATCTTAGAACAGTCTGAAGATTCAGACCCTCTCTGGAGCTGTTACAGAAAGAGAAAACCATATATTTACCTGAAAAGAACCTATATTAGAGGAAACCATCACAAAACACTATGAGAAAAAAATAGATTTTAATTATCATATGTTGCAAAATGGTCATTTATTTGATTCAACAGACTACAGCTGTGAGCACACACAGCATATAAGAGCAGTCTACTCAAGGCAACGGCTCTCATAAAAACCTTCAACAGTCCTTCAAAGTCAACTTCTGGTTATTGATGTTTAAGTCTAATGGCTTAAATGTGCCCAGAACAAGATCAACAGCCAGACCAAACCAAGGACAAACAGACCTTAAAGCTGCAGTCCGCAGTTTTTCCTCTTTGTCTCCATCTCTGTTCGAAATCTGCCCAGTTATTCGCGGAATTATCAATTTTACGTGCGTTGTGCCTCAGCATGGCACAGCGCGGATGAACACAATGTATTGAGGAGAATGTATGGCTGTCAATCACCGCGCTGGTGGTGTGGATACTGTCATTCGCAATCACAGATTCTACTTTTTGGAAGTATGACCAACATAAGAATTTTCACCGGAAAATGTCGTCTGAACAAGTAAGTAACATCCACTTTTGTTCTGACCAACTAAGGGGAAAAAATCATTGCAGTAAATCGCGCTGATTAAATCTAACGATCGCTTATCATATCACGTCAAACCGTGCAAATTATACGTTGTTCTCAAATTGTTAATGTTAACAACATCAGCATTGCGTGACTACATTTAATACCCTTCTGATATTTGTCCTTCCGATATTTTCGCATGGGCCTGGTTGCAGTCTCTTTTTCCCTCCCAAGTCCGAAATTTCTTTCGTGTTTTACAGCAGGTGAATCTCCAGTTGTCACTCCACCACCAACATCCTCACACACAATATAGCCTACTAGCCGAGACACCTTCTTTATGTGTACAGATGTGACGTAATGACGCAAAGACATGCACGAATTTCCCGCGGAAATCCACCAGTACCACTGGAATTAAAAACATTATTACAAGCTTACCATTTTGAATCGAGCTACGGCAAGCAGATAGTTTTGAACACTGACTGGTTATGTACTTGCTCAAAAAATAATTTTTGAAAAAATTGTATCCAAAAAAGCTACGGACTGCAGCTTTAAATAAGACTAGATAAATAAGACATGAACATACTACCGACTACAGTATCCTCAATAGTTTTCTGATAGCAACAGTGTAATTACCTAACTCAGTAAGAGAGAAAACTGATTGTTTTCTTACTATCTAATCTACCCAGACCTTAAAATGTGGCATTATTAGGAGATGATCAAAGATATTCGCATTGTTAAGAGAAAAGAAGCCCTGAAGTAAATCATGCATCATTTGTGCATCTCCCTCTTGCTCCCTCCCTCCCTCCATTTCTCCTTCTCTCCCAATCAAGTTATCATGTAGTGTGGGTTTTCTCAGAGCTCAATCATAGAAAAGCTCTCAAATCAAAGCCCAATCAGCCACCATCAGCTCCTGCTGTATGAGGCATGTGACAGAACACATCCTCATCACATGTGAGATGTACTGTTCTACTCTGGTATGGCCCTGTCTTAAAACTTAAAAAGGCATGTGAGAATGAAGGATGATGTTTTTGAAGTGTATGAAGCAGTAAAAATCACAAAGAACATAAAAATAACGGATTCTGAAAGTACACTGAATTGTTACATTAAATTTCTGGCAGGTGTTTTCTTATCAAAGTGATAGTAGATGCAGTTTGTTTTTTGTAAATAATAGAGCACATATCTGTAGTATACATTACGGTAAATAGATAGTTCACCAAAAAATTATAATAATAAATTCTGTAATTGTTCAATCATCCTCATGTTGTTCCAAATATGCACAACTTTCTTTGCTCTGTGGAACATAAGAGAAGTTATTTAAAAAAATGTTTGTGCCCATATAATACAAGTTAATGGGGTCCAAAACAACATTAAATCCCACTGACTTTCATTGTAAGGACAAAAAACACTAAGCAATTTTTTTCAAATGATCAAAATACTTTTTTTTTTATCAAATTAAAAAAAGAATTGTAGTTGTTGCATGCCAACGTAAATTAATTGTACATGGCCAATAAAATATTTTTCTCCATGTATAATAATACATAAGCTAATGTTGGTGAATTGCCAATGAATAAAACTGACATGAAATATAAAAAAAATATATATAAAAAAAAACCTTTTAAAATGTCAATCATTTACATATTGCCCTATATTTAACTTACATTTTTTTGAGAAGTCATATTTCTAAGGTTGTATGTTATAGATGCTTTCTTCAAAATACAATTGGTAGATTATTCGTTTTATCTCAATTTAATTTTGCCTTGCCAAGTGGAAGTAAAACTTAAGTAAAAAATGGCACAGCTTATGCCGTTCTCCTGGTAGTGTTACATTTAAAGTTTCTGTAGTGTGTCCTTATCATTCCTGTGACTGATTTCATCACTACAAGAGTCCCAGAGTGCCTACATCAGGAAAGGAAGTCTTTATTTATTCAAACTACCCTGAGTGAACTCAGCTCTGTTGTCCAAGATGAGACTCTGTGACAAATTGAGATGGGAGGTTTCTAAGGACGGGACGATCATGAGGAGAAACATGCTTTGAGGCCTGGCCTGAGAGGAGACAGTTAACTCAGATTTTTTATCACAGATGAGTTTTGCCCCCGAGGTGCCATATGTCCTTTAAAGGTCATTGTGGGTCAGCTACAGCAAAAACAGAGTTGTAGTTCTGAGGGTCTGCCGTGATGCAGAAATAAGCAAGCATTAATTTGTGGCAGTGTCTGAAACTAAAGCAGCTGTAAATTGGAGCAAATGTGAATGTGTAACAATACAAAGCGAGATTTATACATTTTTCAGCAATAACATACAAAACACAACTGGTGCTGTTAGGGTGTTAAGGTTAATATTAGATGCAATTGAGGCTGGTGTTCATGGTGTTCTTGGTGATTGCTAGCAGTGCTTCCTACACATAGACCTGGACGGGCCAAATACAAATACAAATTTATATGTTTATATACACAGACATGCATGCACAGACACGCATATACATTTACATTTTTTACATTTATGCATTTGGCAGACGCTTTTATCCAAAGCGACTTACATTGCATTATCCTATACATTTATACATAGGTATGTGCAATCCCCTGGGATCGAACCCACAACCTTGCGTTGTTAACACAATGCTCTTACCACTGAGCTACAGGAAAGCTTATATAGAATAAAGAATATATATATATATATATATATAATTACTCCAACTCTGAGTGAGCTCTCTGCTCCTCACCACGGAGCTTCTCTGGTGCTGCGAGCAAATCACTCCGCCCAAGTAGCAGTACTTCGCTTCTGAAAATATAGTTCCCAGTATGTATACGGTTAGAAGATGGCTGTGTCCCATGTGACCTTGTTATTTTTACACGCTGTGACTATACAAATCAGAACATGTGAATAGGAAAATGTTGGCGTTATTTTGTCATGTATTGGGAGCAGTATGCAAGCTAGAGCTGTTTACCTCCAGTCTTTGTGCTAAATTTGGCTAGCGGTGAGTGCGTCAGACAGAGTTACGGCACGCACAGAGATGAAAAGGGTATGTATGGACTTATCTAACTCTGGGGGATACAGTGAATAAGCTCAAGTCCCAAAAAGTCGGCGTGTTCCTTTAAGCTGGACTGTGATGCTATTTTATTCTGGAAACAAACTTTTTTTGACATTATTTTCCTGTTATCTCTGTAAAGCTGCTTTGAAACGATCCGCATTGTAAAAAGCGCTATACAAATAAATGTGACTTGACTTGACTTAGATGCGATTAATTGATTTGACAGCACTAGTACCAATAAAGTAAATGGTGTCAATTTTAATTTCATGATGACTTTAAGAGGACTAAATGATTGTAGAAGTCTAGCATTTGTCATTTGTCACATTTGTTACAAAAATAAATAAATTGAAATAAACAAAAAAGAAAAGAAAGAAAGAAATTTAAATCATTGTACAGTTTAAAAAATATATATATTCAGCAAAATCTACATATAAAAATATGGGACATGAGCATGTATAATTAACTCTCTAATATTGGTTGCTTTGGTACTGATATATTGTGGTTTCCATGTGCAGTATGGGATAGGTCTATGGGATTTTTCTACACATTTTATCGTCCACCAGGTGAAAATGACACGTCTGATGACTGAAATGATCTCTTCAAATTAAAACGTATTAATCCGATTTTTCCACCTTTCATCCAATCAGAAAATCTCACAGCAGAATACATACCACCATTATCTGCCTGTAAATGACAGTTCAGCAGTGAAAAGACTACTGTACTCTCAGTTTGACCTCCACTCTGTTTTTTAACTACAGGCTGTCAACAACAGCATGTACAAAACTCACGACAGATAACAATCTTAATCCTTGAGTCCTGTTTGTCACATGCAGAAGAAGAATGACACAAGCTAAAATGTGGGAGCCGAGCATAACGGACTCCAGGACAATAAAAAGGGTGAAAAAGTATGAAACAAGATAAATGGATGTGTGGCAGAGGTCATTTGAGAAAAGAGATGAAGGAACAATGTTTGAGACAGAGAGAGATGATGACAGAGATGGCTGTTAATTTTTACAGAGACTCCAGCTAAAAGAACTGCAGCTGTTCACCATTAAATGCATTTACTTGTGCAACAGTGTAGTCGGATAATAGGCAGTCCAGGTTTATTAATAAAAAAAATTGACACTGCAAGGCCTTATGTACAGATCCTATATTTTGAATCGTTATTGCAGGGCACATGCAGTATATTTGACATCCCTAGTGCTCTGAAAATTTGTGGAAAGAGGTATTTTCAATAAGTATGTTTAAACGCAACACAGAGAGCAGGTATGTAAAAATGAAACAAAACTGCTGAAGAGAGACAGTGTTGGGGAGGGTACTGCTATTATTACCTGGGGTCCAGGAGGCACTTCAGAAACTGGAACACCAAATAGCCATCCTGCAGACACAGAGAGCTCAACATCAAAATATGATTCACTTTCAAACAGATTGCAGTCATGTAGAAGTACAACCCTGGGATATTTTATCAATATTCTGCCAATATTGGATATTTGCTTCAAATACTACACAAGAGGGGTTAATAGAGTATAGCCAGATGAAGCCAGATATGTGTCTAACAGATGAAATGTTTGAAATGAGATATCATGTACATCAGACATTTTATGCACTATAAGAATCCAGAATGTGACCTTTGCTATTTTAGCCTTCAAGACAGTGCGTCTTTGTTCCGGACACTGTTGTTGTGTAGGCACTTGTAAGACTCTAGTTACAGTGGGCACTTGTAAGATTAGTTATAAGTTGCATAAACCAGGGCAGACCCAGTCTGATCAACTTGCAGTTAGCCAATAGGTATCTAGTAGAGGTCGACTGATTGATCAGTTTTGCAGATTAATCAGCACCAAATATCGGCAAGTCTATACCGATAGTTTTTTTGGGTTACGTCCGTTGCTGGAGTGGCTGAGAAGGGTTGGCTGTCATTATACAGTGCGAGATCATCCTCTAGAGGCAAAATAAAAAATAAAATAAAAACACAATGTCTCATGGAGTTTGTTTTGACACAAGACTCATGAGTGCATCACCGCATGACCGACGCGCTGTGAGGAATTAAAGATTAAAGAGGGTTTATCTTACTCATTGTAAATGTTTAAAAAAACATTTAGGTCTAATTAAGCAATAAGCTTATTGCTTTTATAAAACGGTTACTCCATAAAAATATTCATTTTAATATTTATTTTATTCATAAAATAAACACCAGCAACAAAAAATATAATGTTCCCTTTCGAGAGGTCTCTCGTATTGCGTAAGGCTAGCTTACGCTATGGGAAAACTCCTTTTCTCGAGAATATTGAAGCCAAATCTTTAAAACGCAGTGCAGCTGCACAGCATACACAGATGAGCGGCGACCGCCGAAAAGCCTTCAGCGGAACAAGCAGCTGCATCACAGATCTGAGAACGCAGGCTTCCTGTCGCTGCCTTCAGCCTGCTGTTCTGCTGTGCCATCCAGCACGCCATATCCTTTAAACGCAAGTGTTCTCGCCGCTGCGTCACACTTTTTCTAAAAGAGAAATTTCCAGGTGTTGTTTCAAATGCCTCGCTCTAAATGCACCTCGTGCAGAAGCCCTCTCGTCGGTGGAGACCGTCACATCCTCTGCGCTTCCTGTTTGGGCCGTGACCACGCAGAAGCTGCACTCGCCAAGGGCGGCTGCCCTGAGTGCGACGTAATTGATCTCACCACCCTGCAGGCTCGACTGGCTGTTTTCGCCGCCGACGACCCCGCGCTTCCCGATCTCTCTCTCCCTTTGTTCGAGCCGCGCAAAAAGAAGCGCCGTTCACAAAGGATGCCAGAGCGGACGGAGACGAGCGAGCACACGCCGACCCAGTCCCCGCGTGCCTCGCTCTCTCCTGAGGAAACCCCCTCGTCGGTCCTGTTCACGTGCGCCCCCGTTTCGTGCGTCATGCAGAGCCCTCTCGAGCTCTCTGCATGACCCAGACGGACACGATGAGTGAGTTTCATGACGCTCGCTGAAACTGCGTCACTCACATCGGTGAAAGGAGAGTGTTTGAGTCCCGCTGAGGCCGGACCAACCTCCATTTCTCACACATTTCCCAGTCCCCTCTCAGTTTGGGCGGCTGGAAATGTCAATATTGCAGCTAACGTGCCTGTTATAAAACATGCACACCTGTAAACAAATGCCGTTTTTACAGGCGACACAAAACATGCCGCTCTCTTACGTATCTGTCTTACGTCATTCCCCCTGTGGCTCAGTGGTTGAATCTAAGGCTTTTGCGACAGAGCATCATCAGTACTTCAGCTAGGACTACTGCACATGCATCCTCTTCAGCACTGGCTAAAACCCCGTGTACCAGCTCATGTGTGGCCATCTGGCCACTTACTAATCAGAACGAGCCACGGCTGCATCAAAGCCCTGACTCCCTGGAAAGTGGCCGACTGGTATCAGTCTGGCGTGAGTATGGGTGTGGTTTCAAAGAGAAAAGTGATCTCGACAGACGCCTCCAACCTATGTTGGGCAGCCCTTTACGAGGGCAGGCCCATCTCTGACCTATGGTCAAGCCCGGAGAAGCGCCTACATATAAACTGTCTAGAGATGAGAGCGGTTGCTCTATCACTGAAAGCTTTTCTCCCATTTCTAAAAGGCCACCACGTCCTGGTCCGAACGGACAACATGGCAGTGGTGTCCTACATAAATCGCCAGGGCGGTCTCAGGTCAAACAACCTGCATGCCATGACCAAGAGTCTCATTCTATGGGCTCAGCACAACCTGCGCTCGCTGAGGGCAGCACATGTGCCAGGCATTCTGAACCAGGGTGCGGATATGCTATACAGAGACAATGTTTCCCCAGGGGAATGGTCTCTTCACCCTCGGATGGTTCAGCTGATATGGAGCATCTTTGGCAAGGCAGAGGTCGACCTCTTCGCCTCAGAAGACAACGCTCGTTGGCTAAAATTTTTCTCAAAGAGCAAGGACGCGCTTGCCCACAACTGGCCGAGCCATCCACTATATGCATTTCCTCCGGTCACAATGCTACCACAGGTCATCGGACGGATCAGGGAAAGCAAGTGTGCACTGCTACTAATAGCCCCTCTCTGGAAGACCCAGTTATGGTTTTCCGAGTTGACACAGCCCCATGGCCAATACCGCTGAGGAGAGATCTCTTCACACAGGCAAACGGGAAAATCTGGCATCCCCGTCCCGACTTATGGGTCCTTCATGTATGGCCCCTCAACGGGTACCCTTGGTGTCTCCCGGATAGGGTGCTAAAAACCATCACTGAAGCAAGAGCGCCCTCAAATAGGTGCCTCTACGCTAACAAATGGGTGGTGCTCTCTGGCTGGTGCGCAGCACGGAGCCTGGACCCCTACTTGTGTAAAGTACCAAGTGTACTCGCCTTTTTGCAAGAGCTCTTGGACGCGGGTCGCACCCCCTCCACGCTCAAAGTATATGTGGCGGCCATAACAGCATCTCACGCCCTTGTGGTTGGATAATCACTAGGAAGAAACAACCTCATCATGTGCTTCCTTAAAGGGGCAAGGAGGCTAAACCCTCCGCAACCCCCCTCTGTGCCTATCTGGGACCTCTCCACGGTCCTGGAAGCATTGAAGGGTGCCCCGTTTGAGCCGCTTCGGTCTGCGGACCTGAAGCATCTCTCGCTCAAAACTGCTCTTTTACTGGCGCTCGCTTCAGTCAAAGGAGTGGGTGATTTACACGCACTATCGGTGAGAGCGTCCTGCCTTGAGTTTGGGCCTGACGACTCCAGAGCCATCCTCAAGCCAAGGCATGGTTATATTCCTAAAATGCTCTCGACTCCGTTCAGAGCACAAGTTATTTCACTAGCAGCTCTTCCCTAACCAGAGGATGAAAGAGACGCGAATTTACTCAGTCCCGTCAGGGCTCTCAGAGTTTATCTGTAGCGTTCTGCCTCATTCAGACAATCGGAACAGCTTTTTGTATGCTTAGGTGGCCGCACCAAGGGGCTCACTGTCTCAAAGCAGAGATTATCGCACTGGATAGTTGATGCTATCGCGCTGGCTTACGAGTCTAAGGGCCTTCATTGCCCCTTAGGCGTCAGAGCTCATTCCACGAGAGGTATGGCCTCGTCTTGGGCTTGGTCAAGTGGAATACCCATTGAAGATATCTGGGCGGCGGCCGGCTGGGCCTCGCCATCCACATTTATAGGTTTTATAACCTGGAAGTTCCCGCTTTGCACAAAATGTGTAAGCACAGACCCCCTGAACCTTGAGCCCGATACATATCCGGTCCTGGTTAAATTCAAACTACGGTTCTCATATATATACACATTATATATACATTATTTGGCCCTCATTAGGCCCATTCATTGTTTTTCCCTATAAAAAGCCCACCACGGACTGGCTTTATTGGGTGCATACTTTACTCTTTTATAGCCTCAGGCATCTTGCCTCGGGCTACTGTATGGAGCGAAGTTAAGCACGTGCAGCGTTTTGAAGGGGGTTCCCAAAGCCTAGCCTTATGCAATGCGAGAGACCTCTCGAAAGGGAACGTCTCGGTTACTAACGTAACCTCGGTTCCCTGAGATGAGGGAACGAGTATTGCGTAACCCGCCGTGCTTCTGTGCTTAGATCAGGGGATTGCTTCAGTCGATTAAACCTGAGGTCCTTGGCAAAGAATGGGTGCTTATATAGCCATAAGCGACGACCATTCTGGCAGGCTCTGACGCACTCTGACGCGCCAGGGCGCGAAGCGAACTGATTGGTTCGCACGTCTGAGCCGCCTCGCCATAGGTTTGTGTAGTTGCCGCAGCACAGCCAAAAGCTGCTCATTTGTGTATGCTGTGCAGCTGCACTGCGTTTTAAAGATTTGGCTTCAATATTCTCGAGAAAAGGAGTTTTCCAATAGCGTATGCTAGCCTTACGCAATACTTGTTCCCTCATCTCAGGGAACCAAGGTTACGTCAGTAACCGAGACGCTATAAAACATTTATTCCTCCGCCAAGCAATGTAGTTCCAAAGAGGTTGCTAAGCAACACATGCAGCAACAAATAATTACAAACGGCAGTTGCGCAGTAATACAAATGTAATGCGGTCACAGGTGTATGTTTGTTGAGTAATTTACAACGGCTTTGAATGCGGCTCAACCAATCAGAATCGAGGACTGGAACTATCCGTTTTATAATATACAATGAATTATAGGCCGATTATTAAAATTATTAATGGCTATAATTAAAATGATTAATGGGGTTCTAAAAATCCCTGAGGATAGGGGCCTGTGTCGACCTTAATCAGCCCCTGATATCTACAGTGCATTACAGTACATGTTATATATCATTATAAAGTAACCCATTTGTTGACTAGATGCAGCATTAGTGGAGAACAGCAGTATGTTTACCGTCGAGGCTGAGAGGACGCTAACGCTAACATAATCGCTAACGATTGTCACCATCTATTTTGCATTACTTTATATCCAGCTGGTCACTTTTATGCATTCGTTATGCAGCGAAGTTGCATATTTAAAGCTACTGACGTGAGAAAGCAAATTGGTATGTTCATGCAACTGAGAGAAACACATTAACAAATTTGAAAAGCATTCAATTTCTGTTCTTTCTTTAATCGCCACTGTAACACATATTTTGTCAATTTGATTAGATATTAATATGATTAGATATTCAACAAAAAATCACAACATTTATTTCCATCAAGAGGTGCATACATTTTTGGTCAAGAGCTTGTATTGACAATGCAAGAATCCAGCACTCTGTAAAGTCTCCTCCAGCACATCCCAAAGACTTTCAATGAATTTAAGGTCTGGACTCAGAGGTGCCAATTCATGTGTGAAAATGATTCATCATGCTCCCTCCCAAACATTATTTTACTATTAGAGTCTGATGAATCTTGATATTGTCATCCTGGAATACGGCCATGAGCTACATGCTCCATCAATTAGGGTTAGAAGAACTGTTGCCAAACATATAACATAGCAGAAACATAATAATCACTGCAATAATGATCCAATCATAGACTCTTAAGCATCTGCCTATTTAAATCCAAACAGTGACTTTTTTTGGCCAGACAGTGTATTACTATTTATATTTAAAAAGTACAGTACATTTTAATGGTTCAGTACTTTTTTTTATTATTATTTTTTTTTTTATTAAAGTGCAATACTGTTTTGTGTGTTATGTTTGTTTTCATTCATTTTCCATTTAAAAAATAATTAGTGGATCAATCGGTTATCGGACAAGTCCGCGGCTGTAACCGCAAACCGCGCATCTCTACCACAGATTCCAAATTTAAATCGATTTAAAAGTGGTTTCCAAACTGAAAGAAAGAAAGAAAGAAAGAAAGAAAGAAAGAAAGAAAGAAAGAAAGAAAGAAAGAAAGAAAGAAAGAAAGAAAGAAAGAAAGGGTGTTAAAACAAACAACAAACCTTTCTTTATGTAATTTGATGAAAAGAACAAACTCTCACATTGCTATGTGAAGGGTTGTCACTATACCAAAATTCCAGTAGTTGGTATCAATACAAAAAACTTTTGGAACTATTTTACTATTTTATTGAACTATTTGAAAATAAAAATATTAATTAAAATAAATTACTTTATTATGTAAAATGATAATAATAATAAAGTAAACATTGTTTATAAAAAGAGTGGAAGTGGGAAAAAAAATTAAATAAAATAAAGGGCAAAGAAACTTTCAGTCATAACATAGAACAAGTGGCAGGTCTATTAGTTTGCATTTACTTAATTCATATCTATTTTGACATTCAGTATCAGATTGTTTTGTACCTTTATGCTAACGCTATGACTATATCACCATCAACCATTGCAGTTTTGGATTCAATCACACAATTAAATACATTTACTGTATAAATCCAGAAACTTTGCAGTGTAGTGAGCAGCATGGAAAACAAAACTTTTATTCAAATTATATGGTTATATAGAAAAGCGAGCAAAGAGTGCTCCCTTTATAATCATTGAAGCGATCAATTCAGCGCCTTCTTACTGAGATCTACACTCCTGCAAAAAATGATATACAATTATTTAAAATGGTTAACCCTGAGCATGTCATGGGCCTGGCCTATGAGAGTAAAAATCTGCTCAGTTTGACCATTATTATTCTTGTCCTCATCACTTTTTCATCACTTTATAAAATGCTCCATACTTTAATGAACTACAAATCATTTAAACAGTATTAATGTTATTCTCACACCAGTCTTTGACTATGAAAAAAATACTTAAAACGTGTTATTTTCCCCTCATTCCCCTTGTATCTTCTTATCGGCACATATGTTTGCACAAGCAGGCTTTTCAATTAGCACCTTCCTGACAGTGTGCGAAAGATAACGCAAACCCAATTACACACAGCACTGCAGATAGAGCCTAATCCATTTACTGACACACACACACGTGGGCCTCAGGGGGGCCTCTTCCCTCTCACAGACATTCACTGACACTATCTTAAGATGAGTGAATAGGAGAAGAGACAATGCACAAACACATTAACACACACCAAAGGGGAATCAAACACACAATACAACACTGACAGGCTCCTTCAGAAGTGCTTTTCTTAACAGTCCAGCCTGTCGAAAGATAAATTGTGTGTGTGCGCAACAGAGTGCATTAAACTGAAGTCTCTCTGTATTTTATGTAATGTAGAATGCCATCAGAAAACAGTATAGGGAGGATTTGAACCTTCATTTCAACGTGTCTGGAACATGTGCTAATGGGATAGCAGAGCTTTTTAACACTCCCATGAAGCCAACGTCAAGTCATAAAGTTAACAATGTTGCATACCTGCAGAGATGTGATGATAGACTGCACCTCATCTGTAAAGTGCACCGCCACCAGCTCAGCTGTCTTAGCCGAGTTTAAGCTGACCAAATCCTACAACAGAAAACCAATGAGAAGAACTGATGAGATTTTTTAAAAATCAGGTTTCCCCAACGTATCAGGTTTCAAATACATGCATTTTTTATAAACACTTTTTTTTTATTACCACAAATGTCATTGGCATAATAATTTATTATTTGTATTTTTGTTGTTGCTTTAACCCTGCAAAGCCTGACATAATTGTCCATAATATGTAATGTTTTATTTTTTGAAAAGGAACAGTTTATTGAACATTTAGACAAAATAAAAATAAAAAGTAAAATAAAAAAAGTTTGTATGTTTGTTTTTGTTGGATACACCCAAATTTTAAGGCTCATATAGTATGATATAGTAGAATATGGAGCTCATACTCTGGGAAAAAAAGATTTTACGTTTTTTTTTATGCCCAAACTGAGCAAAAATATGCAGTTTGGTGCAGTTGCTAATATTTATATGGCCAAAAAGTAAGATGAAATTCTGCTAGCTTGAAATGTAAATCAATGAGATCTTTCTAACAGTGAAGCAGAATACTTACATAAAATGCATTTAAATATCAGTTGTCAGTTGTCACTCCATCTCTTCATAATGTGTGTTAGAAATTATATTCAAATACTTATTTTAATGATCAAAGCTTGGTAGTTTTTATTGTGGGGGTAAAAAAATATAACGCAGTGCAATACTGAATGTTCCGATCCCATCTGACTTCTGACCTGTAATGCTGCCAGAATCATAATCATACACTGTTCGTTCGTTGGCCAGAGGAGAACTGGTTCCCCGACTGAGCCTGGTTTCTCCCAAGGTTTTTTTTTTTCCTCAATTCTGTCACCTGATGGAGTTTGGTTTCCTTGCCACTGTCGCCTTTGTCGCCTTTAGCTTTTGGCTTGCTTAGTTGGGGACACTTAATATTTAACTATATTATTGATCTGCCTGCATTGACACCATTATATGAGAACTGAACTGAGCTGGACGATGACATCACTGTTTTCTCCAGAGCTGGACTATGACTATTTTCTTCTAGACACAAACTTTGTTGCATTATTTTCCTGTTATTACTGTAAAGCTGCTTTGAAACAATCGGTATTGTAAAATAATATTTCCTCAAAAGCCTGTTGTATCATATTTGATTCTCAGATTTTAACATGATTTTTCTAAAACATGATGTATGGATCATTAAGTGAACCTAATTTGCTTCAGTCCAGTAAGTGTTCATCTTGAAATATATTACTAACAATATAAAATCTATTCTTACAGTTTACGAATTATACTAAAAGGCCTTTTACTTACAAAAAAAGTATAAATTATCATGTTGAAATTTGTGTACCGCAGGTCTCTCAGCAAAGTTTTGCTCATGTACGTAATGTACAGGCCTGTATCAAATATGATACAGTAGGCTCGAACTGACAAGGACTCCACAAGTTTGATCAAAATGATGATCATTGTAGTTCAGCATGTTCAAAGAGCATATTTTGTGCTTCAACTGAAGCAACAACATATTTTGTGCAAAATAGCTGACATGTTCAGTCACAATTTTGCTAATCATCATTTTCATTTATCCTTTATTTTATGTTTCACGTTTCTATTTATAAAAAAAAAAACAATTTATTTAAAAGTTTAAACCCAGATTTTCAATGTGGACTCAAAGACAGTCAAACGATGCGGTCGCATCGACTGATTTTAGTGTTCTCAATTTGAACAATCAGAATCAGAGGAAGTAATTTGCACAAAGACCATTGACTGAACAAGATGAGAGAGAGCGGGGCCTGATGAGAATAGGGCTTAAAATTAGCTTTCTGAAGCCTGAGCTCTCTCTACCTGGAGTGTACTAGAGGGACAATTATTTGAAGCCTTGTTTGACTCACCTTGATGTGTTGAAGGGCTTTGACCCACACCAAATGTTTCTCCTCTGAGCTGTAGCCCGGCATGGACAGAATGTTATGGATGTAGTTGAAGAGCTCCTCCTGGAGTAAGAGATAAAGATTAAGTAAAGGAATAACAGGAATGACAGGAAAGAAAATAGTGAAAAGTGAGGGGATTGAGGTTGAGTACCTTTCTCAAAGGGTCTTTCAGGTAGCAGTCGACTATTTTGTCGTAAAGGTGCTTTTTTTCATACATAAACTCACAGATTTGATAACTGAGAGAGAGAGAACAAAAAGAGAGACAACAACAGAAAGGTTTGATCTTCAGTATAAAGATCACAATTTCAATGTCTTCACCTTGAGGAAATCAATATGATACATTCAACTGCATTCGTTAGATTTATTATGATTTAACGGCAACCTTGTGGCTTTTGAAATCTAGCTTAGAGGGGATCACATACGCTTACTGTAACTATTTTTCCTGGTAGTAATTTCCATACTGTAACTTTTTTTCTTTTTGCATTGAGACATTTCAACACAATTAACCACATTTTCTCCCTCATTATCCTTAAAGGTGATTATCATTACTTTCTTATTACTGTAATGCAAGAACAAATACTGAAAAACAAAGTTAGTTTATTTTAAATCAGCATAAAGTCAGTGCAACAAATACTATCATGAAATACACTACTGTTCAAAAGTTTAGGATTAGTAAGATATTTTCACGTTTAAAAAAAAAAGAAATAGTATTTATTTGGTCAAAAACACAGTAAAACAGTAATATTGTGAATTATTACAATTTAAAAATCACAGTTTCTTATTGTTAGCAATTAAATGGTTATACTTTTTTCAGGATTCTATGATGAATACATTAAGCTCAAAAGAACAGCATTTATTTGAATTGACTTTGCTTTTGTAACCAGTGTAATATGCTTAAATAGTCTTCTAATTAAAGCTTAAAATATATTTTTTTCCTAAAATATAATTTAAGTAAAATATAATTTCTCATTTCTTTCTTTTGATTTCAGGGTGAAATATGATCTGGACATAGTCTTGTCTCACCCATGTGCACTTAAGTAATTCTGGCAAGAAAATATATAACTAACATTTATGTATCTGTAACAGAAATGTTATATTACAGTCACCTAATTAAGGTGCATCTTAGTGAATTGATTCTATGAGGTAAATTTAATTAATCAACCACATTTTCATAGAATATGGAAATATGAGTCACCTTGATTCATATGCCGGACCCTTAAAAAAGATGATTCGTTTTGATCTACGAATGGCTTATGTTGTACTGTAGAAGATGGATGATCTTATCATAAAAAATAAAAAAAGGGGGGCAAACTCATTTTGACTATGAAGTCGAAACACTTCAGCTGTTTATTTGTTTGGTGGATGAAGCTAAACTGTTCTGCTTTCTGATTGGAAGATTTCTTACAACTCTGCCTTCTCTGCGAGCTCAAGGAGACGGCCCTCATCAAACTGGACCACACCACCGACCTGCAGCAGCTCCAGCAGAACCTGACACAACCAAAATCAGCACATCATGTGACGATCAATCAATCTTTTAACTAATCTTGAGTCAAATTAAGCAGCGTTTTAAGATGGGTGTTATGTTTATACCTGCTGTCTTTCAGTATGTCTAGAGTCATCATCTGGACTACATAGAAACTCTAGAACCTGCAAAAGACAATGAGCAACAGATAAAAGACACTTCAACAAAACATCTTCCCATGTAGGAAACGTAGAATAAAACTGAAATTACAAGTGTCAACTTTCCTGACAGTATTACATTTTAAATTGATGCGATCTAATTTAGATCAGGCCCCAGTGCAGGGTGCAAAATCATGAAATATTTAACATGCAGAAAAACAAGCATAACGCTTCTAATGCGGGTGAGCTATTTTTACAGAAGCTGCTAATTGTCTTTACCAAAACTAACACCTTCTTAGAAATCTTTTGCCGTTACCATTACAGCTATGATAAAACATTTAAAAAAGCCAGAATACTGTAGGTGGAAAAGGTGAGGCACTAAAAAAAATGGACTGTGAAAAAAAATCTTCACCTGGTCAAACAGCTTCCGGTTAACAAAGAGGGTATTATCTGGTTTGGCAAGTTGTCGTGCCAAGAAGGTGAAAAGACAGCCGACCTGAGATGGGGTGAAGTCGGAATTGTCCACCATAACCTGGAAAGTGTGTACATACACAGATAATTTGTTAGTGTGTGTATAGACACTGTAAACATGTTTTTTCTGAAGTTGTAAATAAAACAAAGATTATTTTGCAAGAAAATACTATTGCAGTCGTTCAACTTCAGAGTCATATTTAATTCAATGTGTCTTGTCCAATGGAAGTTTTTCCATTGCATTTCAGAAGATTTCACTCAAGAAAGGAGATTAAACCACTGTAAGTGGTACAATTTTAAATTATTAAGCCATTTAGAAACATCCAAGTTATTAACTTTCTTGTCACTAAGTCATGGTGCAGGATCTTCTTATCGAGTTATTGATAATGTTGGTGTGCATGCTCTCCTGAATGTTAACAGGATTTTAGAGAACGTCTATAATTTTAGTTCTGTTTTATTATGCACATGGATAACCAAGTTAACACGTTGCAAAGTTAAACAGTTAATACAGCTAACCAAGTTGAGTTTACATCCTAACAAACTGATTTGCTAGCTAATGTAGTCATCCAAGATAGCAGTCATTAGCAAACTACATCTGTGTTTGGCTTGTAAGTATATTATTTTACATTTTAACATGATAGACGATTAATGTAAGCACTAAAACTGTTTTTTTTTATGAATTGGTAATATATTTACAATTCAGACATTGAATATAAATAATTAAGTAAAATGTTGTCTGTCGGTGTAATTGGCTTATGTTTAGATATTTTTACTAAACACATTATAAGTATTAATACTTCAAAAATAAATTACAGTAACGTAA